>NC_073408.1:16752030-17387030 GCF_028641065.1 Leucoraja erinaceus
CACACCCCCCCAAACCCCAACCCCAGCACCCCACACCCAACCACCACAACCCCCCCCACAACACCATACACCCACCACACCCACCCCCACACACACCACCCCCCCCAACCCGAACCACCCCACCACATAAACACACACCCACACACACAACCACCACCACATACCCACAACACCAACCCCACCTCACCCAACACAACCTCCACCACACAAACACACACCCACACACCACCACCCACACAAACCCACCCACGCACACACCCACCACACACACACCCACACGACACAAACACACACCACTCCCCAAACCAGCACCACTAACTCAAACACAGCCACCACCCACACCACCAGACACACATGATTAATTCCACACACCAATAGTAGACACCCCCCAAACAAAACACCCAAAACCCACCCACCACCACACAACCCACACAAACTACAACATTACCCCACACACCACACTCACCCACCCACCAACACACACCCCAAACAAAACACACCACACCCACCACCCAACCCCACACACCCAAAACAACACACCCACCCACAACACCACACACAGACCGCACCCCCACCCACCCGCCCCAACCACACCACACACAACACACACCCGCACCGCCACAACCAAACAACACATACACACACACACGCAACATACACACACAACACACATACATCACACACCACCACACACTACCCCACCCACCAGCTCACACCCACCTCCCTAACATACACACCACCCCCATCCACCCAAGAGAACACCGAACACACACACACTACATACCCACACACACACACACACGCAGTTAGTACACTCCGAACGAGCGACCACAACACCCCAACCCCAACACACAGCACTCCTTACCACCCAAACACACAACCACTACACCAGAAAAGTGCAAACCGAGACGACCACTCCCCCCAAGCACAACCACCAGCCCACCCACCCCACCGATAGCAAAGCCCCCCCACCACAACCACCAACCCACATGCCATAACACCCACAAAACCACCGCCCCTCACCAATAAACCACGCACATCCGCCCCCCCCCCCACCACCAAAACTCTGCCCCCCCCACCCAATAGAAAAATCTCCAACCCCCAACCACCACCAACCCCACCCCCAACATAAATCCCAGCACCCCCGACAACCCACCCTGCACCCCACTCCTATCACACCACCACCAATATTTTCTCCGGCTGGGCCGCCGGGTAGAGTCGAGTGTGAAGTTCTATCGCCCAACCTAAGAAAAGAGATATAAATCTAAAGACGAATCCGAGGCAGAATAATCAATGCGTTTGTGTAGCCGCGAGATATTATGTGTGAAAAACAATCACTCCCTATAGCCCGAGCCTAACACAGCTACACGGTGGGAATATGCATGCGTGGCTCCGCACCCCCATGAAGGACAATCACCAGAGACCATCGGCAAACGTGTGGCGACCATGTAGCAAGCGCAGGGTCTCCTGCACTCGCCTAAAAAGTCATCTAAGTGGGACAGGCCCATAAGGAGTTGCTAAGGGGCTACTAGAAAGTTTCTGAGGGATTGATTGGCTAGGGAGTTACTATGAGATTGACTGGCCCCCTCATCTAGATAATGCAAACACCTGCCAAAAAATGTTTAATGTCGGCCACGATCACACTGAATGGCGGTGCTGGCTCAAAGGGCCGAATGGCCTACTCCTGCACCAATTGTCTATTGTCTATAATACTGGGTGGGTCCAGTAATCTGCAATTTTATATTAAAATAGGAATTATTTTTACACAATTTAATGACACAGGAAAGCCCAAAGTCAGTTAAATTAATTTGGAAATAAATTACAAATATGATGTGGCAATCAAGATGGCTAAATCATGAAGTTCTGAAACTATAAAAAAGTAAAGAATTGCAGAAGCTGGAATCCTGAAATAAACGTGACATTCACAAACCTCTAAATATGTACTGCAGAAAGCATGGTTAGGTTGCATCACAGCTTGGCTTGGGAACAGTTCTGCCCAAGGTTGCAAAAAATTATGGAGAGCTGGAGATATAGCCCAGTACATCATATAGACAAATCTCCCCACCACTGATTCCATCTTCATTTCATGCTGCCTCGGGAAAGCTGCCAACATAATCAAAGACCTTTTCCAGTCTGGTTATTCCTTCTCCAACCTCTCCTGTCTGGTAGAAGCAATTTGAAAGTGCACACCACATGAGTCCCAGAAACAGTTTTGTCCTCTCTGTTATTAGGCTCCTGAACGTTCCTTCCATAAGCTAGGGAATAGCTAGATTATTCACTAGCTCACTGCGGACATTGGATTTGTCCATGGAACTGTTGTGCTATGATGCTGAGAACTATATTCTGGGCATTCTATCTTTTCCTTGCTCTACCTTTTATATTCAAGTTTGGTACTTGAGCAATATGGACAATGAAGCCTGGTTGCTACATTAGCCAAGTCTGGCTGTTACTCTATGGATTTTAAACCCGAGCAGGAATTAAGTGATCCAAAATGTTGCTCTGTGTTGCATGGATTATCATGTATCAAATCACTCAACGGATCATGTTTACGATTTGTACAAAGAACTAAACCGAATATTTACCTCTGCACGGTTATGTTAACTTTCTCCAAAAAAAGGCCATTGCTATTTTTCCAATTGTTTTTATACTTTTGATAAAGAGTAAAGTAAATCCTATAGTAACGCTTGCTTCATGCCAGTGATTCTGGATACAATTACTTCAGACATTTCCAATTCACGAAAGAGCTGCTAAACAGAGGTTAAAATATTTTTCAAGTCCAATTGAGGTGATTGTCCTATGCAAGAGTGCAGTGAGGTACAGGCACAATTAAAATCTAGTTTGCAGCAGCATCACAGGCACATAGATTCAGACTCATGAAAATATCTAATAAACATACATTACATTAAAAAATTGCAAGACTATTAAAGGAAAAAAAAACGTCAAAAATATGTCTGGGCAAAACACAATTAGAAAATATAACAAGTCTACAGCAATGCAAGAGATGATCCATAGTTATTTGTTTAAACTATAATGTTGATGATGATGGCACTCCCTTTCCCAAATTGGTCACGCAGACTTAATGTAACATGGATTTTTATGTTCAACTAAATGTTTTGAACTTTTAAACCCTCAGTCTTTTTTATTATACTCTATACATGTAAACTTAAATGCGCTGTTAATCCATTGACAAATTGTTGGCATTGGGATTTTAAGATAGATGTGCTAATTCTGCACAGTATAAATCCAAAGAAGAGATATAAATTTAAAAATATTTTCTACAGCAGTAACCAATGAACTGCAATTAGCCCATTCATTATTTGTTTTCCCTGACTCCATTTTTTTTTCTTTTGCTAAGCTTTATATTTTAAAGGATCAGCTTGTTCTGTCTTCTGCATGCAGTGTATTATTTGAATTGTGGGAACATTTGGGAGATTTATTAAGCCTGCAACATGAATAAATCTTGGCAAATCAAGAACTAAATCTGAGTTGTGTGGGACGACAGTGACAAGACTGCAGTTTATCAGAAAGGTGTATTAATAACAGCCAACCTCACCAGAAAATGCAGCAGCACGATGGCGCAGCACCAGACTTGCTGCCTTA
Organism: Leucoraja erinaceus; assembly: GCF_028641065.1. NCBI lineage: Eukaryota > Metazoa > Chordata > Chondrichthyes > Rajiformes > Rajidae > Leucoraja > Leucoraja erinaceus. The sequence goes on from NC_073408.1 coordinate 16,755,631, forward strand.
CTGTTCCGGAGACTTGGGTTCAATCCTGACTATGTGTGCTGTCTGTATGGAGCTTGTACGTTCTCCCCTGACCACGCGGGTTTTGTCCGGGTGCTCTGGTATAGACAATAGGTGCAGGAGTAGGTCATTTGGCCTTTGGAGCCCACACTGCCACTCAATATGATCATGGCTGATCATCCACAATCAGGGTCCTCCCACACTCCAAAGACGTACTGGTCTGTAGGTTAATCTAATATATATATATATATATATATATATATATTCCTAAAACTCTCATCTTGTTTGTTTCTATGTCTGTGAACCTGCGTGCTCCCAGAACTACCCCTAAATGGAACAAAATAGCGCTACAATTTTTGGACCACCTTCCTCACAATTGTCTTGTGCTGTGTTTTTTATCAAGTTTTGTTCAGATTGATGTTATATTTTACAAGATAATATCATTTTCAACTTTACAAAACCCCACTTTGAGAAAAATCACTTGAATGCACAGTGGCAGTTAGCAAGGTATGGCGTCATAATGGGATCTCATTTACATAAACTGTCCATCAGCAGTGCTCCATCCGACAATTACATCACAATGGGATCTCATTTACATTAAAAAAAAACAGCAGCTTCCACCTCACAATGACGTCAAGGGGGAAAGGGATGGGAGAGGGGTTATGGAGGGAGGGAGAGACTGAATGTTGGGAGTGACTGACGGTAGAGTAAAGGAGATGAAGGGAGAGGTGAGGGAGGGAGTAGAGGAGGAGGAGAGGGGATAGAAGAGGGAGGGTGAAGAGAAGGGGGAGGGAGTGTTGGGGGATGAGGGGAAATGAGCCGCACCTTTGCAGTTGGGGGCTATGGGTGAGTTGCGGAATATTGCTTTGGGGGAACGAGTGAGTGGTGGAAACGGGTTGTGTTGGGGGAACGGGTGAGTGGTGGAATATGGTGTTGGGGGTATATTAAAAAAACCCTCTGTTTTCAAAAACACAGTAACGTTCCACCATGACATCATAATGGACTACAACACCTTGCAGATGCTCAGTTTTGATTTATCAGAGTAGTTCTAGGTCTAGCACACAATGTCTCCATAAGGACAGTGCAGTGGTCACTTCTACCAATGCTGTCATGAACAGATGCATCTTCTATGGATAGATCAGTGAAGATGAGGTCAACTTGTTTTATCTTTACTGTAGGTTCAGTCACCACCTGCTGAAGATCTATTGGATAGCTATAGGTTTCAGTGCTCAGCCAGCTCATTTTGTGCTGGAGCCGACAAGCTACTTTTGCAGTTGGACCTTGACATCATTGTGAAGTGCATTGTGTAGCCTTCAATAGTTCAATAGCTATTGAAGGCGGCACGGTAGCACAGCGGTAGAGTTGCTGCCTTACAGTGCCGGAGACCCGGGTTCGATCCCAACTACGGGTGCTACCTGTACGGAGTTTGTGTGTTCTCCCCGTGGGTTTTCTCCGAAATATTCAGTTTCCTCCCACATTCCAAAGACGTACAGGTTTGTAGGTTAATTTGCTTGGTATAAATGCAAATTGTCCCTAGTCTGTGTGGGATAGAGTCAATGTGTGGTGATCGCTGGTCAGTGCAGACTCGGTGGACCGAAGGGCCTGTTTCCACGCTGTATCTCTAAACTAAAACTAAACTAATAGCTGCTTTATTGTCACATGTAGCTCAATGGCGTAAAATGCTTTGTTTTGCATAAAATCCAGTGAAATCAAACTATACATAAGCACGACCGTACGCAAGCAGAAGTGCCCGATGATTGTAGTGTAAAAAAAATGGATAGTTTCTGAGGCAGTACACAAATTCATCTAGTTTCTGGCACCATTTGGAAGCCCTCATGCATCAAGTTCTTTTCTTTTTTTTAAGTGTTTTCTTATTTTGGCCTTGGTGGTGACACAAAGCTGGTCTTAGATTGGAAATTAAAATTAACATCACACTTCCAAAATTGGCACTCAAGGTTCTACAGCGTGTCTTGCTGTGCAAATTGATTTCCATTTGTTTCTAAAGGCACCAGGTTAACAGTTGCTGCAAACAACAAGATTAAAGAGAGTTTACGAAGAAAATCAAACCATCTTGAATATAGTCTACATATAGAATATATGCTGCTGCACCCTCTGAGTTTCTCCAGCATGTTTGTGTACCTTTGAATATAGTCTACATTGTCTTAATTTGCCATTTATTAGTACACTGCTGGAGCTCAAACAAATAGCCACTATTCACCAGGATACATTAGCTGAAGAATGTGTGTGATGTCCTAAATTCAATTCAATTCAACTTTAATGTCATCGCACAAATACAAGTATGAGTACAACGAAATGCAGTTTTGCGTCAGTCCGTAGTAGTTGTGCATAAAGAAATAAAAAAAATAGAAAGGGAGAAGATACAGAATAATCAAAAAATACAGAATAATTAAACAATGGGGACAGAGGGACCAGAGAAATCTATCGGCGGGACTCCGAGTCCAGCAGTGTTCAGCAGTGTAATTGTATTATTGTAGAAGCTGTTCCTCATCCTACTAGTACGTGACCTGAGGCTCCTGTACCGCCTCCCTGATGGGAGGAGGGCAAACAGTCCATGGTTGGGGTGTGAGTGGTCTTTGATGATCTTCCCAGCCCGTCTAAGACACCGTTTTCGGTGGAGGGCATCCATGGCAGGGAGCGGGGCATCTAGCTCAAGCCAATAAATTAACTGGTATTGTAGCTTTCTTATTCCCCAATTTTTCCTTAAAATATTACTAAAATAACGTCTTCCTCCCTGCCCTGTACCAGAGTATTTTTGGTTGGTCTATTAATAGAATTATGGCATATTAAGTGCAATCAATCATTATATAACATTTAATAGCCTGTCAAAAGATAACCAACACAATGGGATTTTAAAAGGTTTTATCCTTTCTTAAAATAAATGTGCATCTTTTTTTTGGAAGATACTCTTGTCAAATCAGAAGCTGAAGTATTAGAAAAATAACCAATAAACCTATAACATGAAGCACCCAGTTAGATAAAATAATAGAACTAGCATTTACGTTTCTAAAATATGTTGTGCAGCACAAAAAATAGGGGCAATAATTTCTGTAGTTTCCAGGGTACCAGTATTATAACAGAAGCCAAGGAGAGAGATTTGTTTATCATTTCAGGTAAATACCTTTGTGATAACTCGATAATCTCACTGGAAGCATTAAAATGTGCTAATCTTTAGAATCACATTTACACTGTCATCTGTTCATGGTAGCCAAGGGAATTCAGTTCTGTCATTTGCAAGATAAACTTTACTTTTTATCATCTCATTCATTACAATTAATTAAAGATGTCTATTTGTACAATAACAGTGTAGACAGTTTGATTTTGCATACACAGAGCAAATACTCCAAAGAACTGCAATGTGATTGAAACTAGTTTGAAACTAGCTGCTTCATACTGCAACAAATACAGGTCCACCGACGATTTTCCACCAATCTTAGTTCCAGAGACTTGCCATGTTATCCGTTTGGCTATGGTAAATGGTAGGGGGGGAAGAATACAGTTGGGGGGGGGGTGGGGGATGAGATCCCAGCCCACATAGTTCCTTGAAGGTTATGGGATCGGATATACTGGCTTTGCCAGGCTGGTGGCTCCAGAGCCCCGGCCACAGCTTTTGGTATTCAAGCCAATTAGTATAAATCCCGATGAGATTGAGATTGGCCACCTCACCCAGCCCAGGCGACATTTCGAGGGGAACCGCCATGCAGGATATCAAGCGGGCTCTCAGAATTTTGTATGGTGTACAGGGAGTGGTCGGACCACCAGTTGAGGTGGAAGGATGTGATTACTCTGCTATGGTACTTGTACAAATTTGCAACATGTGTCTGCTAGTATGTTGCAAACAGGGGGTTTTATGACAAAAACAATCAACTCAACATTAAGCTAATTAATTTACTGACAAAACAGAATTGACTCTGGAGAGCAAAACTAAAAGGGCAACACTTGATAGAGGTAGTACAGTCATCCTGAGAAAAATGTCCATTCTGATTGATGTGGATTACATCATTTGCAACTTTGCCTAAATGGGAAGATTCAAACAAGAGGACAGACTGTGCAGCTCATCAAATATAAGGGACAGAATTGTAGGAGAATTCTCTGAGGGGGAACTTCTTGACTTTAAGAAGGGTACAAAGTGGAATGAGCTTCCAGATGGAAGTGGTGATATTTACACCTTGAATCTGAAGCTATTGACCATCTCCATTCAGCACCATTGATGCAGATCGGGATGTATACTTCCTGAAGACAATGACCAGCTCTTTCCTTTTGCCAAGATTGAGAGAAAAGTTGTTGCCTGGACACCAAGTTACTAAGCATTCTATCTCCTTCCTGTACTCAGTCACTTCATTGTTTGAAATCTAACCCACTACTGATGTATCGTCTGCAAACTTGTATGTTGAAGACAGACACAAAATGCTGGAGTAACTCAGCAGGTCAGTCAGACGGCATCTCTGAAGAACGCTGATTGGTGATGTTTCAGGTCCAGACCCTTCTTGAGATCTGAAACATCACCAACCCATATTCCCGAGGGATACTGCCTGACCCACTGAGTTACTCTAGCATTTTGTATTTATCCATGGTAAACCAGCATCTACAGTTCCTTGATGCTACATCAAGATTTCAGAGGGAGCGTCTGTATAGTTACAGAGTTAGAGGAAACCCATCAACCGTTACATATCAATTTGTATTATGGACAATGGCTCAGATAACTGAGTTGCAGTAATATCATCCGACTTGCTATGTGCTACATAGGGTAAAATTGTGGTTTATTAACAGTAAAAAATTTAAGAGAAAACAGTTAATATTTTTAGATTTTTATCAATAAATTTTGCAGGGTTGATTTCCACATTTGGGGAATGTTCTATAGTGTGAGGAGGGATTAAATCGCATGGGTATTTCAAAGGATCGGTGATGTTTCACCATAAGGGAAGTTCTGCAAAACTCTGTGAATTGATTGAAGTGCAGACACAATGTCATCCTCATACTCGTAACAACGTACTTTTACCTTCTTCAACTATTAGATCTTCCCATCCTCAAAAAATGTGTTCTGAGGCTTTATGGAAAATTACTTCACATAGTTAAACATGGGAATCAACCTCTGAAGACAGAGGAAGCTATAGGAACAGATACAATTATGAATGTAGACAGATATATGGGTAGGAAGGGGTTAGGGGGCTATGGGTCAAATGCAGGCAAATGAGAATGGCCCAGAATGTCAACTTGGTCAGGATGGATAAGGTGGGACCAAGGGGCTGTTTCTGTACTGTATGGTTCTAGGATTCTACAATTGTATTACAGACACAAAAGAACAGAGTTCAGACCAAATTTTAAAAAAGTGGTTGGTATCCTTTCTTGAAATGGATTAATCAAGAAGAATTAACCATCAACATTAATATTTCCCTTTAAACTTCCTCTACTGCTATTTCTCAGTCCATAGCTTTTCTCTTACTAGATTCAGATTTGTTTAATTTATTATCACAGCACCAGGGTGCAGTGAAATGCTTTGTTCACATGAAGCTCATGGAGTAAACAATATACACGGTAATGACAGATACAACATTAAATGCAATGGCGGATGCAAAAGAGCAGGATGGTTCAAAGACTCTGTTCCTTTGCATTTGCTGAATGTATTATATATCCTGCTGTTCTTCATAGATTTCTACAACAAAGCTTTGAAAGAGGCTGGGAAGTCTGACATTTATTGTTCCTTTTAGAGGCTTGACGGAACAGAATAGGTTCCCTAGTGCAGAAACTTATTTGGAAATAGAAAAATCAATTGTAATGTTTGTATCCAACTGGTCTGTATGGCAGAAAGACACAAACTATTCTAAAGCAAGAGGCAGCAAAATGTTTCACAAAACTGAAGTTCCTAGAAGCAAGTAAATTTGCATGATATGGAACTGACTTGTCTTTTGCATCTGAGGATATCTACTGAGCAATTACAAAGCCTTCAATTTACAATTCCCGTGATTGCACAGTGTGGTAACCTTATGTGTGTTTAAACTCCATGGGCTCTAGAGTGGTGGTCCTATGGAGATAAGGTGGCTGCTGGCAATGATAATATTTCCCTCCACCAAGCTGAAAGATTGGCTCAGCATCAACTGTGCTCTTGCTGGATTTTTAAGTTGTTGATGAAAAATTGCCAATAATGTGCAGTTTACTGAGACCCCCCTGGAGACAGGAGTGTGACAGGACAACACGTAAGAATGCAATAGCATCTTTTGCATATTCAAACCTTGATCAGTACTGCTTTTTTTATTTTCAGAAACCAGTTTATTTCAGATGATAAATTGTGGATATCAAAGGAAATAAAGGTTTTGTAGTTATCCGTGCTTCACATAGAAACATAGAAAATAGATGCAGGAGTAGGCCATTCGATCCTTTGAGCCAGCCCCGCCATTCAATATGATCATGGCTGATCATCCAAGATCAGTACCCTGTTCCTGCTTTTTCCCCATAACCCTTGATTCCTTTAGCGCTAAGAACTAAATCTAACTCTCTCTTAAAAACATCCAGTGAATTTGCCTCCACTGCCTTCTGGGGCAGATAATTGCACTTTGACGTTTAGTTCATATTACCAGGAATTTTACTTCGGAGTCACGTGAGGGACTCCATGATATGTCTTTATTAATTTCAACGAGCCTCTTATGGTAAACATAAGAAAAACTATTATTAAATCATCAAATTAGCAGTTAGCAAAGATATTAAATTTATAGGTGCCGATTATTAACATAAGAAACACAAAAAGAATATTGGGAATATTCAGCAGGTCGGGCAACAGCTATGAAGAGAGAGATAGAACTAATGTTTCTGGTTGGTGACCCTTCACGATATGGGACCTCTATGTATTGTTCAGTGTTTGCATGAGAGCCATTTGTGGGACAAAGCACACATTGCTTGGTATTAGTTATAAGGAGAGGATGGACAAATTTAGATTGTTTCCACTGGAATGTTATTTCTTCTTGAATGTCAGACATTGAGGGGAGACCGGTTTGAAGTATATAAAATTATGAGAGGGATAAATAGAGTAGGCGGTCGGAACGTTTTTCACAGGGTGCAAATGTCAAAGACTAAAGGGCATAGCTTTATGGTGAGAGTGGCAAACTTTAAAGGACATGAGCTGGGTAAGGTTTTAGTACAGTGGATGGTGGGTTCCTGAAACGCACTGTCATATCTGATGGTGGAGGCAGATGCGACAGTGGTGTTTAGGAGTATTTTTTTAATATAGGCACATGGATATGCAGGGAATAAAGGGATATGGATCATGTGCAGGCAGATAAGACTCGTTTATTTTTGGCATTGTGATCAACATAGATATTTATGGGCCGAAGGCTCTGATTCTGTGAAGTATGTTTCTATATCTTATGTTCTATGTGTTGGCCTAAATGAGAGTAGATAAGATATGTTTATATTCCTATACATTAACAAATAGACTAAAATAATGATTGAAGAGCAAAAAATAGAGAAAGTGAGGGGCATTGGGAAACAAATTGACTGACTATTCTGCAATAATGTAACCATAGTATAATCTACACCTAACTATCAACAAATGAGTTGAATTCAGATTAGTAGAAATGTTATTGCTGGTACACAAGACGAGTTAGAATATTAATAGATTGAGACTTCTGCATTGTTTCAATGGATGAACGATAATGTAAGATTACCTTAGGTATGAAAATCCAACTGAAATATAAATGTTCAATTGCACATTTCTCTCTATAACGTAAAGGCAAATAAGATACATTAATGAAAGATGTGATTGGGTAGCAATTATAGTTGTGTCTATGTGTAAAGCCGATAGCACTGATGGACTTCTAGCTGAGTTACTTGCACATGATCAACCTGAATTAATGCACATTAGATGGCATTTATCAGGAAAAATACTTGACAAATAATCAATGCGAAATTGAGTGACAATGCTCAGTTATTCTGCATTGCCAATAGTGGCAAGCATCTCATCTTTCATCAACTACAGCTGGTTTCCCTTCTCCGTGAAAATTGAAATAAGGTTCCTCATAGTCCTGTTTCATTCCATTCTGTCCTGGTTTTCTCATTGTGTTTCGTCCAACTTCCAAATGCATTAACTCATATTGAGGACACATGTTTAAAAGCAACTTTTCAGTAATTCGCCTAATCGGTTGCATGCAAACCTTGGGGCAACAACATTAACTTCATAGCAAAGTCTGATCTACTAAACTTTATCCTTTCCTCCTGGTCCAATCCCTTCTCCCTTAAATCTTGAACATTTTGGGTGTCGACGGCCACTCCAAATGTTTCAATTTCCATTGGTCGTTACATGTTCATCTTCTACATAGATGTACAATCAATAAGTGATGGATGGCTGGTTGGGGGAATTGGTTTGGTTGTTCTGAAACCTTCTGCATCTTGCAGGAATAGAGACCTAACCAGTTCTCTAATTTATTGAAGAATTATTTATGAATAAGGGGATAAACCATTTAGAACAGAAATAAAGAAAAACCTTTTCACCCAGAGAATTGTGAATCTGTGGAATTCTCTTCCTCAAAAGGCAGTGGAGGCCAATTATCTGGATAAGCTTTCAAGAGAGAGTTAGATAGAGCTCTTAAAGATAGAGGAGTCAAGGGATATGGGGAGAAGGCAGGAACGGGGTACAGATTGTGGATGATCAGCCATGAACACAGTGAATGGCGGTGATGGCTCGAAGGGCTAAATGGCCTACTCCTGCACCTGTTGTCTATTCCCCACCACCACCACACTCAGTGGTTTCTCCTTGCATTAAGAACTTCTTCAAAATGATTTACTTTTCAGATCACTTGAGGGCTCATATTTATATTACCCATCTTTTGTACGTAATTTATATAAATATTAAAATATCAACAGCTACACCAGCAACTGCATTGGTGCTGTCACCTAAACTCATCACAATCACAATCACAATAATACTATCTTAGCCAAGTATGTTCTGCAACATGCGAGAAATTTCATTTGCCATGATAGTCATATAATAAAAAGCAACAGAACACACAAAACACATATTAACATAAACATCCACCACAGAGACTTTACATTCCTCACTGTGATGGAAGGTGGAAAAAAAGTTCAATCTCTTCCCTTAGCTCCCCCACGGTCGGGGGCCTCGAGCCCTCCATTGACGAGATGATCTTCACTCCCATAGCCTGCGGCGTTTTGGAACCTCCATTTCGGGGCGATCCAGCTCCTGCATCGGGGTGATGCCAGCTCCCCTGTACCGGAAGATTAAACCCCACGTCGGGGCAGATCAAGCCTCTGCATTCGGAGCTTCCGACTAGCCTCTCCCGAAACTGCAAGGGATCCAAGGTCAATCCGAGGAGGCCTCCAGCTCCAACGATGATAGGCCACAAAGCGACTGGAAACATTGTTTCCAGCAATGTAAGAAACTGAAAAAAAGTTTCCCCCCCCCCCCCCCCCCCCCTCTCCCAGCTCCAAACTGGAGAACATCACTTATAAAATGCTCAAAAATAAAACTGGCAATCAACATCGTTCAGTGCCCCAGTACATTTGTAAGAAACTGCCAATTTTCATTGTACTCTCACAGTCACATTGTTCATCTCTTACGCTGCCTTCGCTTTCTGGATCTCCCTATTGTAACTAGAATTTAGGAGATTGAGAGGGGATCTTATGGAAACTTACAAAATTCTTAAGGGGTTGGACAGGCCAGATGCAGGAACATTGTTCCCGATGTTGGGGAAGTCCAGGACAAGGGGTCACAGCTTAAGGATAAGGGGGAAATCCTTTAAAACCGAGATGAGAAGAACTTTTTTCACACAGAGAGTGGTGAATCTCTAGAACTCTCTGCCACAGAGGGTAGTTGAGGCCAGTTCATTGGCTATATTTAAGAGGGAGTTAGATGTGGCCCTTGTGGCTAAGGGGATCAGGGGGTATGGAGAGAAGGCAGGTACGGGATACTGAGTTGGATCAGCCATGATCATATTAAATGGCGGTGCAGGCTCGAAGGGCCGAATGGCCTACTCCTGCACCTAATTTCTATGTTTCTATGTTTCTATGTAACTGTGAACTGATTCAATGGAGAAATGGAAGCTGGTAAATATAAAAAGTCTTTGTTCAACACAAACAGGCAGACCTTCTCTGTGGAATCTCACCAAACTCAAAGTACATGAGGTTTTTATATTCCAAGAACAAAGAAAATGGCAGACGATTGAATAGAAGTTCAATAGGTGTATTGACATTATTCGCATCAATATTGTGCCCAGCAAACTGATCCATTGGGTAACAAATTCACAATGGAAGCACATTGCCATTGGAAAAGTACCTCTGAGTGTTCAAACACCTTTGCTGGGCCAAAATAACTCACGTGCACGATCTAAAACATCTGATGATGGAAAGCCCAGGCACAAAATTAGGCTGCACAAAACCTGACTGGTTAATAGGCCAACACAGGCGATTTTTGATAGGCAGATGGTAGGACAAAGGCGCGACAAGAAACGTGAGGTGGTGTAACTCAAAAGGATTGAAGAGATCCAAATTGTGAAACAAGAAGGAGGAATGGGTGCAAGACCGGTTGGGGCACAGGGGAGAGGAGTAGGTTTATGTAGTTACTTTCATACCATTGGGTTGTAATCTATGCAAGTAGAATATGAGGTGCTGTTCCTCCAGTTTGCATCTGGCCTCTCGCTGGCAATGAAGAGTCGCAGGAGAGAAAGGCCAGTAAAGGAATGGGAAGAGGAATGAAAGTGGTTAGCAACAAAGAGATCCTGCAGGCCTTGGCAGACCGAGATGATATAATGAAAATTGTTGATCCATTATTGATAATCATGGTAGCTCACACAAGCAGTAACATTTTTGAAAAATTCTTACCAAGAAAACTTTGTCCTCTATCTTAATTCCCTTGCTGAATACTTCCTTCAATACTATTGCAATCTCCCTCTTAAAAATTGTGATATGAGAATAGGAAAGCTGATTTTCAGAGCCCTTTTTTCTTCAATATAATTTGGAAAAACAATACGTTATTTTGAAGGCATTGCTCTTTAAAGCAAAAAGTATATTTGGACAAATTGAAAGAGAGAAATACTCCATGGATGGAAAGTGAAGTTTATTAATGATTGAGGTATTGAACTGGTTATTCTCCAAAGATTGCTAACTTTAGACAATTTGTTAGCCAGTAGTATTAATCAATACTGTGCTGGAGAAAGTCTGTTCCAGCTCCCCGGAAGGATTTAATGGCAGGCTGCGCTCTCTGCCATCACCAGCAGGGATGAAAATGAAGGCAGACTCTGCCAGTCAGTTTTCCCAGCTTGAAAAAAACCTGCTCTGAAAGAAAAAATTAAGTGCCCGAGCCGGCTGCCTGCCCCTCTTCCAGGGTTACGTCCGCACCCAGGTGGTACTAGAAAGGGATTAAGCGCTGTCCACGTGCGCCCTTGGGGATTTCCGGGACCGCTGGGCACCGCGGGGGGTGAAATGCATCCTTAATAAGGATGGTGGTATTGTTGTAAAGTGGTTTATTCAGTAATAAAGATTATTTGTTTTACATTGTATGATGGTGGTGAGTTTGTTGGAATTGTTTTGTAATGTGCATATCTTTTTTGTGAATAATTGATTACAGTTATTTTTGGTAAACAAAAAGAAAAATGAATCAAACAAAAAGTGATTTTTTTGTGGGGTGGGGGGGGGAATAAAGCATTTTCTTTTCAATTTGTATTGATAGGCAATGCTTTGAAATAAAATCTTGAAAGCCTTGTTTGCTACTTTTGACCAAGTCACACACACCGCAAAAGGAAAAGTATGTGATTTCACCTCAAAGAATTTATCTGCTTTATTGTAGAAATCATGTGATGGAGCTCACTTTAGAGTTTCATATCTCACAGCATGATCATTGTTTTTTCTATTTCTTCTCCACTGACCTTAATCATCTTTTCTTTACCCTCGCCCTGATTGAGCAGCTTCCACAGGGAGAGGTTGGACAGACTTGGATTGCTTTGTTTGGAATGCTGGAGGTTCCGGGAAGACCCGATAGAAGTATATACAATTATTGATTTGATTTGATTCGACTTTATTGTCATTGTGCAGAGTACAAGTACTGAGACAACAACATGTTGTTTCACCATACAGCCATACGAACACGAATAAAAAAATAAAATTAAAAACACAGAACACGACAGTCTACAACATAAACATCCTCACACAGCGGCATCAATGTTTGTGTGGGAAGGCACCAAAGTTTAGTCAACCTCCTCTTTGATGTTATTTGATGTTCTTGATGTTCACCCGTGGTCGGGGCCTCTCGAGCTCCACGCAGTCGCCGCTACGGGCGGCCCGATGTTCAGGCCCTCTCACTGGGATGATTGAACTCCGACGTCGGAACGGAAGAACATCCTCAGCAGCATGGACACCTAATCGGCCACTCCCTACTGGAGTCCGCAGATCCCGAAGTCCACAGGCCGAGCTGGGTGGAGATTCATCGCTGGCGGCCATCGGCAAAGGGTCCCAGGACTCCGCGATGTTGGTTAGCGCTGCCCACACTGGGAGCTCTGCAAACCACAGCTCGGCGATGTTGATGCAGCAGGCCCAACACTCCGGAGCCTCAAACGGCGATCGCAGGTAAGGCATCGCCCGCCGCTGCTGAAGCTCTGTTCCGGTTCCCGGCAAAAAAGGCCGCGCCAATCCAGTTGGTAGGCTGCGAGGAGGGGGGCAGGAAGTGCCCCTTACCCTACCCACCTCCCCCACATAAAGTACCAAAAAAAACTTCACTCAGTCCAAGATTTTCATTATGCTTGTGCCTCACTGTCTATAATGCGTATATAATGATAATTCTGATGAAAGGTTATCAGCCTGAAACATTAACTGTTTCTTTCGCCACAGATGTTGTCGGATCCATTTCTGGTTTGATTCACGTTACAGTTGTAGATTGCTTTTTAAGTATGAATGGGAACATATTGCTCTACTCCCTCGATGCTTTGGTAAAAGAAACTCCAGGCCGAGACATTTATACGATTAGTTACTCCCAGAGATACGAAATAAAGAATATTTTCATCTTCCAAACAAGTTCAACATGTTCAATATAATAGAAACATTTAGAAAAATGCACAAAGGCTGTTCTTTGAGAAAATGAAGCAGTCTAGTTCAATTACATCCTTTACATTAGCAAAACCAAGTGTAGACTAGCCGAGACTAGAAGCTTTCTCCAAGCACTTGCCCTCAATCTGTCCAATCCTGCTGGATATCCTGGTTGCTAGCCATTTTAACTCCCACTCCCTTTCTGTCCTGGGTTTCCTCCATTGCCAGTGTGAGGGCATATGCAAACTGGAGGAAATGCACCTCATATTCTGTTTGGATAGCTAACAACCTAATAGTATGAAGCAAGTTCTCCAATTTTAGGTAACAAACAATTATTTTTCTTGGTCTCTCATACTGAATTTCTCCCTTCACGGATCGTGCTGCCTTTTTTGCAACATTGCAAGTCCCCTACTTTCATCTAATCCCACCACGTCACTACCTTAGAACCACTTTTCCTCTTGGTTTATTGTGCCTTTGGAGAGGAAACATAGTGTCGGTAAAAAGTGAAGCATGATAATGATCGAGATGTGTCAGAAGGAACTGCAGATGCTAGTTTGAACTGAAGATAGACACAAAAAGTCGGAGTAACTGAACGGGTCAAATAGCATCTGTGGAGAAAAGGAATTGGTGACGTTTCAAGACCCTTCTTCAGACCCAAGATTCACCCACTAGTTTCACCCACAATTATTTATTTTATTAACAATTGCTAATCCTGCAATTGGAAATTTTCTCATTTTGGAATTGAAAGTTCCTAAAATTTTAACATGGGCCACATCAAATTAGTACAGTTTGAAACATTACCTGCAAGATCGCTGCTCTTGCAACAGATTATTTTATTGCTTCCAGAGAGGCAATGCTCCAAAGATTTGTGCTCCAATAGTGGTGATTTGATTTAAATGCATCCATTTGCACAGGCACTTAAACTCCATTATATTTGGAACAAGTGCTAACATAGGAATCATTTACGGAGAGATTTTCTGTTATTCCCTAATGATATTTCTTATATTTTACAGTTCCTTCATCCCCTTCAGGCTGATGGAAGCAAGAACCACTGATTGCCCCATGTAATCATCACCCCAGTCATTCATCATTTCCTACTTTCCATCTAAATATTCCATTGGATTATTCTACTATTGTATATGCCTCCGAGTCTCAGAAGCATATACAAATTTAGAGATACAACATGGAAACAGACCCTTCAGCCCACGCCGACCAACAATCACCCTTCCGCTAGTTTGATCCTACACATTAGGGACAATTTACAGAAGCCAATTCACTTACAAATCCGCAAGTTTTTGTTATGTAGGGGGAAACCCGAGCAACTGGAGAAAACCCGCGTGGTCACAGGGAGAACGTGCAAACTCTGTACAGACAGCGTCAGAGGTCAGGATCAAACCCGGGTCTCTGGTGCCGTAAAGCAGCAACTCTACCTCTGCGTCATTGGGCTGTCCAAGCATACAAAATATTTACGTAAAGATTCTGAGAAGTATCTCACATCTCAAATTACTTGTTTCCCCTCTCCATTCTTAGGACCCACAGAACTAGGGATCATCAATCCTAAAACCAAGGGTATAGTGACAGGGACGGTTCAAGTTTGTTCAAGTTCAAGTTTATTGTCATGTGTCCCTAATAGGACAATGACATTCTTGCTTTGCTTCAGCACACAGAACATAATAGGCATCGACTACAAAACACATGAATAAATAAACTGATAAAGTGCAAATAAGGAAGGTATATGTATATACACATGCAAGCCTGTATTTGAGTGTGATTATGTGCATATCTTTCTGCATCTTAATAGTATATGATTTTCAATGCATTTATGCTTATAATTGTATATTTGCATGTATGCATGCACCATGCATTTATGCACGCATCAGTGTATATGTACGTGTGCATGTTTTACAGGAGAATTTACATGTTTTGTTCTTTTGTCGTTTCCCTTTCTAGTTCTGCAATTCCATTCAATTCTCATGCTGGTATCCGAAGAGCAACACGTCGGCTTCTCCACGGGTGCTCCTTCATCCAGTGTGTTCATCCTGAAACGCTGGTCCCTCTTTCAGCACTGCTTGCGATGAAGAAACGCACTTCTTCCCGAGCTCCAGCTGAGACGTGATGAATGGCTCACGAGTAATTTGTTACCTTAATGGGCCATGTTCTCCAAGCCTGGGCTTGAGCGACAGCGACTGTTCATCCCACCCTTTCGAGCAATTGAGCAACTGCGCTAAATCAATACAGACATTCAATTAAAGCAGTGGCGGCATTACACAAGAGTGGTGTTTGTCGGCACAATGGTCATTAGAGGCTCAATGCAGCAATTATCTCACAGTATTTAGTGGATACATGTGTGACCTATGCTTTCAAATCGTAAAAGTTTACACTTCTGGGGTAAAATCTACTCTCATCTCTGCCACGTTCCATTAATTATATGCAAGTATATTTTGCTGTTGGTTTAAAAATCTTTAGGAACACTGGCACTGTGCCTCTAGATTTAAGGCACATTTAAAATGTATATGTAAAAGTAGTGTAGGAAGGAACTACAGCTGTTGGTTAATATCGAAGATGGACACAGAATGCTGGAGTATCTCAGTGAGTCAGTCAACATCGCTGGAGAAATGGGAGAGGTGACGGTTTGGGTTGGAACCCTTCCTCAGACTGAAAGATAGAGCTACTTGTGTGTGCGGTGAGGGGGGGAGACTGGAGGCGAGAAAAGGGTAATTGTTGACCAGGAAAGATGCGCTAACGGGGGTGATACAAGGATGTGAACAATGGAACTGTTCCATGGGTAGGACGACTAGGGTGATTGCATCAAAAATAAATATCTTCAGTTTGTAAGTTAACTTGAAGAAACAGGTCTTCTATTTGTGGAAAAGTAAGTGACACTGCAAGAAAACAACGTAATAAATAACGTTGTTACACTCTCCTTAAAAAGTCCTATCAACGTACAGAACTGTTCAATTCTGCTCGTGCTCTCTCTGTGGAGGTTGATGATGTTCATCTTTCACTGCGGACTGGAAGTTCAGACTGGAAGTTCAGAGTGAGAATGGGTAAAATGCCTTGGCTGATGAGTAAGCTGAAACATAACCTCATGAGTCAGTTAAAGACTGAGCAGAGGGACCAAATGCACGTGATAAACAGAAATATTTTGTTCTCCATTTTGAGGAAGATCTTAAATATTTCAGTTGCAGTATTTCTGCCTTTGTTCAGAGATTGGGCAATGCTCCAAAACGTGGATCCTATCACTTTGATACAGCATAATGAAACACATCACCATGCTAAAGATGCAAGTTGGTGATATTTCCACAACCAATTCATTCTTCAGCATTTTCAATAGGACATTGACACGAATAGCCTAGATTTTTGCCAGCTATGTTTCCACGTCCTCTTGACCTCCAATTTCTCCGCATCTTAAACAAGTTCACAATGATTACGGGGTTAGCTATTCCCTGGCAATAAATAATGAATGACAACTTAGAACCTATACTTCTGATGTTGAACAAAATTGATTCCAAAAGGACTCCAAATTTTATAATGTAAATAAGCAATTCCTGTGTTACTACATCTGAAAGTTTTTAAGAATAACATTTAGACACTGAGTCTCTATCTAACAGTAGTTAGGGAGGCACGGTGGTACAGTGGTAGAGTTGCTGCCTTACAGTGCCAGTGACCTGGGTTTGATCCCGACTATGGACAGGTGCTGTCTGTGCGGAGTTTGTACATTCTCCCTGACACCTGCGTGGGTTTTCTCCGGGTGCTCCGGGTTTCCTCACACGCTCCAAAGTCATACAGGTTTGTAGGTGAATTGACTTTGGTAAAATAGTCAATTGTCCCTGGAATGTAGGATAGTGCTTGTGTACAAGGATCGCTGGTTGGCACGAACGCGGTGAGTCAGAGGGCCTGCTTCTCCGCTGAATCTCTAAACTAATATGCACTCAATAACCAAAACCACAGGAGGTTGTGTACAGCCCTCTCTGGCTCTTGTCCATCTGCCTCTTCATCTCTTTCTGTGCATATGCGTATGTGTCTCCATGCCTTCTGTTGTGAATCTTCATGGAGGCTAATTTCTCTCTGAGCACACAAGCATGCTACACTTTAGATCAGTTCCTAGAGTTATGTAGCACTCTCAAGCTCTCAGAAAACAGCTGCCTGTTCAGCCCAGTTAATGCAAACAGCATTAGCTATTTTATCCACAGATATTGCTGCAGTCTCTCATTCCCTTTCCTGGTTAAATGTAAAGGGCAAGAACAACATTTTGCCTGGTGCTTCTTGGGACAATTAAGTGCAACCAATGCTGTTAGACGTTATTTTAGTCTTTGGAGATATATAATGAAACAGGCCCTTCAAGTCCATGCCAACCAGCTATCACAACTTACACTAACACTATCTTACAAAATAGAGACAATTTACACATTTTAAAACGTTATTTAGAGATTTATTTAATCAGAAATGTGTTTTGACCTCTTTAACCTGAAGCAATACCTATGTGCACCTCTGGCAGATTTACTTAGACTTAATGTATTAGGTTGGGAAATACTTTAGTAACAGTACCCAAACCTGAATAAACATTCTAATCTGCAAGCTAAAATCTATCACTTTTGATTCACACCACATTATACCTGTTACATTCACACCCAAATGGTCTTTGTCTACTTTTAATGTTCTGTGGGTTAAATATAACGCATTCTTTATTGATTTACAACATTACATTTTAACCATGATTTCCTTGCCAAAAATATACATTTTGCCACAACTAGCAAATTACTGGCCTTTAAAAAGAGAAGGGGATGTTTTCAGAAAAATACAAGCGTACAAAACACACAGTTCAATTGCTCCAATATGTTATTTAAAAATAATTCAGTTTCCATTGCAAGTAGAAGCAACAGTGAATCGAAAATAACTGAAGCATCCTTAATGATGTTATTGTGCAAATACGTGCCTTGACAGGATGGTGATGATAACTTATTTACAAAGACTTACTTCAATGAATTGTGACCGCTGAGGTTTGATAAAATATTTTGATAAGGCATATCTCATCTCTATAAATATTGCTGAAAGTGCTCAAGGTTTTCAAGGGGTAATTTATGAATTGGTATGCCAAACCATTTTCAATTTCTACATGTTTGAATGGCATGATGAGACAGCTTTCTCCAAGTTCTCCCAAGACCTTAATGCTTCATTGATTTCAGTTATCTCAGCTGACCACAAATGCAATTCCCATGGCCTTTTCAATGCTAAAATTGCTTTCAATAGATCTGCTTTCCAGTTTTATGCTAGCTGCATTTAGCATTCAAAGATTCAGAGTTAGTTAAAGGAAGACTCAATTATAATTGGGTACAATGGGGAATTAATTGAGTTTTATATGTGTTATTGATTTATATTTTGAAACAAGGGGTGTCAAGTTGATGAACACATATTGTGCTGTATATTTACAATATTATTTTCTCTTTTCTACAATGAAATAGAACATAGAACAGTACAGCACAGGAACAAGCCCCTCAGCCCACAATGTCAGAACCAAATTAAATCCCAAGATAATTCCATCTGCCCCCACATGATCCATATCCTTCCATGCACATTCAAATGTCCATCCAAAAGCCTCCTAAACACCACTATTGTATCTGAATCCACCATCACCACCCTTGGCTGCACATTCCAGGCAGCCACCATCATCTCAAAATAACTGAAGCATCCTTAATGATGCTATTGTGCAAATACGTGCCTTGACAGGATGGTGGTGATAACTTATTTACAAAGACTTACTTCAATGAATTGTGACCACTGAGGTTTTGTGTACCTTCGATCTTCCAGCATCTGCAGTTCCTTCTTGAACACCATCATCTCACCTCAGTTTGGTTTTCCCTGACATTCTGCTCAGCCTGGTTGGCTGTTTCGGTACAGAACCAGACACTTCACACAGTTGAACAAACAAACACAATGTTTAAAACTGACCTAAAGGGGCTGTCCCACTGCGGGGACCTAATTGGCGAGTTTAGAAGAGTTTGCCCTCGACTCATACTCGCAGCATGGTCAAGACGAGGTCCTAGGAGGTCTTTGTAACTCTCCTTCATGCTCGAGAGTAGTCTCTGCATACTCGAGGCCTCAGTTAGGTCGCGGCGTTTTTTTAGCATGCTGAAAAATGCCCACGAGTAAAAAAGGTTGCCATGAAAAAAATCGATTTTTTTTTTACTCGTAGGTTTAGTTGAAGTAGGTAGTAATAGTAGATAATCGAAGGTAATCGAGGGTAGTCAAAGGTTTATCGAAGGTAGTCGTAGATAGTCTTCAACATTGTCGAAGGAGGTCGAAGGAGGTCTTTCTTCTACATAGTCGAAGGAGTTCTTCAACATGACATTTTTTCATACACTCCTAAACTCTTCTACACTCGCAAATTAGGTCCCTGCAGTGGGACAGGCCCTTTAAAGCGAGAGCTCCGATTGCTGCCTTCTGAAGCTTTATAGGAAATAGGGAAAAAAAAGCTAATTAATTGCCACACCAATATAACTTAATGACTCGTTAAAATTCCAAGAAACATGTGGATCTGCATGTCAACATCTTCATTGATGAAAATAGTGGAAAATGACATCAGATACTCTGTGAACATTATATCTGACCTGGAAAATAGCCATAAATATACAAATAAAATTTCAATTTTTATTCAGGAGAAAATGTCCAAATTTACTGTGGTGCTAGTTAACATATTTTAGCGTTCTGATGAGATGTTTTTCCAGATTTTTTCCATGTCTACATTAAACGGTCTGTTATTGACTATTAAAACTTGAAATTACAGCAGCATGCTGCAGAGATATTAACTGAATGCACTTAATTGATATTGTGTTGGTTCATTCACAAACTGTTTTATAATTTCATGAGGTTGCATCAAAATATATGGTGCTAGATTTTTATTTATATTATCACAAATAATCTAGTAGGAAATCAGGATAGGTTTAATAACTGCTGTCCATTCAGCACAGACGATTTTCAACACTGTTTGAAAACCCACTCGGTCATTTAACAATTGTTGTGCTTAAAATCCCACACAGCCGTTCAACAATGTGACTGAATTAATCATCCAGGTGATAATCTGTGCTCTGCTATTATGAGACAGCTATATGTTGCAAATAACACTGAGCAGGGCAAGGCAGCCATATGCTGAAATATATTACCGAAGATTTGTGTATTGCAGAAGAAATTACTGAAGATAGACACAAAATGCTGGAGTGATTCAAAGGGACATGCAACATCTCTGGACAGAATTCACCCATTCCTTCTCTCCAGAAATGCTGCCTGTCCCACTGAGTTACTCCAGCATTTTGTGTTTATCGTCGGTCTACACCAGCATCTGGAGTTTCTTCCTACACACAGGAGATTACTGGATGGAGTCAGGAATTATTACTGGATGGAGGGATACATTTTATGTTCATCAGTAATTTCAAGGTGAAACAGATGGCAGAAGCAGGCTGAAAAAATACAATGGCATGTACACAATCAGAAGTTATGTGGAAAAATATCTCAAGAAACTGCCAATCGTGCTAATTTCCCAAAAAATATCTCCTCTTATATTTGTGCAGTAAAATCATAATGCTTTCAGAATACGATAATAATGCAGAGAGGACAAGGGAAGTAAATTGCCGTGTTAGAGTCCAATCATTAAAAGGCTTGTTAAGGTTTGGCCCTAAAGACCCGAAACGTCACCTCTTCCTTTTCTCCAGAGATGTTGCTTGACCTGCTGAATCACTCCAGCACTTTGTATCTCTCTTTTGTAAGGCTTGATTTGTTTGACTGCATGGACTTGCTTTCAGACTGTACTTTTTACATT
Organism: Leucoraja erinaceus; assembly: GCF_028641065.1. NCBI lineage: Eukaryota > Metazoa > Chordata > Chondrichthyes > Rajiformes > Rajidae > Leucoraja > Leucoraja erinaceus. The sequence goes on from NC_073408.1 coordinate 16,776,482, forward strand.
GCAAGATATCGTAAAAGACCCTCACAACCAATAGTTTGGAAGTGGAGTCACACTCTAAATTATGCATTACTCTATAAATGCGTCTGCACACTCTCACTCTCTCTTTACTATTCAATGGCTTCGGTGAGGTGACGAGAGGAACACTGAGCAAGAACATTTCACAACTCACTTCTCTAGATTTGCAGTTACAGGAAGAGAAGGCTGCTCTGGACATTTTAGTGTATACACTCTCCCAAAGTGAAAGAATTAAATTATATTAAATTAAACTTTCATCCAGTAAATTGAATGGATTAAGTTCCAGTATAAAGGCCCGATGAAATGCTATTCTTATTGGTCACACCCAAATCCATGAAATGCTTTTAATCCTGTTAGGAAATATTCAGGAGTTATAGAATTGTGTGGGTAGAAGATAATCATTAAAACAAGAATCAATATTCAAAATGGCAAAATAATCTCTTCACAATTTGATTTGCAATGATACTAATCATCAAATGTGGGCCATTCTGATCAGTATCACTGAGGACCATAGATGAGTCTACATCTTAATTGGCCCTCGTTGAATCCATCATGATGAGATCAAGGAAGATGTTAAGAGTCCATCTCATGTATTAACAGATTGTTATAGGCATATTTCTTACACTCAATGCACAATCTGTCTCGTCACAATATTTAGTTGTGTATCCAGCGAACCATCCCTCTGTAACACTGTAACAAAAGAGGTAAAACATGAATTCAACGGGTCAGGCAGCATGGTCGGTTGGGGGCGCTGCGAGTCGGCTGCCCTGCCAGCAGCGTGTTCGTCATTTCGACATTTTGTTTTTTTTGGTTTGTCTAAGAATTTGTTTTGGGTATTCTCGGTGTGTCTTGTGGGGGGGGGAAAGTGGGAAACAGTTCTTTAGTCATCCTCGACAGAGAGGCAACTTTTTCCATGTCACTTCTCCGCCTCCACTCTCACAGCCTGGTAGCTTGGATTGGAGCGGTTTTTCCCAGAGTTGGGCCCAGAGCTTCAGCAGTGGGCGTGGACTTTTCCCTAGCGGAGTGGGAACGAACCCTTGCCAGGGCTTGCCAGGAAGGAGTGCTGCTCCGATCGCTGGTCTGGTGACTTTGGCATCATGGACCTGTGGTCGGCGGAGCTTCTAGCCACGAGCATAGCGTGGACTTACCATCCGGAGTCTGGTATCCCTTTATGGGGATCGCCGGAGAAGAGCTCCGACTACCAGTCTGCGGCCTCTAACATCCTGAAGCCACGGTCTCCGGTAGGAAAGTGCCGATTCAGGAACTACAAGCTGTGTTCGACCATCCCGACGTTGGAGTTTAGATCATCCCGACGAGAGGGCCTGTACATCCGGCTGTCCATAGCGGCAACTACGGAGGGTTTATAGTCCCGATCATGGATAAACAAAGGAGGAGGACTGACTGAACTTTGTTGCCTTCCACTACAGTGAAGAATGCTGTGGTGGATATTTGTGTTAAATTCTATTGTGTATTGTGTGTTTTTTTTTTAAGTGTGTCGCTGCTGGCAAATTCATTTCACTGCACCTTCGGGTGCATGTGGCGAATAAATTTGACTTTGACTTTGATCTGTGGATGGGATGGACAGAATACATTTTGTTCTCTTCCCAGATGCTGTCTGATCCATTGAGTTCCTCCAGCACTTTATATTTTTGCTCAAGATTACAGCATCTTCAATTTCTTGTATCTCAAGGTATACTTGGGGTATCTGGTTTCTGTTTTCAAAATCTCCTAAACTGGTTTGTCCCAGCAAATGTGATTGAATATTTAGTGGTGTCTTGGCAGCTGCAATATGCTCCCATTGTAAATATGTAATACTGCAAAACTCAGAATGCTAAGGCTATGTAGACAATGATAGTAATTGAAATTGTTTTCAATCATTTATTGCCGTCTGTGCTTGAAAAAATATAAAACACGATTGACTTTGAGTTGGAGATTCTCCCAAGAGGATCTCCAAGAAATGTCTGCTTCTTCTGATAAATAAAGGCTTTCATATTTATGACTTCAGGGTCTCCAAAAGACACAGGTGGCAAAGTTGTGCAGCCGTAGAATTGTTGCCTTGCAGTGCTTGCAGCGCCGGAGACCCGAGTTCGATCCCGACTACGGGTGCTGACTGTACGGAGTTTGTACGTTCTCCCTGTGACTGCGTGGGTTTTCTCCGAGTTCTTCGGTTTCCTCCCACACTCCAAAGACGCACAGGTATGTAGGTTAATTGGCTTGGTGTGTGTGTAAATTGTCCCTAGTGTGTGTAGGATAGTGTTAATGTGCAGGGATCACCGGTGCGGACTTGCTGTGCCAAAGAGTCTGTTTCTGCACTGTATCTCTAAAGACTAAAACAAAACTAAAACTAAAAAAATAGAGACTCAGGTCACAAGTCACAAGTCACCTTCCACTCTGCCTTTTGCAAAAATGTTATCCGCTAATCACAATTTGTCCATCTGCCCCCAATACTATGCAGTCCATTCCAGGACATCCAAGATGTCCTCTTTCTTTAATAAGCATGGCCCCCCCCCCGCTGTCAGAGACGGATCCCTCACCCATGACTCCTCACCTCATCAACATCGCTTAATCCTTTCTTTGCTTAAAATGTGGCCAGAAGCCTTTATCTTACTAACATTATCTTCCTTATCTCCGTGGATCATCCACATTTCCACTGAGCTTCGTGCAAAGCCTCTAACAGCAGGTCCACCATCTTCTAAGCTGGGAAACATCTAGTTATGACATTTGTTATATCAACTAACGCTTATGCTGCCTGCAATCCCATGGGCTTCATACATCCTGATATTCATTCCTTTGAGCCTTCTTTCCAAAATGTAGTCAGTGGCCAATTATTTTAAACTCCTCACTTGGAGCTTGAGTCAAATCAGCTGGGTATATATTTAGATTGCATGTCAGTCAAGAAAAAATACACTCATTACTCATTATGCTTGGTTTGTCTTTCCATGATTCTTGTTTGTAACCTGTTTCCTCAGAACTAACTGGAGAGCCATAAACACAACACGGATATCCCGTCTCTTACAAGCCCACTGACCTTCACAGTTATCTGGACTACACCTTCTCCCACCCTGCCTCTTGCAAAGACACAATCCCCTACTCTCAACTTTTCCATCTCGTGCGGCCGTACGCCTCAAGCGACCACGTTTAGTCGCGCTAGACGCATGCAATCGCATGCTGGTGGGACAGGCCCTTTACCTTTCATCCCACCAGCCTCTGCATCCAACACATAATTCTCCGACATTTCCGCCACCTTCAACGTGATCCCACCAACACTCACAGCTTCCCATCCCTACCCATCCGTACCTTCCGCAGAGACTGCTCTCTCTGTAATCTCTTGGTTCACTCATCTCTTCCCACCCACACCAGTCCCTCCCCCAGTACTTTCCTCTGCAACTGCAGGACATGTAATGCCTGTCCCTATAGATCCATCTGTGGATCCCAGTGGTCCTTCCAGATGAGTGAGGTGCAAATGTACCTCCTCTAACCTCTTCGGCTGCATTTAGCATTACTGATGTGGCCTCATTTACATGGGCAAGAGCAAGCGTAGACTTGGCAACCGTTTCACTGATCACTTGCGCTGAACCCACCAAGGACAACTGGATCTCCTTACTGACAATCATTTTAATTCCTCTTCCATGATGGCTTTGGGAGAATTCATCATGCAGGCTTAATGAGGTTCAAAGCTGCTGATCATAAGATTGCCTGTATCTGATCAAGTCAGTGCTGGTAACTGAATGTCAGTACGTACGGTAACATACCTTAGCCGCAAATGTGTTTCAGAATGCACATTCAGGCCTTCCACCCTATTAAGTTTAATCACTTCTATATGTCCACCTGTTTCTGTGTATGTGTCTGTTTTTATTTACGTGTCTGCTGAGGTCCGATGAGGATCCACAACACCAAATCGTGCATTTAGTGCTACTGAGCTGCGATGAATTTCTAATGTACACTACTTTGTGGAAGACCGATTAGAAAAAAATAAGGATTTAAAATGACTATCTCATACTTATCTTCAGACCCTTGCTACATTTTAAATTATGGGCATTGATTTTCATGGTCAAAGCTTGAAACACCAAAATCTACAAATTTCCCACAAGAGACAATCTCAAGGCTGCTGATATATCAGGGAAATGGCAAGAAGGCATTTTGGTCAGTGGCAACATATATTATGATCATTTTATCGACACAATCTACACAAACATCAAACTCAGTGGCTGCTTCAGATATAGTGATGGGTGTGATAGTTGCGTGACTGTTTCTGATTTCAGTTCTGCAATTCAGTGTGATCTGTGAACTACTCCCTCTGGGCAATATCACTCTGTATTCAGGGCTGAAGGCAACACTGTCATTTGGCCCTGTTCCCTCTGGAAAGAAATTACAAAATGGAATTGACTCAATTCTCTGTTGCTCGACTTGCAGGAAAATGCTGGTCGATCCTGCCCTGCCATTAACGTTAGTCTCGTTTTTCAAAGGATGACTGAATTACTATAACCCTCCCCCTCCCCACCACTGAAACCTTGCTGTCTACTCACTCATTTCTCCCCTCCCTCTCCCCTTCCACGTATTATTTTCAATAGATATACAATCCGCAACATTTCCACACTCAAATTTCCCAATTCACAGGTCTTTATCCTTTTGGGCTCACACCTGTCTCTTCATCTCTGGTCTTTGTCCAACAATCTGCCTATCAAATGACCGTCTCGCCTGTGTTCACTGATTACCAGCCATCCTCTGTTTTGTCCCTCCTCTCTCTCAGCTTTCCTTCACATCCCCCGACAATCATCCTGAAGAAGAGTTCCGACCCGAACCATCGCCTATCAATGCTCTCCAGGGATGCTGCCTCACCAGCCCAGTTACTCAAGCACTTTGTGTCTTCTTTTGAAAACCAGCACCTGCAGTTACTTGTTATTGCTATAAGTTCATGGTCTTTTGGTCGAGTCAAAAGTCATGCATGTTTTCATAGAGTTATAGTCATACTGCATGTAAAGATGCCCATTGGCCCAACTTGCCCACGCCAACCAACATGTCCCAATAAACACTAGTCTTACCTGTTGTCATATGTCCTGAAATGGAAGAATGAAATTCATACCTGTAATAGGAATGATGGATGATGTGACCCAAATGTAATGTAACTCTTTGAGGAGCAACTGGTAGCATTTTCCTCCAGATCCTACCTATATGATCCATGTCTGTGAGGCTTCACACTTTTCAAAAGCACAGATGCAGCCTATAATCTATATAATTTGTTTCGTTTTGAGAAACAGGCCCACCGAATCCATGCCAACCAGCGATCCCCGTTCACCAACACTATCCTACACACACTACGGACAATTTACAATTAAACCAAACCAATTAACCTGAAAACCTGTACGTCTTTGGAGTGCGGGAGGAAACCAGAGATCCCGGAGAAAACCCAAGCGGGTCATACGGAGAACATACAAACTTCTTACAGAGAGTGCCCGTAGTCAGGATCAAACCCAGGTCTCTGGCATTGTAAGGCAGAAGCTCGACACTATGCCACCGTGCCACCCTCTGAACTAAAACTAAAAAAAGAAATTACATCTTGAATCTGGACTAATACCATCACGACTGTCTTTTAGCAGATCTGTTCATTTACACGCCTATGTCCCAATTTGGTACACAGTTATTTAAAAATAATTAATATCTGACTTGACATGTTCACCTTACCCAGCATCAATTGCAGTATGAGAATGCGGTTGGAAAGCATCTTGTCCGGGAACTTTACCATCTGGTTCGGGAATTGCTCTGCCAAGGACAAGAAGGCTCTGCAGAGAGTAGTGCGTTCGGCCGAACGCACTATGGGAACTTCACTCACCCCCCTGCAGGAACTATACAACAGGAGGTGCAACTCCAGAGCAAACAAAATCATGAGAGACCTCTTCCACCCCTGCAACGGACTGTTCCAGCCGCTACGGTCAGGCAAACGCCTCCGTTGCCATGCAGTGAGAACGGAGAGGTTGAGAAGGAGTTTCTTCCCAGAGGCAATTCGGACTGTAAACGCCTTTCTCACCAGGGACTAACTCTACAGAACGTTTTTCCTTCTATTATTTATTATGTAAAAGAATATGTGTGTTATGATTGTGTTTATAATTTGTTTGGTTGTTTTGTTGTTTGTCTGCACAAAAGTCCGCGAGCATTGCCACTTTCATTTCACTGCACATCTCGTATGTGCATGTGACAAATAAACTTGACTTGACTTGACTTGACTTGGTTTCCAGATTTTGGGGAGCACGTTGGTGCAGCTAGTAGAGCTGCTGCCTCTACTCCAGCGGGCAATGGTTCAATCTTGACTGAAGTCAGTGAAGAAGAGTACAAACTCGAAACGTCACCCATTCCTGCTCTCCAGAGATATTGCCTGTCCTGCTGAGTTACTCCAGCATTTTGTGTCTATCTTCGGTTTAAACCAGCATCTGCAGTTCCTTCTTACACTGTACAAGTTAGTAGGTTAGTTGGCTCTTGTGAATTGTCGTTGGTGTGTAAGGTAGAGGTAGAATCTGGGGGGAAATAAAAGGAAAATAGGAAGAATAAAATGGATCTAGTCCTGAATTAGTGTAAATTGATGCTTGATGGTCAATATAGACTTGATTATTCTACTCCCATTTCATTTTGTGTGAAAAGCTGCTTGATCAATTAGCTTCTTAATGACCTAGTTCTACTTTTAATAATGGAAGTATCTTTCCTACAGCCTCTCACATTTCAATTCTTGTTAATTTAAAACAGATAGAGCAAGGATTTATTTGCTGAAGCCATTTAATTTGATGATCTTTCTGCATGAACTGTGGAGATATTTCCCTATAATTGGTATTTATTAAAGTACTGCACTAGCTAGATGGATCACAATGCATGCCATAACACAATAATTCAGCTATTATTGGCATATTTAAATTAGGATCAATCACATGAAAAATGAAAATGCACCACAGCTGAAAGTAAATACTTCTGAGTCTGAGGCCAGGGATTTTGTTGGAATGGATGGAGTGTGAGCATACACTTTCACTAGCCCAACTCATGTTAACATAAAAGAGCTTGAGGCCAATAAAGGATAATCAAATTAAAAATACTTCAATTTTCTTGTACTCTGCAACCACAACCAGGTAAATGCCACTAGATAATGTAGGGTCCCGACCCAAAATGTCATCCATCCATCTTCGGCAGAGGTGGTCCCTGACCTGCTGAGTTGCTCCAGCACTTTGTTTTACTCAAAATTCCAGCCTCTCCAGATCCTTTTGATTCTGTCTTCCCAAAAGAAAATATCATCTTAGCTAACGCATTAATCTTTTTGAATGGCCTAAGGCTGTATCAAGCTATTGACCACATGTTGGTCAGATTGTAATTCATTTCTCACATAATGTAGAATGCAATTTGAAAATGTTAAAGTTTACAAAAAAGTGGCTCTTCTCAGACCTGGAAAATAAGGCCATGGCTGATTGATGACTAACATTGCTTGCAGCGCCAGAGACCTAAGCTCGATCCCGACTATGGGTGCTGTCTGTACGGAATTTGTACATTCTCCCCGTGACCGTTTGCGTTTTCACCGAGTTCTTTGGTTTCCTCCCACACACCAAAGACGACAGGTTTGTAGGTTAATTGGCTTGGTGTAGGTGTAAAATTGTCCCCTGTGTGTATAGGATAGTGTTAATGTGTGGGGACTGCTGGTTCAATGTGGACTCGGTGGGCTGAAAGGCCTGATTCTGCGATGTATCTCTAAACTAAACAAAACAAAAAACAAAACACGAGTATCAACAGATCTCTTGAAAGGTTTATAAGATTGGCCAAAAGGTAGTGCTGTGGTGTTCAAGTGTTTAAATTAATTTGTTAAAATGGGACGAATAGGGTCTGTGTGCAGAGATCACACTGTTCAGTCCACCAATTACTGGCAAGTGGGTCAACCCCCATTTGATTGATGGAAAGTAAGTCAACCTCCATGCTGGCTGCTGGGAAGCAAGTCAGTCCCATCTCCAAACCAGTCACAGGATAGCTCAAGAAAAGGCTGTCATGGGGGTGAGGGAAATGCAGGGAAGTGGGGAGGATACTCCACTCTTTATGTCTGATCATTCCAGCAGATGGTAAACTGATCCAATTGACTTTGGTCCCATGAGTGTCCACAACCCATCACCAATTATGAGTTTGGCAACAGGGCTCCAATGGCAGGATGAAGCTCACAACTTTATTTTCGAGGCTGTGATCCCTGCCAAACATTTGAGTCAGGTCAATATTCTGGCTTCAGTTCCACAGGTTCAAGTCCAGGTAACAGTGCCAAAATATTTTATTCAATATCTTCTGGAGGTCCATTTAAATAACGTGAATAATCTTTCCGCACCCACTCTTGGTCTTCCAAAACTTCAAATCGCTACATCAGACATGATCTATTCTTCAAAGGTCTATGGGTGGTTCACACTCAACAACTGTGTTCTGTCAGTAATTATAAACTCTGATAGTTTTTCGGGGGTGGAGAGGGGGCAAGATAACAGCCCGCAAAGTCAGCTGTGGAAGTTGGCTATGAGAATGGGCCTGTTGGCTCCGGTCAGGCCTAAGTTCCAGGGCCCTGGCCACAGGCGGCAAATTCAACCCGCTGATTGGCGCGGAAATACTGATAAGGTCGTGATCAGCCGCCTCAACCAGCCTAGGGGGGGGGGGGGGGGGGACACTTCCGGTTGACGTATTTAGCTGGATTAAAGGGTGCCTGTAAAGGGTGCTGGTAAAGACTACCAATTTCCTCAAAATCGGTGGTGAACTTACAATTTAATTTTGGATTTTTCTAAGTGTGCATGACATGCAGAATTTTCCATTCTAAAGACATAATTCTATAATTATTTTCAATAACACAAATCTCTTGATTTCATTAAAATCCAAAGATCTATCAATCCCTGCCTCAAATGCCCAATAATTGCACCATCTTAATTTCAAGCATTCACACTCTCTGGAGACAGAAATGTCTTTGCATTTTGCACGATTATTCTGAATCAGGGACTCTTGGTTCTGGACCTCCAGCCAGAGAAACATCAACCTTGCATCTGCATTGCAACACTCCAGTATATTTCTGATATTAAGTAGTATGTTCGAACATGGAACAATACAGCACAGGAATGGGCCTTTCGGCCCACCATGCTTGCGCCGAACATGATGCCTAGTTGAGCTGACCATGTCTTCCTGCACATGATCCATATCCCTCTATCCCTCGTACTTCCAAGTGGCTATCTATAAGCCTCTTGAATGCACTATTGTATCTGACTCCACCACCATCCTAGCAATGCGTTCCAGGCCCCCACCACTCTCTGTGTAAAAAACTCACCTCGCAAATCCCCATTAAACTTTCCTCTCTCGCCTCATAGCTATGGCCTCTAATGTTGGATATTTCCACCTTGAGGAAAAAGGTTCTGATTGTCTACCCTATATATACCTATCACATAAAGTCCCTCTATCAACCTTCAACGTTCCAGAGAAAACAATCCAAGTTTATTCAACTTCTCCCTGTCGCTGAAACCTTCTAATCCAGGCATTGTTTTGGTAAATCCAGGCAGCATTCTGTTCATCACAATCAATATCAAATTAAAGTTCCAAGTTACCTTGGATGAATGTCCACCTAATTTCTACATTATAATGTTTTATCATTTCACAAATGCAAAGCAGAGGTCTGTCCAAAATTTCAACCAAAATTTTTAATATTTCTATGGCTTATGTTCACTAATAGATTTTGCAATACTTGTCTCCATCATATTAATTTCACTTATACTTTAATTGGAGTATGGAAGACACTGAGGTCTGTGTCCAAGGAAGTTGTAACAGACGAAGGCTGCAAAGAATGATATGATTCAAAAGTTGTGTTATATGTGTCCTTGAAAGTAATAATATACAAGGTCATCCTGTGAGTTTGTTTTTTTTCTGCATTGATTTTGTGAGATTTCATATTATCGCTATTGTCAACAATGCACTTCTTGATGCCCCTGTATTATGAAAGATCAACTGCTTTTCTGGCAGTATGGGTGTCACTGCTGTCATACTATAAACATCACATAAGAATCGCACACATATTTTACAACGGAATATTTAGTTGTCCGGCATTCAGGAAGCATTGAAACGGAACAATTTCACATTAATTACTAAGATAAAAATGCCTTAAACCATTCAAATCTGGGCAAATTTGTAATATGGCATGACATGTTGGGCTTTTTATTTTTCTTATCTAAATAAAAAATCAATTATCTATTGAAAAAGGGCACAAAGTGCTGCTGTAACTCAATGGGAGGGCAGCATCTTTGGAGAACATTGATACGTAATGTTTCAGGTCAGGACCCTCTACAGATTGCTGCAAAAAAATGGGTCCCAATTCAAAACCTCCATGTTCTCCAGAGATGCTGCCTGACCCACTGTGTTACTCCAGCATGTTGTGTCCTTTTGTGTAAACCAGCATCTGCAGTTTCTTGTTTCTAGAAGGATCTATTGAGCATTGGTTCTCTCCTTTCTATTTCTTACAACTTTCTCTCTTCACCAAGGAAGAAATTGGGAAAATATGCATCATTGTAATGTCTATTTATATTTGTTGAGAGACGGCAGAACCATTCAGTTCATTCCAATATCTCCACAAACATATATGAATTTTGGAAACTGTAGATAATACATATTGCAAATCAAATGTGAAAATATAATCTTATGCCAGAGAGTGTGAAATTGAGCTTGAAAAGTTCGTCTTTGCTTTTAACTCTTAATTAACATATTAATCGCCATTTTACATGCTGTGAAACAAAAGAATCAGGCAATCTGATTGAAGAATCCATGGAGAAAACAATCAGAAATTATGATCATAAAACATGGCATGTAGATGCGGGAGGCAAGTTCAGTAAGTTTGCAGATGCCACAAAGTTTGATGGAGCATCTGATGGTGTGGGAGGCTGCGATGAGATATTGATTCTTGGGGAAGCAGGGTGAAAAATGGCACATGGAGTTTAATCCAGACAAAATCTATTTTGAGAACACTCATAAGGCTAGGACATAGTAACACTTATAAGGCTAGGATAAGGCTAGTAAAATCTTAGGCAGTATTGAGATACAATGCCTTGGTGTACCAGTCCATAGATCTTTCAAGGTAGCAACACAAGTAGATAGACACACACAGTTGGAGTAACTCAGTGGGCCAGACAGCATCTTTGAAGAAAAGGAATAGGTGGCGTTTTGGGTCAAGACACTTCTTCAGACATGTTAACGTGTTTAGGAAGGCAGATGGGATACTGACTTCCATCAGTCTGACCAATGAATACAATGGATGGTTATGCTCCAATTTTATAAAGACTTGATCAGACTTTAGCTGGAATGCTGCTTGCAGTTCCAGTCACCAAGGTACAGGAAGGATGTGATAGAACCGGAGAAGGTGCAGATGAGATTGACTGGGCCTTTGGCCTGGAATGGAGCAGTTCAGTTAAGAGGAGAGAATGGAAAAGTAGATGTTGCCCCGGAGCAGAAGAGGTTGAGAAAAGCAAGATTGATTTATGTAAAATCATGAAGGGTACAGACTGGATTGTCTGCAGGAAACTTCAACCTCTATCAGAGGTAGTTAAAAGTATAGGATATCGATCTAGGGTAAGATGGAAGAGATTTGGATGGGATATTTGAGGGTTGCTTTTTACACAAAGAGTGGATGGCACCTGGACTGTGCTGCCTGAGAGAATGGTTGAAGCTGGTTGCTGATAGCAGTTGAGCATTTAGATAAATGCCCAGTCATAGATTGACCAAGTGCTGGCTGGGTTAATATGGGAGGGTGCTCACTAGTACCTTACATACTGTATGATTCTATGATAAAATAGTTTTTTTTTAATGTTCCCTTGGTCGATTCCTTACAATTTATGATGCCTGATTTTTTTTTAATTTTACTTTTCTATTTATTCTAGAGATATTAAACCAACTATTTAATGATCATAAGACTTAGGAGCAGAAGTAAGCCATTCGGCCCATCGAGCCAGCTCCGCCATTTGATAATGGGTGATCTATTTTTCTCTCTCATTCCCATTCTCCTACCTTCTCCCCATAACTGTTGATGCCCTTTCTAATCAAGACCTATCAATCTCAGCTGATTTGGCCATCACAAACATCTGTGGTAATGAATTCCACAGATTTACCACCTCTGCCTGAAGAAATTCCTCCTCGTCTTTCTATTTTTCAAGATTTAATCCTTCCAACTCAATGTTGTAGCTGAGTGTTTGATATGGAACCTAGTTTCCAGGAGTAACACTGACCACTGGAACTCTAGGCTCAGGGAATCTGGCAATTAAATAGAAGGGGGGTAAGTGCTTTTGCAACATCAGCTACAGGAGTAGTCAGAATGCTTTTTCCTCGTCCACAGGAACAATCTTCTATGCTTTTGTTCTCAGAACCTTCCAAACCCTGAATCGATTAATTCAAGATGACGACCACACTGCCATGATCAAACACACACACACCACTGGGATGGGACTTCACAGGGATCCATGAGCAGCTCATTAAGGAATAACAGACCATCCACATAAAGACCAACACAGTGGCGCAGCTGGTAGAGGTGCATCCTCACGGCACCAGCAACCCGGCTTCGATCCTGACCTCGGGTGCTGTCTGTGTGGAGTTTGCACATTCTCCCCGTCAATGTGTGTGTTTCTTCCGGCTGCTCCCGTTCCCTCCCACCTCCCAAAGATGTGCAGGTTTGTAGGGTGTTGGGCCTCTATAAATTGTCTCTAGTTTGTAGGGGGTAGATACGAAAGTGGGATAACATAGAACTCATGTGAACGGGTGATCAATGTTCAGCATGGACTCGGTGGGTCAAAGAGCTTGTTGCCATGCTGTATCTTTCATTCAATGAATTCACCAACATGTTATCTCCCTGCAGTGCTTCCAGTGTCCATCTACAACCTACTCTGGTTTATTTGCTACGGGAAATAAATAAAGCATTTTGCATTATAAAATTGGTTCACAAAGCCTATTTTAGTCAAGTTCACAACAGTCATCTGTTGGCAAATGGCATTTTCAAACAAGTTGTGGAAAAAACAAATGCAAGCATTGGATCGTGTTCACCATCTTGGATACTCAAAATTCCATCACACCAGATGGAGCAATATTATAAACCACTGCACGTAATGGTTTATTCTGATATATAATGGAAAGTGCGTCTATTTAGTTTAGTTTAGTTTAGTTTAGTTTAGAGATACAGCACGGAAACAAGCCCTTCGGCCCACCGTGTCCGTACTGACCAGCGATCCCCGCACATTAACACTAACCTACACACACTAGGGACAATTTTACATTTATATCAAGCCAATAAACCTAAAAAGCTGTACGTCTTTGGAGTGTGGGAGGAAACCGAAGATCTTGGATAAAACCTGCGCAAGTCACAGCGAGAACGTACAAACTCGGTACAGAACAGCACCCAAAGTCTGAATCGAACCTGGGTGTCTGCCGCTGTAAGGCAGTAGTTCTACCGCTACACCACTATGCTACCCTAATAATTACCTAACGCATTAATGCTGCCCATGGCAAATAAACTAGAAAGGGTTGGAGATGACTGTGTTGTAAACTTGACTAAAAAAGGCTTTGTGAACCAGTTTTATAATTGGATGTAAGGTAAATTCAAACCAAGTTCTGCTTACAACCCAGCAGTATGAATATTGATTATTCTAACTTCAAATAACCCTTGCATCCCTTCTCTCTCTGTCACTCCCCCACCCTAGTCATTGTTCTAGTTTCACTGTCGTCCCGTTGAATTTCCTCCAAGTCAGTTCTGATGTTTTAAGCTGTGAGAGCAGGGGATTTCGTGCAGACACAAGAGCATACCAGCCAAATGCCATAGCATCAGCTGGATGACAGTTCATTCCAACCTGACAAATTCTGGACTTTGTAACATTAGACAGCTTATGAGCCATACATATGAAGAAAGCAAAACACCTGTCTGGGTACGTTAACCACGTATCTGGCATGATATCTCAATTCAGAGTTAATATAATGGCAATTCCAAATATTGGCATACTTCAAGTTTGCAGGAAAAGCAAGGAGAAACCATTGTGGACATGCAGGAAACTATTCAACCTTCAGAAAATACATGCAATTAAAATTTACATTGCTTTCTTGCTCATCCAATTTTGCTTGTACACCTCCTTTTCTTAACTATTCCCAGTTCCGATGAAAGCATGAGAAAAATATGAAGAGTTAGAGGAACTCAATGGGTCAGGCAGCATCTGTGGAGGGAAAAATAGATACAAGATGCTGGAGTAACTCACACAGGTCAGGCAGCATCTCTGGAGAACATCAAACGGTGATGTTTTGGGACAGGACATTCAAGAGACGTGCAGGTTTTAAGATTAATTGGCTTCTGTGAATTGCCGCTATGGTGAAGGATGCAAAAGTGTGATAACATAGAACCAGTGTACGGGTGATTGATGGTCGACTTGGACTCGGTTGGCCAAGAGGCCGGATTTCACGATGTATCTCTAAATTGAACTAAGCATCCGTGAACTTATTTTCTCAGTCCAACTACTAATCTTTTCCTATGACCCCAGAGGTTGGAAAAAAGTGACTGTTTCAGAAATCTGGATTTGGGTCTGAGCTTGATGAGACCTGACTGAACAAAAATAACTCATTAAAATGCTTCAATGTTTTGTCTACTCGTCTACGAGAGAAGTTATTAACATATCCTTCCAATAGGTTTGAAGGATTTTGCAGAGATGGTGCTGAGAAGGATTTTGCAGAGATGGACCAGAGAAGATATTTTTCAGTGCCTTAAGGTGCCTTCCAGAAATAGGTCAGGTCTCAAGCAGGTAGAAAGCCCAGGATCAAAGCCCCGTGCCCTGCCCTCAAGATGGTTTGGACTGTTGTGGGTTGTACTTTGAGCATTATATACCACAGATGTTCTCCTGGTTGGTAGAGAAAGGCTGAAGGCACTTTCAAACGCAAGCTGTGTTACCGATAGAATGATTGATATCTCTGGAGAACTAAGATTGCAGAATCTGAAGAGATGTTTAGCCAGTAACAGAGCAGCTGGGTCCAGGGGCTGTGTATGTGGGTCAAGTGTGTGGCTGAAACAAATAAGGAATGAATTAAGATGTGCAACAGGAATCATGAACCAGAGACTGAAGTCTAGCAGCGAACTTTCAGGAATGTGGGTGAGTGGACTGAGAAGTGAGAGAGGAGGCAATAAACATGCTACAGGTGATGGTTGATGCCTATGAAGGACAATGCAGAGTTAACTGACTTAGTTACACTCCCAGTTCCTCGTCACCTAAAGGGGCTGTCCCACTGCGGCAACCTAATCCGCATATTCAGAAGAGTGTCTTCGACCTTCAAGCTCGAGAGCAATCGCCTGAAAAACAGCGAGCTGGATCCACCGTCAGCGATGAAACCACGAGCAGGATCGACTGACCGCACACGCACACACACACACGTACACACAAACACATCGCAAAAGCGGGGGCCAGGGAAAGCGGGGGAACGCTGTCTGAAATTCACACCCGCGATGAAGAGGAAGGTAAGATGGCTGCACAGTAATGGCAAGTCCTTCAAAGATCACTGAGGGGTGGGAGGGGGAGGGGGGGGGAGGGGAGGGGAGAGTAGGGCTCCTCACTGCCCCGCTTCTCTCTCCCCCTTCCCCTCAAACCCAGAACCAATGATAACTAATATAGTGGAGGCGACAGGTTCAAGTTCAAGTACAAGTGAGTTTATTGTCATGTGTCCCTGTATAGGACAATGAAATTCAGCACACAGAACATAGTAGGCATTTACTACAAAACAGATAAGTGTGTCCATATACCATGATATAAATATATACACACATGAATAAATAAACTGTTAAAGTGCAAATAACAGAAAATGGGTTATTAATATTCAGAGTTTTGCCTGAGCCAGGTTTAATAGCCTGATGGCTGTGGGGAAGTAGCTATTCCTGAACCTGGTTGTTGCAGTCTTCAGGCTCCTGTACCTTCTACCTGAAGGTAGCAGGGAGATGAGAGTGTGGCCAGGATGGTGTGGGCCTTTGATGATACTGCCAGCCTTTTTGAGGCTGCGACTGCGATAAATCCCCTCGATGGAAGGAAGGTGATGATGGACTGGGCAGTGTTTACTACTTTTTGTAGTCTTTTCCTCTGCAGGGCACTCAAGTTGCCGAACCAAGCCATGATGCAACCGGTCAGCATGCTCTCTACTGTGCACCTGTAGAAGTTAGAGAGAGTCCTCCTTGACAAACCGACTCTCCGTAATCTTCTCAAGAAGTAGAGGAGCTGATGAGCTTTTTTGATAATTGTATTAGTGTTCTCTGACCAGGAAAGATCTTCAGAGATGTGCACGCCCAGGAATTTGAAGCTTGACCTTTTCAACCATCGACCCATTGATATAAATGAGGCTGTGGGTCCCCCTCCTACTCCTTCCAAAGTCCACAATCAGTTCCTTGGTGTTGCTGGTGTTGAGGGCCAGGTTATTGCACTGGCACCATATGGACAGTTGCTCAATCTCTCTTCTATACTCTGACTCATCCCCATCAGTGATACGCCCCACAACAGTGGTGTCGTCAGCGAACTTGATGATGGAGTTCGCACTGTGACTGGCTACGCAGTCATGAGTATAGAGTGAGTACAGCAGGGGGCTGATCATGCAGCCTTGAGGTGCTCCCGTGCTGATTGTTATCGAGGCTGACACATTTCCACCAATACGAACAGACTGTGGTCTGTGAATGAGGAAGTCGAGGATCCAATTGCAGAGGGATGCGCAGAGACCCAGTTCTGCGAGTTTGGTAACCAGCTTGGAGGGGATGATTGTGTTGAATACCGAGCTGTAATTGACGAATAACAGCCTGATATATGAGTTTTTGTTGTCCAAGTGGTCCAGAGCAGAGTGGAGGGCCAGCGAGATTGCATCCACCGTTGATTTGTTGTGGCGATAAGCGAACTGCAGTGGATCTAGATTTTTGTCGAGGTAGGAATTGATTTGATCCATGATCAACTTCTCAAAGCACTTCATCACCACTGGCATTAGTGCCACTGGTCGATAGTCATTGAGGCACGTCACCTTACTCTTCTTGGGCACTGGTATAATTGATGCCCTTTTAAAGCAGGTGGGGACCTCAGACCTCAGAAGTGAGAGGTTGAAAATGTCCATAAAAACTCCAGCCAGTTGGTCCACACAGGTGAAGGGGGGAGAAGGAGTGGAGACACGTTTAAGAAGTATAATTAAGTTTTGCGGGCATATAACCTACCGGTCAGTTTTCCTTGGTCCTGAAAATTCCAGTGAGCCAATTAAAATGCCCGGTCAGCAAAGGAGATTGCCTATAGCTGCTCTCACTCCACTGCACTATGTTACAGAGAACCATGCCGACCAAGTTCTACTCGTGGAAAATTTTTCAACATGCTGAAACATTTTGCGTGACCTAGCTGAGGCCACGAGTATTCGGGATCTTCCCTCCAGTACGAAGGAGAGTTCCAGTGACCTCATAGGACCTCCTAGGACCACCTGTCGACCATGCTGCGAGTTTGAGTCAAGGGCCAACTTGTCTAAACTCGCAGATTAGGTCGCCTCTTTATGCATATGATCACAGGGTAAAATTGTCAAAATATCGTTACTGAGAGACTACGCGATCAGTAACTTCCTCTGGATTAGATGCATAAATCATTTAACCTGCCACCTTGACAAGTGAAAATAGAATCTCATACCTTTTTAAAGTGATTCACATCAATTCACAAATCAGTATCTGGCAAGAATGTTACTTCATATGTTACTTATACCACGAGTGCGTGATATAACTGCTGTATGAAACTTGGCCAGAACTCTGCTGCTTAGATCTTGGCTACTTTGTGATTTTCCTTCCCAATAAAGGGGAAATGATGATAAACAGAATAAGTACGGGAGTGGGAAATCACTGATAGCAATGATCAACATACAACCTTAGTATCTGATGAAACAAGGAACTGCAGATGATCGAATCATAGATGGTGGACGGAGGTTTCTGATGCAAAATGTTACATGTTCAATCAATCCTCAGATGCTGCCTGACCCATTGAGTTCCTCCAGCTCTTTGTATTTTACCTTGGTATATGGCTTTGGTGTGAAAAATAAAATGTTAAAAACAATTCTGCTGTGTTAAGGTTAACAAAGATTGAATAGAAATTTGTGAGCCATGGTAAGAATTTACAATTATACATTGTCCAACATCAAGCCACCAAATGCAATCTTGACCAGATTTCAAAGTATCACAAACGGTGTCTGTTTTGAAAAGTGAAATGTACGGCATCTGATTGTGAGATCCCAAGGTGAAGAACACTATAAGACCAGCAAGGGATCTTTGTATTATGATAAATGAGGAAAAGCAGCCCTGTATTTTCTTTATTATTGTACACCAGCTACTTCTTGGGTAGATTCACTGTCAGTATCCGGGGTGGGCTGGTGATTGGGTGGGAAATCACAGTGACAGGGCTGTAGCCCGAATCCTCAATTGAATTATGTATAGCAAGGAACTGCAGAAGCTGGTTTAAACCAAAGATAGACACAAAAAAACTGGAGTAATTCAACAGTACAGTCTGCATCTCTGGAGAGAAGGAATGGGTGACGTTTCGGGTCGAGACCCTTCTTCAGACTTATTAGGGATAAGGGAAATTAGAGATAATGATGATGATGTACAGAGATAAAGAACAATAAATGAAAGATATGCAAAAAAGTTACGATGATAAAGGAAACAGGCCATTATTAGCTATTTGTTGGGTGAAAACGAGAAGCTAGAGTGACATAGGTGGGGGAGGGATGGAGAGAGAGGGTATGCCAGGGTTACTGGAAGTTAAATAAATTAATATTCATACCACTCGGCTGTAAGCTGCCCAAGCAAAATATGAAATGCTGTTCCTCCAATTTACATTTAGCCTCACTCTGACAATAGAAGAGACAGAGACCAGAAAGGTCTGTGTGGGAATGGGGGAAGGAGAATTAAAGTGTTCCCCCACAGACTTTTCTGTCCTAGGACTCCTCAACTGAATTATCTTTGAGCATAGGATTTCTGTGTACATCAATCTAGCTGATCAGCCTGCGCAAACTGGTATTGAAATGGCAACTGAGAAATGTTATATGGCAGTGTGTGACCATTGTCTGGCAAACACCGTTTTTCTCTTGTGTCAACTGAAGAAAACTTTAATAGCACTTCCACCCTTATCTTCAGGTGCTATTTGAACAGCACTGCACTTTTCTCTTTCTTTGCCCACTGCAGATCTCACAAAGAATGCAAGATGTCAGGAGGAGAGTAAACTCATGACTGGAAGTTGGAATCTTGATTGTGCCCTCAGTGGGGTGGAGGTGGCAGTGAGTTTGAGTTTAGTTTTATTGTCACATATGCCGAGGTACAATGAAAAGCTTTTGTTGTGTGCTTACGAGACAGTGGAAAGGCAATACATGATTATAATTGAGCCATCCACAATGTACAGATACATGATAATGGGAATAATGGGAATAACTCTTGATATTACTAGCTACTATTTTATACAGATGTTTAGGATTTGGATAGGGTCCAGAAGAATTATGCCTGTATTGGATGGTACTAGATATGAGGAGAGGTTGGACAGACATGGATTATTGTCTCTGGAATCCCAGAGGTTGAAGGGAAGCCTTATAGATGTATATAACATTAAAAAAAAGGCATAGATATGGTAGACAGTCAGATTCTTTTTTCTCAAGATGTAAATATCAAAGACTAGAGCACATAGATCTAAAGTGAGTGGAGCAAAGTTTAAAGGATATTTTCGGGGAAAGTGTTTTACACCCAGAGGGTGATGAGTACCTGGAATGTGCTGTCTGCAGGGATAGTGGTGGAAGCGGATAGAATAGTGGCGTTTAAGAGCTTTTGGATATACAATGAATGGAGGCATATGGATCATGTGCAGGCAAATGGGATTAGTTTATCTTGGCATCATGTTTGTCACATAAGTTATGGGACAAGGGCCTGTTCCTCTGCAGCATGTTCTATTATCTAAGCACATAAGTAAATAAATAAATAAATAAATAAATAAATAAATAAGCTACTGTAGCAGAATTAGACCATTCAGCCCATCAAGTCTACGCCGGCATTCAATCATTCTGGATCTACCTTTCCTCTCAACACCATTCTCCTGCCTTCGCCTAATAAAATTGTTCGTCATCTGCAACATCTGCAGGAAGACTCTGGTCCATGACCATTCGAAGTGGAGAAGGAATATATAGGGTGATATTGGGAACCTAGGAGGATGAGGGGTGATCTTATAGAGGTGTACAAAATCATGAGAGGAATAGATCGGGTCGATGCACAGAATCTCTAGTCCAGAGTAGGTGAATCGAGGATCAGAGGACATAGGTTTAAGGTGAGGAGGAAAAGATTTAATAGGAATCTGAGGGGTAACTTTTTCAGACAAAGGGTGGTGGGTGTATGAAACAAGCTGCCAGAGGAGGTGGTTGAGGCCGGTTATATCACAACGTTTAAGAAACAGTTAGACAGGTACATGAATAGGGCAGGTTTGGAGGGATATGGACCAAACGTGAGCAGGTGGGACTAGCATAGCTGGCCGGTGTGGGCAAGTTGGGCTGAATGGTCTGTTCGCACACTGTATCACTATGACTCCATGACTTAATTGGTGAAAGGAGCGCACTACCCCACAATCTACCCCCCAGCCATCCACATCAGCCACATCCTGTCCCATCTGTGAAAGACTCTGTCTACACATCAGGTATCTCAGAACCCACACAACTGAAATGGAAGGAAATTATCCTGAATTCCAGGATTGCCTGGGAAAATGTTTAAATAATACCAAGACTATTCCTTATCCTGAAGCCCTTTCTTTAAAAAGCATGATTATTATTCAAAAGTGGAGTTTAGATTGGAAATGTTCCTGGGGTTTATTTCAGGCACTGAAGCTCTAACTCTAATCCATTTGTGAAATGGGGCAGACCTGAACATTTCATCCCTCTGTGGAATGATGAAGATCGCTGCTTTCAACTCTCCGTGGATGAATTCCAAATGATGTTTGGCAGAGGGAATGAACACAGACATCAGAATAAGATTACAGTCTCCACAGGAGTGACAGTAACAATGTACGGAGACAAACGGGGCGTCCTATCTGGATTCTTGCGAACAATGGATTTATTTTGAGTCAACTTCAGAGAGGAGGGCAAGAAAGCACAAAGTATTTCTTATTATCATGAATGTTAGACACAAAGACAATTTCACACGTTATTATTCGTTGTTGCAAAAATTGAATAGCAAGTAGTTTACATATGTAAACTGCCAGCAAGACAGTTTTTAGTGTGCTGAAAACGACATCACTGCTTTCATAAAAATCAATTTCTCATTGTTTACAGGAATTTTAATGATGTGCAACTGGAGGATAGATGTTCCTTGAAGTGTTTTAATCGAAATGGGATTTAAAATGAAACTGATACTCTGCATTATGTATTAAAAAAAGTTTTCGTTTTTGCCTCCAGCATTCTTTTGTCATCTGAAGGTTACAACGGAAGCAACTGATGATTCTGCAGTCTTTAGGGAGTGCATTCAGCACGTCAGTGTGAGGGATTACCGGGATAAGAAAATAATGTAATTGTAATTCTTCACTGGATATCTCAATTATATCATACTGGACAATTGAGGGCATGAATTATTTTATTCCACATTGGTCACTCATGAAATCTGATTGTCTAAAATAAACAACTGAACAGGGTTGAAGTTAGGGAAGGTAAATTGAAGAGAATTGATGAATGGAAGCATGAAACCACAGGTGGCACCATTAACAAATTACAGACGGAGGAGAAACCTCTTATGTTGTAGGGCTGGAATACAGGAGTTTTCTATCTTGAGCAATTCTTTGCAGGATAATGTTGGCTTCAAGCAAAAATATCTTGGTAAGTATTCTGTATTCTAATATAGGGAAAAATATATTTGAATATATAGATGAAGAAGTCCAGAAGAAAGTCACGTAAAATGAATAAAATTAAAATACACAGAATGATTCTCGCACAGTCTATAGTAAAAGTGCCTGAAGAAGAGTCTCGACCCGAAACATCACCCATTCTTTCTCTCCACAGATGCTGCCTCTCCCGCTGAGTTACTCCAGCTTCTTGTGTCTATCTTCATTCAATCAATAGAAGGCAACAATAATCACAACTTTAATTTATGTTTTGACTCTGTAAACAGTGCCATGAATGATCTATCAGCTATTCATGGCACCGATAACAAAAAATATGGGAACCTTGGAGCAAAGAACTAAATGCTGAAGGAACTCAATAGGTAAGGTTGCATCGGTGGAGGGAACGGACAGGTGATGTTTCAGGTCAGGACCCTTCTTCAGACTGATGAATATGTTCGATATGGTGTGTTGCCTTGGTGTAACAACTGAGATAAATAAATGCCATGGGAGTTATATATAAAGTACAGTAACATAACACCACGAATAATGTCATCATATTACTCGTGGTATTTGTTTGAGAAATATATTTCTGTTTTAAATTTTTGAAAAATAAAACAAATATGCTGGAATAACTGAGCAGGTACAGTCAACATCTCCAGAGAACATGGATTAATATCCTCCAGAGATGCTGTCTGACTGGCTGAGTTACTCTGCCACTTTGTGGTTTATTCTTTGCACGTCTGCTCTCCCGTCCCTCTTAACAGTTTTCAATGTAGGTTTATACCTAAATAGTCAAAGCTGAAAAGAATGTACTTCAGAGTCAAACACGTCATTACTTTGACTTTGCCTCCGGGAAGTCTAAATGGTGGCCGATTAGGAAAAGGGGAGATGCAACTAGACCTGGGTGTCATGGTACACCAGTCATTGAAAGTAGGCATGCATGTACAGCAGGCAGTGAAGAAAGCGAATGGTATGTTAGCATTCATAGCAAAAGAATTTGAGTATAGTAGCAGAGAGGTTCTACTGCAGTTGTACAGGGTCTTGGTGAGACCACACCTGGAGTATTGCATACAGTTTTGGTCTCCTAATCTGAGGAAAGACATTCTTGCCATAGAGGGAGTACAGAGAAGGTTCACCAGACTGATTCCTGAGATGTCAGGACTTTCATATGAAGGAAGACTGGATAGACTTGGCTTGTACTCACTAGAATTTAGAAGATTGAGGGGGGATCTTATAGAAACTTACAACATTCTTAAGTGGTTGGACAGGCTAGATGCAGGAAGATTGTTCCCGATGTTGGGGAAGTCCAGGACAAGGGGTCACAGTTTAAGGATAAAGGGGAAATCCTTTAGGACCGAGGTGAGAAAAACTTTTTTCATACAGAGAGTGGTGAATCTCTGGAACTCTCTGCCAAAGAAGGTCGTTGAAGCCAGTTCATTGGCTATATTTAAGAGGGAGTTAGATGTGGCCCTTGTGGCTAAAGGGATCAGGGGGTATGGAGAGAAGGCAGGTACAGGATACTGAGTTGGATTATCAGCCATGATCATATTGAATGGCTGAATGGCCTACTCCTGCACCTATTTTCTATGTTTCTATGTTTCTAAGTCAAATGGTCTTTTTGACTTTTATCATGAGAACATTTTGAACAGAAGGATGAAAATTCAACAGAGGTCTCTGCCCTGATATAGGTTGAGCTGCATAAACTCAATTCATAAAGATTATAGAAACATCATGGTATAGAAGGCTACAGACCAAGTTCTGGTAAATAGAATTGGTATAAATGGTTTCTTAATGGTCAACATGGACTTGGTGGGTTCATGAGCTTGCTTCTCTGATGTATGATTTTGACTAAAACTTATCATTTCAATATGATATGCCAGACAATATTGCTGATGTTTTAGTCCAATTTGCTCTCCATTTCCCCACTCTTGGAATGATTTGATTTTCATTCGAAATAAAATCTACTTAAAATATAAAAATGCACTAAAATATTACTTTTTGTATGTGGGTCAAGGATGAGACTTTACCTGAATAAAATGAAGTGCATTGTTTTGACCTCAGCCTTTCGGCAAAGAATAAAATGTACTTAGGGTGCAACGTTCAAAGAAAATAAAAATCCTCTTTGATAATCCATTTCCATCTGTGACTGTAATAATGCATGCATTATTCATACATCATGTCGTTAGCTAAGAGAATGTTTCACAAAAAATAGGATTACTTGCCACATTCATCAAAAGATAACAGTATTGTTCGGACTTTTTGGCTACAGCTCTCCTTCCATGATGTTACGTATTTTCTAAATGTTCTCATCTATATTAACCATGATTTTATTTGGGGTTTTTAACCACTGAGACAATTAGTTCCTTAGATTGGATTAACGATTCATTTCAACCAAACTAGAAAGTTCAGTACCAAACCACATTGGCCACGCTTCCATTCCCTCCTATCATCGGGATGAAGGTAAAGTTCACGAGTTATTGGAGTAGAATTAGGCCATTCGGCCCATCAAGTCTACTCCGCCATTCAATCATGGCTGATCTCTGCCTCCTAATCCCATTTTCCTACCTTCTCCCAATAACCCTTGACACCCGTTCTAATCAAGAATTTGTCCATCTCTCTGCCTTCTTCTTCTTCTTCTTCTTCTTCTTTCATATGGTGTGCACAACCTAAAGTTGTTGGACAACTTGTTCTATTTGATCTTTCATTTGTGCATGTCGAGTTGATTGCATTAGTCGAAACAGGACGGACCACATGAAGGTTGCAATCTTCCACCCCTCCATCTCAACCTTAAAAATATCCACTCACAGCCTCCACAGCACTCTGTGGCAATGTGCCACAGATTAACTACCTTCTGACTAAAGAAATTCCTCCTCACCCTTTAATTCTAAGGCTACAACCTCTGATCCCAGTGGTACATCAGTGGTAACATCCTTTCCACATCTACTCTATCTATGCCTTTCATTATTATGTATGTTTCAATAAGGTTCCCACATTAACCTTCTAAACTTCAGCCCAGTGCTGTCAAATGCTCATCATGTGCTAACCCTCTCATTCCTGGAACCATTCTTGTAAACCACCTCTGGACCCTCTTCAGAGCCAGCACATCCTTCCACAGATATGGGGCCCAAATTTGCTCACAGTAATCCAAATGTGGCTTATCCAGCGCCTTATAGAACCTCAGCATTACATAAAGGGGGCTGAAAAACCATGACCACCATGTTCAAAAATAATTCCTTCCCAGCAGCCTGCAGGCTCTTGAACACTATGCCTCAAATATGAACCACGGATTGTCTTTGGTTACACTAAGGACCTCAGGTTTTTTTTTCCAATAGTATTAGGGTTATTGACTTATTGATAATGTTGTTATTATCCATGTGTTTGTGTTTACAGGCTTATTCTGCTGCGCCAGGTAAGAATTTCAAAATTGATATATATGACAATTAAACATTATTGACCCTTGACGCTTGAAAACAAAAATCTCCATACACATCTGCAATTGAGACTTGTGAGACCTCCAGGCCTGGGTCTGTGGTCCCAGGACTTAACGATCAATCTTCTGGAGCGTGCTCAAATTAGTCAGTTGCATAATTGTAACAATATTCTTTTTTTAAATTTTTCTTCAATTCCCCTGCTCATTAGTCAATGCAAAATAAAATTGGTGGAGTTGCTGCTTTAAGGGCCTGTCCCACTTAGGCAAATTTTCAGCGGACTGCCTGCGACCTTCAAGCCCGAGGAACTTGCCTGAAAAAACGCAAACTGGAACGGCGACCATCAGAGCTGGACACACACACACACAAACACACACACAAACACATCGCAAAGGTGGAAGCCAGGGAAAGCAGGGGAGCGCTGTCTGAAATACACACAGTGCAAAGCCAAGGTGATACAGACACACACCGCGATGAACAGGAAGGTTAAAGATGGCTAGCACAGTGTACGGTAAGTCCTTCAAAAAGAGGGATACTGAAGGGGAGGGCAGAAGAAATCCTCTCAACCATGGTAGACTCACCAGAGACCACCAACGAGCATGTTGCGACCATGTGGGGGGAGGGGGTGAGCATAGGGGTGCACTCGCCTAAAAAGCCGCCTAAGTGGGACAGGCCCTTTGGGGCAGCACCCGGAGGGGGGGGTCGATCCCGACTATGAGTGGGCACGGAGTTTGAGGGGGGGTGGGTTTTGGGGGAGGGGGGGGGTGGGGGGGCTCCAAAGATGATGGGGGGCATGGGGGTAAATTGGTGGGGGTGAGGGGGGGGGCCCTCGTGTGGGGGGATAGTGTCAATGTGCGAGGATCGCTGGGGGGGGGGGGTGGGTGGGCGGAGGGGCCTCCTTGGCGACACTTTAATAAGCCAGAGATACACAGCTGTGAAGTTTGGCCGGCATTTAACATTATCGGTCGGTTTTCCTTGGTTCTGAAAACTCGTGCTCACGTTTTTTTCCCCCAAATGAGCCAATGAAAATGACCAGTCAGCGAAGGAGGTTAACTAAAACTACCTACAGCTACCTCGACTACCTACAACTACATGGCGACCCACTGCCACTGCACCTACGACTATAAAAGTATCAATGTTCTCCAATTTTCAACGTTGAAAAATTTGCAACGACCATACTGAGGCCCCCACTAGTTCCCAGAATGCAAGAACTCCTCTCGACCATGAAGTAGACTCACCAGAGACCACCAACGAGCATGTTGTGACCATGTGGCGATCATGAGGCGAGAGCAGAGTCTCGTGCACTCGCCTAAAAAGCCGCCTAAGTGGGACAGGCCCTTTACAGCACTTGCAGCGCCAGAGACCCAGGTTCGATCCCGACTATGAGTGCTGTCTGCACGGAGTTTGTATGTTGTTCCCTTGACCGCGTGGGTTTTCTCTGAGATCTTCGGGTTCCTCCCACGCTCCAAAGATGTACTGGCATGTAGGTAAATTGGCTTGGTATGAGTGTAAAATTGGCCCTCGTGTGTATAGGATAGTGTCAATGTGCGAGGATCGCTGGTCGGTGTGGACTCGGTGGGTGGGCTGAAAGGGCCTCCTTCCGCGCTGTATCTCTAAACCAAACTAAAGTTAACTAAAGGTCCACTTTGTAGATTGGTCTGAAAAGTGAGATCACATGGGATGCAGGGCAAATGGGCACAAAATTGGCTTTGTGGAAGGAGTCAGAGGATGGTTGAAGAAGGTTGTTTTTGCAGATTGGAAAGTGTTGACCAGTGGTGCACTGCTGAGATTGCTGCTGGGTCCACTCTTGTTTATCATATATATTAACAATCTCGATGAGAATGTATCTAAACACTATATCAAATATTTCTGTCAGTTTGAAGAAGGAAAAAACTTTTCCGAATTACAGCAAAATTGGAACAGTGAAGAAGGTTATCAAAGTTTACAACAGAATTTAGATCAAATGGGACAGTGGACAAAGGAGTGACCGGTGTAATTTAACAGGCAAGTGCAAAGTGATATGTTTTAGGAAATTAATCCAGGACAAAATTTGTACGGTAAATGAAACACCTGGGGTTACAAGTACATTGTTTTGAGGATAATTCTATCTTGTTGACTCACAAAATATGATGATTTTAACATCAAAACTGTGACTAGTAGACAACACATTGACACTGCGTAAGTGAAAGAATAGCCCTGGCAGAAAAATAATTTAGCTGCTTTGCAAATAAAGTCTGATTGAATTCCCCAAGAGGTAGCATGGTCTGGAATCCTTTTCCCAGATCTTTGTCATGCTCACTGACCTTGAGCCAGAGTCCATCAGGAAATGCAACACTGTTTGGCTGCCGTTGCATCAGTGAGGTTTTGGTCATCAAGTCTGAGGAAAGACATTCTTGCCATAGAGGGAGTACAGAGAAGGTTCACCAGACTGATTCCTGGGATGTCAGGACTTTCATAAGAAGAAAGACTCGGCTTGTACTCACTAGAATTTAGAAGATTGAGGGGGGATCTTATAGAAACTTACAAAATTTTTAAGGGGTTGGACAGGCTAGATGCAGGAAGATTGTTCCCGATGTTGGGGAAGTCCAGGACAAGGGGTCACAGTTTAAGGATAAAGGGAAAATCCTTTAGGACTGAGATGAGAAAAACATTTTTCACACAGAGAATGGTGAATCTCTGGAACTCTCTGCCACAGAGGTAGTTGAGGCCAGTTCATTGGCTATATTTAAGAGGGAGTTAGATGTGGTCCTTGTGGCTAAGGGGATCAGGGGGTATGGAGAGAAGGCAGGTACAGGATACTGAGTTGAATGATCAGCCATGATCATATTGAATGGTGGTGCAGGCTCGATGGGCCGAATGGCCTACTCCTGCACCTATTTTCTATGTTTCTATGTTTCTATGTTAACCCACTTTTGCCTGCACGCCATACAAACACAGGGCAAATTACAGCAGCCAGTTAACCTACAAACCTGCATGTTTTAGGAATGTGGGAGGAAACCAGAGCACCCAGAGAAAACCCACACATTCACAAGGTGAACGTGGAAACTCCACACAGACAGCACCAGAGGTCAGGATGAAACTCACATCTCTGGTGTTGTGAGGCAAAGGCTCTACCAATGGCCTGACTGACATTGCAGCAAAGAAGTATAATCTCAAGATTTGCAAGAATCTAAATAAGAGTCTCGACCAAAAACGTCACCCATTCCTTTCTCAGGAGATGCTGAATTCTCTGCATCCCGCTGAGTTACACCAGCATATTGTGTCTACCTTCAATTTAAACCAGCATCTGCAGTTCTTTCCTACACATGCAAGATTTGCAAGACAGAAGATTAATTTGAACTGACTAACATGATCTCATAATTTGACAATCAATGCTGAGTTGCAACTAATTTATTTCACCTGAATGAATGGTCACTTCACCCTTCCATAGACATTTGCATCCCAGCAATCTTCTGGAATCTCTTTCCATGGGTGATACGGAGGCACAGCAGTACAGTTGCTGCTTTACTGCGTCAGGTGTGTTAGTGTATGGTGCTTGTGTATGGGGATCGCTGGTCGGTGTGGACTCAGTGGGCTGAAGGGCCTGTTTCCATGCTGTGTCTCTAATCTAAACATGTAAATTATTTTTCAAACCTCCTACTACCTGCACAAACCTCCTACTACCCATTCATTCAGCTACCTGGGGCTGTGCTCTGTAACTTCTTCCCCCAAGTTCTTTTTAAGCTACTTAAAACATCATTTATCAAGGTGTTTGGTCATCTGTCCTCTATTTTATAGCATCTTAGTACATTTTGTGGAACAATGGCTTTCTGAAGAGATTCAAGATGGAAGACATGCTATAGTTGCAAAAGGTTAGAAATGATGATGAGCCATAAATAAGCCAATGAAAAGCAATGCAGGATATCACACAAACCATTGCTTACTAATTTAGCTGCTACCAGTAATTGGGTTTGTTGAGATAAATGGAAACTTATAAGTGTAAATGTCAGTTCTGCAAATGTCATTTTTCACCGTGTGTCCAACAAGATTGCACCGTTTAGATAGGAAAAGTTTAGAAAGACTTTGGACACTGGGGATTTCCAACAATCAAGAAAAGATTAACGAGGTTTGGCCTTTCTGAGATGGGTCACAGCTTTTTATTCATGATTAATTGTGTGATAATTGAATGGGCCCTATTACAACAACATGCCTGCCGGCTGAATTAAGAAAACTTGATTCCAAAGAATCTGCCACAACTTGCAATCCTGCAAGTTGCCACTGTAATTGACCTTAGACAGATTTAATTTATTTAATGTAATTCTCAAAAAGAAGCAGGAAATTAATAATGACGAAGTCAGTTTGTCAGAAAGAATGTTGGAAAACAGGAGAGTGTTTGGATTTCTAAGCAACAAATTAATTAATGGTTCTAATTAGCAAGGTATGTTTAACTAATTTGTTATGGCACTGGGTTGTATTGTCACTGTACTGGTCTCATTCATGGAGTGAACGTTTTGGAGAGTGTTCAAAACTTGAATGTTGTAATCTGTCAGTGGGTATCCATGCCTTTCGAAAAATGATAATGCGTAGTTTCATAGTTGAAAATGATCACCTCTGAAAATATTTGGTTTCTAAATAATGATAACATCAACCCACCTAACTCTTGCCCACTGTGATGTAAGTTTACTCTCCCCCATTTGTTAAAACCATCAATAGCCAAGATTCACTGCAGAATTTGTTCTGAATGTTCTGGAACTTGGGCTACTTGGATTAACTAAAGGAAAATTGCAGATGCTGGGATTCTGAAATAAAAGATGTTACAGGAATTAAAGGGGATGAGGAGGAATTTCATTAGTTAGAGGGTGGTGAATCTGTGGAATTCTTTGTCACCCACAGATGTGGAGGTCAAGTCATTGGGTATTTTTAAAGCGGAGATTGACAGGTTCTTGATTAATAAGGGCGGCAAAGTTTACGGGGAGAAGGTGGAAGAATGGGTTGAGAGGGAAAGATAGATCAGCCATGGTTGAATGGCAGAGTAGGCCCGATAGGCCAAATTACCTATTGCTGCTTCTATGACTTATGAATGTATGAAATACTAACTTGGTTAGGCAGCATCTGCGTAAAGCGAAACAGAGTTCACATTTTGAGAAATAGCCTTAGACCTGAATCACTGACTGTGTCTCTTATTCTGCAAATGCCTCTTGGCCTGATGAATGTTTCCAGAACTCCTTGTTTTTTATTTTGGATCAAACTATAATGTGTCTTCATCAGGATTCAGCATGTTGTTGCACACAACGTCTTAAACCATAGAGCTCTTTTTTCAAGATTTAGCTCCATGCTTCCTGACGTATTGAGAAGAAAGGCTTCCCTTTAACATCTTTCACTGCCTCAGGGTGATCAAAAGTGATTCAGAACCCTATCAAACACAACTGCAATGCCAAAAGATATTGAGCCAACCTGAGCTCAGCTCAGTCCTGCTAACCATGATATGACTGGATAAACAGTTTCAGTGATAAAATATTTACCAGCATAACTAGTTTTAGATTTTCACCTGAACAAGGAGAGGAATTATTTTTTTTTACATTGGAAGCCTTGCTGTTTATTCCATTGAGTTATTTTTGTCTTGAAAGTTCCTGAACCTGGTGATGTGGGACATCAGGCTTCTGTCCCTCCTGCCTGATGAGAGCAGCAAGAGGAGGTCATGGTCCACGTGGTGTAGATCCTTGATGGTATACGCTGCCTTCTAGAGGTAAAACCCCATGTAGACAAGGGCAGTGCCCACTCTGGATTGGGCTGTACCTCCTGCCTGGTGGTTGCAACCTTCTCAACCTCAGTGAAAATGATTTACGGGGAACTAAGTGAGGAATGGACTAATGGGAATGCTCTGACAGGCTGCACTGATTTGATAGGCTGAAATATATCTTTCTATGCCGTAAGGAAATATAAAAAGAGTTGCGGAATAGAGTAAAGGCTGCAAAGTGGAATCTGAATAATTTTTCAGCTAACACGACAAATAGCCTCCATGCTGAATATTTTTTTTATGTTTTCTGCCAACAGAAGTTGACTGGTGAGAGAGTTTAGATATCCAGAGGTCCTAGCCCCTGAACTGGGAGGGAAAATGTGGATGAGATACAAGGAGCAGAAGCTTGATTTAGACTTTCAGATATGCAGCATGGAAACAGACCCCCTTGGCCCACTGAGTCCCGCTGACCAGCGATGACCCCATACACTAACACCATCCTACACCCTAGAGACAATTTACAATTTTACCGAAAGAAGTTAACTTACAAATCTATTTGTCTTTGGAGAGCACCTGGAGAAAACTCATGAAGTCACAGGGAGAATGTACAAACTCTGTACAGACAGCACCCATAGTCAGGATTGAACCCGGGTCTCTCGTGCTGTAAGGCAGCAACTCTATCAGTCCACCAATGAGCTGCCCTATCAATTGTGGAAACACGTACAATATTTTTTTACTTTAGAGAAGAAGCCCTCTTTATTCATTCAGTAATGTTTACAAACTTAGATATCACAATGTGCCTTGCAACTAAATATAAACCTCAATTTGATGTTTAACTGCTGTTGTAATACAGAATCATTTCTAATGCAGTTCAGAGAGTTCAGATCATAACTATGGATTCTGTCTACGCTATTGTAGCTTTTCACTTTTTTTCTGTTTTCATATCGGATTTCCATCTTTGCAGTGTTTTACTTCTGAAGATGCTGTTAGAGCAGTTATTCACCAATACTGAATACTTAAGCAATCTTTGTCAACAGCAAAGATGGTTGTGATTCAGAGCTGAAGCTTTGATTGATTAGTCAATTAATGCCACAGACAACAATACTGGAGCAAATGCAAACAACATCATGAAGAATTCCATGCAGTTAAACTATTTCATTTGTGCTAATGATGTTCTCTTGGAAGATAATACTTTGTTAGTGAAATGGGTGGATCACTAACTAACACTGACAGTCCTTGATAGCAAAAAAAATTCAAGAAAACATGTTTTGTAATCCATTTATACAAAATGTGGAAATAAAATACAGAGAATTATTTTTTTTTTAAACTGCACTAAGATGCTGGAACTATTCAGCAGGACAGACAGTGCTTGTAGTGCAAGTAACAGAGTTAAAAGCCATGTTGTCGGAAGGTTGGTTTACACCGAAGATAGACACAAAATGTTGGAGTAACTCAGCGGGTCAGGCAGCATCTCTGGACAAAAGGTATAGGTGACGTTTTGGGTCAAAACCATCCCTCAATGCTGATTAAAAGGTATGGGCGATGCAATTACATTCTCACTGCTTGCAACTGTTGCCCATACTGTTCCCACAGTTAACCGATTCAGATGTAGTTGGCTATTCTTGTTGGCCCGGAGTGTATCTGAGTTCCATAATGAGTCCCTGAGAATCAGTTAGGTCTTGAATGTTGCAGCCTCCCTCACAACATTGACACACAGCACAGCCCCACCATCAGCTTTACCAGCTGTCAAAGTGTCCAGATCTTCAAAAACTCTCTGATTGCCTTTGTAGTTTAGAAGCATTGAAAAATGATTAAACATAAAAGAAACATTAAAAATATAAATTAAAATATTTAAAAAAATTAAACTGAACAATGAAATAATTATAATCATTATTAAATAAACCACAAATATGTTTATTAATATATGTTCTGTGTAGCTATGTGATCCTTTGTGGAGCTATATACATGTTGTGGAGTTTGAACATTCCTGACCCATGGGATTTGTCTGGCTGAGAGTATTGTTCCAGATGGTTGAAGTTACAGGTATAGATGCAAAGAGACAAACGTTAATGGGAGCAGAAGTAAAAGTGGGGACACAAAAGGCTGGAGTTACTCAGCGGGTCTGACAGCCTCTCAGAGGAATAGATGACAATTTGGGTCAAGACCTTGTCTGAAGAAGGGTCTCGATCCAAAACCAGCAAAAACAGGAAAGTCGACTATTATTTGAATGGTGGCCGATTAGGAAAAGGGGAGATGCAACGAGACCTGCGTGTCATGGTACACCAGTCATTAAAAGTAGGCATGCAGGTGCAGCAGGCAGTGAAGAAAGCGAATGGTATGTTAGCATTCATAGCAAAAGGATAAGGGGGAAATCTTAAATATACCCAATGAGGGGCCTCAACTTCCCTCTGTGGCAGAGAGTTCCAGAGATTCCCCACCCTCTGTGTGCCAAAAATTCTCCTCCACTCGGTTTTAAAGGATTTCCCCCTTATCCTTAAGCTGGGACCCCTTGTCCTGGACTTCCCTAACATCGGGAACAATCTTCCTGCATCTAGCCTGGTCAACCCCTTAAGAATTTTGTAAGTTTCTATAAAATCCCCTCTCAATCTCCTAAATTCTAGAGAGTTTAAACCAACCTGTTCCAGTCTTTCTCCAGAGATGCTGTCCTGACCCCTGAGGAACTCCAGTTTTGGTGAACCTTCTCTAAACTCCCTCTATGGCAAGTAATGTCCTTCACCGAGATATTGAGAGACCAAAACTGTACGCAATACTCCAGGTGTGGTCTCACCAAGACCCTGTACAACTGCAGTAGAACCTCCCTGCTCCTATACTCAAATCCGTTTGCAATGAAAGCTAACATACCATTCGCTAGGTGAATTCATCTGGAGTTTTTCACCTACTATGCTCTCACCTGGAATAGGTAGGTTGTCCAATGATGAATGTATAGAAAGGCTTAGCTTGTATCCTGGGAAGTCAGGAAGACTGAGAGGAGACTTAATTGAAATGCATTTGCCCTGAGGGTCTTGACAAGATGGAGGTGGAGTGGATATTTACATTTGTGTGAAACCTAGAACGAGAGAAACAACACTTAAATATAAGTTGTCATCTTCCTAATGAAGTTTATTTAGTCTAGAGATACAGTGTGGAAACAAACCCTCCGGCCACTACCGATCACCCGTTTTCGGAGGTTCTATTTTATCCCAATTTCGCATACACACCCTACACACTCGGGGTAAATTTACAGAGGTCAATTAAACCATAAACCCACATGTCTCGGTATGAGGGAGGAAACCAGAGCACCCAGAGTAAACCCATGCAGTCACAGGGAAAACATGCAAGCTCCACACAGACAGCACACAAGATCCGTATCCTACCTGTGTCCCTGACATTATGAGGCAGCAGCTTCATCAACTATGGTGCTACTGGTTGAGACTGGTTGAGCAACAGACACTGGTTGAGCAACGTTTTTTTGTTTCCTCTGGGTATGTGAATACTCAGGAAATGACAATAAAGATATACAATACAATACAATACTGCACAAAGTACACCTTTAAAAAAAAAAGTTTATTTGAAAGAGAGAGAAGATTATTTCCCCCTCAGAAGATTGTGAATCTTTGGAACTCTCCTCGAAGATTGGTGGAGACAGAATATTTGAAAATGTTTTGAACAGAGTGAGTTGAGTATTTTAGTTTTTAGTTTTAGTTTGGGATACAGCGTGGAGACAGGCCCTTCGGCCCATCATAACCGCACCGACCTGCGATTCCTGCACATTAACACAAATCTACACACATTACGGCCATTTTTTTACATTTATACCAAGCCAATTAACCTACAAACCTGTAAGTCTTTGGAGTGTGGGAGGAAACCGAAGATCTCGGAGAAAACCCACGTAGGCCACGGGGAAAACATACAACCTTCGTACAGACAGC
This sequence comes from Leucoraja erinaceus, assembly GCF_028641065.1. Lineage (NCBI taxonomy): Eukaryota > Metazoa > Chordata > Chondrichthyes > Rajiformes > Rajidae > Leucoraja > Leucoraja erinaceus. Next base: position 16,811,436 of record NC_073408.1, read on the forward strand.
GCCCATAGTCACAATCGAATCTGCGTCTGTGGCGCTGTAAGGCAGTGGCTCCACCACTATGCCACCGTGCCGCGCACATGTACTTGAAACGCAAGAGGATGAAAAGGTCACTGGGGAAGATGAAAGTCCAGAGCTAAAGGTACAATCAGATCAGCCACATAGTGGGGAGTCTACAGGAGAAGACCTTTTCGTGGGCTGTGGGGTGAAATGATTAATTGCTTAGTTTTTTTTCTATCTCTTTGTCAGTATAGTAGAGCTGTGAACTGTTGACAAGAATTGTGAAATGAAATGAAACTCCTGGGAAGAAAGGAATATGTGTACTTTTTAATATAATGGGAAAACGCTTCCTACTAGCATTGCCAAATATTCATATTTCTCATGATGTCGAAAGAGGCCATTCACTCCATTATGTCTAGAGTTTAGCTTTAGAGTTTAGAGATAGCTCGAAGACAGGCCCTTTGGCCCATCGAGTCCGTGCCAGGGTCAGCGGAGCTGTGAGTCTGAAGAAGGGTGTGTGACCTGTACGTCACATATCCACGCTCTCCAGGGAAGCTGCTTGACCCGCTGAGTTACTCGAGCATCGTGTGTTTACAGTATATTTGGAGCTGTGAGTCAGTTGTGCTGCTTTATTACCAATGTGTAATTGATCTGATTGAATGATGCAGTATGGAAACAGGCCCTTCGGCCCGCGGAGTCCCCACTGACCATCGATCACCCGTTTACACTGCTCCTATGTTATCTCATTTTCTCATCTACCCCCTACACCCTTGGGGCAATATTATAGAGGCCATTCCTACAAATCCACTGGTCTTTGCTATGTGTGAGAAAACCATAGCATCTGGAGGAAACCACAGCAGCCACAGGGAGAACATTAAAAACTCTACGCAGACAGCACCTGTGGTGAGGATCAAACCTGGGTCTCTGGCACCGTGTGGCAACAGCTCTACCAACTGTGCCACCGTGCCTTTCTTATAACTGTTTGTCTATTCCAATTGAACCCCTGTCTAATGCAACCATGCTTCGCTGCAATGCTAGCCGGATATATTGTCTGTTAAGTGCCGTGGAATATTTTCCTACCATGAAAGTGCCTTGAAAATGCAAGGTGTTATTGTTAAAATGATTCTAAATTGAATCTGTTGTAGGAAGAATCTGCAGATGCTGGCTTAAACCGAAGATAGACACAACAAGCTGGAGTAACTCAGGGGGATAGGCAGCATCTCTGGAGAGAAAGAATGGGTGACATTTCGAGTCGAGACCCTTTTGACCCAGCGTTTTGTGTCTAACTTTCATCGAATCTGCTTATCGTTTAAAATTCTGACCTCTTAAAATTATGTCAGTTATCAACAAAAGCTGCGTTGATTAGTATGGGTGCCAGGGGTTATGAAGAGAAGTGTAGATAAGTGTCACTCATGCTATGAGTCATGCTTTTGTAGTTACGCCCATTAGCTTTACAGTAACCCTCCTTGCCTGGTTCGCTTGGAGAATGGGGATAGGAGGGAGAGATAGATCAGCCATGATTGGATGGCGGAGCAGACTTGATGGGCCGAATGGCCTAATTCTGCTCCTGTCACTTATGAATTGATGCATCTTTGTAAGTGGCTAAAATAAAATCAAGGGTGGGTTACTCTGTCCCACTGTCATGCACGGGAGTTTATGTGGCCACGGTGGGTAGCACTAGCAACTGGACAAGAGAAAAAAAATGCCCATTAAAAGCAATTGAGTGTAAAATGATTTGCTGTGCCGCAACAGGAGGATGAATCAGGGGAGGAGAGGGGAAACAGAACAATCCATTTAACCAAAATTTATGGACTTGAGCAGCAGGATTTGTATGCTTTATTCCCAAACACCGCTACACGTAGAAGACTGAGAGCCCTCCAATGATATAGTGTTAGACTTTCCTTGGCAGCAACCCATTTAAAGCCAATAGATACAATTCTGTGGCATTTTGGAATACATAATGAAAACAAATGAAGCCTATTCACAATGCTGGAATTCATTACAATTAACAGTTAAATGAATTGGAGTCTTGTCAGAGCTCGAGGGTGATATAGTGAAACAAATGATTAGTAGTTTTTCAGCTACCAATGAGACCTATACGTTTTTATTTGCCAATTAGACCTGATTTACAGATTACGTCCCCATTGTATTTAATTTATTATAAATGAAGTATTATTCCAACTTGGATACGTTACAGCACTGCTTCGTGCAGGAAGATTTTAACTCAATTCGGGAGCTGTGTCAATTTACATGACTTTATTACCTTAAAAAGAATGCCAAATTCAGAAACATTTTATTTGCACATAATTATATTCTGCTTGGCTATTATCAGCTTTAGAGCTGGGGGAAGAATCATTTGTATGCAGTCATACATGCGTGAGAAATATGCAAATGGTAGAAAATGGAACTGTGGATGCTGGTTACAAAATATGACGCAACATGCTGGAGTAACGCAGTTGGTCAGGCAGCAACTCTGGAGACCATGGATAGGTGATGTTTCAGGTCGGAGCGCTTCTTCAGACAATTACATTTTGTACGTTGGGGCATTATGAAGTGTTGTGAAAGGCCACACACCTCTATTATGGTGTGTACAGTACACATGGGCCGAGAAATACACAAAGCAGTTGCCACCACCAGTAACAGTAACAAAAATACATGTGAATGCAGGACATTAGGATGCAGTAGAATGACTTTTATCCCAAGAGGAAGGGTGGCATGGTGGAACAGCATTAGAGTTGCCACCTTTCAGAACCAGATACCTGGGTTCGATCCTGACTACAGGCTCTGTCTGTACGGAGTTTCTAAGTTCTCCCCATGACTACGTGGGTTTTCTCAAAAGACGTACAGGTTTGTAAGTTAATTGGCTTGGTATAAATGTAAAACAATTGTCCCTAGTGTGTGTAGGACCCTGTTAATGTGCGGGGATCTCTGGTCAGTGCGGGCTCGGTGGGCCAAAGGGCCTGTTTCCGTGCTGTATCACTAAATTTAAAAAAAACACACAAAAATAATTGCCAGCCAAATTAAATTGCTGCAAGGCTCAGATTGCTCAAAAACCTTCTCAATCCATGTCCATTTCAAATGTCAGCTCAATTTATTATCATGCCTTCTAATCTGGTCCTGAAGAATTTGAAACATAGATCAATGCTGCACAGGAATAGGCCCTTTGGCCCAGCATATCTTTGCCAAACATGCTACCAAGCTAAAATGATCTCCGCTCACTGCATATGATGCATATCCCTCCATTCCCTGTATATTCTTGTGCCTATCCCAAAGCCTCTTAATTGCCACTATCATGTCTGCTTCCAACATTACCCCTGACAGCACATTCCAGACACCCACCACTATCCGTAAAAAATGATCTTGCAATGCACATTTCCTTTAAACTGTGTCCCTATCACCCTAATGCCATGGGAATTTGATGCAGTGTAAACTGCGATGGTGCATCCTGAGAGAACAATGAACCATTTTCTTCTCTCTGGATTATATGGAGAAATTTCCATAAATCCCCATTCCACATTATCAGCTAATTAGTCAGAGGCACACAAGATATTTTCATATACACAAGAGGCTTATTAAAGTCACAATGTATAGCGTGTCGTACTGATAGTTAGTTGTCCAAGTCACTTCAAAATCACATATGATACAATACGATAAAACTTTATTCATCCCCAGAGGGAAATTGGTCTGCCGACAGTCACAACACACAAGGTACACAAAAACCTGAAATTAAAAGTGAAAGCAAAAAGAAAAAGACAAGCAACTGTTAGCTGCCTGCTGTGTGCACAGTACCTTCACTGGAAGAAATGAACAAACAAACACAGACTTATCCACTCGGCAGAGAATTCTAAATTAGAGTGTGTGTGTGCCCCACCCCATCCCCCACACCGGGTCCCCATTGTTTTTCACAGTGGGTCCCCCCAGGCCGGGTCCCCATTGTCTTCCCCTCTACCCTCAGGCTCATCAACCGCGAGGCCCCACTGCCACTGAGGCTCCAGTTGCCACCGAGGCCCACGTTGTCGCCAAAGCTCCCACCGTCGCTGAGGCTCCCATCGCCGCCATCATAGAGGCTCCTTCAGCCTAGACAGGCCTCGCTGCCCAGCTTCCCCGCAGTCCCCTGGAAGGCCTGTGGGGCGAATCGGGTCTACCGGGCGCGTTCTTCGTTCGTCTTTCTGGTCGGCGGCGGCATGGTTGTTTGGCGAGTGGATCGGGCCCTAGGACAATCCCGCCGCGCGCCTGGTTCCCTGGGACACACCGATATTGGAATGTGTGTATATTTGGCAATGCCATTGATAAAATGTTACCAATTCATAAGACTTATATTTTATTTTGACCGCTGTCCTTCATTGTAGAATTGCTAAATAAGGATTGAGCTTTGTTGTTATGGTCATCTTTAAATAATTTAAGGCAATTTACATTGAGCCATACTTTAATTCCAAGATTCGAGTGCCTAAGTCAGAAACCATACCTTGCTATCGAAAAAGTAACCTATTGTATGTTATTGTTCAGAATGCATGGGATCATAAGATAATATTGCTCATTCCAATAGTGTCATAGGTCTCACATTTATCATTAATCCCACTAGAACACAAATTAATGTAGACTACATGTCGATCAGCATAAATTGAGTGCAGCAGTAGAGTTGCTGCCTTAAGGGCCTGTCCCATTTGGGCGTCATTTGCGCGTAATTTACGCGACATCATTTACGCGACACGACGCGTGCGTGGCATGCATTACGCGCGCATGGTGCGTGGTGACGTAGGCAGTCAGTCAAGTCAAGTCAAGTCAAGTTTATTCATCACATACACATACGAGATGTGCAGTGAAATGAAAAGTGGCAATGCTCGCGGACTTTGTGCAAAAAGACAAAAAAACAAACAACCAAACAAACTACAAACAGAATGGAACAGAATCACATATTCTTTTACATATTAAATATTGTGGGCGGAAGGAAAAAGGGGAAAAAAACACCAATTTTAAAAAAAGCAGTAGGGTGGTACAGTAAAAGGGGCGCAAAATGGCCCTTTACAGTGCCAGAGACCCGGGTTCTTTCTGGACTATGGGTATTGTCTGAATGGAGTTTGTAGGTTCTCACTGTTACCGAGTGGGGTTCCCCTGGGTGCTCCAGTTTTCTCACACATTCCAATGACGTACAGGTGTGTAGTGTAATTGGCATTGGTTGTAAATTGTTCTTCCTGTGTAGGATAGTGCTAGTGTACGATGATTGTTGGTTGGCGTGGACTCAGTGGGCTAAAGGGTCTCCACGTTGTATCTCTGTACTAAAGTAAACAAATCATTAGGTACAAGTAAAGTCCCGAAGTAACACAAAAATAAAATGTTCAGTAGGGGTTAAGTTTAACTCTTCTAACACAAACAAATGATATATAGGATGTTGAACAACTCATGGTCAGAGATGTATTTCAATTATTAATGTGATGTAGACTAAAAATAAAAAAAAGCTCAATGGAACAGAAAATATAGAGCATGTCTCGGAGGATTATAGTCTCAAAATCCCACCCCCACAAATTTTTTTTTTACACTTTTCACTTGAAAATGGGTTCCGCTGCCCCTGAGCATTGTGTGATTATTTGAAGACAGTAATCACGAGAAATGTATCTGTCTGCAATTTGAAGATACCATCATTGTTATGCTCTGAGGTCTGTTGTTGCAGAAGGATTAGTAGATGAAGAAGCTGGAAATGTGGATGTATTACATTTAGGCTTTTAAGTTGATTACAATTACTGGATTTTTGATTTGCACACAGTTTGTGCATGTCTTTGGACCATGATGTACAGCTAATGCCAGATTGACTACCATCTGTGGCATTGGTAAATTCAGGCCCTTAGAATAGTTGTTATGAGATAGTGTCTCTGATTAAAAGTAAGTGTTTTAGTTTAATTGCTTCTAACATTTGGATGTGCAGGGTGACTGTTTCCCAGAAGTGTTCATCTATTAGGAACTAACTACACTTTGAAGCATTTCAAGTTGACCTGGATGAGCAGAATCTATTTCCTCAATACAAAAGCTAGTCAAAGAGAGAAGCTATTTTGGAAATAATAAAATCCTATCTTTGTTACAATCAAGTGTCACGGGAAAAATAGCACATCCTAATGTTTCCAAACATTCTTTCATTTAAAACAGCAGAAATTAATAATTACAAACAATATTTCGGAATCAGTCAGCAGATGATAACTAAAAATGAGCATCAGATATAGGTGATTTAGTTTTGCATTTTAAAATACATACATATATATATATAAAGATATATATTGCAGGTTTCGTCATTGTTGTCATGGTTATGAGTGCAGGGATCACTGTAATTGGTCAGATATCCAGCATTTTGGTGATTACATAGTTGCTAAGGAAAGCTTGTTCTCCAATGCGAGATGCTCTGATGCACACAGCTAAAAGGCAAATAGTCTGTGCAGTTTAAACATTCAGCACTTTTGCTCTGCAGTAAAAGGTTATAGAGGTATTGCAGATGGGTTTTACTGCCTATTTGAATGATGCATTCCATGATATAGAGAAAATTAATCATCAAAACTGCTTTCCTAAAGTTACCACATGCCATTGGCACTCAGCATTTATCTTGCTTGGTTATTTAATCAGGTTGCATGTGGTGGATGGGGTCAAAATGACTGGAGAGCATGAACTTACTGACGGTGATATAAGGGACCCTGGCTGCTGCATCAAATGATTGCTGTTTCCAATTATGACTCCTGCACTATTCATTGGGTTACTGCAGCCACAGCTAACCCAATGTTGTGAGTACCTAGTGCTATTTCAAGCTACCCTGCATCATTAAAAGGGGAGAGGCACAACTGTGGTTGATGGTGCTTCCATTAGTGAGCTGGGAAATATTCAACAGTGATGATACAAAGGATATTTCAATTCCATCAAATAATGTACTTGGGTGGAAAAGATGGAACAGAGGACATCCACTTGGACAGGTGCATGGATAGGAAAGGTTTAGGAGTGATATGGGCCGAACATGAGCAAATGGCACTTGCTTAGATGTAGCTTCTTGGTCCGCAAGGACAAATTATGCTTCAGGGCATTTCCATTCTGTATGACTCAATGAGAGAAAAGGTTTTCCATACCCTTCAGGATGTTGTGGTAAAGTGTTCCAGGCAAATCTTTATTTCAACAGCAGCATTTCTTAGTCTAACTTAGCTCTTCTTAATTTCCTCTCAGATCTGTCGATTCTCTGACTCCCGGGACCAAAAGACCTCCCGAAACAACTCTTGGCGCCGTGAGGTATTGACTAGCAAAACCTAACGCGACCGTTGAGACCTGCAGCCTGCTGACCTCCCAGAGACTCTACTGTCATCCCCACCCCCCTGGAGCTGCTGATCCCACAACTGGTCCTCTGGGTTCGACCGAGAACAGACCCCAACAGGAGTAGAAAGCAGAGTACTCAATGGGCCAAATGGCCCTCATTCTATTCCTATAACTTGTGAACTTGAGAACCAGCAAGTATAATTTATCACGCTAACAATGCTCCCTTTAATCTCCCCTCTGGCCTACCACAACCAATGAGTTTTTCTAAGTCAATGTCAAGATATCTCAGCCATTCACCAATATACCCTTCAGGATTCCAAAACTGCCAGCCTATGTGACCAGCAGAGCTGCCATCACTGACGTCCTGTCTCCGAATGCCTGCACTCGCGATCGATTGTTGCCATCTGGCCTCCTAGCCAAGCCACAGCTGCCTGCTGCTGCTGGGAATTTGGTTTGCACACAGGCTTTCTGGATCTGGAAGTCCACAAGACCATCTGCAGTCTTCCTAGCTGAAGCATGCTTCCACCAGCCGAGCTGCCTTGTGAAGCATCCTTAAGGCACTTCACTGGCACAGTGGTACAGCCTCTGTCTCACATCATAAGAGACCTGGGTTCATTCCTGATCTCTGGAGCTGTCTATGTGGAGACTGCACATTCTCCCCGTGCACCACATGGGTTTTCTCCGGACGCTCCGGTTTCCTCCCACGTCAAAAACACATGTGGGTTTTGTAGGTCTGTTGGCCTCTGTAAAGTGCCCCTAGTGTGCAGGGAGTGGATGCAGTAGAACTAGTGTGAATGGGAGATCGACGGTCAACGTGGACACAGTGGGCCTCCGGGACTGTTTCCGTGCTTTACCTTTCAATCAATTCAATTAAAAAACATAACTGCAGTTTGCTCTCTGCTGCTGCTCCTTCCCTGACAAGCCTTTCCTCCTCCTTTTTAGTGTTAACGCTGGATCTTTTATGTATGCAGATACTTCCCTCACTTTGAACAGTAAAGCATGTTTCTTTTTTTGCTTGATTGTTTCTTGTACCATTGCTTGTCCAGAAGAATTATCATCTTGATTTAGGACCCCCTATTTGCTTTGATCTTCGTATCAAAACACTTCCCTGTTGAATTTCAGAACATGTGTATTTGTAGTGCTTAACACAATTTGTTTGAAGCACAATGTTAGTTTTTAATTCAGAATCTGCACAAACAGAGCAGAGGCAGACTCCTTCGCTGTAGGCGGCTGACCAGTTATCTACACAAAATTCAATACATGTCAACTCTTCAAAAGGTACTGAGCTCCAGCCAGGATGTAATTTGTGGAGAAAGCTTCTCTCAAGACCCTGCAGTGCATATTTCTAGCTGTGAGATGCTGCATCATCCAAACATTGATCTCTCAAAATAGATTAAAAGTCTTTGTGTTTCAGAATCCATGCTTTGCTTTTTTGAAACATTCCCTCTTTTTGTCTTCACTGCACTTATTCTGCATTCTCTGAAGATACTTTCTCCTAGAGTCATAGAGTTGTACAAGGGTGGAAACATGCCCTTAGGCCCAACTAGCACACAGCGACCAACATGTCCCAGCTAAACTAGTCCCACCCGTCTGCATTCGGTCCAAATCACTCAAAACGTGTGCTATCCACATACCTGTCCAACTGTTTCTTAAACATTGGCATAGTCCCTGCCTCAACTACCTCCTCTGGCAACTATTGCTCATGCTAGAACATAGACATCTGCCATTCATTTTTTTTTAAAACAACTATAGCATTTGTTACCACCATAGCTCTAAACTATAACATTTGGTGACTCCAGCCAGAAGATTATGAGCTCTCACAGTAGGAGTGTCTAAAATTGGAGGACCTAGGCCCAAAGTGAGAGGGACGGGGTTTAACGGGAATGCGTAGGGTACATTTTTCATACAAACAGCAGTTGGTATCTGGCACAAGCTTTCAGAAGAGGTGGTGGAGGCAGGAGCAGTGACAATATTTGAGGCATCTGACAGGTGCCTGAATGAACAAGGCATAGAGGGATTTGGAAATAATGCAGGAAAGTGGGATTAGTAAAGACTCTATGACTCCAATAAAGATAAGCATGATCAACGGCATAGACTTGTTGCTAGCTGCCTCCGCCCATGGTCTGGCTGTCTTTTTTTATTTTGGTATGTTTAGAGTGTTTTTTTAGGTTGTTTTTTTTCCCGGTATTTTATGTGGGTGGAAGCGGGTAGGGTAAGGGGGAAACTGTCCTTCAGTCGCTCCCTGGCGAGGATGCGACTATTATCCGAGTTGCTTCCTCGCACCCCCCCCCCCCCCCCCCCCCCCGCGACTTTAACATCGCGGAGTCCTGGGACCCTCTGCTGGGGATCGCCAGCGTGAATCTCCGCCCAGCGCGGCCTGTGGACATCGGAAGCCGCGGACTCCGGTTGAAGGTGGCCGATGAGAGGTTCTCGGCAAAAAAGGGCCTGAACATCGGGCCACCCGTAGCGGCGAACACGAGGTGCTCGGGAGGCCCCGACCACGGGTGAACATTGGGGAACATCGGCGAGGAGGTTGACTAGACTTTGGTTCCTCCCCTCACAGTGGGGAACTTTGGTGCTGCTGTGGGGATGTTTTGTGTTGTGGACTGCTGTGTTCTGGGCTTTGTGTTTTTTTTAAATATTATTTTTTTTTGTATGACTGTAAGAGAAAAATAATTTTGTTGCCTCTTCATTGAAGACAATGAAAATACATTAAATCAAATCAAATCAAATCAAATCAAAGCAAGACTTGATGGGCCAAATGGCCTAATTCTACTACTATTCCTTATGACCTGAAGACACAGTGGGCCGAAGGACCTGTTTTTTTTTTATGCTGTACATCTCTATGACTCCATAGATTGGAAATTAATCACCTGTCTACTTACCTGCATTCTAATTACAGTAGGCAATAATATAAATATGCACATTCCCCATCTGCCTTCCAAGTGCTGATTAAACCATATTTAATAGGCCTTAAATCATCAGTGATTATGGGCCTGCTGCCATCAATAAAGGTGCTTAGTGCAGTACGAGCAGTCCCCACTTACTCCCCTGGTCAAAGGATTTCCTACGAGTACAATGTTTCCACATGGCTTAAATAGGAAGGAAGATTTAAACCGGCAGAAATGTTAACAAAGTTTAGCCAAGGCAGCGAATCAATCAGCATTTGGACACTGAAAAGATTTTATCTGGAATCACAATCACACCTCTGCTGTTATGCCTCAATAATTTGCCAGCATGCATGTTCCAAGTAAAATGAAAACTGATCTTCACATCACCGCTCCTGCTCATTCTAATTTTACACAAAGATACATCTGAAAGCCAAAGAGGCAGTCTTTTTTTTTTGCTCAGGCCGAATGAAGTTCATTTTGCAAGTGGGAGTTGAGAATGCTCATTTCAGATATACATTATGTGGATAATGCAGCACACGCAGCTATTCTTGTTGCTACAACAGTCAGTTACATTTCTCTGGGCAATCATTTTTAAGATAAGCCATCAATGCTGTTCTTATCAGAATGTTACACAGCATCTTTGCACAAAACATCGGTTAAAAAAATTCTTGTTGTGATAAATAACAGATGCACTTGTTAAATGGCAGCAGCAGAACACATGGTGTGCTAACACTCAGTCTATTCAATATTGTTTCATGGGAAAATATGTTTAAAAAATTATTTTCAAATTAAGCTCAAGGGAATAATAATTTCTGATATAGTGACGGCTCTGTTATCCTAGCTGCTGTTATTGCAAGAATTCAGTTACTTGCCAAATATTGTTAAGCAAAATCTTTTACATCAGCCATTAGATTTACATGAGGATTTTCTTGTTGGTGTGGACATGTGAATGCATGATGCATTTATTCCAAGGCACAGTGTGAGGAGAATGATATAGCAGCTCTTCATATCCCATGGTGATTCATTATATTCCTGCCACTACAAACAGGTTGAAGGAGAACCCACACATATGTTATGAATTGGCAATGGGAACATTCAGAGTGACCTTGTATAAAAATGAAAATGAGACAAATTCTGTGTCAAGCAAGACACAAAATGCTCGAATAACTCAGCAGAATAGTTGATATTTCGGGTTAGAACCCTTCTTCTGAAGGACTCTGAAGAACAGTTCCGATCCAAAACGTCACCTATTTTTCTTCTCCATAGATGCTGTCTGACTTGCTGAATTAGTCCAGCATTTTGTGTCTAACTTTGATATAAACCAGCATTTGCAGTTCCTTCCTACACATTTGTGCAAAACAAGATGATTCACCGGTACGTCTTTGGAATGTGGGAGGAAACCGAAGCACCTGAGGAAAATGCACGCGATCATAGGGAGAAAGTACAAATTCCATTCTTGCTCTCTGCAGTTTTATACATACTTTTAGTTTAGTTTAGTTTAGAGATAGAGCGCAGAAACAGGCCTTTTGGCCCACCGAGTCCGTGCCTAGCAGTAATCCCCGCACATTAATACTATCCTACACATACGAGGGACAATTTATACATACATCAAGCCTGTATGTCTTTGGAGTGTGGGAGGAAACCGAAGATCTCAGAGAAAACCTACGCAGACCACGGGGGAGCGTAGAAACTCGGTATAGACAGCACCCGTAGTCGGGATGAATTCCGGGTCTCTAACGCTGCAAGAGCTATAAGGCAGCAACTCTACCACTGCGCCACCATGCTGCCCTTGATTCCTCTCTTTCCCAGTTCTGACAAAAGGTCATACACCTAAAGTGTTCATTCTGTTTCTCTCTCTACAGATGCTGCCATACCAGCTGAGTGTTTCCAGCATTTTCAGTTTCTGTTTCAGATTTCTAGCATCTGCAGTTAAATTTATGATTTTTATAACCTATTTTTTTTTCTAATAAGGCAGAGTTGAATTGCAATGAATGAGTAAGAGCCATTAAACTAGACAGCCATAAAGACCAGGAAACCGCACATGTGTAGGAAGGAATAGCAGATGCTGGTTTACACCGAAGATGGATATAACTCAATGGGTCAGGCAGCATCTATGCTGAAAAGGAACAGGTGGCGTTTCAGTGCAAGACCCCTCTTGAGATTGAGAGTCGGGGAGAAGGACCCGAGAGATATGAAAAAGTACATAGAACAAATTAATTAAAGATACTGTATGCAATGACAGATCAAAGCCAGCAACGATGATCAAGGAAAGGTGGAGCCCACAATGCTCCATTGTTGGTTGTGTTCCGGTTTCTCGGTGTCCATATCGCTGCTGACATCTCCTGGACGGACAACACGACAGCGGTCATCAAGAAGGCTCAGCAGCGGCTGCACTTCCTGAGGGTCCTCAGGAAGCACAACCTGGACTCTAACCTGCTGCTGACCTTCTACCGCTCGTCCATCGAGAGCCTGCTGACATACTGCATTACAGCATGGTATGGCAGCTGCACCATGGCAGACAGGGAGAGGCTTCAGAGGGTAACCAGGACAGCGCAGAGGATCATTGGCTGCCCCTCTCCCCTCCCTGATGGACATCTACACCTCCCGCTGCCTTAGCAGGGCAAAGAAGATCATCAAAGACAGCTCCCATCCTGCGTTTGGACTGTTCGACCTGCTGCCCTCTGGAAGGCGCTATAGGTGCATCAAATCCAGGACAAACAGACTCAGGAATAGTTGCTTTCCGAGAATTATATCTACTATAAATTCAAATTCACACATGCACTGACTACACCGCCCAACACAGACTTCCATCTGTATATATGTATATATGAATGTAGCGCCGCAGAATTTGTGCACCTATTCCCCCCCCCCCCCCCCCATCTCCCTTCTGTTTTTTGTTTTCTGTCTCTTGTTTTTTGTGCTAAATTGTATGTATGCACTGAGTACGAGCAGCTTTCAGTTTCACTGTACATGTATAGTGACAATAAATGGCTTATCTATCTATAACGAGTAATACAAACAGTAAAACTCAGCAGGACGACAGTGAAACTAGTACAACGACTAGGGTCAGGGAGGGACAGAGTGAGAAGGAATTGAAGGGTTGACAGAAAGAGGAGATTTGTGATATCATCTGTCCCTGTCTGGAATGGCATAAGAAGCAATAATAAGTGCCTGCTCCATCTCAAGATTCCTAGTTTGGAAGCCTTGGTGTACACAGTTGGATGAGTGAACGTTTCAATACATTTGTGAACTCTTTGAACATATTTGTTACCAAAAGCAAGCACCTTTGAGGAAATCAATGGTGAAGTTGAGCGCATGTTTCCACAAAGTAGTGCTGTGCTGGAGAGCAAGAAAACCATTTATCCAGCTGGAAGTAGACTGGGATGGAAAATCTTTCATCAACGTGGAATGAAGTAAAACAATGTTTTGTTTACCAAGGTAGTGCGAACATTTTAGGATAATTTCAATCCCAAACCCTCAGAAACTGTGGACTCAGTCTCTCTTGACTATATCTCTCCCAAGGTCATTCAGTTATGGAGAACTGAATCAGCCTCTTTGGTTCACCATGTTCATGCAGTTCCTGTTACAGTTTAGTTTATTGTCGCGTATATCGAGGTACCGTGAAAAACATTTGGTGCGTGCTATCCAATCAGCAGAAAGACAATACATGATTACAATTGAGCCATTTACAGTGTATAGATATATGATAAGGGAATAATGTTTAGTGCAAGGTAAAACCAGAAAAGGTCAATCAAGGATAGTCCGAGGGTCACCACAGAGGTAAATAGTAGTTCAGCACTGCTCTCTGGTTGTGGTAGGATGATTCAGTTGCCTGATAACAGCTGGGAAGAAACTGTCTCTGGATCTGGAGGTGTGGTTTTCACACTTCTATGCCTGTTGTCTATGGGAGATGGTAGAAGAGGGAGTGGCCAGGGAGCAACTCATCCTTGATTATGCTGCTGAGGCAGCGTGAGGTATCTTCTTCTTGCGTATGGCATGCACAGCCTAAATCAAAGTTTCCCTGCATTCCATTCATCACAAGTACAGTAATTTATTTGACAAGAATACAAGACCTGTACATATTATTCCAAACGCAGTCTTACCAGGCCTTTATAGAATTAGAGAAATGTTCTTATCCTTTTACTAAAATCCATCTGAGGTTGTTAAACCTTTATCAGCAGCCGAGGTGATATATGCCCATCCTTCACATAATCTTCACACAATGATTCATAGGAGGAAGAGTCTAAGTTGCCATGTTTTTAAGCTGAGTGGAGTTAAACATATCTGCACTCTAGACTACGAGTGCAATCTATGTGAGAGAGACTGTGGGTTACTTTTCAGCATGATGGTGTCAACAACAGTCAACTGTTGCAGAAGGCCCATAATGGTGACTTACTACAAACTGTATAGAAACTGTACAGCACTACAGAGTGACATCATGAACTCGCACAGGAAGAAGCAGTAGCCAGCAAGTTGAGAAAACTTTGGAGTTGTGAGGATCATCTCAAATTAATGATTATACTGTCAGATGCCAAGCCACAGAAGATTTTCTGTTTGAGCATTTTCAGTTTAGGGATCTCAATGCTTGAAGTACTGCAGATGGGTAGAGATGGATATACAGTAGTACTTGATGCACAGGTTCCGGGTGAGCATTAGGACCCAGGTGTCAAACTACAAATTTGAGTCTGTGATTGAATCGAATGGAAAACCAAATAGGTTTCACTGCTGGAGATTTTGCTTCAATTTCAAAGAGACCAAGAGGTTACCGACTGCTTGTCTTTATCAAGTGAAATGATAAACATTTGCAGCTGCTGCCTATTGTATCAAGAGGAGATTTCTAAGCCCTTTTGACCTCAATGAGTGTCCATGTTTGTGCTCTGATTCCAAATATCTATTTGTATACTTAAACGCAAGTGTTCTTGAGTGGACCATTTGATGAACACTCTAACATTTATCAATGGGAAGAGCTGCCTCCATTTTCAATGCAATGGGTGGTAGCCTTGAAAAGTGAAGGCAGCGTCAAAAAATGAGACATAACATTTATATTTCTTCAGGCTGGTTGAAACTGACTATTGGAACTTAATCATTTAAGTCTTTTGTTCTATGAAAACCATTGTTGCCTGGCAAAGAATTCGCCGAATCATAAAATATATGGCAGAGAGAGGGACTAATTAGTCCATCGCTTCTTGCCCCCAGTTGAAATAAAGTTCCTCAAATTAACCTCATCTCCGCAAGCTTTATCTGGGTCCCTGCAGGTCCTAACGTTTCTTGTGCACAACCAATTCATTCATAAATGTGATGTTGGTTTCCGTCTTAACATACAGTACTCCCACCCTCAGGCTGAACACGCATCTCCTCATTTTCCCTTTCATTCTTCTGCCAATTAATTAAATTGATACCTTGACCTCTTTCCTCAGGAATAGGACATTTCTACTTACACTTTCCCAGCACATCAGAACTTTATGCTGATCAGTTATCTCCCCACAACCTCACCTCTAGGCATTAGGATTTGTTCACAGATAGACTTTTCCTGTCCCGGAAACATATTTTTATATCTCTTCATGTTATCAATCCTGTCGGGTGACTGCCATTGTACACACAGATGAAGATATGGCCGAAGTTGTTACAGATCCAGCACAACCTCCTTGTTTTACTTCAGCTGATAAATGTAAGCAACCTCAGTGTCTTTTCAATGTTTTAGTGTAGTTTAGTTTAGAGATACAGTGCGGAAACATGTCCTTCAGCCCACTGAGTCCGCACGAAACAGCGATCCCAGCACATTATCACTATCCTACTCACACTAGGGACAATTTACACATACACCAAGCCAATTAACCTACATACTTGTACTTCTTTGGAGTGTGGGAGGAAACCGAAGATCTCAGAGAAAACCGGTTACGGGGAGAATGTACAAACTCCGTACAGATAAGCAGCTGTAGTCGGAATGAACCCAGATCTCCGGCACTGCAAGCGCTGTAAGGCAGCAGCTCTACCGCTATGCCACCGTGGCTGCCCATTTATTATTGCCCAGTCCTGCAGTTTTTGATTTGCAAGGATTCCTTTGTCTCTTGCCACTGCTCAATGTGTAGCCATTTATTGTACATTTGAGCAGAACACCTAATGCTGGAGGAACTCAACGGGTCAGTGTCGGTATCTGTGGAGGAAAGGGACAGGCAACGTTTTGCATTGGAATCTCTTGACCTGAAACATCACCTGTGAATGCCCATCACAGATGCTGTCTCGCCTACTGAGTTTCTCCAGAACTTTGTGCGTTTTTTTTCTCAAGATTCCAGTATCTGCTGTTCCTTGTGTCTCCATTACTTCTTTGCTTTCTTTGATACATTTCCTCAACTGCAAGAAACCAAACTTGGCTCCACTAAATACAATTTTTTCTGCAAACCTAACTGGACCATCTACAAGTGTAGGAAGGAACTGTAGGTTTAAACCAAGGATAGTTTAAACCGAGGATAGACACAAAATGCTGGAATAACTCAGCGGGACAAGCAGCATCTCTGGAGAGAAGGAATGGGTGACGTTTCGGGTCGAGACCCTTCTTCTAGTCTTGAGACCCTTTTGAAGACGGGATCTAAACTCGCCAATTAGGTTGCCACATAGGGACAGGCCCTTTAATGTGATCTTCAACAAAAAAACACGACTTTTTCTTTTGGCATTGTGCCAATACATTTCTTGCCCCAAGTGTTCTTTCAACACATAGTGAATCTCAAAAGAAGCAAACCTGCATTCATACAGAAGGAAATCACATACTTTGAGCTGAAAGTGGGTGCAAATGGATTGCAACAACTAAAAGAAAGTGGAAACGATTCACAAGGGTAAGGAATCCAATGGAAATCCAATTCATTCAGTCCAATCAGATCCAGTGAAGGGCTGAGGCAGGCGAGTTGCTGAAGGTCAGTCATGCCCCTGTCCCACTTAGGAAACCTGAACAGAAACCTCTGGAGACTTTGCAGTCCACCCAAGGTTTCCGTGCGGTTCCCGGAGGTTGCCGGAGGTTGCAGGTAGTGGAAGCAGGTAGGGAGACTGACAAAAACCTCCGGGAACCTCCGGGAACCACACGGAAACCTTGGGTGAGGCCCAAAGTCTCCAGAGGTTTCCGTTCAGGTTTCCTAAGTGGGACAGGGACATATGGAAGGTGATGTACGAAGGTTTGGTATACAGGAGCTTGGCAGAGAATGAGGAAGGATTTATTTTAATGCACGAGTCCTGATGGGTAAGGTGGACGAACTCAGGGCATGAGTATGTATGTGCACCTGGACGTTATAACCATTGGCGAAACCTGGCTAAAAGAGGGACAGAACTGGCGACTTCATTATGGAGGCTATGGGCATTACAGAAGAAATACACGTGGGAGTAAAGGAAAGAGCATGTTATGTTTTGATTAATTGATGCTGATAGTTCATCCTGTGAGGCTATTGGGTAGAGCTGGGAAATAAAAAGGGGACAATCACCTTGTTGGGTATGTCAGAGGAGGTAGTTGAGGCAGGTATCATAATCACATTTAAAACATATATTTGGAAAAGTGTGGTACAATGGCACAAATTGCCCCTAGTGTGTAGAATGTAAAACAGGTCTAGGGTTTCGGCCCGAAACATTGCCTATTTCCTTCGCTCTATAGATCCTGCTGCACCCGCTGAGTTTCCCCAGCTTTTTTGTGTACCTTCGATTCTCCAGCATCTGCAGTTCCTTCTTAAACACTAAGATAGAACTAATGGACATGCCTGCAGTCATACATACAATAATACAATAATAAACAACAACATACACAAATTACCATTCGCCACAGTGAGTCCTCCAAGCATCTCCTCACTGTGGTGGAGGCAAAAATCTTAGGGCTGCAGTCTCTTCCCTCCTCTTCTCCCTCTGCGCTGAGGCGATACCCCACCGGGCGATGGTACAACCAGTCCCGCGGCTCACCGAACCCCGCAAACGGGCCGGCTCAAACACCGCGGCCCGGGGTGGTCGAAGCTGCCGCCCTCCAGTCCAGCGGACGCAGCCGCTGGCCCGCGGCTGAACCCCGGACTCAGGTCACCGCCACCAGAACGCCGTCCCAGCCACCGGAGCACCGTTCCAGCCCCTAGCCGGATCGCCCTCACGTGAGTGCCGTTCCTCCCTCGAGCTGGGCCGCTCCGACGGGAGCGCCGTACCTCCCTCGAGCTGGGCCGCTCCGACGGGAGCGCCATTCCACCCTCGAGCTGGGCCGCCCCGACGGGAGTGCCACAGCCCCTCACGGGAGAGTCTCAGCCCCGCGCCAGGCCGCCCTCACGGGAGCGTCACAGCCCCTCACGGGAGCGCCGTTCCAGCCCCGAGCCGGACCGCCCTCACGGGAGCGAGCCCAGGGCAAGTCCTGACTGGCTCTGCCTCCAGAGTCTCGAGGTCGCCAGCTCCACCATTAGGCCTCAGCGCAGACGGAGGCAGAGAAGGGGGATACGACAAAAAAGTCGCATTCCCCCCTAAAAGCCAAAAACTTAACTAGACAAAACGGAAAAAAACAACACAAAAAAGTAAAAACAAACGGACTGCAGGCGAGCCGCTGCTGCCAGGGCAGCGCCGCCACTTCTGGATGAAGAAAGTTTCTGACATGAAATGGCACCTATACCTTTTCTCTAGAGATGCTGCCTGACCCGCTGAGTTACTCTAGCATTTTGTGGCCATCTTCGGTATAAACCAGCATCTGCAGTTCCTTCCAACACATCTTCATAAGTCTGCTCTGCTCTCACTGGAATTGTATGGAGTGACCCAACTTGATAACAATTCCAGTATTACTTCCCTTGTTCTTATATTGTGTGCTACACCCTGAAATAAAACATCCCAATGGCCTTTTTACTAACCTGTTAACCTCTCCTGCCTTTATGTATAGAATCCCCTGCATGATCTATCTGTTCCTTTACTTCTTCAATGTGTGTTTTTAACATGGCAGTCAAATAGATTTTGGAAGATATTTTAGTTTTGTTTTATGAATAGCTCAAAAAAAGAAATCTGAAGATGAATATGCCAGAACCAACTGTGGAATTAGTTCCAAGTGTACTCATCTGCTGTTGAGAATTAAATCTGACCTTGAGTTTGAATAATGGCGCGTTGTGGCGGTGGAATTGCTATTTTATCCTGCTTTCAACAATTGGACTAAGGTTAAAACCACTGGGATTACACAGCCAGACAAGTACAGAATCTCTCCATATGTTAAATGTTTAATAATAGCAATGGCTATCTCGGGCCAGTGACATAAAGTTTGAGATTGAGCACATCTCAGCGTGGAGTTTGCTGTATAGCCTAATCATAAATTCAAAAATTAAATAGCGCGACAGAAACCTGATAGGAATACATAAATGAAGCAGGAAGAGATGATAGAACCTCCCAAGCATGCTGCATCACTTAATAAAGTCTTGGATGACCTTCAGCCTCAAGTCTACAATGCTCTCCCATCTTCATATTTTCCGAATCCTTTCGCTTTTAAAATCCTATTAAGCTCAGTCTTATGGATATTCAGTGACTAAGGCACCACAGGTCTCTGGGATGTAGAGTTCTAAAGATTACGTCCCTCTGCATAAAGGAATTTGTTCTCATCACAACCCTGAATAATCAACCTCCTTTGTGTGAGACAATGCATACTTGTTTTAAGCTCTCCAACCTAAAGAAACAACCTCTCAATATGTTACCTATTTGTGTCTCCAGAGATGCTGCCTGAGCCACAATTACTCCACTACTTTCTGTTTTATTTTGGAAACCAGCATCTGCAATTCATAGTGTCTCAATATTTATCTTGTCAATCACAGAACATAGCTTAGTTTAGTTTATTGTCATGTGTGTATCAAAGTACAGTGAAAAGCTTTTGTTGTATGCTAACCAGTCAGCGGAAAAAACTATACATGATTACAATCGAGCCATCCACAATGTACGGATACATCATAAAGGGAATAACGTTTAGCGCAATGTAAAGTCCGATTGAAGATAGTCCGTCAATTTGTAGATTTAATTTGATTTGTACTTGGCTGTACAGTCATGCGTGTATGAGAAGTACCATGATGCCAAATTACATATCTCTTTTATTCCATATTCTCCAAGCCTTCACGACAAAAGGCCAAACCTGTTTTTGCCATCCTATTTGCTTTTTATATTTGCATCTCATGGATTAGTTCACCAACAGACATTGGTTATTGCTGTTGGCCAGGAATGTACTGATCAATGCCATAAAATGTGGGCTTTCGATGAGCCTGGGCAAGCTTTTGCTAGTTTCGATCTAGTTCGAGAGAGAAACAACAGATTGCAGATGCTGGTTTACAAAATAAGGTACAAAGTGCTGGAGTAACTCAATGGGTCAGGCACCAACTCTGGAAAATATGGATAGCTGCCGTTTCATTAAATTTTTTAAATGGAAGAAGGGTCCTGAGCCAAAACGTTACCTATCCACATTTGCCAGAGATGTTGCCTGACCCATTGAGTTACTGCAGCACTTTGTGCTTTTTTTCCCCGATCTAGTTCACGATATGTGGGCCACACATTGGTATGGAAATTTTACATTTAAAAACTAAGAAAGATAAGAATGTTATATTTAATTATTTATACATTTTGCAATGATATAAATATTTTTAAATGTCTTAAAGTGTATTTTGAGATTTTGTTTTAATTTTTAACGCATTTTTAAATTGCTTATTTAATTCTGACTGTTTTTGGAATGCTGTTGAATGTCAAGGTAACTCAGCTGTGTGTAAAAGACCTTGGAGTCTTGCTATTTCAGATCAGGACAATAAATATAGCCTTCCAAATATAAATTTGATAACTGTGCAACTAATCTGTACTCAATGATGACGGAAGTTGGTGACCTGTACTTGGCTAAATCCAAGCAATTCTGTTTTCCTATTCTTTCTAACGCACCAAATAATATTCCCATATCATACACTAGATGCCTCTTTATTGCTCCCTCCCTCTATTCCATTACAGTCTCTTCATATCTTGGGCCCTGTGACACTTTACCATAACAGGAATGTGGCTGTTCCTTCGCTCATTGCTTTCTAACCTTTTCTCATGCCGATTTGTGATTTTATACTAAACTAGTTTAGAGATACAGCACGGAAACTGGCCCTTTGGCCTGCCGGGTACATGCCAGCCAGCGATCCCCGCATATTAACACAATCCTACACATACGAGGGCTAATTTTTACATTTACCAAGCCAATTAACCTACAAACCTGTACATCTTTGGAGTGTGGGGGAAACCAAAGATCTCGGAGAAAACCCACGCAGGTCAAGGGGAGAACGTACAAACTCCATAGTCGGGATCGTACCCGGTTCTCCGACACTGCAAGCGCTGTAAGGGAGCAACCCTACCTCTGTGCTACTGTGCTGCCCAAATCTGTGTGGCCTTATTTTAGGTAACAACCTTTTCCATAGTACTTTATTCTCTATCCACACTTATTACCGGGGTATATTCACTATTCTCCCCTTATCTATCCTTCTGGTTACATCGTTACAGATGTAAATTGAATTTGTCCAAACAAAATTTTTTTCAACAAACAATGCTGAATCAGCTAATACATATTATGGTTTTCCAAATCCCCTGTTGATACATCCTAAATCGTGGATCCAGCCTTGAGTCAGAAAGAGAGACCAGGCTAAATAATCTAGAGTTCTCTGACTTCCTCTGTTCATTTCTTATATAAAGTATGGTGTGATATTTGCTATCTGCTGGGTTGCTCCAGAATGTAGAGAATTCGGGAAAAATATTGTTCATTCATCTTTGGCACTGTCTAATTTCCCTGAGCTGGTGCCAAAGGGTATTGGGTTCAGTCCCCTTCATAACTGCTCTAATTTCTTTTCAACAAGATTTTTAACAAAATCTCAATAACCCGTGCCTGCCTTCTCCCCATATCCCTTGTGATCATTATGCCTCTAATGTTCTCAATTCCTGTCTCTTCTGCTGTGAAGACAGATATAACTGGCACAGTGGCAACGTTGGTAGAACTACTCATCTATTGTTTCCAGAGGCCAGGATTCAATCTTGACCTTAGGCTGTGCACACCATACACAAGAAGAAGAAGAAGAATCTTGACCTCCAGTTCAGTTTGCATTTTTTCTCTGTTTCCAAGCAGGTTTCCCACAGGTGTTATAACATGCCAAAGAAGGGCAGGTTGGTAGCTGAATTGGCAACTGTAAATTGCTTCCACATTCCAGGTATTAAAAGTATTCCCCACGTTTATTACTGGGATTGCACTGCGCTAGAACCACAACTGGTTAAACAAGTGTTTTGGGTATCAATACTATGCTTCCAAGTTCAAGATCACATACACAGATTTATCGGAGAAATTTTTAAGAAGGAACTGCAGATGCTGGACCAATCAATGGTATTCAAAAATGCTGGAGAAACTTGGCGGGTGAGGCAGCATCTATGGAACGAAGGAATGGGTGATGTTTTGGGTCGAGACCCTTCTTCTATCGGAGAAGTGTTATATCTTTTAATTGTGTTTAATGAAAGAGTTTTAGACTGCGTTTTGCTGCATCAAGATCTCCATCAAATCCCAACGCAGGTCAAACATGGTGAGCAGCTTTGTTACACTCACTTTATGCCTCGGGACATAACCAGGTATTGTAGACCCAGCTAA
Source organism: Leucoraja erinaceus (assembly GCF_028641065.1). Taxonomy (NCBI): domain Eukaryota; kingdom Metazoa; phylum Chordata; class Chondrichthyes; order Rajiformes; family Rajidae; genus Leucoraja; species Leucoraja erinaceus. The sequence goes on from NC_073408.1 coordinate 16,834,212, forward strand.
ATGAATCAATCAGGTAGTTGATGCACGACTTACAATATCAGACTAGGTCTAGCTCATTTCTCACAGACAATCAACATCAGTGTAAGACGATTTCAGAAGAACAGCCTTCCCAGTGTCTAGGGCAGTAAATTATGCAATAGAGTCATAAAGTCGTACAACACCAAAACTGGCTCTGTAGATGACCACATCCATGCCGATCGGTTTTGCTCATCTATATTAATCGTGCTTGCAATATAGTCCATATTCTTCCATGCATTGCCCATTCAAGTGCTTGTATCTCTTAAACATAGAAACATAGAAAATAGGTGCAGAAGGAGGCCATTCGGCCCTTCGAGCCAGCAACGCCATTCATTGTGATCATGGCTGATCGTCCCCAATCAATAACCCATGCCTGCCTTCTCCCCATATCCCTTGATTCCACTAGCCCCTAGAGCTCTATCTAACTCTCTCTTAAATCCATCCAGTGATTTGGCCTCCACTGCCCTCTGTGGCAGATGATTGTATCATCTTCTCCAGCAGTACATTTCCAATGATCAACCACTCTCTGTGCAACAGAATTTTACCCTTTAGATGCCTTTAAATCTCTGTTCTTTTACCTTAAGCCTATGTCCTTTTGTTATTAATCTCCCTTTTCATTTGAAAAATACTCCCGATCCCATTTTCCGATGGCCATAATTGATCAAATGAGATCATTAGTACCTGCACCATTTCTCCTAAGCCTTAGGGTCTAGCAGTGACTGTTGGAACTTATAGCTGAGTTAACACCATTCAGTATTGTCGTTGACGTTTAAGTAGATACCATTAGAATTGAGTGGAGTTGAGACAAGCTTTGATGCTTCATTCCCTCTTTTAAAATAAATCAATAGTTACAGGAATAAAGGTTTATGGGCATACCACATTCCCTGCAGAGTACATGTCATGAACTAACCAGAGGGTGGAACCTAGTGATCATGAGAAATGCAGGGTCAGAAAATACCTTTGTGCGTTCTAATGGGCCAGAGAAACATCAGCATGTTTTAACAAGAAACCATGTACCTCCTTCAGAAAAATAGAACTTAGAAAATTATAGCACAGGAACTGGCCTTTCAGTCCGCGATATATTTGCCAATCATGATGCAAGGGAAACCAATCTCATATGCCTGCAGGTAATGCATATTCCTCCAGCTCCTGCATGTTCACGTGCCTATCTAAAAACCTCTTATGATCTTAGCATCATAAGTGATAGGAGTAGAATTAGGCCATTCAGCCCATCAAGTCCACTCTGCCATTCAATCATGGCTGATCTATCTCTCCCTCCTAACCCCATTCTCCTGCCTTCTCCCCATATTGTCTGAAACCAGTACTAATCTCTGCCTTAAATATATCCGCTGGCTTTGCCTCCAGAACCGGAGGTTGCAGCAAAGAATTCCACAGATTCACCACCCTCTGACTAAAGAAATTCCTCCTCATCTCCTTCCTAAAAGAACGTCCTTTAATTCTGAGGCTATGGCCTCAAGTCCTAAACTCTCCCACTAGTGAAACATCCTCTCCACATCCACTCTATCCCACTGTTATATCTGCCTTCACCATCACCCCTGCCAGAGTATTCCAGGCACCAACCACCCTCTCGTCCAGTGCACTTCCCTTGAACTTTGTCCCTCTCACCTTAAAGCTGTGCCCTCTAGCCTTTGACCGTTCCACGGTGGCTCAGTGACAGAGTTGCTACCTTTGATCATGACTATGAGTGCTGTCTGTATGGAGTTTGTATGTTCTCCCTGTGACTGCATGGGTTTTCATGAGGTGCTCTAGTTTCCTCCCGCATCCCAGAGATGTACAGGTTAATTGGCTTCTGTAAAAACTGTGAAGGATCAAATTAATGGGCGGGTTGGCATGGGCTCGGTGGGCCAAAAGGGCTGTTTCCACGCTGTATCTATAAACTCTAAACTCTATCCTGGGAATAGGATCCTGTGTTGTCATCTCATCATTGATATACTTCTATCAGGTTTTCCCTCAGCCTCCATGAAATTAACGTGTGAGACCAGATTACCTTTTAAAAGAAGTAATCTATCAAGTTATATACCATAATAAAAAAATATATAATTTTGTTTTGGGGGTGAGAAGCATTCGTCTTGAGATGACCAATGTATTCAAGAATCCAAAAGGACACTTGCCCAACTCAGAAAAAAGCAGCATTGGTTTTGAAATGATGTTTGAAATGCTTAAACAAAATCAGATGCGTCGGGATTGATCTAGTACTGTGTTACAACACAACGTGAAAGGAAGAAAATCTACTATTGTTCAGTGAATGTCTAATAAATCCATTTAACTAGGATGCCCCCTTGTTAAAATAATGAATATGGCTTTAAATCTACAGATGATTAGGGAACAATGACAAATAGTGTTGTTTTCTGAATAGGTTGGCACGTGTAGATGGATGTTCTGCCAGATGTTCAAGGAAAAGATCCATCTCCGCTCGAGACCTCCTCGATCACAGCCAGTCTTCAGCCAATTTCATTCAATCGACATGATGTCAAGAAATGGTTGAAACCAACGGATACATCAAAGGCTAAGGGGCCAGCAATATTTCAGCTGTAATACTGAAGGCTCACACTCGAAAAATAGTTGTTTCATGTCAAACTCTCCTGATATAGTAATAACACTGATGACTACTAAACAATATGAAAAATCACCCAGTAGGTCGTGGCCACAAAAAAAAGAGACACATCCAATCTAGCCAATGACTCCAATCAGTCTACACTCAAACATCGACAAAATGAAGGAAGGAGTGGTTGACAGTGCTATTAAGCAGCACATTCATCAAAAGCTTTCTCAGCAAAGCTCAACGAGGGTTTCTCCAGAACCATTCAGTTCCTGATCCTATCACAAGCATTGGCCAAATATGGACCGAGAACGTGAGATGAGTGACTTTCTTTGATAGAAAGCCAGCATTTGACCATAATAATCATAAACATAATAGTACTTTATTCGCCAACAATTTCACCAATCTCCCTCTCCCCAAAATACCTCACTCACCCAACCACAGACTCTCAAAACTATTGCACTGCCACTGATTTTTTTTAAAAGCCACCATGTTTTCTCTGCCTGGCATTTCATCCACTCAAACAACAATAGGCCAGTCAATTGTGATTGATTAGCATCAGTTGGAAAGGTTACATTTGCGAAAAGGGCCTTCTGGATGTGTCTGCAACTTCAGCTAAAATCTTCTGGCCTCCAAGGATTTAAAAGGAAAAGTTACTTGGTTTGATTGCTACAATGTAGGACCACAACTGCCTGTTTACCATTCACTCTGAGTTATCTGTCTACTAATCTCTGGGCTATCGAATTGCAAAGAGTCCTCATCATCCCTGTTCTACGAAGGAGACTCTCTATTCCTATGAAACACTGACCTCTAATTCTGGACTCCGCCCAATGGGTTAACATCCTCTCCATATCCACGTTCTCACTCTCCCTTGGAATCTAATATGCATTAAGATCACTTTGCATTTTTTCTAAACTACATTGAGTATAAGCACAATCTGCTCAACCTTTCTTCATACATCAATTTATTCAACCCATTGAACCTTCCCTGCAGTGCCTCAATGCTAGTATATTGGCCTACAAGCCAGTCTTTTGTGCTTCCATGGACCATAAGACATACTGTATGTGTAGATTTAGGCCATTTGGCCCATTGTGTCTGCTATTTAATTGTGGCTGATCTATTTTCCCTCTCAACCCCATTCTCTTGCCTTATAAATGTTGACACCATTACTAATCAAGAATATCAATCCCCACTTAAAAAATAACCAACCACTTGGCTGTCTGTAGCAATTAATTCCATAGATTCACCACCCTCTTGCTAAAGATACTCCTCCTCATCTCCTTTCTAAAGGTATGTATGTCCTGTTATTCTGAGGCTGGGCCCTCTGGTCCTAGACTCTCCCACTACTGGAATCATCCTCTCTACATCCATCCTATCCAAGCCCTCATGTTCCTTGTCTCCCCATATGCTTTGGACGCAATGTTCACTGATCTCATTCCACTGTAATAATTTGCTTTTCCATTCTTCCTACCAAAATGTATAACTTCGTATTTTGCTGAATTGTACTCCATTTGCCCACTTACTTAATATACCTGCATCCTTTTGTAGTTTTTTGTCCTTCTCACAACCTGCTCATATGACCTGTCCCTCCCTCTTCTATCTCCCTTTGTCCCCACACAATCTCCCCATCAGTCTGAAGAAGGGTCCCGACACAATTCGTCACCTATCCATATTCTTCAAGTTACTGCCTGAGTTACTTCAGCATTTTATGTGTTTTTACTCGGTCAAGAGACAAGAGTGTTTTATTGTCATGTGTCCCTGATAAGACAATGAAATTTGTACTTGCTGCAGCACAATAAAATATGTAAGCATAGTACATAACGGGAAATAAGGTTCAGTGTGTATATATACACATGCACACATACTCAATAAATAAACAAATATAGTGCAATAATAATAATAGTCTGTTGTAGATCAGATCATATTTGTTGTTGTATTTAATTGACTGAAGCTGCAAGGAAGAAGATGTTCCTGAACCTGGACGTTACAGTTTTCAGGCTCCTGTACCTTCTTCCCGATGGCAAATGGTGAAATGAGTGTGTGGCCATGATGGTGTGGGTCTTTGATGATTTTGGCTGTCTTTTTGAGGCAGCGACTTCGATAGATCTCTTCAATGGTGGGGACGCCTGCCAACATTTGTTTCTACATTTTGACTGTTAACCCATCCAACTTTGTATCATTAGTCAATATGACCACTCAATCCCTTCTTCTGTCTCCTTCATGTAGATTGTAAATAGCTAAGGTCTCAGCACATATCCCCGTGACATCCCACTAGTTACGGATTTCCAATCTGAAATTGACTCATGTAAAGAATCTGTATTTTCTAAGAGTTAGCTAACCCTTGATTCGTGCCATCTTAAGACCCCAAAACCAAGAGGTCTCATTATGTGCAGTAACAGTCTGTCGCGCCTTATCAAATACATTCTTGGGATCTAAATTCATCATATTTCCTGGACTCCCTTCATCCACGTTGTTGTTACATCCTCAAAGAACTCAATTGCAGTTTATTCGAGCAAATTTGTCAAACACAATTCTCCTTTCATACAACGTATTGATTCTGCTTGATTGCATTATGATTACAAAATAACTTTACATTACCTTCTTAATACTATATTTCAGCATTTTGCCAGTAACAGATGCTGGACCAACTGGTTTATAGTTTCTTGCTTTCAGTCTCCTTTCTTGAATAGCATAGAGTTTAATTTGCATCGAAGTGTTACATTTACAGATTGGCTTCTTCGGTAATGCTTTGCTTCAATGAATGTCAGTAAAATAGAAATAAGAGGCCAGTGGAACAGAAAATGTCTATTCATTTCACCAAGTCTGTACTGACCATCAAACACCCACGTACCTTAGATGAATTCCCATTTTTTATTCTTCCTACATTTTTATCAACTCCCCCAGATTCTACAGCTCGCCTACACACTTCAGACTAACTACCAACCCGCATGTCTGTGAAATATCATAGAAAACAAGAGCGCCTAAGGAAAATCCACGTGGTCCCAGCAAGAAAACATAGAAACATAGAAAATAGGTGCAGGAGTAGGCCATTCGGCCCTTCGAGCCTGTACCGCCAATCAATATGATCATGGCTGATCATCCAACTCAGTATCCTATACCTGCCTTCTCTCCATACCCCCTGATCCCTTTAGCCACAAGGGCCACATCTAACTCCCTCTTAAATATAGCCAATGAACTGGCCTCAACTATCTTCTGCGGCAGAGAATTCCAGAGATTCACCACTCTCTGTGTGAAAAAGGTTTTCCTCATCTCGGTCCTAAAAGATTTCCCCCTTATCCTTAAACTGTGACCCCTTGTTCTGGACTTCCCCAACATCGGGAACAATCTTCCTGCATCTAGCCTGTCCAAACCCCTTAAGAATTTTGTAAGTTTCTATAAGATCCCCCCTCAATCTTCTAAATTCTAGCGAGTACAAACCGAGTCTATCCAGTCTTTCTTCATATGAAAGTCCTGACATCCCAGGAATCAGTCTGGTGAACCTTCTCTGTACTCCCTCTATGGCAAGAATGTCTTTCCTCAGATTAGGAGACCAAAACTGTACGCAATACTGCAGGTGTGGTCTCACCAAGACCCTGTACAACTGCAGTAGAACCTCCCTGCTCCTAGACTCAAATCCTTTTGCTATGAATGCTAACATACCATTCGCTTTCTTCACTGCCTGCTGCACCTGCATGCCTACTTTTAATGACTGGTGTACCATGACACCCAGGTCTCGTTGCATCTCCCCCTTTCCTAATCGGCCACCATTCAGATAATAATCTACTTTCCTGTTTTTGCCACCAAAGTGGATAACCTCACATTTATCCACATTATACTGCATCTGCCATGCATTTGCCCACTCACCCAGCCTATCCAAGTCACCTTGCAGCCTCCTAGCATCCTCCACACAGCTAACACTGCCCCCCAGCTTCGTGTCATCCAAGAACATGCAAAGTCCACACAAACAAAGTACCCGAGATTGGGATTAAACCCAGGTCTCCGGTGTTGTGAGACAAGCACTCTTCTAATTGTACTGCTATGTCATCCATTTTCTCAAGGTACTCCAGATGTCGTTGCAGCAAACATAACTTTCAAACTCATTCAGTGCTTCCTCACCTCAAAGTAAAATTTCCTTAAATAGAATCTCAAATTTCCTGGAATTTGACGGAATTTCCTGAAATTTTCAAAAATGCTCCCTGCGTGCTATTTGTTGTTGGGTTTTTTTCACAGCCACATGTTAACAACATAAAGAAAAACAAGGCAAAACAGATCTATGTAACTACACCATATCTGCCTGCTTCTGTTACTCACTTGTACAGTGTTAAGCAAGGCAGCTTCCATTGCCTCCAACAGCTTTCGTTGTCTTCGTTTTTTTCAACCAGCTCTAATGTATCTCGTTGTCCCTCCCACTTCCCTTCCTTTTTCTCCCTCCCTCCTAATGTATCTCCCCCTCCCTCTCCCTCCCTCCCTCCCTCCCCCTCCCTCCCTCCCCCTCCCTCCCTCCCTCCCTCCCTCCCTCCCTCCCTCCTCCCTCCCTCCCTCCCTCCCCCCCCTCTCCCTCCCTCCCTCCCTCCCCCCGCCCTCCCCTCCTCCCCCCCCGCTCTCTCTCTCTCTCTCTCTCTCTCTCCCTCTCTCTCCTCTCTCTCCCTCCCTCTCTCTCTCTCTCCCTCCCTCTCTCTCTCTCTCTCTCTCTCTCTCTCTCCCTCTCTCTCTCTCCCTCCCTCTCTCTCTCTCTCTCCCTCTCTCCCTCCCTCCCTCCCTCCCTCCTCTCCCCCTCTCTCTCTCCCTCTCTCTGTTCTCTCTCCCTCTCTCTTTCTCATCCTCTCTCTCTCCCTCTCTCCCTCTCTCCCCTTCTCTCCTTCTCTCCCTCCTTCTCCCTCTCTCTCCCTCTCTCTCTCCCCTCTCTCCCTCTCTCCCTCCCCTCTCCCTCTCTCACTCTCGGCCCCTTGAGCCCACCCACCATTCTGTAAGATCAAGGCCAATCCCAATGTAACTGCATTCCCACCGCCCACTGGTAACTTTTCACGACTAGGCTTATCCAGAATTCTACCACCTCCTGAAAAATAATCAAAGCTTCAACTTCCACTGAGAAAGAGAATTCCAAAGACTCATTGTTATATTAGAATTTTCCAGAACAGTCTGTGACCCAAACGCTGTGGCCATAGAACTATGTTTAAAGCCCTTAGCGCTGCAGCCAGTAGCGCTATATATGGAACCCATAGTGCTGCAGCCGACAGCTCTTTGTTTAAATTCCCATGCATTAAACTGACAGCGCTCTGTTTAAACCGTTGAGCGCTAAACCGGCAGTGCTGTATGTATTCCCGAATTTCGGGTAATTTCCTTCAAAGTGGAAACACTGAACTCATTGTGTCCAAATCTCCCAGATGTAAAGATTCATATCTAACAACCCTTCCTTGCGCCCAATTTGTAGACAGGAGTTTTCAAACATTTATAAAAATGCTTCCAAACCCGAAAAGATTTTGAAAGATAGAAGAAACACAATGTCATATTCTAAAAAAATAAAGAACAGCTAAAGAGTTTCTTCTAGTTTATTGAATGAATTGTGTAAAATATGTTTTATTATTTAATGTACATGTTGTTAATATTAAAATGTAATGTAACATCCCATAGTTTAGTTTAGTTTTCTGTCACATGTGCCGAGGTACAGTGAAAAGATGCACATATTTACAATCAAGCTATCCACAGTGTACAGATACAGGATAAAGGGAATATTATTCAGTGCATATAACACAGTCCAGTAAAGTCTGATTAAAGATAGTCCAATGGTTTCCAATGAAGTATGAGGTAGGTCAGGACTGCTCACTAGTTGGTGATAGGATGGTTAAATTGCTTGATAACAGCAGGGGGAAAAGACCTATAAATAAGACTATTGAGATTTCAAAAAATCATTTTCAATTTTGTGTTTGAAACCATTCGTAAATTATTGTGTTTTAAGCTATTGAAAGTCAATCTGCTAATTAACCTGGAAATAATTACCAGGGCAAAATGACGTGCAAAATAGACTTTACTTGATAATTGTGCATAAATATCCTTTCAAACTTGTAAATTCCCAGCTACATAAATTGCAGATAAAATAAAAAATCTCAACAACTTCAGGAAAAATGTCTCAAGGCAGCAAATGCATCGAAAGGAAAATAGTTACATATCAATTACTTGGCATGCAGCTCGAGTAAGGGACAATGATCAGTAACCTTCATTTTCACTGGCTGTTGTAATGCCAATATATATAGATATACTAGACTAAGTGGGACCCAACGGGTCCCATGTTCACACAGGAGGGCTGGTCACCAACGGAATATTCCACCTCTCCACCAATTCCAATATTGCTCGCCAGTGGGGGGGGGCTGTCTGTTGCGCTAATATGGGTGTTACCGGCCGAAGGTACTGGTTTCCAGAGGGCATTGTGGGCCGAATTGATTATTGGGCTGGCATCCAACTGTTGCAATGATTTTAAAAGCCAAGCCAAGGCAAACAATTGGGCAGAAGCCACTTTACAGCCGCATTGAGGGGACTCACCGAGGAGCAGACGTGCGTTCAGTGTTTTTCGCAGCTCAGAGAGCCATGACCCTTTTACTTCCTGGGTCTGGCAGTGACTGAGTGAGGGACTACACTTCCAGGTTTTATAGTCCCTTCCCCCTGCCGCCAGCGGGGGCAGCAGAGAGAATGGCAAATATTTAAAAAACATTAATATCTCTCTGATTTTTAATCAATGGGAAAAATCCTCCAATCCCGGAAGGCGGAGGGGGGCTCTGAGTGAGGTAGCCAAAAATGGCAGCCGTAGGTGGCGGCATTCTCTCAGAAATCATAGCCCAGTGGGCCAAAATGCGGTCAAGATCAGACTTTTAGTAATATAGATATATACACACACACACACACACACACACACACACACACACACACACACACACACACACACACACACACACACACACACACACACACACACACACACACACACACACACACACACACACACACACACACACACACACACACACACACACACACATATATATATACACACATAAATTAAAAAAAAAATATATATATATATATCAAAGTCTAAAAGCCAAAGATCAAACTGGTCATATTTCCTTTGCAGACTGTGAGGTATAACAAAGACAGAAGGTCAAAATAAGTTCCAATTTTATAGAGGGTTTGAATCAATTAATAAGAGAGATGGTTTCAAAAAAATAAGCTAAATTCAAGTTGATATTTTTTTTAAATAGAAAGAGTAACAAAGCAAGCTTCCAATGAATTTATATTAAAAATTGATTCGATTTTACTCGTATTTATAACCAATTCAACTTGAATTTAAATACTATTTCTCAACTGAGTTTTATTTAATAAGATGTAAGGAGCATGGAACGCTGAAATGGATGGGAAGGGAATAGAGACCAAATTTTGTTTAGTTTAGAGATACAGCGCGGAAACATGTCCTTCAGCCCACCGGGTCTATGCCGACCAGCGATTCCTGCTGGACAATTTTTTTTACATTTACTAATCCAATTAACCTACAAACTTGCATGTCTTTGGAGTGTGTGAGGAAACCGAAGATCTCAGAGAAAACCCATGAAGGTCACGGGGATAATGTAAAACTCCGTATAGACAGCACCCGTAGCCGGGATCGAACCCGGGTCTCCAGCTCTGTGTTCGCTGTAAGGCAGCAACTCTACCGCTGCGCCACTGTAACCGCCTGATGGTGTTGCAGTAAGATGGGCTAGGGTACCATAAGGGCGTGATTCTCCAACTGACTTCATCCATTTCACTACTAACTTCCATCCGGCACTCAAATACACCTGAATCATTTCCAACATTTCTCTACCATTTCTCGACCTCACTTTCTCTATCGCTGGTGATAGACAAATGTAATCGAATAGCACTTAAACAAAATACTTTCACTGTATCCCGATGCACATGACAATGATAACACTAATTGAAAAAAATTGAATTGGTGTTTTCAAAAAAGCATGAGAAGGAATGAGAAACAAAATGAATAACTCCACTGTCCATTGGCAAACAGACACAGGATTGCAGGACGCAGTAAGCAAAATATTTTCTTGATGTATGAAGCTGTGAAATTGATTGTACAAATTTGAATTCCCAAATTGGGATTCCCCCACTAGGAGGCCTTATTGAGTAATTGTGTGGTGAGGTCTGTAGGTGGTCCTCACATGTAGTTTTTAATCTATTGCCTGCTATACATTCCCAATGGGAAAAGCTCCCAGATGGCAGTACAAATTCATAACATCAATATTTTTAATATTGATCACTCAATTGTGCAAAAAGTACAGCAATAGTATCTGCCTCAAAATTAAAAGGTTCAGGATTGAATCACTCAAGGCTATTCCTGGGAAGACATAACTGGCAATTTTGCCTTACTTTGGGCTTCATACCCAGTGGGAACAATTATATCTCCTCAGTGATATTTCTATCATTGTCTCGTTGTAGGACATTGATCATTCTTTTTTATTCTGGATTTTAATTCACATATTGTTTTTTTTTAATATATAATTTATGATGCTTTCATTAGTGATATACTAAGATTTTTTATGTATTTTATGATGTTTTTATATGCAATGTATTTTTATATAATTTTGTCCCTTTTCTGGACCTTGAGTCTGAAATAAAGTTTATTCATTATTATTATTATCATTATTGTTATTATTATCATCATTGTATGGATTTTGGGAATCCCTCCAGCATAAAGAACTAAACGACCTATCCATAGCTGTACATGTGTGAGTGGAGATTGGGCAATGTACTTACTTCACGCTATTCTCCAAGGAGATACTGTGACATAGCATTATAATCAGCAACAATAGAATTGTCAGAACTGCGCACATAATTTTAGCTGACACTTCAGTACAGTACTCAGAGAGTGTTGCATTATTACAGGTGTCATCTTCCAAATTAAAATATAAAAGCAAGGGTCGTTTTGGCAAATAGACATTGCATGCCTGATAGCACGTCTTTGAAGAACAAGATCTCCTGACCAATATTACACAGCTTACACAAATAATATCAGCTGTTATTTCATTGATTATTGCACCAAGTGCGACTTTGCTTTTGGGAAATTGGTTGACAGGTTTCTTCACAAGATACCAATACAAGACTTCAAGTGTAATTATCGGCCATCAAATGCTTTGCGATATCCTGTAACTGTGAAAAACGTTATGCAAGGGTGAGTTCTTCACCTTAATAGATATGTCATTATGGAACTTCTGATAAGGTCAGGATATGAAAACCATGATTATGATCGCAAAGAATGCAGGGCGCTCTGTGTTAAGGAAAGAAAAATGCAGCTGTATCAGTTACCTCATCTCTTTTATGTGTCAAAACAAACTACCGTCTACTTTCACAACAGAGAGGCTGCATTTCACGAGAAAAATATTAAATGGGAATCTAACAAATAGCATAAGGAGCACTAGTTATACTGATGTGTAGGAAGGAACTACAGATGTTGATTGAAACCAAAGACAGACACAAAAAGCCAGAGTAACTTAGTGGGTCAGACAGCATCTCTGGAGAGGTGGATTCTGTGGTCTCTGGAGTCTGAATAAAGGTCTAGACGTCACCTATTGCTTTGAGTCTTAAGAAGGGTCTCGACCCGAAACGTCATCTATTCCTTTTCCCCAGAGATGCTGTCTGACCCGCTGAGTTACTGCAGCTTTGTGTGTCTATCTATTAGTTATACTGATTCTAATAGTATCTAGAATCAGACATTGGGCCTCTGCATGGAACACAGAGGAGAACTGTCTGCTGTGCTGCACAAGAATGTTATCTGTATAGGTGCTGGCAACCTCAGTCAGGTCAAAAATCACCAACTTATAGTTTGCATTTAAGACCAACTAATAATTAAACTTTTGCAATCCATGGGTGTGCACTATTTCTGTGCAGGTTAATGGCTGGTGATAAGCGGGAGTTAGCATTAAATATCTCAGTAACATATATGCAATTTTGTTAACACAAAGAACTGCAGATAGCAGTAAAATGGAGATACAAGGAACTTGACCTGCTGATGACTCCAGTACTTTGTGTTCTAGGCAATTTTGAAATCAGCTTCAGATTTCCATTTATCCAGTATCCATTTTCAATTTGACCCATGATCTTTGTAGTCTGATAACTCTAGAGTTGATTACGGACAATGAATGAGTGATAAAGTTGTAGAGTCTGCACAGAAACGGGAACTTAGGCCCAACCCTTCCATACCAACCAGGATGCTCCATCTAAGCTAGCACTATTTGCCCAGGTTTGGCTCATAGGCCTCTAATCTTTTTCTATTCATATATCTGACCAAGTATCTTTTAAATTCTGCTATAGTACCTGCCTCAAATATCTCCTCTGGCAGTTCTAGTATAATTTGTCTGTTCTTATATTTTATGTCCAATCCAATAAAATAAACCATTCTTTTTAACCGTATTTGAAGAAATATGAACATCCAACCAAAGAAAATATTAAGGAGTTTGGCATATTTCCATTCCTTCTTTTCAAACCTTTCAGAATCTTCCCCGCTATTATAATTGTTTTATTTTGCCCAAAGGCATTACCTCATATTTCTCCAGAATTAATTTTATTTGGCACTTTTTACCCAGTTTATCAATCCATCAATGTTCTCCTGCCTTTTATGCTTTTCTTATCTCTCCCAAGAATGCAGCCAAATGTTTTACCAAGTGTCAAACTCCTTGCTTTTAGGTCAAAATCATCACTAGATGCCACCAACAGCAAGGGACTGTTATAGTCTTGTGATAACAATCTTGCAATCACAAAACAAAAATCACCAATTATCTTTCTCTTTCTGCCATTGAACCGATTTTGGATATAATTTTTGCAGTCCCATTGAGCTCTAACCTTTACACACTTTGGATTAATTAAACAATTTGCCAACGATGGGTCAAACTAACTGCCCTGCAATTGCTGAGTTTATCACTTCCTGCATTTCAAACGTTGCAACATACCCTGTATATGGACAAGGTGCCACAGGACATAATGGAGGCAGGTACAATAACAACATTCAAAAACAATTTGGATAGGGACATGGATAGGAATGGTTTAGAGAGAAATGGGACAAATGCAGGTGAATGTGACTAGCTCAGATAGACAAATTGGTTGGAATGAACGGTGTGATGATGGACCTGCTCCTGTGCTTTGACTATATAAGACGTGCTCGTGACTATATAACGCGTGCATGTTCAGCAACTATAGAATCCACTGTAACCAGCGTTCTCTTGCATTTTCCCTCCAACATGGTGCTTTGGTTTTGGCTTTGACTGTATCCCCCAAGGGAACCCTCTACACCATCAGCAATAAAGGCCGAATCTGATCAGGGAGAAAGATATCCTGAAGGGTTTCCTGAAACAGTTGCCTGCTCCTTTATGGTCCACCTTGCTGACACCCAATACTTCTCTACCTCTTCATTTGTCCATCTACTGAACCATGCTATCCACTCAGCACTCAGCCTCACAGGTGGAGGAAGGTGAAGATACCTATTGTTCAAGATTCAAATCCTGCAGCTTGAGCTTCTCCTGTTGACTGTATTTCCTGCATTCCCGGTTCTGCCAGAGTATGCTGGCATTCCCACCTGATGCAGGATGCATAGTCGATGGGTGTAAGGCACCCTGACTTTTTTGATGTGATTAGCTCACTTTAACAAAATACTTACAATGCTCCTTATTGAATTCCTTACTCATTTACCAATCCTAATTTAACTTTATAAACATTTCTTTGGTCATTGATCAAGCCAAATGCTCAATCACAGGGTGAAAAAAATATAGTAATAAGAAAATACGCACCAATCAGTTATCTATTATAGATCATGGTGTATAGAACAGTACAGCATAATAATAGGCTGTTTGGCCCACAATGTCTGTGCCGAACACGATGGCAAGACCAAATGCTATCTGCCTGCATATGATCCATTTCCCTCTATCCCATGCATATCCATCTGTTCATCCAAAACTCTCTTAAATGCCACTATCATATCCATAGAGCAATCATGTTTATTGCTATCATCCTCCTGAGTCTTTGGGCTATATTCTATTAATCTACCCTGCCTGGATATTTGATCTCCAATCTTTGCCCTTCTCCTTCTGTGCATCTGAATCCAAGTGCGTTATCACCCTAGTCACCGTCCTTGGTCTACCATCATTGTGGTTGTTGCTCTTTATCTTCCCACTCTTGGAACTTTCTCTGCTGGCCCCCTCCAGGTCTGTCATTGTACTTTCGCAGGTGTCTGCCACCATTGTTTGTCTAGGTTTAGTTTGGTTTAGTTTAGAGCTAGAGCATGAAAACAGGTCCTCCGGACCACCGATTCCACGCCAACCATCGATCACCCATTCACACCAGTTCTATGTTTTCTCACTTTCTCATCCACTCTCTACACACTAGATGCAATTTTGCAGAGGGCAATTAACCTACAAACCCACACATCTCACATCTTTATGATGTGGGAGGGAAGCGGAGAACCCAGAGGAAACCCGCACAGTGATTGGGAGAATGTGCAAACTCCACACAGCACCCGAGGTCAGGATTGAACCCAGGTCTATGGTGTCGTGATGCACCAGCTCTACCAGTCGCACCGCTGTGATCTTAGAGTAGTCTAGGTAGCTACATATAGATAGTACACACTGCAGCTATACTTTACTGTTGGAAAAATGTTTTAAGGTTATTGCATATATGTATATTTACACTAGAATAAGTGGGACCCATTGGGTCCCTGTTACACAGGAGGCTTGGTCCCCAAACGCGATATTCCACACTCACCCAAAGCCCCCAACTGCACAGACACAGCTCATTTCCCCCCATCCCTAGCACTCTTTCTCCTTCCTCTTCACCCTCCCTCTTCTTTTCCCTCTCCTCCTACCCTCCCCCAATCCCTCCCTCACCTCTCCTTTTCCCTAACCTCAGTCACATCCTCCATCCCTCCATAAGTACTCTCCCTTCCCTACACCCCTCCATCCCTCTATCCACTCTCCTCCCCCACAATCCCTCCTCGCCTCCCCAGGATCTCAAGGTTGCCGCTCCTCTCCCTCTTGCATGCCCAGGAGGACAATAGTTGCCGCTCCATTCTCAGGCCTTCTTGCATGGCCCCGAAGCACCACCAACTACCGCTCCAGCTGTAGGCGGCAGGGGGGGGGGGGGGGGGGGGGGGGGGGGGGGGGGAGAAAAGACAGGGAACTCAAGAGCAGGGGAAGAGCACAGAGGGGTATCACGGGGGAGGGGGTCAAGAGCCAGCGAGGTGGACCAGAGGGGAAGGGGCTGGAGCTGCGGGGCATTGTGGTGGTGGTGTATTTGGGACTCACAGCGGGCACTGTTGCTCTGTTCTGCCGGGATCAGTCACTCTGCTTTCCATTGGCCGACAACTCCGACTCCGTGCTGGGCCGGGCCGGGCCAGGCCAGTTCCGGTCCCTCCGAAAATTGTTTCCGGTTGGAGACCTCCGCTGGCCATCCTCAGCTCCAGTAAAGACACGATGGCACAGGAAGGGACGGACCATCCTGGGGAGTGACCGGAGAAGAGACCAATACGCGTGTGCTGACAAGCAGGAGAGGAGATCGATCTGTGCATGCGCGCTTTTTACGATTTTTAAACCTCGCTAACTTTTACAATATACCTCCGATCGGAACAAAATGTGTTGCACTCACAGCACAGGAGAACGGTGAGTGAGCTGACGAATAATCATAGCACTATCCCATACCGTTTTTGCGCAAATAGAAAAAACGCACAAACTGTAAGAGCACAATATCAGTTTTAGTTATGTATAGCTATAGATACACACACATCTATTTTCAGGACTCACTTTCTTCTTAATATTTACTGTGAAACTAATCATATGCAATGAACAGGTCAATGTTACCAAGAGTGGAATTAACAGTATGTTCTAATAAATGTGAGATTCTAGTTGAATTATCCACTGCTTGTGATATGCAATGATTAAACTCATAGACCATTTTGCAGCATTTATGGTTGAGTTCAGATGATGATAAATTCTGCTCAGTAAACATTGCATGAAAAAGATTTATTAACAATTGCAGAGGCAGGTCCCCTTTCTGTTCCAAGTCATTTGGCCTAATATTTTAGCATTAAGCTGTCCTTTTGAGGCTGGTTTTAGGAGTTCATACGGGACAGCCATTTCTTGCAGCATGGTTGGAAGCGAACGCGAAGCCAGTCAGACTTTTAAAGCTATATGTCAGTTACAGATTGATGAGAGGTTTCAGTGGAAGAGGCACCTTCAGGCAATGTATTAGCTTCCAAACCATAAACTCTAAACAAGCTCATTAATAACTGAGCCAGGCTCCCTTCTCCATTAGAGAACAACATTTAATGCAACCACCCATGCGCAACAAGTAATTCCCAGCACAAACAAACCCTCGTGAACAACATTCAAATGCTAGGGAAATTGCTTCTATTCATGGGGTTCTCACGAATAGGTAGTGATTTTCCAAGAGATTGGTACTTTTCAAATGAAAATAAACAAAAGGAAAAGTATTGTTTCAACTTGGAGCACTCGACCCAAAATACAAAAGCCTTGATGTTTCATCTTGTTGACAAAGTTTTGCTTTTATCTTACCCACTAAGACATATTTATGGCTTACGTCATGTTGTTTTCATAGTCCAGGTCATACGCCATGCGTTGTCCAATGCCTGATCTACTTAGAATATTCATCCTCCTCTCCCAGGTCAATATTTCCATCTTTGAGTCGAAGATAGACACAAAATGCTGGACTCATTGGGACAGGCAGCATCTCTGGATAGAAGGAATGGATAATGTTTTGAGTTGAGCCTTCTTCAGACTGCAGTCGGCTTCAGACTGAAGAAGGGTCTCGACCTGAAACGTCACCCATTCCTTCAATCCAGATGTCTTGCGTGTCCTGCTGAGTTAGCATTTTGTGTCAATCTTTGGTTTAAACCAGCATCTGCAGTTCCTTCCTACAACATGTCCATCAGCCTATCTAAAAGCCTCTTAAATGTCACAAACATTTCAGCCTCCACCACCACCCTTGGCAGCATGTTCCAGACACTGACCACTCATCTCAGAGCTGGAATGAAAACCTTGGTACTCTTAAAAAAGAAGAAAATAGTGTGTCAATGAATGATCTGATGGAATATGTACTTGAAGTATGTATAGCAATGTAAACCAAATGAAGCAACTCTCGACTTTAGGCAGGGAGAGGGGTGGAGAGTGAGAGCAGCCATGTGGGAATAGAAGGAACATTTTACATTTATCTTGTTGGGCATAGCTTTCAAATGAGAAGGACTATGTTGAAAGGAGATGAAGGGGCAAGTTTTTTCAATAGCGGGTGGCAAGTACCTGGAATGCACTGTCACAGGTGGTGGTTGGCACAAATCCATTAGTGGCCATTGGGTAGACATATGGATATACAAGGAATGGAGAGAGGTACAGATAAACGAGCAATACTCTTGCCATTATGTTGGGCACAGGTATTGTGGACTGAAGGGCCTGTTCTTGTGCCCTACTGTTCTATGTTCTATGTTGTAATTCCTACCTAGGAGCCATTAAATTTACTTTAAGTTTTGCCTAGAACCATTCAACATGATCGTTTCCCTTCTGCAAACATGGTTCACTGTGTTAAAGCTTCATGGCTCATTTGTGATGCAAAGCTCAAAGTGTTTCTGTGCTCTCAGAGGTTTATCTGTGGGGTGTGATATTTTGCAGGACATGGATGATTTAATTTTTGTGAAATCAGTCATCTGATTTTTGTCTGAGAATAATTAGGAACATTAACCGAAGCATAATTAAGCCGTCTTGAATGCTTTCTGAAATTTCAAGTCACACACATTAATGATTCTGCACGCTGTCTTCAATTAAATGTTTTCGGTTGAAGTAAATTGTGGTGTTTACGGTAAGACACTACGACTTTTGCACGTACATGGTCTTTGCCCCTGTGTACTCAAGGGACTGCAGCCATCTGGTGAAAGTGATGAGAAAGTTGTTCCTTGTAAACAAACATTTGCTGGCTACTCGATAAACGGATTCAGTGCAGGCTGCTCTTGTATTGGCAGGTGTATCCTGCAGCAGCTCTAGAGGAAGTGTTCAACAGATAAGCATCATGCTAAGGTAACAGGCCCAGCTGCAGGGAAACTATCCTGAGTCTAACTGTGGTGCGGAGGTCATCGAGCGACAGATGCCACAGATGTGTGACTGATCCTCTGCTGAAATGGAGTTCATTACTGTTCCCCTCATACATGTCCACCTATGTGTGGCTGGAATCGTAAGTGTACAGCCCAGGTTGCAGAAGTCATCAAAATCCCTCTAGTTCCAGGCATTGTCCTCTTTGGACCTTAAATCTATTTGACTATTAAACAGAACAAGGTTCTCAGATAAGAAGTTCCACCCTCGACAAGTAGTCGGGTTTGAACAGCAGCAGAACAGAACACAAATAATTTGAATAATTCATGAAGAGAATTGAAGAAAATAAAACTGCTTGGGAAAAAAAATATGTGTTGGAAGGAACTGCAGATACTCATTAGTTCCACATCTCTCTCTATACCACCGTCTGTTTAAACTTATTTCCCTTTCCCTTGACTCTCAATCTGAAGAAGGGTCTCAACCCGAAACGTCGCCTATTCCTTATGCTCCAGAAATACTGTCTGACCCTCTGAGTTACCCCAGCTGTTCGTATCTATTTTGGGAAAAAATGTTACATAGATGTGCAGTGTGATTTGAAAATCACCAAAACTATTAACCAAGGGCTCAGCAAGCCAAACCGGCTGACTATTAATGCACACATTTTAAATGATCAGATTCAGTTTTTCTTAACATCATTTCCTGGACGCAGGTGATGCTTTTATGGCCAACATTTATTGCCCTTCTTTAATTGCCTTGGAATGAATCTCTTGCCAGCCAATTCAGAAGGCAATTAGGAGTCAATCACTTCACTAGAGGAGCATGGTTGCCGAAGATAGAGACAAAATGCTGGAGTATCTCAGCGGGACAGGCATCATCTCTGAAGAGAAGGAATTGTAGTTAATTGTAATTCATTTATTGTAATTGTAATTAATGTATTAGCCAAGTATGTAAACATACAAGGAATTTGATTTGCCAACAGTCAGACAAAAAAGCAACAAGATACAAAACCACATAAAAATTAAACATAGACTTAAACAGCCACCACAACAGCATGTGATAATCCCCAGGGCACATAGCATAAATGGAGACCCACAATCATCAGTTCAAGGTCTGGGCCACACACACGCTCCTTCACTGTGATGTGAGCAGAGTTGTAACGACCATTGTCACTCTTTCTGCAGTCCCTGTCCGTCCACACTAGCACTAGATTATGGGATGTCCTCATGGAGCCATGTCCCTGCAAAACGCCGAGATCACTGCCCTCCTCACCAGTGCAGGTAGCACATTCATCTTGTTTTGACAGCGACCTCACATTCCCCACTGTGATGGAAGGCAAATAACTTATACCTTCTTTCCTCCTTTTCTCCCGCGGTCGGGGCAATCGAAACTTCCGCTTGGGGCGATCGAAGCTCCCGTGATCGGCGTGGTCGAAGCTCCTGTGGTTGGAACTCCCGCAGTCGATCCCTAACAAAGGGACCGCCAGTACCACGATGTTAAAGCCACAGTGCAGACGGAGATACCATGAAAAAGTTGCATCTCCGTCGATGAAAGAGATAAAAAAGGTTTCCCCCAACTACTCCCACCCCCACATAATACAAAAACTAAAGGTACAATAAAAACATACAAGTAAACAAAGTGAACACAGCCCATAACAGCAAATGAAGAAAATAACGAGACAGGCTGTAGATGCGGCTGTCCTGTACGACACCAGGGTTGGGCCAGTAACTATATGGACCACTTAAGGAGCAGATATCCTTCTTTAAACATTGAACAAAACACTAAATTGTGGAGGAATTCAACAGGTAAAAATACCTAGTGTGTAGGAAAGAACTGCAGATGCTGGTTTAAATCAAAGATAGACACAAAATGCTGGAGTAACTCAGCGGGACAGCCAGCATCTCTGGAGAGAAGGAATGGGTGATGTTTCGGGTCGAGACCCTTCTTCAGACTGATGTCAGGGGAGTGGGCGATACACAGATAAGGAAGTGCTTAGATAAAGAAGTGTAAGGTGTGAAAACAGGACCAAGGGAATGGAGATCAAGGAAAATATAGAATAGATCATTGTTAGTTGGGAGAAGGCAACAACAAAGATAACAGAGATGAAATGTAGTCAGAGACAGTAAGACTGCTCGGAGAACTGGGAAGGGGGAGGGGATGGAGAGAGATGGAAAGCAAGGACTAGCTTATTGCCTTGATTTCTCTAACTTCAAGTAGCACTTGCTTTCTTGAAGTTAGAGAAGCATCACCTATTCCTTCTCTCCAGAGATGCTGCCTGTCCCGCTTAGTTACTCCAGCATTTTGTGTCTATCTTTGGGAAAAAATACCTGTTGTGATCAGATCTCAATGGATTATGCTGGTGATTTTGAGCAGGACAACCATCATTGAATTGAATTGAATTGAATTGAATTGAATTGAATTGAATACATTTTATTAGCCAAATATGTACACATATAAGTAATTTGCTTTGGTGTTTTTCTCACAACACAATATACAGTAGACAATTAAACATAAAACATTATAATTTATGTGAAGAATGAAATAAAATACCAGAGCATAAGGAGACTACAGACTTTTGGCTGTTGAGTAGAGTTACTGCTCATGAAAAAAAGCTGTTTTTATGTGGCGGCATTGACAGTCCAGAGTCGCCTTCCAGAGGGATGTGCTTCAAAGAGTTTGTCGCCAGGGTGAGAGGGGTCAGAGATGATCTTACCCGTTCGTTTCCTGGCCCTTGCAGTGTACAGTTCGTCGATGGGGGGAAGGTTGCAGCCAACAACCTTCTCAGCTGATCGAACGATGTGCTGCAGCCTCCGGATGTCATGCTTGGTGGCTGAGCCAAACTAGACTATGATGGAGAAGGTGAGGACAGACTCTATGATGGCAGTATAAAACTGGACCATCATTTAACTGCTTAAACAGGAGTATATCTAGGACTTGCATATAAGCTGTCAAAGTAGAGTCCAGTGACAGAGACAAACCTTTATCAAACTCGCCCGCATTGAGTCGGGCAAACCTTAGATGGCCCAATAGTGATTACAGAGCAAGGAATAAGGCAGCAGTGAAATCTGTTTGAAAATAAAGTTCACTTTAGCTCTTCTATATTCATTTTTATATTTCTGCCAATTTATAAAGGCTTTTATCTGATTGAGTTAATGTTATTTCAAATAAGGTTTCATATTTTGATACTTCCAATATTATCCTGTATTTGTACACTGTGGATGGCTTGATTGTAATCATGCATAGTCTTTCCGCTTTCCGCTGACTGGATAGCATGCAACAAAAAAGCTTTTCACTGTATCACATGTGGTTCATGCACTAGTATGAATATTTTAACAACAAAACTTCACTTGCCCTTGGCAAGTGGCTAAATATGACAGACCTCTCCATCTCATTGATCAATATTGATCTTAAAGACAACTGGTTATTAAGGCATTGCCATTTCTGGAGAACTTCATGTGCACTAATTAACTGTCATGTTCGCCAGAAAGCATCAGCAGCTACACACAAATGCCTCACAAATTGTACAATTTGAACCACAGAAATGCTTCAAACATCTTACATCACGCTCCACATCAGAAAGGGATACAAAAGGTGGTATATTTTAAGTTAATCGTTCTGCCACTGTGTCAACATTTCAGAAGTGACTGAGGCCCAGTGTCTGGGACACATTGTGTACTTTCACACTCAGCAATGTGCTTTCTGACCCTCCTCACCACTGGCTGGACTTTGCAGCACAGATAGGGTCTTGCATTCGGGGTCTAACTAGCATTTTGTGACAGTGTTTCTCCAGTGTTGTGAGTGAGATGTGGAGGGGAGGGACTTCTCTATGTTTGATCTTGGTGAAGCAAGGATGTAATTACCAGTGACGTAATGCTGAGGCTCTATACTGTGCTGGTCAGGCCACATTTGGAGTACTATGAGCAAATTTGGGCCCCATATCTGAAGAAGGATGTGCTGGCTCTAAAGAGGGTCCAGAGGTGGTTTACCAGAATGATTCCAGGAATAAGAGGGTTAGCATAGGATGAGCGTTTGACAGCATTGGGCCTCTACTCGCTTGAGTTTAGGAGGTTGAGGAGGGACCTCATTGAAACTTACAGAATAATGAAAGGCATAGATAGAGTGGATGTGGAATGAATGTTTCCACTGTTATGAGAGTCTCGGACTAGAGGTCATAGCCTCAGAATTAATTGCTGCTTTTTAGAAAGGAGGTGAGGAGGAACTTTTTTAGTCAGAGGGTAGCTAATCTGTGGAACTCATTGGCACTGTGGACTGTGGAGGCCAAGTCAGTGGATATTTTTAAGGCAGAGATAGACCGATTCTTGATTAGAACGGGTGTCAGGGGTTATGGGGAGAAGGCAGGAAAATTGGATTAGGAAGCAGAGATCAGCCATGATTGAATGGCGGAGTGGACACAAATAGCCTAATTCTACTCCTACAACTTGTGAAGTTGTGAAGGGGAGTATTTGGATTCCTGCACCACTGCCAAGGGGGATGGGCAGGTTGGGGAATTGAGGCCAGGAGATTGGCTATCCAGGGGTGTTACAGGGACTAGCAGGCTGGGTTTAACGTTACTCTGGATATTGGCATGTGGAATGTTGTAGGCGCTGCTCGCGGTGAAGGGAATCTCGGTGAGCTGCGGCCGCACCCCAACGTCAGGCCTGGCTCGCGCTACACAGAATCCGAGAGGCGTCGTTCGGTGGCAGAAGGCTCCTGAGAAGTGGGCTGGTCGCCGAGAGGAAGGAAGGACCAGCAAGGAAGGGGCCATCGCCAAGCTGACCATCCGCGAGTCACAGCGCCAGGCGGAACAGAGCTCTGCCTGAGCCGGCTGCCTGCCCCTTTTCTGGGGGTTACGTCTGCACCTGGGCGGTTTTAGAGAGGGGCTATGCGCTGCCCACGGGCGCCATGGCGGTTTGTTCCAGGATCGCTGGGAACCGCAGGGGGTGGAATGCATCCTTAACAAAGATGGGAAAATAGTTATTGAAGGAAAATTTGGTTTACTTGTATTGTGGTGGTGAGTTTTGTTTCGAATTATTTGGTATTGTAAATAGTATTGTAAATACTTGAATAAATCTATTTTTGATTAAACAAAAAAGGAGAGGGCCTTTGTAAGCATAGGCGGACCAGCACCGCTTTGAGCGAAGAGGACCCATGCTGCCGAGAGAAACACAGCGGGGACCTGTTAAGAGCGAGGGAGGAGGCGCAAAGAGGGGGCCGATGTGAGAGTACGGGAACGAAGGTTGACCTGGCTGTGGGGGCCGTCTGTTGCCACTTGCAGTGCAGGCCAGGTTCTCCACTGCAATAAAAATTAAAACTGTCTGTTTAACTTTGTAACGTTGCTGGTGCCAAAAATGCTTCCTTGGTGAGGTCTGCTCTATGATTTTACCAGATTGTATGCAAAAACAAACAATTTCACTATTCCTAGGCATATGCGGCAATAAAGTATCCCGAATTGAATCATTGAGGATTCAAATCTTAATTTGCTGGCATCCCAGTAAGTAAAAAACAAATGTTGCCTTTGTACTTCCAAGTGAGAAGCAAATGGAGGATAAGATACTCCCCCTGTTGTGCTTGAAGGGAAGAATTGGACAAAGAATGATATCATCTATTGCAACCCTAGTGCCTCAATGCAGCAAGTGCCCAATCCAATTTTCCAAGTGACACAAATTACCCAAAATGCTGAATATTCAGGTTTACCATGGAAAAAAAAATCAATTGCATAATGCTGCAAAGAGTGCTATGATTGAATTTCCAGGCCTTTTACAGCACAATTTAATTTGCAGCCAGAAATTGTTACAAGCAAAGGTAGTCAAAACTTAATTCCCAGTACTGCCAATTTTTTTTAGAGATACAACATGGAAACAGGCCCCTCAGTCCACCAAGTCCACACCGATCCTTGCACATTAACATTTATACCAGGCCAATTAATCTACAAACCTGTACGTCTTTGGAGTGTGGGGGGAAACTGAAGATCATGGAGTAACTCACACGGTTACGGGGAGAATGTACAAACTTCGTACAGACAGCACCCGTAGGCGGGATCGAACTCGAGTCTCTGGCGTTGTAAACGCTGTGCCACTATGCCGTCCTACCTGGCTATCTGGTGATAATTTACAGTATTCTATAGCATTAGGTCAGAGCTGACAAATGTAAATAATTGCAGGAATAGATTCCTGGTCTGCTGCATTTGATGCTTGCAGTGTAACATTGTGGGGAATGAATCTTGTTAACTGGTATCAATAACTCTAATCAGAATCACAGCCATTTGAAACTTGAGGCAGTCGTGAGTGTTGGCAACCATAGTCTCGGGCCTACAGTGGAGTAGCAGGTGAATCCATTCCGTGTAGACACACTCTGTACTTTCTTTATCATTGTTGCTGACAATGGCTGGCATTTATAACCCTTTACCACTTGAATAGCTGGTCAGGCCATTTCATAGGACAAATATCTCATCACGAAATCAGGCTTATTTACTAGGTACAAATTAAAAATAAATTAACATTAAGACTACATAAATTTACCAACTCATGCACATGATTACAATGGGTAAATAGTTCTGCTTTGTATTTGACCGGGTCAAACTGGGAGAGGAGGCAGTGTGGAGGAGGGGTCGGGAGGTCAGTAGAGATGGGGAGAAGAGGGGCCTGGGCAGGTGCTGGAGTAGATGCTGGGGGGTCAGATACAGGGGATAAAGATTGATAAATGATGTTAATTTTATCAGCGAAAAAGGGGAGAAATGAGTTGCAGAGATCCGGAGTAGAGGTAGGGAGAGTGTTGGTCCGAGGCTTGAGGAGGTTGCCCACTGTGGAGAAGAGGGTTCAAAAAAAACGAGGCAGGGGTCAGATGAAGAGGGGTGGAGAGGTAGGCAGACTTGGCAGGTGATGAAATGCGTCTTTGTAGGCAGTGAGATGGTGGAGTTTGTAAGCTTCAGTTTGGGGTGGACTGTGAGAGATGGGAGCTTTCTTTGTGAGTCATTCAAGTTGGCGGCCAGTCTGTTTCAACTTACGGAGTGCAGGTGTGT
Source organism: Leucoraja erinaceus (assembly GCF_028641065.1). Taxonomy (NCBI): domain Eukaryota; kingdom Metazoa; phylum Chordata; class Chondrichthyes; order Rajiformes; family Rajidae; genus Leucoraja; species Leucoraja erinaceus. Next base: position 16,859,914 of record NC_073408.1, read on the forward strand.
ACCAAGGTGAGAGAGGTGTTAAAAGTTACAGATTTTTGTTTTGTAGGGGGGTCAGAGTGTAGGTGATCCGGTGGGAGGTAGACAAGGTGGAGTTGAGATGGTTTGTGAGATCATCAGGTGAGATGGGGATTGAGTCCAGGGGGAGAGTGGTGGAGAGCAGGAAAGTGATTTCTCTGAGGAGGCGGGGGCGGGGGGAGGGAGAAGGGATGGTGAACCATATAAGTTTATGATCAGAGAGGGGAAAGAGGCATGGATGGAGGTCGAGCACCTGTTGATTTGTGGAGCAGACCAGGTCGAGGGTGTGTCCTTTATCATGGGTGGAGAAGGTGACATGTTGGGTGAGAGTGAAGTTGTCCAGTAAAATTATGAATTCAGATGAGAGCTTGCAGGTGGGGGAGTCCATGTGGATGTTTAAGTCACCGAGTAGCAGCAGACGTGGAGAGAGGGATGAGGCAAGTGTGAGGAGTTCAGTAAAATCGGAGAGGAAGGAGGGGTTTGGTTTAGGTGGCCGGTAAATGAGGATAACTGCCATGGAGGAAAGAGCATTGAAAGCGAGGAATTCAAATGATGATACTGAGGGGAGGGTGGGTGAGTTCTGTGATCCGGAAGTTCGGGTTGAAAATAACGGCGAGGCCACCTCCACGGCGGGAGGGGCATCATTTTATCGGGGAATCTTGAACTTGAACTGTTTCTTCAAATTTACAATTTGCAATTTCCAAGTTCAAATTTAGGTATACGTTAGGGACGTACCCTGATCAGAAGATGAAATGTGCTGCCATATGGTTTGGACGAAATGCTACATGTTCTGTTTTTAACCATTTTACTGGAACCTTAATAAACAAAATGTAAAGCTTGATCTGAGAAACATTTTCCTGGTTGTTCACTGCTTGATCTTCTCCTCAGTTTATCGGCCTGGAGCCGAGTGTTCACGAGTCAATGGTCATGGCTGGTTCCTGCCCAGCTATACCAGAGGCAAAGTGTTTGCTTGTTCCCTCTGTGACTGGCTGGGTTTCCTCCAGGTGCGCCGATTTCCTCCAACGTCACAATGATGTGCAGATTGGTAGGTGAGGCCATTGTAAATTCCCCCTAAGTTGTAGATGAGTCGTAAAATATTGAGGGGTGGGATATTAATGATAATATGGGATGAATAAGCAATGTGATTAATAGAGAATGAGTATAAATGGTCTTGGAGGAACAAAGGGCGAGTTTCTATATGATATCTCTCAGGGGTCCGAAGAAATGACCTCACCAAAAACAGTCTTGTCCATTCCCTCCACAGATGTTGCCTGACCTGTTGAGTGGTCAAATGGTGCCAACACATGGTGCCTTTTACATGCAGGATCAGGGGAATATTTCTGTATGAGTTACTAATTGGGATGTGCTTAGATGTGGCAATACTATACTAGAATGTTTGTAAGAAAATTTCACTGTGCGTTTGCACATGTGACAATAAAATCACCATCTGTATCAAGCCTTTGGACTGAAGGTACAGATTAACAATGCTCTTTGAACTATGGAACAAGTTAGAGGGACTGAATGACTAAACTCTGCTTTAATATTAGTTAAACATGCCAAGAAATTTCAATAGGGTTTTTTCAGGGTGGTACAGTGGCACAACTGGTAGATCTGCTGCCGCACAGCACCAGATACCTGGGTTTACAAGATACAAGATACATGATAAATTTAATTGTCACGTGTGCCAGATGGCACAGTGAAATGAATTCCCATACAGCCATACAATAAAAATAAACAGGACTCAACACACTATAGAATACAACACAAAACATCCCCACACAGCAGAACCAAAGTTTCCCACTGTGTGGGAAGGCACCAAAGTCAGTCTCTTCCTCCACTGTTCCCCGTGGTCAGGGCCTCCCCGTGCCCTCCGCAGTTGCAGCTACGGGCGGCCCGATGTCCAGGACCGCTCGCCGGGATGATACCAGGCCCGACGTCGGGGCTGCGGGACGTCCTCATGGCGGTTCGTGGACACCAGAGTCGGCCCCCTCCTGTTCCCTCTGAGTCGGCGGTTTCCTCCAGGTGCCAAAGTCCCGCAAAGAGGCCGCGCCGGGTGGAGACTGCTGCTGTAGGCCCTCTGTAATGAGTCCCCAGGACTCCTCGGTGTTGTTCAGCGCCGCCCGCGTTGGAAGCTCTCCGCACCAGAGCTCCACGATGTTGGAGCAACGGCCCAACGTTCCGGAGAACCAAACGGCGACCCAGGTAGGCATCGCCCGCTCCTATGTGACTCCAGCGCTGCGCCGCCGTCTGTAGCAGCCCTGGTCCGGATCCCGGTGTCCGGCAGGAAAAGGCCGCTCCGATCCAGCTGGTAGGCCGCGAGGTGGGGGGCGAGGACGCGACTCGGATGTGCTTAGATGTCGCAATACCCCGCCAGGAATGAGAGAAGATTTCACGGTTTCCCCCTTACCCTGCACCCCCTCCCCCAGCCATAGAAAAGATTAACAACGTTTCCCCCTGGAAAACAGACTTTAGACTAACTAAAAATAATAAAAAAGATAGAAATGACATACAGGCTGTAGGTGGTAGAGGCTGCTGCCAGGGCAGCGCCCCTAGTGGAGGGGTTTGATCCTGACTTCATGTAATCCCTGCGTGTCTGTGTTGTCTGTGTGGAGTCTGCACATTCTCCCTGTGATTGCTTGGGTTTCTCTCCGAATGCTCCAGTTTCCTCCCATATCCTAAAACATACAGGTTTGTAGGTAAAATTGGCCTGCGCAAATTGCCCGTAATGTGCAGAGATTGGACTGGAAAGTGGGATTAAAAAAAAATGATTTCGATAAGGCCATCAAAAAGTCAAAAGGGCTCTTTCACTGTAAACTGAAGGATAAGACAGATGCTCAGTGCCATCACTTCCCACAAGGCCAAATCAAGTGACAGCTCAAACGAGACATTACTCCAGGACAAGCTCAATGCGTTCCATGCACGCTTTGATAGGGAGAACAGTCAACTTCAAGTAAACTCTGAACTATGACTCGTCTCGACTGCACTAGCGACTTTGGGGTTTGTTTTGTTTTTTGCACCATGTTGGGTTTTTTAATTCATTAAACTTTTTTTATAATGTTTATTTGTTATATTATCTATTGAGTACTGTGTTTAAAAACCTGTTGCACTGCATTCTGTAAGAATTTCATTGTTCTATTTTAGTACATATGACAATAAGATATTCTTGAACTCGTGTGAATTGGATGATCGATGATTGGTGTGGACTTGATGAGCTAAAGGGCCTATTTCAATGCTGTATCTTTCCATTCAATTCAATTTAAACCATTATAAAATGAAGGGATCAAAAAAGTGTAAAATTGGAGATTGGATATTCCCCTAAAATATTTGCAAGAATATGACTTTCAGTACTCTTATTTTCTTTTGTATCACAATCTATCTCTGTCAGTATCTTCAATTTTAAAGGCGCCTCATGGGAATTTTCCTTATCTCTGCTGCTGGCCTATCTATTTTGTTGATAATTGTTTGGCAAACCTGTTTAAGTTAGAGCACAGGGCAAGTAGGCAGGTTCGATTAAGGTGATTCAGTAATCAATAGGCTAAAGACCTGATACTTAGCAGTTCCAGCCAGCCTAGTTTGAAGAGGACTTTAGGCAACTTGCCTCAAAGTGCAGCTACTCCAAATGACTACTAACATGATTAACGTGGCTGCGGTAACGGTCTGGAGAAGGGTCTTAACCCAAATCGTCGCCTCTTCCTTAGCTCCATTGATGCTGCCTCACCCTCTGAGTTTCTCCAGCATTTTTGTCTACTAACATGATTAATGTCAAATCTTTATAGTGCTTTTTGAAGCTGGTATGTACATATCGCATAATATCATTCTGGTCCACCCAAGAAGTTCTTTTGAATCCAACCCCATTGTTACATGAATCATTTCTATTGAAACCTGAAGATTTGATTAGTTAAGTAGGAATCAGGGAGTCATATATAAAAAGATCCCTTGTTTGTGCTGTATTAGCTTAAAGGAGCAGGTCAATTAGTAGGGTTATAAAATTGGAACCGGAGATGGGTATGGAAAATTGACAGTTCCTGAGCCTCCTCATTATGTTAAAATCACATAAATAAATGGTTTTAATTAGCACCTTTAACAAATAAAAAACATTTGAGACAATGCACAGCAGCATAATCAGACACAAACTGACACTGAAAAAGGAGAAGAGCTGGAGTAACTAACAGCTTGGTTAATAGGCATTTAAACAGTCCCTGGAGAGGTAGAGTGACTTTGGCAAGGAATCCTAGAGCTCTGGTTTTCCACAACTGGTAAGTTAGGTCCACAGAGTACAGGGAATGCATAGGAACCAGAATTGAAGAAAGCATTGTCAGAATATTAGGAATAAAAATGATTATAGCAAATGGGGGGGGGGCTGAATCTATGAAGGCATTAAACACTAAAAAACAGGACACACAGTGCTGGAGGAATGTAACATCTCTGGAGAACATGGGCATGCTAGTTTGGGAAGGAGATGAAGATATGTTTGTGGTAAACTTTAGAATCATCTGTGGACTGCGGGAACCGCGGTCTCCGGTAGGAAGCGGCCGATTCGGAGACTCCAAGCCGCTGAGTGTGTTCTACCGTTCCGATGCCAGAGCTCAGATCATCCCGGTGAGAGGGCCTGAACATCGGGCCGTCGTAGCGGCGACTGCGGAGGGCTCAAAGGCCTCGACCATGGGTGAACTATGAGGAAGCTGACTGAACTTTATTGCCTTCCCTCACAGTGGGAAACGTTGATTCCACTGCGTTCATGTTAAACTATATCGTGTATTGTGCTCTTTTTTATACGTATGGCTGTATGGCAACTCAAATCTCACTGTACTAATTGGTGCATGTGACAATAAATGTAACTTGAACCTGAACTTAAGCAGGAAGAAGAGCATTTACTGGAGATTATTTTGCCATATTTGGCCAGTTATGAAAGGGGGATTGTTCCCCTCAGTAAGTGGACTATAGCTTGGGTTATTCACAAAGTCCAGGAAAGAGGGGGGCGCAGCAGAGAACAGGGAGTTGCAGGGAGATTGATAAGGGGAAGGGATTGATACTGTCAAAGCCCAGGGGAATGCACTCTGACATTGGTCAAGGTTCTTTATTGTTCAAATCCATGCAATCCATGGTGAATCTCTGGAATTCTCTCCCGCAGAAGGTAGTTGAGGTCAGTTCATTGACTATATTTAAGAGGAAGTTAGATGTGGCCCTTGTGGCTAAAGGGATCAGGGGGTATGGAGAGAAGGCAGGTACAGGATACTGAGTTGGATGATCAGCCATGATCATATTGAATGGCGGTGCAGGCTCGTAGGGCCGAATGGCCTACTCCTGCGCCTATTTTCTATGTTTCTATGTTCTCCCCGTGACCTGTGTAGGTTTCCCCCGGGATTTTCGGATTCCTCCCACACTCCAAAGACATACTGGTTTGTACGTCAATTGGCTAGGTATAATTGTAAATTGTCGCTAGTGTGTAGGATAGCATTAGTGTGCTGTTTGGCGTGGACTCGGTGGGCCGAAGGGCCTGTTTTCAGACTGTATCGCTAAAATAAACTATTGACTGCCTTTGAAGTCTGTGGGAGGGAATTTTGATCTTGCTATCAAATGAATATCATCATTAGTAAGCAAGTCTACATTGCTATGTGCTAGTCCCTCATCATACATTCTGCAGGTTACAGCCTTTAAAAATTCCAGCAAATTTATCAAACACAATTTATTTTTCATAAATCTGATTTACTAAGCACCCTGGGTATCGTAAAAAAAGGAACAGAGAAAAGGAAATTAAAACTGAAGATAAGACTACATGTGGGAGCTATCTTTGTATCATTCACTTTCTCTGGTGTTGGTTTGAATCTTATAGTAATGCAGTAAGTTTTGACAAGTTTTCCTTTAAAGTTTGAAGCCGTAACAACTGAATTGATATTTAATCCTGAAAACTCTGGAATATTAAAAAAAGAGAAATGTGGAGTGGAAATGTGATGCAAATCATGCAAATACTGCTTTCCATAAATTTCCATTTCTATTTTAAAATGTTGTAATAATGCATGTATGGAAAATATCTGTTAAAATAGAGCACTAAAGGCGTGCTGACATCAGCATAATTAAACTGTCAGTATGATGGTGCAATTTTACTGCCATAACGTTTTCACTGAAGGATGCACTTAATTTTCTAGTTACGTAAAACGATTCGGAGGCTTTAGGGTAAGCTTTTTAATCCAGTTTTATACTCAAAGAAAAATGAGGACAAATGCCCTTGGGAAATGAGGCTCAGGGTCCTTGATGCACCTTCACAGAAGTTGACATTTGGAGTGTCGCTGGATGTTCTGGTCGCCCATTACAGGAATACAATGTAATTGTCTCGCTTGTTGACTTGCTCTTCTTTCATACCTCCTTATTACATGGACGTGGCCATGGGAAGATGTGGAGGCCTCGGAAAGGATGCAGAGGAGGTTTACCAGAATGCTGCATGGATTACAGGGAGAGGTTGGATGGACTTGGATTGTTCTCGCTGGAACATCGGAGGATAAAAGTATATAAAGTTATGAGAGACATAGAGAGGGTAGACAGTCAGATCCTTTCTTCCCCCAGGGTGGACATTTTTCAATATTAGAGGGCATAGCTACAAGGTAAGAGGGGAAACTTTTAATGAAGATGTGTTGGGCACTTTTAAAAACAACATTTATTACACAGACTGTGGTGTGTGCCTGGAACGCATTACCAGAGGGGGTGGTGTAGGGAGATACAATGGTGGTATTTATGAGGCGTTTAAATAGGCACAGAAGTGCAGGGAATAGAGGGATATGGATCATGTACAGGCAGTTGAGATCAGTTTAACTTGGCATCATGTTCGGCCCAACATTGTGGGCCAAAGAGCCCATTCCAGTACTGTACTGTTTATATCCCATATCTCATTATTGGTAGGTCAATTAATCATTGTGTGTTGCCTACTTTGTAGGTGAGTGGTAGAATTGGTGTTGGGGAGCAGGAGTTGATGGGAATGTATGGGGATTAAATTGGAATTAGAGTAGGAATAATCTAAATGGATAGCTGATGGTCAGCACAGACAATATGGGTAGAAGGGCCTGTTACCCTGCTGTGCAACACTAGAACTCATCCACCTTGTTGAGAAAACGTGACTTGGCTATTGGAAATGAGATCAACAGACATGCTTCAAAGGAGAGATCACGAAGGATTGTGGATTTGCATGTTTCATCAATTGAATGTGGAGACCCATGGCCATTATATGCACCTTTTGACAGTGACAAAGGCAAGATATAGTTGGAAATCAAAAGAAAAATTATTATAACACCTGCCATTGTGATGGCATAATGATTGTTTTAAATGATATTAACCATTCATCACATCCCTTGCTGAGGTTTATGTGGAAGAATTGCTCGCTGAGCATTTGGAGCAGATAGATAGACACAAAATACTGGAGTAATTCAACGGGTCAGGCAGCATCTCTGGAGAAAAGGAATAGGTGACGTTTCGGGTCGAGACCCTTCTTCAGACTGAAAGTCAGACACGGAAGGTATGGAAAGGTACAGAACAATACAGAGTCTGCATCGATAACTCAGGAGAGGAAGAGGCCACAATGGTCCATTGTTGGTTAGGGATGTGATAACGAAGGTGATACAGATGGCAAAATTAGTAAGAGGACTAGGGTGGCGGAGGGACGGAGAGAGAGGGAATGCAAGGGTTACTTGAAGTTAGAGAAATCAAGACTCATGCCGCTGGGTTGCAATCTGTCCAAGCAAAATAAGAGGTGCAGATAGGGCCTTGAATCATCTATAGTCCCCATCAAATGGCAGGAGCCTTAGGTGCTATTATATTAGATAGACTCATATAGTGCCATTTTCACACTGAATGTGATGTTTATGTCTTCAAATAAAATATTATTTGGAGTTACTTTATTTTTGCCACTGAATGGCATTCAGACAAGTATTCCCTATGCTTCTCCTTGTGGAAGGCTGTATTGTTTCTAGCCACCATAACCTTTATCAAATATTAATGTCATATATTTAAATCAAGAAACCAAGTGACATTGTGGAAATTTTGATGATATATCAAATTACTTTAAGAAGCTAAATTATGAATTTCCGAGGGTGGAAGATTTCAACCTTCATGTGGTCCGCCCTGTTTTGACGAATGCAATCAACCCCGCGTGCACAATCAAATAAGATCAAATAGAACAAGTTGTCCTACAACTTTAGGCTGTGCACGCCATACACAAGAAGAAGATGATGAATTTCAGAAAGGCAGTCTACTAGCACAGGGTACACTAAAATGCACAGCATGTTATTTTTTTTGTGTCGGGTTTTTGTTTTGTAAAAGTATGATTTGAAACTACCAAGGTGGTTGTTAGAGTTTTACATTTTATTTGGCATTTTTGCTCTCATTTCTTCCAGCATATATGTAAGATTATAGTTTTAAAGGAGTTCCAGTCTTTCATGTATCAGACAGAATCAATCTATGCCCTCAGATTGATATACATTATCAATAACAACCTCAGAAAATGAGCAGCAAAGACTGGCTGGCAGGTTTTAAAGCGAATGCAATCATTCTGATTCCATAAACCTGACTACAGTCTACACGAGATAAATGGAATCTCATTCTGACTTTGAAAGTTGAAGCAAATTTAAGCCAAGAAGAAATAAAGCAATAATCTGATTGTGATAAAACTTAACTGTAATCTCTTCATGAATCCATATAACATCTTGTCCAAAATGAATATCAATGCCTTGTAAAATATAGACACAAAATGCTGGAGTAATTCACCAGATCAGACAGCACCCCTGGAGAAGTCAGAGGGTGTAAATCTGTGGAATTATTTGCCACAGAAGGCTGTGGAGGCAAAGTCAGTGAATATATTTAAGGCAGAGATAGATAGATTCTTGATGAGTACGGGTGTCAGACGTTATGGGGAGAAGGTAGGAGAATGGGGTTAGGGGGGATAGATAGATCAGCCATGAATGAATGATGGAGTAGACTTGATGGATCGTATGATAATACGGATAGGTGGCATTTTGGATTGGGAACATTCTTCAGACTGTAAAATGTATATTTTTTTTAACTTACACTAATTTCCTTCATGTGTTTACCTCATTGTGTGGGCCTACAGTCACCAAACCATTTATATAAACATTTTGAATTTGGTTTTCCTTTTCTTGCATTGTTTGAGAATAACCAGTTCAAAACATGATGTGTTCGTATTTTGTCTTTGCAGATTATCAAACAAATTCCAACAGTTTAGTTTAGTTTAGAGATACAGCACAGAATGTTTTTGTGCCAACAGCATTCGCTGTACATTAACACAATCCTATAAACTTTAACATTTTTACCAAAACCAATGAACCGACAAGCCTGTACGAAATGGCATGCCTGGATGAAACCCACATAGTCATGGGAAGAACATACAAATTTCATTCAGACAGCACCCGTAGTCAGGATTGACCCCGGGACTCTGGCGCTGTAAGGCAACAACTCTATTGCTGCGTCACCGTGCCACACCAACATTACTCACTATAACTGTTGCCAATGGATCAGCAAAACACTCAGGTCATTAAATGACAAATTAGAAGAAACCATCAGTCAGAACCAAAAGAAATGAATCATACTTCATTGTTTATATTTCAGTGACACCTTTCTGCAGATTGTAACGGAAGCTAAATTGCACCAAAATTAGACTGACATGGAGTGTCAAAAGTATGTTATCAAATATGCCAATTAAAAAAATAATGATTTACTGCAATCCTCTATGACTTGTTACTTTCCAAACTTTATACCTATGCTATTAAAGTTCATTTTGTGCATCTCATTAAAAGCATCCAGAAGTCCATTTACACCTCATCAACCGTATTACTGTCGTCAATTCCATCCATTAACTCATTTAAACATTCTATCAAATTGGATTAATAAAATATTCCATTCACTAATCCACAATGGACTGTGAATTAATCCTCTTTCCTGTTCTGGAAAATGTCACTGAGATCTCTCCCTGGACAGAAGGAGAGATGACTAGCACTAGCACGGAGATGCTGGGTGCATTCTTGCTCACATTTTTGAACAAATCCTTTGCCACCGTATATGTTAAAAAGGCATTGAAAGATTTGAGTCAAAGTCCCTGCAATCTGCCCAGCGATCCATCAGAATCCTCGGCTGCATTCCATTTGGTTCTGGTGACTTTAAATATTTTGTTGTACCTCCATGCCATCAATTATTAACAATCTTAGTGTCTCAACAATTTGCACCCACATTTGTATATATTTCCATGCACCATGAAAGGAGGACATTTGGCCCACAGAGTGAATGCCAGCTCATAGAGTAATCCCATGAATTCTATTCCCCCATCTCTTACCCTATCATGGATTATACATTTATGTGGAAGTAGCAGCTATTGATTCAAAACAAGAACCAGTCTTCAAAATATCTGTTCTAATGTACATTGTAAACATACAGGCCAACTGGTCTAATGAGTATAAGCCAAAAGTAAAACAGTATGCCATGTGAATCAGCCTACATCAAACCAGAAATCTTTAACTTAAAATAATTTCATACCACTGAGATAGAGATGAAGGAAACTTTCAGACCAGACTTATTTTGTCATTTGCCACATCATACACACAGCTAGGTAAATCCTATAAGATCAACCCATTGCGCTAATTTGGAACTCATTTTAAAAGATCCAAGAAGAAATGGTTCAAAAACATTTCCCTTGCCTTTCATTAATTTGGGTCATTTTGGAAAGGGATGTTTACCATAACAGAAGAAAGAGCGATTTTGTAAATCAGAAAGACTGGGCAAAATGCTTTTCCAAGAATGTTCGTACAATGTATACCAATGTAGGAGAATGACATGCTATTTGTTACAGTAAAAAATGTCATCACACATGAAAGTTAGGTACCATAAATGGCATTGCAGTAAAAATTTACGGATGCTGTTCTGACAGAGGTACTTCATCCTGAAACATTAACTCTGTTTCTCTTCATAAATTCTATATTTTGTGAAGGCAAGGGTGGGGGAAGGTGGGTGTCGAAGGGAGGTGGGAGGAAGTGGTTACATCCATAAAAATGTCTTTATCATTATCTTCTGTAACATGAAAACATGAAACCATATCATCTGCTCTGACATCAAGAAAAACAAATTACAAGAAATACATTGTGGTAATTAATTTACTCTTTATTCTATACTTCTAATTTTGGGTAGTGATTTGTGAATTATGTTAAGACTAATTTTACAACCCAAAAAGCAGTTCCCAGGGGGTCACTTGCATCTCTACATCCCAGCTCTGGAAAGTTATAGCAGCTTCATTTTCTTTGCGGTACTCTGTGAAGATGTTTAAAGGTTTCTGCCTCCACCATCCTTTCAAGGAGTGAGTTCCAGACCCACATTCTTCTCACCTCACTTCTCTGCGTCGATCCATTCTATCAAGCCGTCTATGTTCCTTATGCTGGATGTTAACCAAATAAACTGTAAAGGCTGCCGAGAGTTTAATTCAATAATGTACTCAAGTGAAGTCATCTATAAATTAAAGTGTGTTGATTTGTTGGAGACAGGAATTTGTTAATGTTGAATCGTGTTGATGCGGTCAAATGAGTGGAAACAGATGTAAGGAATGTTTCAAAGACCTCTGTGTCTTTCTTTACTGTAATGCAGATAGACGGTGAGCATGGTTGTAACGAGGGGAATATTCCTGATGTGCACGAGCTGTGTATTGGATACCTGCTGGCAACAAGCACAACAGTGGATCATTATTATACTAGCCTGCTGTGAGGCTCGAGTGTTGAAAGCAGAGTGCCTCTGGCATAAACCTTTGTCATATTTTCTGGTATCCCAGTTTCAATCTGTTGCTTGATGTAGTTCTGAGAGATGAAAGCTGATGGCCAAGTGGCTAAGAACCAATATTCAGTAGAGGGGAAAGTTCTATGAACATGTAAACTTATGAGTTGCACAATCACAAGTCACACTTCTCTGCTTCCAATTAAAAAAACAATTGTAAGTTTACATTCCCATTAGAAAGAAGACTTGCCACTCCCAACACCCTCCAAAACACAATTTATTGAGCAGCATGGACATCAAGTCAATAACAAGATGTTTTTCTTATCACCGGATTGGATACCAGAACAAATCCGTGCTTCAATATTAAGTATTTATGAAGGAGAATAGTTACTTTTCAACTTATTTTTATCAGAAGCTGAAAAGCTACTCAAGGTTTCTATGAATTCCACATTAATAGGAAAATGGTTTGTGTGTTTGTCACTGAGCTGATACTGAAGGGCAATTGCTTTGGAAAACATAAGTAATCTTCCTGCCTGACATTTAACTTTACAGGAAGAAGTGCCGCATGGCTTAATGAATGCCTCAGTATGAATTTCCAACACTGGGTGTTTAATGTCATTGATGGTTGTGGGATAAAGAGAATAGATGAAGACAATTGTTTTATTATCATCACTTTAAACTAGATGGGGAAGTTGGTGGGGGGAATAGAAATGGTATTAATGTAGATTAATGTAAATGGGCGGTTGATAGTTGACATGAATTCTATGGTCTGAAGGGCCTTTTCCCATGCAGTTTCCCTCTATGGTTCTATAAAATGACCCTGCAACATGGTGAATCCTGAAGGAATAATACAAATTAACAGTGTAGAAAAAGTTTGAAGCTGCTGTAAGGCATGCTAATGTTAACCACATAACCTTTACACGTATTGGTCAATGGTATGAGGATAAGGCATAAACATTTGGAAAACATGACAGGTAACATGCTGAAAAATGGAGACTGTGCATCCAAAACTGGCTGTACCTCAATCCTGAAAGCTGCTTAGAATATTGAGTAGCACGGTGGTACTTAATCCAACAATGTTAACATGAACAAAATGCCTCCCTCTCCAAACAAAACAGTTCCCATTGCGAGTTTCACAGAATCAAAATTGGCAACTCTTGATTAAATACTTTTAAATAACTTTGGGGCAGGTAATGTGTGCTGATTTTCACATCCATAGCCATGCCATGAACATGCAATAAATTAGCAGGAAATCACTACCACCATCTGATATTAAAATTGCAAAGGCGTGGGACTACTTCTTTGTTAAGGGCCACAGCTTAGATAAACTGGAAAGGAAAAGGTGAAATGAGACGGAGGACGGAGAACTGGAAATGTCACAAAATGTAAAGATGGTGGGAAATAAAACTGGTTGGAAAAATTAAGGAATATGGAAAAAGTAGTGCATCGTAAATACAATTCCCTGCTGGATCTTTGATTCTACTGCACAACTCCCAACTCCTGGGGTGTTGCCTGACCCATTGAGTTACTCCAGCAGATTGTATTCTAGGCACGATTCCAATATCTGCAGTTCCATGTGTATTGGTGTTCACTGTGCCCATCTGCCAGCGCCCAGCCATAAACCTAACCGAGGGGGCAACGACAAAACCCTAAGCCAGTGAAGCATGAACTGGGATCCACCTTAATCTTCATGGGTAAATAAGCCACTTGCACCTGGCAGAAGATGCCTGGAGACCCCTAGGAACCGGCAAATCCTGCCCTATAATTGAAACGATTCTCAAAAAACTGCGGGGAAGCAAAAACGAACATGAAAGTCTAAAGAAAAACTGATAGGAAAATAAATGGAAGCATGGATGAAGATAAATATTTGAAGCATATAACTAAACAATTTTATCTTGGATGACAAGATACTAAATGAATAATTTGATTTAATTTTAGTAGAGAGGTTGTGTGGAATAGGAGTGGAGCAGGAATAAAACACACAATGCAATGGATTAAGTAAGAAATGCTGAACTAATTGGTGAAAATCAAAGCTGAAATTGCTCTGGGCTCGGGTAGCCAATCCTCTAATTTTTAGATCATATTTCTTTGCTCTTTAGCCCTGCAAATTTTACCAAGTACTTATAAAGTCTTGTTTTGGAAATTATCATTGTCATTGCCCAGTACTATTTCAATCACTGTATGCCAAAATATAATAAATCATGAGGAAAGAACATTTGCCATGTTTCACTTCTATAATTTTTTGGCCAACAACTCTAATACCCATCCCTTAGTCACCAACCCATCTGGCATTGGAATCAGTTTCTAGCTCTTAAATATCTTCATCTTTTTTCAGGCATTTATCCACTTCCAATGCAAATGGCTAAAGACTCAGTAATCTGTAAAATGCATCCTAATCTCTATAAAACTGAATAAAATAAAATTATCCCCATTGCCATACTTACAGTATCTTCCAGTGTGCATAATATTTTAAAATGTGAATGCAATGCAAAAGTGTTAGTTATGATCAGTCTGAAGAAGGGTCTCGACCCAAAACATCATCTATTCCTTCTCTTCATAGATGCTGCTTCACCCATTGAGTTTCTCCAGCATTTTTGTCTACCTTCGATTTTTACAGCATCTGCAGTTCTTTCTTACACATAGTTTTGCTATTGTGTTGTTTCCTATAGAACAACATAAACAGTTCTATAGAGGGGGGGGGGGCAGGTGAGAGGGGGTGGCGGGTGGGAGAGGGGAGGGGATGGGGGAGGAGAGGGGGGGGTAGATAGGGAGGGGGGACATAGAGGGAGGGGAAGGGGGTAGTGAGGGAGGGGGAGGGGGTTAGAGAGGGAGAGTGAAGGGGGTAGAGAGGGAGATGGAGAGGGGTAGAGAGGGAGAGGGAGGAGAGTAGAGAAGAGGGGAGAGGGAGGAGGGGGGGGCAAAGGGAGAGGGGCAGAGAGGGGGGGGGGTTAGAGAGAGAGAGAGAGTGTGTAGGGGGTAGAGTGGGGGAGAGGGAGGGGGGTAGAGCAGGGAGGAGGGAGGGAGAAAAGAGGGAAGGGGATACAGAGGGAGGAGGAGGGGGGGGGAAAGGGAGGGGGCAGAGAGGGAGGGGGTAGAGAGGGAGGGTAGGGAGGGGGTAGAGAGGAAAGAGTGGGGGGGGGGAGGGGGGGGAGAGAGGTAGATGGGAGAGGGCATATCCCTCCTCCACCCTTCCCATCTCCCTTCTCCATTTGTAGACTTTTGGAGAGGTTAGTGGATTTGCAGGGAACGGAGGGATATGGGTTATGTGCAGGGAGATAACAGTTTGTCTTGGCATCAAGTTAGGCACGGACATGGTGGGCAGAATGGCCTGCTCCATGTTCTAACCACTTCCATGATCTGGAGCACAAGTTTCCAGTCACTCCTCAACATGGAGAAGATTTGCACTTTTACCGCGGCAAAGTGAAGAGGGAAATAAAAGCTTCCCTTTCACAGAGGAGCAAGTGAGGTCCTTGGATGATGGTGCACAATCCAGAGACTTTGCACAGCATTGTTTCAGGCTGAAGGGTCTCTTTCTAAATCCTAAACTTCCTATGTTTAAACATAAACCCACTCTGCTACACACACAATAAATCAATGCTTTTGTTCACACTGCAGCCATTCACCGAGAGTCCTTCACTCAACCTCGTGAGAGGGGACAAGGAAGAACACTCACTTCCTCAACGCACATTAGAGTAGAGGAACAAAGATACTGGTAGAGTGAATATCATGTTTTCCAATCTCATCTTTTGCAAGAACAGTTAAAATACAAAAGAAAACTTAAAAAATAAATCAGTACACCACATTTTAAGAAAATAGGGAGTACAATATACACACAATGTTGGCTTTTGTTGCTCTTACACATGGATTTGCGACTGATTTGAAATTTCCATTTCTCATTTCACAACAGTTCATATCAATGCCTGGCCAAGACAGCCAGAACAAATTCCTTTGATGGCACTGAACAGCTCTGAGGGAGGAAAAAAACATATACAGAGTACCATCTTGAACTTGAAATGAACTTGGATCTCTGCTTTTCTGCACAGCTTAGTGCTCATGTATGATTTAATGCTGAACAAACCCCCTCAAGATAGTACATTTACTGACGATACAAAGCAACAGAATGGTTCAATAAGATTTGTCACGACAATGTCATCATAAACAAGAGCATGTGAAGTAGGAGCTGAAATAAGTCTCTCAGCCCTGTGTGCCTGCCTCCCATCCATGGCTGACTTTATCTGAGTTTCCTGCCATAACCCTGTATCCCTTGACTCCCGGTAGAAACAAGGAACAGCTGATGCCGGTTAATACAAAATGGGACATCAAGTGCTAAAATAACTCAGCAGGTCAGGCAGCATCTCTGGACAACATGGATAGGTGATCCTTCATCAGACCGATTGTAGGATCTCAACCTGAAACCTATCCATTTTCTCCAGAGATGCAGCATGACCTGTCGAGTTAGTCCAGCACTTTGTGTTCCTTGATTCCCTTCATATCTAAACATCTACTGATCTCTGTCATTGAGTCACAATTCACCATACAACCCCACTGGGCTCAGGCCAACAATACTTGAAAGGCAACATATTCACTATAAAGTCATAGAATCGTACAGCATAGAAGCAGGCCCTTCAGCCCAACTCATCCCTGCCAACCAAGACTAAGCTAATCCCCTTTGCCTGCTTTTGGCCCATATATCTCTTCATCTTTCCTTTTCATTAACCTGTTCAAGCATCTATTAAATGCTATTAAAATACCTGCGACAACTACTACTTCTGGCTGCTCGTTCCATATGTACACACCACCCTCTGAGTGAAAACTAAACCGCCCATTGGGTTCCTATTAAATTTTGCCCCTTTCACCTTAAACACATGTCTTGAATATACTCAACAACTGTGTCTTCACAGCCCTCTTATTGAAGGGTTTAAAAAAAATAATTGTCACCTTGATGAAGAAAGAATGTTATACACTTCTTTTGTATACAAAAAGGTGCCAGTATGCATGTCAATTGAATATTGTTAGATTTATCAACATTTCTTTTTCATCAATATGCCCAACGCTGGGAACACATTGACTGTCAATATAATAATGGAATACGAAATCTAAACAAATAAATGTTCTAACTTATTCACTTATGTTACCCTTCAGCTAAGTACGATTAATACATATATGTCATCTCTGGAGAAAAGGAATAGGTAATGTTTTGGGTTGAGACCCTTCCTCCCCTAACTCTCAGTTTGATAGATCGATCTTAGTTTGTTCAATACATTACCTAATCCTTTTCTCCAGGAATGCTACCTGACCTGCAGTTACTCCAGCATTTTGTGTCTATTTTGGGTGTAAATCAGCACCTGCAGTTCCTTCCTACATATAATAAATATAAGTGTTGTGTTAGAGGTGCTGATACACTGTACTGGTGTGTACCATCACAAAGAAAGCACTAGCTGTCCCTCTGCTCTGTAGAGAGCCTGTCCCACTGTACAAGGTAGTTCAAGAGTTCACCCCTGGTTCGAGCTTGTGTAATGTACTTAGCGGGTACGTAGGGGCTCGTACGAGTATAAAGTAACGATTTTTTTCATCACAAGTATTTTTTTACTCATGGACATTTTTCACAGTGTTGAAAAATGTCACGAGTTTACCGGATTTCCAGAGTACCTACTCGTACGAGCCGCTACGTGACATCCACGAGCTCCTACGCACCCTCTACGTACATTACACAAGCTCGAATCAGGGGAGAACTTGGGAGAACTCTTGAATTACCTCATGCAGTGGGACAGGCCCTTAAGGCTAACTCCTTATTTTGTGACTCTGACCACTAGCTCGAAACACAGCAGCCGGGGAAAACATGAATCCATCCTGTCAATTGCTATAAAAATGTTGAATGGTTCAATGAGATGAATGCAGAAGACCAATAACTCATTGGTGTGATGAAGATGTGCAAACTGTGGCTATTGTGATAGCTTAAATGGACATATGAATCCCTTAAAGGAATATTAGATCTCTCCATCTACTACTCTCTATTTGTTAATTTACCTTTATTTTGCATTGAATCATAATGTTGAATTTATTCTCGCAAACATCACATAAAAATGTACTTTGTAGTGTTTTACTGCTGTGAGTAATGGTCCAAATTCAATTGCTTCAGATTGTGACCATTATTCTGACAAAAATGCTGCTGTTAAAACAAAATAATGGTTTAGAGAAAAAAATACCAACCAGGCTGTTTTATACTATCCCAAAGGGACGTCAGTGGATAAACCAAGCTGCAGTGCGTTATATTGCCAATGAAGTGCCTGGAATGTCTTGAACTTGGGCCTTCCCTTGCAATGAATGCAACAAAATACTTGAGATTGTATCTGTACTCTCTGTGTCTCAAAGTCACATTGTGTACCTGTATTTGAATTTCCTGTCACTGAATTCTTCGTGCGAATTTCCTCTGTAGAAAATGTGGGCACAGTGCAGTCTTGCTTACAAGAGAATAATGCCCTTTAGCAGTTCCTTCTTAAACATTCCGATCTTCTCAAATCTCATTCATTTCATGGGGTGAGAGGCCCAGTGGAGTAATTGTGCAAGGCATGGGGTAATGAAAGGTATACATTGCCTGATTTTAATCAGATGTTTGGAAACACTTTTGAGAAATGTTTGCCTTTTTACCTAGCCATGCAAAGTTTGTTTATAGAGTCATATAGTATGGGTCCAGGCCCTTTGGCTCAACTTGTCCTTACCGACCAAGAGGCCACATCTACTCTAGTCCCACCTATCCGCATTTGGTTCATAACCCTGAAAAACCTTCCTATCCTTGGATTTGTCCAAATGTCTATTAAAGTTTAGTTTAGAGATGTAGCACGGAAACAGGCCCTTCGGCCCACCGAGTCCTAGTCGACCAGCAATCCCCGCACATTAACACAATCGTATACACACTTGGGACAATTTTTTTTTAAAACAAACACCAATCCAATTAACCTACAAACCTGTACTTCTTTGGAGTGTGGAGGAAACCGGAGATCATCGGAGAAAACCCAGGCAGTAACGGGGAGAACGTGCAAACTCCGTACAGACAGCAACCATAGTCGGGATAGAACCGGGTCTCTGGCACTGCAAGTGCTGTAAGGTGGCAACTCTACCGCTGCACCACTGTGCCGCTGACAGCAAATGTTGTTATATTATCTGCCTCAACTACCTCTGGCAGATATTTCCATATACCCACTGGCCTCTGTGTGAAAAAGTTATCCCTTCAGGTTCCTATTAAATCTTCCCCCTCTCACCCTAATCCATGTCCTCTGGTTCTTAATTCCCCTACACCAAGTAAAAGGCTCTGTGCATTCACACTATCTATTGCTGACATGATTTCAAACGCCTCAACCTTAAGTCACCTCATTGGACCCCAATATTATTGATGCCCTTTTAAAACAGGTGGAAGCCTCAGACTTGAGTAAACATAGAAACATAGAAACATAGAAAATAGGTGCAGGAGTAGGCCATTCGGCCCTTCGAGCCTGCACCGCCATTCGATATGATCATGGCTGATCATCCAACTCAGTATCCCATCTCTGCCTTCTCTCCATACCCCCTGATCCCTTTAGCCACAACGGCCACATCTAACTCCCTCTTAAATATAGCCAATGAACTGGCCTCAACTACCTTCTGTGGCAGAGAATTCCACAGATTCACCACTCTGTGTAAAAAATGATTTTCTCATCTCGGTCCTAAAAGACTTCCCTCTTATCCTTAAACTGTGACCCCTAGTTCTGGACTTCCCCAACATCGGGTATAATCTTCCTGCATCTAACCTGTCCAACCCCTTAAGAATTTTGTAAGTTTCTAGAAGATCCCCCTTCAATCTTCTAAATTCCAGCGTGTACAAGCCGAGTCATGAGCTGAAGATGTCATAGAGAAGAGAGGTTGGAGATGTTAGAGATGTGTTATATCATAAATTCAAACAAAAAGGTGAATGGTTCCAAATATCTCATCCTTTAATTTTATTTAGTTTCTTCAGGCCTGCTAAGCCCAGCCTGCATAGAAATCACCAAAATATTATCTGTCAAGCACCAATGCAGAGATGCACAATAAGCCCCCTGAAGAACCATGACCCCTGTTTGCTTGGTGGCTTGGAGAAGAACAACAGTCACTAGAGAACATAGACACAAAACGCTGGAGTAACTCAGCAGGAGAGGCAGCATCTCCGCATAGAAGGAATGGGTGACGTTTCGGGTCGAGACCCTTCTTCAGACTGCAGTCAGCTTCTTCAGACTGAAGAATGGTCTCGACCCGAAACATCACCCATTCCTTCTCTCCAGAGATGCTGCCTGTCCCGCTGAGTTACTCCAGCATTTTGTGTTTATCTTTGATTTAAAGCAGCATCTGCAGTTCTTTCCTACACACTAGTCACAAGTGAAAATTCAATCACCCTATAAATGGGAGAGATGACGTCAAATAATTCAGGAAGAAATACTTATTAATGAAATTCACATTGCTAACATTATAAACTCATGAGAAATTTCAGAGCAACATTTTTGAATGTGTTGAGAGGCAAACAGAGAGGGTGTGGAGCATGATTAGAACCATTTGTGAAAGCCCATATAGTTCGCTAATGCTCTTTGGGGAAGGAATTTTCAGCCGTTATCTGGTCCAGATAATGTTCGAGTCCAGACTTCATTCTGATCATTCCAGTAAGCCATCCAATTTAACAGCACTAGGGATGAGCTTGGTTTGCCAGCAATATCTACATACCATTTACAAATTACTAAAAGGAATTCAAGAATATAGCGCAGAGTTAATTAGTTTAAATGTAGAACTCTTACATCAGGTGGGATGGAAATGTGACTTACCTTCCTTTAAAAGGCTTAAAAACAAACATGTTGATGCTTTTCTTTGACACTAGGAGGCTATCACTAGCAGGAATACATTTAAAATGTTAATACCACACTGGTATTGATACAGTGTAAATGACACAATGGAACAGTAAGATATGCATTAACATTCCAATAGGCGCAACACATGATCAAAGATAGTAGTTATTATGCACTGTTTGATATTATTTTATTATGAAGAATGTGGCCTTTGTAGTAGATTCTCTCTAACTGGCATCAAATGAATCATATGATTGCCTCTGGTTACATGAACTCAGCTGTAATAAAACCAATAAAAATAAAAATAACCTCAGGTAACATCATGAACGCAGTTGGAATAATACAAAAAAAAAGTAATTGTTTTATTAGGAGAATTATATTAAATATACAGCTGAAATTACAACTCACAATTTATCTTTTCTTTCTCTGCAAATTCCATGGATATTCTAATGCAAAGGCAGACAATCGTACAAGCCTCGTTCAACAAGCTATTTTGCTTATTTGGTGCCCAGTATTAAAAAGTGATTAACTGTAAAGGTAACATAAATGACATGGAGAAACAGAAAGCCTTGTCACGGGAAAGGTGTGAAATCTCAATGCGATGAACCATTTTGTACCATAAATGTTCATGCAGACATTTTAACACAATGCATTATTACTATGATCCGTCTCGTATAGTAATGTAATAATTACACCACTAGATTTAAATGTCATTAGGCTTGACTAATAATCTAGAGAATGCCAGAAAATATTCCATCATGACAACTCGAGGAGTTGACATTTTTTTTTTACATAAATGAATGGAAATAAAAGATAATTCCAGTAAAGGTGACAAGGGAAGTATTAATTAAAAAACAGAACCAGTCCACTAATATTCCATAGGTTAGGAATGTCAAGATATTGATTGTTAATGACCAGCTGCATTACTCCTCCACCCACCACCCCCCGTGCACCCACGATTGTGTGGACAAGCACAGCGTCAATTTTGATTTTTAAGTTGGCCAATGATACTCCAATTGTCAGCCTGATCAGTACAATGATAAGACGCAGTACAGGAAAGAGATCAAGAACCTCTGGTCAAGATGTCAAACTATGACCTAACCCTCAATACCAGCAGGATGGAAGAGTCTTGCGGTATTCAAGAAATACATCAGCATATTTATCTCCCTGGGCATCTGGGAAGATTTGGCATGTTCACTAAATTCTTTGTGTCGGACCCATCTTCATGGTACATTGCAACAGGAAGCCTGGAACCGTTGTCAAGGATGTCAGTCACTCTGGCTGTACTCTCTCTTTTACTTTCTGGCGGAAGATACAGGATCTCAAAAGCCCAGATGTCCAGACGCAAGGCTATCTTCTTCCCCACTGGTCTCAGACTCCTGAACTAATCACCTCTTTTACATCCCCTTGCCAAAGATGGTGCCATGTACTTTTAACACAGATCGCACTCCATCTTTGCGCCATTCTGCTGTTTCACAGTTTTGGTGTATTTATTATAGTATGTATATTGTTTACAAGATTTTAGTGAACAAGGAATTTAATTGCACCCTGGTGAGCATAACAATAAACTAACTTGAATCTGAATCTAATTTTGACCATGGCATTTGTTTTAACTCAGTGGTCCTGCCACAGAACACAATAAATTCTGAAAAGGGGACTTACTTTTCACAATAGCATTGGATCTGCAAGAGATGTTGCAGATGGCGAAATTGTACCTTTCGAGCAGAAATGAAGGGGACTGAGCCTTTGGCACTAACTCAAGGACATTAGAGAGTTGTGGCAAAGATGAATGGGCAACATTTTCCCCAAATTCTCTACGTTCTGGAACAACCCAGCAGATAGCAAATATCACACCAGACTTTATATAAGAAATGAACAGAGGAAGTCAGAGAACACTAGATTTCTTAGCCTAGCTTCTCTCTTTCTGACCCAAGGCTGGTTCCACGATTTAGGATGTATCACCACAGGGATTTGGAAACACATAATATGTATTGGCTGATTCTGTATTTTTTGTTGACAAAAGTTATGTTTGGACAAATTAAAATCACATCTTTAAGGATGTAACCAGAAGGATAGATAAGGGGAGAATAGTGAATGTAATAAGGGTGGATAGAGAATAAAGTATTATGAAAAAGGTTGTTGCCTAAAATAAGGCCACACAGATTTGGGTGGCACGGTGGCACAACGGCAGAGTTGCTACCTTACAGTACTTGAAATGTCGGAGACCTGGGTTCGATCCCAACTACGGGTTTTCTCCGGGATCTCTGGTTTCCTCCCACACTCCAAAGGTGTACAGGTTTGCAGGCTAATTAGCTTGGTATAATGGAAATTGTCCCTAATGTGTGTAGGATAGTGTTAGTCTACGGGGATCGTAGGTCGGCACGGACTCAGTGGGCCGAAGGGCCTGGTTCCCTAAACTAAAAACTAAAGGTCCATTTGCTGTCAACAATAGTCACAATTACCAATGTCAGATCTTGTTAACCAGGTCACTCCATTAACTCAGTTTAAATTTCTCCAATAGCCATTGTGAGGTTTGAGTGCATGACTTCAGGTCTTCAAGGCACCAAACTACGCCTAGGAATAAAACCACTTCACTACAGATGTGAAACCCAGAGCTCACGAAAAGCTCCACAGAGAGGCAAGTTGTTCAAAGTTTTTCTTTCACATGGATTTTTTTGTATTTTCTGTTTCATTTGTGCCAGGACTGAACTATTCCTCAGTGAAATCATGAGCAAAGATGGATGATCAACTGAAGGTGCCAACCGCAGTAATGCACTGTTGATATGTATTCTCTGGCAAGGTAAAGGAAGGTAAAACAAGGTAAAGGAAAATCAATCTATAGCATTGAGTTTTGAGATGGAAAATGAATGTAAGTAGGTAGGTATATTTAACTTTCACAAGACTGGTGTCTGGTATTTAAAGCATTTCCTTCTTGTTTGTACATTTAGACTTTAGGCTTTAGAGATACAGCGCGGAAACAGACCCGTCTCCCCATACACTAGCACTATCTTAATCACTACGGATGATTTACAATTTTACCGAACCAATTAACCTACAAACCCACATGTCTTTGGGATGCGGGAGGAAACTGGCGCACCCGGAAGGAAACCCACGCAGGTCACAGGGAGAACGTACAAACTCCGTACTGACAGCACCCATAATCAGGATTGAACCAGAGTCTCTGGCACAATAAGGCAGCAACTCTACCGCTGTGCCACTGTGCCCCAACATGCAAAGCACCTTCAAAATGGATTGGATGGAAGGTAAATTAACTATATGATGGAGTTCTTCAAAAATATAAAGTGCAACAGAGTGGGTAGCTGTTGTGAACATATAACTTCTTAGCACAATTTTAATAGAATATCACAGGAAAATGCTGAAATATTATGAGTTTTTTTTTAGCCTAATCAAGGATAAAGAATTTATCATAAGATCGAGCTGGATAGAATCTAATTCCGTTGAAGTTGAACAAACATTATTGTTGCACATTTGTGAATGAGGACGCTTTGCTTTTGGAAAAAAACATTTCCTCGCATGCTAATTGATGGTGGTAATCAGTTTGCAGTAAGTGATCTGTGAGCAATTGAGCAGAGAATGGTGTAATCACAACACACAGGCTGTGGTCAATATAATAATGACTGAAAATGCAAATGAACTCCACTCAAGGGTATTTTAATATCTTAGGCTTTACATAAATGAGTTCTGTGCAAAATAAATCTGGGCACGAAGGAATAACCAGTTGAAGCACAATTAGCAAAGGAAACAGATTCAGCTTTTTGCTTCTTTTCTGTTTCCAACTGAGCTGAGCGGACAGCTCGGACTCATTAAATTCAAAGAGACATTCCATCATCGAATTCCATTTTGTGAATAGAGCCCTGGTCTGAAAATGCTACGAGTGTCTCAGGCACTCCACTACTTTACATTTGGTCAATCGTGTCCAGAATGACCCTCCAGTCGTCCACCTCAGCAAGTACTGTACCCCTCTGGCACATACTGTACCACCTTCAACATGCACTGTAACACGTCCCACATGCACCGTGCCATGTCCCACATGCACTATGCCATCTCCAACATATACTCTACCACCTCCAGCATACACTGTTCTACCCTGCTATATAATGTGCCCCATTGGCAAATACTAAAATCCCCTATAATGCACCTCCACAGGGATAAACTGTACTGCCTGGTAATTAATGCATCCCCACTAACATATACTATGCCCCTCTGCTACATAATACACACCTACTGGCAAATCCTTTACCCCCACTACATTATATACATTACCATCTGGTTTGGGAATTGCTCTGCCTAGGACAAGAGGGCTCTGCAGAGAGTAGTGCGTTCGGCCGAACGCACTATGGGAACTTCACTCGCCCCCCCTGCAGGAACTATACATCAGGAGGCGCAACTCTAGGGCCAATAAAATCATGGGAGACCCCTTCCACCCCAGCAACAGACTGTTCCAGCTGCTACGGTCAGGCAAACGCCTCTGTTGCAATGCTGTGAGAACGGAGAGCTTGAGAAGGAGTTTCTTCCCAGAGGGCATTCGGACTGTAAACTCCCATCTCACCAGTGCTGGAGTAACTCAGCGGGAAGGCAACATCCCTGGAGAAAATGGATGCGATGTTTTGGGTTGGGACACTTCTTCAGACTGATTGAAATGACACTTCCTCAGTCTGAAGTAGGATCCCGAACAAATCTGAGAGTCAAAGAGCAATTCCCACTATCAAATACCAATTAATAATATGAGTAATGGGCCAACAAAGCCCATAGAGCACCTAAATGGATTGATTAAAAAAAATTCTGCTTGACCATAAGAGTTGTTCCAGCACCATCTGCTTTATTTCAGATTTCCATCATATGCAGGATTTTTTGTTTGGAATGCTTTAAGTGCCTCTTTCTCCGTCAAAGTAGGAATTAACTTCCTGGGTGGCACACTAGTGCAGCGGTAATGCTGCTGCTGCACAGCGCCGGAGACCTGGATTCTATCCATACATTGTACATTTTCCCTGTGACCACGTGGGTTTTCTCTGGGTGCTCCTGTTTCCTCCAAAGACGTGCAGGTTAATTAGATTTGGTAAAACTGTTCCTAGTGTCTAGGATGTAAAACTGGGATAAGATATAATTAGTGTGAATGGGGATCGATGGTCGGCATGGACTCCTGTGTGCCGAAGGGCCTGTTTCCATTCTGTATTTCTAAACTGATCTAAACTTGCACAAAGTGCGTGTCTTACATGCTTGGAACTATTCAACAATCCTGCCATCTTATCCTATCCCAGACATTTACTCCTTCAACGTTTGCAGTAAGATGTTCTGCCAATCGGCAATGGCCTGTGCCATCTTCTTTGCTGTAGTGCGCTGGGACAAAGGGCGAAGGCCGTGGACGCCAATTGGATTGACAAGCTCATCAGGAAGGCTGTGGTCCTGGGGATGGAGTTGGACTCAAGGTGGTCTTGGAGGGGAGGATGTTCCTCAAACAGCGGAGCATCTTGGACAATCACTCACCCCCTCCATGACATGCTGGTTAACCTGAGGAGTACCTTCAGCAACAGACTGGTTCCACCAAGATACAGTGCAGAACGCCACAGGAGCGACATTTTTCCCTGTGGCTATCAAACTGTACAACTCCTCCCCCTTCTGTCATGGGTTGGATTGACCCCCCCCCCCCCTCCCCAATCTTTGCACATCCCCAATCCTTTCCACTTGTCTCTTTAATTTCATGTTTTATGTATCTTGTGCTTCATGACTGTTGGCAGACCAATTTGCCACCTGTGATAAATACATTTCTATTGTATCGTATCGTAACTTTTTTTACCACAGTTCTGAACTTTTGTCTTTCAACCTCACAAAAGCTACACTTACTAGTGATCCTACATCACGTAAAGCTGATAACATGGTTTAGTTTAGTTGATAGATACAACACACACGGCCCTTTCGGCCCACCACGTCTGCGCCGACCAGCGGTCCCCGCACATTAACACCCACTAGGGACAATTTTTACATTTACCACGCCAATTAAACTACAAACCTGTACATCTTTGGAATGTGGGAGGAAACCAAAGATCTCGTAGAAAACCCACGCAGGTCACGGGGAGAATGTACAAACTCCGTACAGACAGCACCCACAGTCAGGATTGAACTCGGGACTACGGCACTGCATTTGCTGTAAGGCAGCAAATGCCACCGTGACTGCCGGAACATTGTGCAGGTTTCAATTTTTAAACTAATTTGTCATTCAACCAAGACTATGGCATAGAGTACCTGTATATACCAGCAAGGGCGCAGTGCGATTGGCAGCCCCACCAACAGTATGTTTGTTCACATTCAAAGTGGGGGGGGGGGGGGGGGCGTTGGGGCGTTTTTTCTGTTTCTTACCTTGCCGGAGACGGGATGTTTCCGGATCGCGTGTCCGGTTGCTCTGCGACCTACCATCAATGGAGCTGGTGGCCGCCTCGGAGTGATTTTGGGCCACACCGCGGGGCACCGACTTAATATCAGAGCTGATCCCTTGCCTGGGATCGCTCCAACCGTGGCCTGCGGACTTACCATCAAGAGCTCGCAGTTGGGAGAGGCTAGTCGGGAGCTCCGACGAATGCAGAGGCTCGACCAGCCACGACGCGGGGTTCGATCGCCCGGCTCGGGGGAGCTGACATCCCCCCAATGCAGGAGCTGGATCGCCCCGACACCGAGGGCCTAGAACACCGCTGGCTACGGGAGTCAAGATCGTCCCGTCAACAGAGGGCTCACGTACCCCGACCGTGGGAGCGCAAAGGGAAGAGATTGAACTTTTTTATGCCTTCCATCACAGTGAGGAATGTGGAGGAGTCACTGTGGTGGATGTTTATGTTAAAATGTGTTTGGTGTGTTCTGATGCTTTTTATTTGTATGACTGACTTGGCAAATGAAATTCCTCATATGTCGCAACACATACTTGGCATTACTGTGGGTAGACAAAAATGCTAGAGAAACTCAGCGGGTGAGGCAGCATCTATGGAGCGGAGGAAATAGGTGAAGTTTCGGGTCGAGACCCTTCTTCAGACTATTATTGTGATTGTGATTATATAGTTAATCAAACATGGCCATAATCAAGGCCATTGACACATCAAATTATCTGAAGTTACCAGGTTATCCAGCTCCAAGTAGATTCTGAACAAGGAGAATGTGGGCATCCTTGATATGGGTAAAATCTGATGGGGGATATTATCAACTCATAGTTGTGATTGCAGCAGCTGGGCCAATGATGGAACCAATTGTGTGAGGTAAATCCCTTCAGTCTTTTCCGGGGCCTATGATCACTAGAACTACCATCACCTGGCTCGAAGACCTGGACTTTAATAAACATATTATTACAACTGCCAAGCAATAAAAAGGCAATTAAACACTTTCGTGTAAATGATGGGTGAGACTGCATCACTTTAATGCTTTTTAAATATTGCTAACACATGGTAATATGAACTTTTTTCTCACTCATTTATTCAATCACCATAAAACAGCCAACGCACTGATGGCATGATATAAATCAGCCCGTTCTCTAACTCTCTGGAACTAATGCCCTGAGGAACCCTTCCATGTACAGTGATTAGTTTTCTTATCAAGGCATGAGATCAGAAATGGAGAAAGCTGCACTTTCCTAATTTCAGTTGAGTCGTATCAGCACTAACAATTCACACGTCCAATGGAGGCTAAAGTTTTCTATACCCTTCTCCTCTCCCACACCTCAGAAGTTGATGTAAACCACATTATTGCAGGGAACAGGAAGAGTTAAGCCTTCACATTCACATTGATGTTTCTGTTTAATTTAGGTTAGAGGTACAGGTACTTCGACCCACCGAGTCCGCCCCCCTATCCTACACACTAAGCATCATTTACAATTTCTACTGAAGCCAATTAATCTGCAACCCAGTACGTCTTTGGAATGTGGCAGGAAACCAGAATGTGAGGAAATCCCACAGGGTCACAGGAACAATGTACAAACAGCACCCATAATCAGGATCGAACCCGGGTTCCTGGCGCTGCTGTATGGTAACAACTCTACAGCTGTGCCATCGTGCTGTGTCGATTGAAACCCTTTTAAGGTTGACCAGGCAGATCTGGATGAAAAATTAAAATTCCTGGCTGAATGTGTCTAATCATTCTCTGTTCACTTTCCCATTATCTGGTTTCCTTTGTGTCTTAATTCATGATTGATGATTGTTCATTTAAGATCTTAGACCACGAGCAGGATCACAGGAACATCAGTGTACGCATCAGCTGCTTTTCATCACAGCTCAACAGAAATGAATGAATTAAAGTGAGGTTGTGTAAGCCTTTGAAAACCATCCATCAGGAACACCAAAAACAGACATTTTGTCAACACTGATTGAGAGTGTGATTCTTCCACATTAATTACTGGTTACTATTTCTGAACAAAGGTAACATTTAGTTATTTTTAATTAATACCCCAGAGCTCTGGAATCTGGTCAGTGATGATGTGCACAAGAACTCCTTTGTTGTTGTGGACAAGCATCTTGAACCATGGATTATTGGCCTGCGTATATGATCTTGAATTCTTCCAATGGAACCAGGAAAATTCAATTCATGTAATTTAAAATATTGAATAATAAAATCTTGAATTAAAATATTGCCTGGCTCCACTTTGCAGCCCATTGTAGTGTACACACCTTGCCACAATAAATGGGGGTTCATATGAATATACCAGGGTTCTAACTTGATCCAGAATTTCCTCGGCATCCTTGATGGCTTTGTGAAGAACATGAATAGTTTTCTTGCGCTGCTCTGAATCGTTTGGCTTGAACGCTGTAGACATGGACTTTCCTGCTAGCGAGCCTCACAATTCACCCACTGTCTTGTGTGGGTGGGCACTCTTATTATCTCATGTAGGAAGGAACTGCTGATGCTAGATTACATCGAAGATGGACACAAAAAGCTGGAGTAACTCAACGGGCCAGGCAGCATCTTCGGAGAGAAGGAATGAGCGACATTTGTTGAGACCCTTCTTCAGGCATATTATCTCCTTTGGCATCCAATCCTCTACACACATACTGAGTTTGGGACAGCAGTGGCATACTCATTTAGGTTGCCACAGAGTCCGTGATTACGGACCAGTCCACCTACTGAAAGCAGTCATGATGGATCTCATCTGTTTCCTCAGATTAACACTGCATAACTTTCTGTACTGGTTCAATGCAAAATGGTGCATTGTTAGCTGAGGGGAAGGTGATATCTTCACCTCACCTTACAATGTAGGCCTTGTTGTCACCTTCCCCTCAGCTAACAATGGTCCATTCTACATTCTGAATGTAGTCTGAATGGGTCTGAAGAAGGGTCTCAACGTGAAGCATCACCCATTCCTTCTCGCCACAAATGCTACCTGTCCCGCTGAGTAACTCCAGCTTTTTGAGTCTATCCATTCTTCATTTCCTTGATCATCATCTGCTTTGATCTGTCGTTTTCACACCTTACCCTTCCATTATCTCTAGTCTTCCTCTCCCTTAACTCTCACACTGAAGAAGGGTCGCATCCAGAAATGTCACCCAATGCTCCCCTCCAAAGATGCTGCCTGTCCCGCTGAGTTACTCTGGCGTTTTGTGTCTATCTTTGGTGTAAACCAGCATCTGCAGTTCCTTCCTACACATTCTGGTGCATGTTGGGTTTAAGTGGTTGAGTTTAGTTATTTTCCTACAATTGTAGGTTACAATTAGGGCTGATTTCATTCTGCAATCACTATTACCATTCAGGACAAAGTTGCCACTATGTATATTGGAATGAACAAGTGCTTTGTGGAGCTGTCAGACCTATCCCTCCAAGTCTTTAAGAGGACCATCATTTGAGATAAACGTTTTACAAGTAATTAAAAAAACACTTGTTGTATCTGCCCTATTAGGCTGTACAATTTCAGTGCAATTGCCTTCCCTGGTAGTGGCAGCTGCCAACGCCATCCACATATCTCAATGTAATACACTGTAAAACGTCCAAATATTTAAACTGAAATATATATTGTAATTCATGGCTGGAAGCTATTTGAGAACGGAATCTGGATAAAATGATTGAGAGCATCCAGGAAACGATTCAAAAATAAATAGTTTGTATCTGCGGAATTAAATTGCGAATACTGAAGCAATTAATTTACAGTAGCTACAACAGTTCTCACTGACACATTTAATCACTGCAGAGCTGCAATATAAGATATGCTCATGCTTTTACACATGCGCAGTGTCTCTCTCTCTCCCGCTGGGTGCATGAGATGCAGTGTCTGCTCTGTGCCTGTTTAACAGCCCATTACAATTGATGTCACATCTGTCATAACAATGGTTCGCACTTTATAAACGGGAAAAATGATGGTGTTCTCACACCTGTGCTTCAAGTGACGCTAAATTCCTCCGCATGATATTTGAACCATAATTCCTCTGATATAAAGGTTGAGCTGGAATAGCTTAAGTGGCCGATAAAAAGGCACAGGATTGGAACACACATTGGAAAAATGAGCCTATTTGTTGAATTAATTTGAACCAAGGAAAATCTGTAATGTCATTGCAGTAGTATTAAAATGACTTCAGAAAGATTAACCTGAATGTTCCTTTCGTCATCAGGTGAGCAAGTCATGATTCATATTGTATATCTATTCATCATTTCCTGCTTTTCATTTAATTTTATGGTTCCTGTCATTACAGTCCACAGCACTGCGAGATTAAAGGCTGGTCAGTAAAACGGAGAGATAAGCTAGAATGTATAGATAGCTACATTGGCAAAATCTGTAGTATTTCTCACTTCAGTTAACATTTTTTTTTCATAGAGGGAGACCTATTCGGCCAATCGAGTCTATGTCAGCTCTCAGTCCATCAAACCCAAGACCATGTGGAGGAAGGAACTGCGGAAACTCGCTTGCACCGATGATAGATACAAAATTCTGGAGTAACTCAGCAGTCCAGCAGCACCTTTTTACAAAATGAATAGGTGACATTTTGGGTCCAGGCCCTTCTTCAGACAGAGTCAGGGGAAAGGGAAACGAGGATACAGATGTTGATAGAGCGAGATATAATATAGAACAAATTGATGAAAGATGTATAAAGAGATATGTCCATCTATATATCTCATTTCCATTTCAATGGAAATGCTCCTTGATCAATCTCTAAATGCTGATGTTTTTGGCCTCAAAGAACTTTATGGAACAGGAGGGAAGGAATCTTCTAAGGTTCCAGCTTGTAATTGTGTCATTGAATCATTGAGAGATACAGCATGAAAACAGACCTTTTGGCCAACTGAGTCCACACTGACCATCTCCCACCTCTTTACTAAAGTAATCCTATGTTATTCCAATCCAACTTTATTCTGTCCAAATTGTCATCAATTCCCACAGATTCCACCATTCACCTAAACATCAGGGGGCAATTTACAGCAGTCAATCAACCTGCCAACTCACAGGTATTTGGGATGTGGGGGGAAACTGTAGCCCCTGGAGGAAACCCATGCAGTCACAGGGAAAACATGCAAATTTCACACAGATAACACCTAAGGCGAGGATTGAACACCGATTTCTGTGTGCTGTAAGGCAACGGTTCAACCAGCTGTGCCACTGTGCCACCAAAGCCACCATCTTGTAATTGCATGGATGAAAGTATTTAGATTAATTTAGTTTAGTTCAGAGACACAGCATAGAAACAGGCCCTTCAGCCCACTGAGTCCGTGTCAATCATTGATCACCCATACACTAGTTCTATCCTGCACACTAGGGACAATTTACAGAGGGCTACTTAATCTACAAACCTACACATCTTTAGAATGTGAGAAGCACGCAGAGAAAACCCACATGGTCACGTACAAACTGCGTGCAGACAGCACCCGTAGTCAGGATCGAACCTGGGTTAGACACAAAATGCTGGAGTAGCTTAGCAGGTCAGGCTGCATCTGGAGTGAAGGAATGGGTGACGATTTTTCTTCAGACTTAAGAAGAAGAGAACCTGGGATTCTGCCACTGTGCCACCCCTCTGTAAGCTCTGTTTGTGGTGAGGCACTCACGTTCCAATTGCCAATGCCAACCAACTAGCCGCATGCAGGCTGTGAATTAAAGTATCGCAGAGAGTGATTGACACTGAGGCACTCCAGCAAGAGTCAGCGCTTTGAGGACAGGCAAAGAGTAAATTAGAATGGGACAAAAATAAAATGGAAATTAATTTTCTGCTCAACGCATAGTGCATAAATAATGGACAAGCTGTGAAAAGCATTGTCAATTACCTTGTGGTGCTGTCAAGCTGTTGTTGTGGATTAGGATCTGAAGCAATGAAGAGGAATGATAACTTCAGTATGTAATGGTAAACAGGCAAGGTCAAAGCCTAAGATAAACGCAAAATGCTGGAGTGACTCAGCGGGACAGACAGCATCTCTGGAGAGAAGGAATGGGTGATATTTTGGGTTGAGACCCTTCTTCACAAGTGAAAAGCCTATCCTGAAACATGTTTTGACTGTATGTATGGAGAGACTTGTAAAAAATTCAAATAATAATAAAAATAATAATAATAATAATAATAATAATAATAATAAAAATAATAATAATATATTTTATTGTCATTGCACATAAGCACAACGAGATTTGGTATGCAGCTTCCATCCGATGTCATAACATAAATAACTAATAGCATTTGGATTTAGATATCCCGAGAACATGGATTGTAATAGAACAGTGAAACAGTCAAATGTTCAACTGACTAAAGTACATATGTGTCTGTGCAACGTGACCATCCGAGGGAGACAGTCCAGTGGGGATGGGGGGCACTCAGCCGAGCCGCTATAGCTCTGGGAATGAAGCTGTTCCTGAGTCTGTAGGTTCGGGCGTAGAAGGCCTTGTAACGTCAGAATATCAGTGATTCTGAAAGACTTGTGACAGCTGAGGTTTATTTTGGGGGACTTGCAGTGTCGAAAGAGTTAAATAAGGGGACACATTCAAATTATATCAAGGGAAATGCAACATATGCTTATTATCACAAATATATTCACAAAATGAATGCAAATCAGACTGTACATGAAAAATGATTGTATTCTTGTGAAAACAAATTTCCACAGTTTTTGATGAAATGGGTGTATTTTTTTCCTTTCCTATTTCCCTGCTATCTGTTATGAGATCATATTACAAGGTGTGCATGGCATGATGATGTATTGTATGCATGAGTGGTTTTCATTTTAGAATAATGCCAGCTAAATTATGAATACATTACACTGAATTCCAAAATGAAAATTGGTGCTGTCTCAAGGCTGATGTACTTTTGACAACTTGCTCGCAGTGAATACTGATGTGCTGTGCCCTTAACTAGGGCAGATGTCTTGCCTGTTAGATATCCAAATTGCCCAGAAGACCCAGGCAAAAAGTTGCCCTCCCGAAAAGTTTGATTGAACTTTGTGAAGCCGATATCATGCTTTGGCAGGGGCTGGCAAGATGGAAGCCTGCTGGATACCATCTGAACCCCAGCAATCTGTTACCATCTTTCAACATTTTCAGCCAGCTGTTTGATTGTTTGTTGTAATAATTGATAACATGCAATGGATTGAAAGATCACTGGCCAGATGTTTTCTCCTGGTGTGTGGCATTCCTCGCAGTGCCAACTATACTCAGTAAGAAGTAGGCACCCTTCACAGGAAGACCACTGAATACAAGTTAGTGTTCCACCAACATTAGTCAAGAGTCAAGAGTGTTTTATTGTCATATGTCCCAAACATACAGTATGTCCCAATGAAATTATTACTTGCAGCAGCACAAAACATATACAGAGTAATAATGCAAAAACACAAAACCAATGCCCCCAAATCTATGTAGTTCAGAGCTTATTTGGAGATTGTCGTGTTTAATAGCCTAATAACTGTCAGGAAGAAGATGTGCCTGAACCTGAAACAAACAGTTTTCAGGCTCCTATATCATGCAATGCCCCTGTCCCACTTAGGAAACCTCTGGAGACTTTGCGCCCCACCCAAGGTTTCTATGCAGTTCCCCGGAGGTTGCAAGTGGTTGCCGGAGGTTGCAGGTAGTGGAATCAGGTAGGGAGACTGACAAAAACCTCCGGCAACCTCTGGGAACCGCACAGAAACCTTGGGTGGGGCGCAAAGTCTCCAGAGGTTTCCGATCAGGTTTCCTAAGTGGGACAGGGGCATTAACTGTGTGCAACCAGGGACCATTCATAGTCCTTCTGCTCTTTCACTTAACCAGGACTGGTGGGTTGATATCTGATGCCTCTTTGTGACACTTCGGAGACTGCTGAAATAATCAGATCTGGGCCCATTATAGAAAGCATCTCACCGATTCACATCTAGACGCTGTCAGTCACAGGAATCCATTCAGCTGAGTTCATCAAATTCAGAAGCAGCTTCATATCAACCATGTCCTTCACTTATCAAACAGATGATGATACCTTCTTGGTAATTTTGTGAACAAGAAAGAGGGATGAGTGAGAATAAAATGAAAAAGGCACAATATGTCACCAGCAAATCTTCTTCTCCATATATCATGGTTTCATAGTCACTTTCCCTGGCATCAGCCTTTTATAAATAAATATTGGCCTCACAACTTTTTCAGACAATGTGATCTGTTTATCTGCACTCATAGCGAACAGTTAATTGTTCAGCGAACAATTGACTATAAGCAGGTCCTTTGGTCCACCAAGTCCATGCCGACCTTCGATCACCCATTCACCCTTCTACAAATGCGTCGTAGAAAGCATGTTGCATGTGCCGGAGGTTGCAGGTGGTTGCTGGAGGTTGCAGGTAGTGGAAGGTAAGACCTTCCACTAGCTGCAACCTCCGGCAACCACCTTCAACTAGCATCGCAACCGGCTTCCACTAAAAAATTACCGATTTTTAAAACGGCAACCTATTTTTAGTCGCGGCCAGTTTTGAATTTTTTGAAATAATCGCCAGAACATAGAAGAAGTGGAAACCACTTTCGACCATTAGCGAGACCGACACAAACTTCCGGGAACCACATGGAAACCTTGGGTGGGGCGCAAAGTCTCCAGAGGTTTCCCGTTCAGGTTTCCTAAGTGGGACAGGGGCATTACCAAGCACTATTTTTGCTAATGGTTTTACTCAATGTTGAGAGTTCCTCTTTTTCTTTTCTTTTTAAAAGCTGTTGCATTATTTTATTTTAATTATAATCTCTGCGAATGAAGTTTTACAAACTCATTAAAACCTTTGCTGCAATTTATCATTTTAGAATGGTGACATAAACGACCAGACATCCTGAAAGTAAGAACAATCGTGACAAATTTTAAGGGACAGAAGTTTAGGGGTAACATGAGGGGGAACTTCTTTACGCAGAGAGTGGTAGCGGTGTGGAATGAGCTCCCAGTGGAAGTGGTGGAGGCAGGTTCATTGGTATCATTTAAAAATAAATTGGATAGGCATATGGATGAGAAGGGAATGGAGGGTTATGGTATGAGTGCAGGCAGGTGGGACTAAGGGGAAAAAATTTGTTCGGCCCGGACTTGTAGGGCCGAGATGGCCTGTTTCCGTGCTGTAATTGTTATATGGTTATATGGTTAAATTCATATTGGTATTTTTACTCATAGGTCAATGTCCACCTTGGGAGGGATCATAGCTTAGTAAGAGGTTAGATAATGATCTCTCAGTCAAAGTAAATACTTTGCTCCCTGATATTTGTTTAGCACACAGAAACCTTTAAATGTGTAAACCTGCAGTCTTCATATTGTAGCAGACTGAATCAAATGTTCCTCAATAGCTCCCAAATGGAAATGGACAATCTTGATGGATAAGACGTAAGGCTTGAAAGGCAGCTCATAGTTCAGTGCAATGTATTTTTGTTTGAAAGTTTGAAAAACACATACCTCCAGATTCAGGAACAATTTCTTCCCAACTATTATCGGGCAACTGCACAGCCCTCTCATCAACTAGAGTGTGGTCCTGACCTCACACCCATCTCAGTGTGGATCTTTGAACTTTCTTTAGCCCAACATTGCCTGACTTTTATTTTGCACTGAAGGTTGTACCATTTATCCTTGTGAGGGAAGGAACTACAGATACTGGTTTACTTCGAACATAGACACAAAATTCTGGAGTAACTCAGTAGGTCAAACAACATCGCTGGAGGAAAGAAATAGGTGACGTTTCAAGTCAATGCCCTTCTTCAGAGAATCGACCCAAAATAGGGTGATTTCACCAAAGGTCAAATGAGCGTAGATCCCCCCCTCACATGACCGAAAATTTTAACTGGAGGACATATGTCAGTTCGGTACATGTTAGTGAATCGGGAAACACGCACTTTCCCACCCGTTAAAAACATGGAAAACGGCCGTTTTTTGAGCTGAAACTTTCTGTGCTAGTCGGGGTGACCGTGAAGCACAGCGACCTAAATTTTCAGGCAAAACAAAAGATAGAAAGTAAGGTAATTACAAGAGGGAACTGAAGGTAGAAAGCAGCGGAAGTGAACAGCCGACATTTGCCGTGGAGATTTAAAGATCCAAAATATCGGGAATTATCGCGTTTGCTCACTGAATTTCATCAAAAGTAAGTTAATAATGCCTACTCACCCCGACTAGCACAGAAAATTTCAGTTCAAAATTCGTCCGTTTTCCATGTTTTTAACGGGTGGGAAAGTGCGTGTTTCCCCATTCACTAACATGTACCGAACTGACATATGTCCTCCAGTTAAAATTTTCGGTCACGTGAGGGGGGATCTACGCTCATTTGACATTTGGTGAAATCACCCTATACCACATATTCCTATTCTCCAGAGATGCTGCTAATCCCACTAAGTTACTCCAGCATTTGGTGTCTATCCTTTATCATTGCTTTGTGGGCAGCTTGATTATATTCACGAAAAGGGGAATTTTTTTTTTTGCACACTATCCATTCCAAAAAATGCAAAAGTTAAAAAAAAGGCAATGAAGGCATTGCCTTTTTTTTGACTGGATAGTGTGCAAATAAAAGATTTCACTGTATCTCGGTACGGGTGACAATAATAAACAAACAAACAAATGATCTGCCAATTACAAATTTTGCTCATAGTTTTATGTAATATTCAGTAATATCTGACCACATTAAAAAATAGCCTCTTGTGCAGATGTCAGAGCTTTATATGGGAGGTGAATGGAAATAAATCTTATTAATGTTTAATTCGATGGAACGAGACCCCACAAGAAGCAGGCTGCAAACTTGGATCATCTCCCGTGGGATGAACTGTGAGTGAAATACCAGCACCAGGTGCAATATATAATCGTCTGTCAGGAAGAGAAGCAAAAAAAAACACGATTTGTTAAGTCAGGTTTCTGTCACATCTAAAATATTCTTGTTAGAACATTTCCTTCTGCCTAATTTCTGCACTCAACACTCCGCCCATTAATATAAACTGAATCACCATTATGCTAAATATTATTGAATTTTCACCAGTAATTTGTTGAACTCTCTCATTAATTTCAGTGGCAGGCTGATTAACCTTCTGGAGAGGATTCAGGTTTTCAACACACATGCAGGATATCTCGCT
Source organism: Leucoraja erinaceus (assembly GCF_028641065.1). Lineage (NCBI taxonomy): Eukaryota > Metazoa > Chordata > Chondrichthyes > Rajiformes > Rajidae > Leucoraja > Leucoraja erinaceus. The sequence goes on from NC_073408.1 coordinate 16,898,002, forward strand.
AATCATTTTGCTCTTATTCTTCTTAAGCGGTCCCCCGGGATTTAGGAGGACTTGCTTCCATGACAGTTTTGTGGATTCAGTGATGGTAAACATGACCGTCGGTGGAACGCCATTCTCTTCCACACGTTGGGACAGGAGGTCCTGATAGAGAAGATGATGTTTGTGGTTTGAAAGGTGTTGCACTCCTTCTGTTGTTTGCACAGGGCTTCCACATGCTGCAGATACATGGAGTCCAAGAAGTCCATACCATTTCACGGGTGAGTTGGAGTATTAGTGGTTTAGTTTAGTTTGGTTTAGAGATACAGCACGGAAACAGGCCCTTCGGCCCAATGGGTCCGTGCCGACCAGTGATCCACACACATTAACACTATCCTGCACACACTAAGGACAATGTTTACATTTGTCAAGCCCATTAACCTACATATACGTAGACACAAAATGCTGGAGTAATTCTGCGGGACAGGCAGCACCTCTGGAGATAAGGAATGGGTGACGTTTCGGGTCGAGACCTTTCTTCAGACTGATGTCAGGGGAGTGGGCAGGACAAAGATAGAATGTAGTCAGAGACAGTAAGACTGGGGGAGAACTGGGTAGGGGGAGGGGATAGAGAGGAAAGGAAGGGCTATTTGAAGTTAGAGAAGACAATGTTCATACCGCTGGGGTGTAAACTACCCAAGCAAAATATGAGGCTGCGCTCCTCCAATTTGCGCTGGGCCTCACTCTGACAATGGAGGAGGCCCAGGACAGAAAGGTCAGATTGGGAATGGGAAGGGCAGTTGAAATGCTGAGCAACCGGGATATCAGGTTAGTTAAGACAGACTAAGCAGAGGAGTTCAGCGAAACGATCGCCAAGCCTGTGCTTGGTCTCGCTGATGTAGAGAAATTGACACCTGGAACAGCGGATACAGTAGATGAGTTTGGAGGAGGTGCATGAACCTCTGCCTCACCTGGAAAGACAGTTTTGGGTCCTTGGATGGAGTCGAGGGGGGATGTAAAGGGACAGGTGTTGCATCTCCTGCGGGTGCAGGGGAAAGTACCAGGGGAGGGGGTGGATTGGGTGGGAAGGGACGAGTTGACCAGGAAGTTTTGGAGGGAACCGTCTCTGTGGAAAGCAGAAAGGGGTGGATATGTGAAAATGTGGGTAATGGGATCACGTTGGAGGTGGCGACAATGTTGGAAGATTATATACCAACCAGCGATCCCCGCACAATAACACTATCCTACACATACTAGGGACAATTTACACATACACCAAGCCAATTAACCTACAAGATACAAGATACAAGATACAAGATACAAGATAGATTTAATTGTCACGTGTGCCAGATGGCACAGTGAAATGAATTCCCATACAGCCATACAATAAAAATAAACAGGACTCAACACACTATAGAATTCAACACAAAACATCCCCACACAGCAGAACCAAAGTTTCCCACTGTGTGGGAAGGCACCAAAGTCAGTCTTCTTCCTCCACTGTTCCCCGTGGTACAAACCTGTGCGTCTTTGGAGTGTGGGAGGAAACTGAAGATCTCGGAGAAAACCCACGCGGTCACGGGGGGGGGACGTACAAAACTCTGTACAGATAGCACCCATAGTTGGGATCGAACCAGGGTCTCTGGCGTTGCAAGTGCAGTAAGGCAGCAACTCTACTGCTACCCCACCGTGCCACCCATAAAACTGTATAATTCATAGAGATATAGAGTCATAGACTATACAGAAACAAGCCTTTCAGCTCCACTCATTCATGCCTACAGAATCACCTAATCAAATTAGTTTCACTTGCCTGTGCCTGCTCCATACCTCTCCAAACATTTTCTATCCCTGCACCTGTCCATATGTCTTTAAAATGTCGACATTGTACCAGCCTCTATCAATTCCTCTGACAACTTGTTCCAAATACTGTCTTCTGTGTGAAAATGTTGCCCATCAAGTCCCTTTTAACTCTTTCTCCTCTCATCTTAAACCTGTGCTCTCTAGTTTCCCACTCCCCTATGTGGGCATATAGATAAGCAGGAAAGGGAACAAGCTGCCAGAGGATGGAGTTGAGGCAGGGACTATCCCAACATTTAACAGACAGTTAGACAGGTACTGTACATGGATAGGATAGGTTTGCAGGGATGTGGTCCACATGCGGGCAGGTGGGACTAGTGCAGCCTCGATATGTTGGCCGGTGTGGGCAATTTGTGCCAAAGGGCCTGTTTCCACACCGTATCACTCTATGACTCTATGAAATATATATATATGTATCATATGCAGGCAGAGGAGATAAGTTTATCTTGACATTAAGGTAGCACAGTGGCACTGCGGTAGAGTTGCTGCCTTACAGTGCCAGAGACCCAGGTTCAGTCATGACCTCAGGTGCTGTAACCGCATGGATTTTCCCCGGTTTCCTCCCACATTCCAAAGACATGCAGGTTTGTAGGTTAATTGGCCTCTGTAAATTGTCCCTAGTGTGAAGGATCAAACTTGTGTACATGAACTCGTGTAGGTGTACTCGTGATCGTTGGTCTGCATCGACTTGATGGGCCAAAGGTCTTGTTTCCACACTGTATCTCCTAAATCCATAACTAAAACTAAAAGCTAATCCTGGGCATGCAGTTTCTTGTGTCTCTGAAGTTAGCACAATCACAATTGTCTCCTTTCTTAAAGATGGTCCCAATTACAAATGCTGCATATATCTTCCTCTTTCCAATCATTTTCCAGGCCTCTTCTTCATATATTTATTGATGTATACAAGCTGAAGGCTTTTATCAGTCTCACTGTATGTCACAGCATACAATTTCATTTGAACAATCCCTTTGATTTATGGAAGTAATTTCATCAAAGTACTCCTTCAGATTTATTTGCATTTCCTTTTGTAAATTTCCAACTAAATATCACTTGGCTGAATCAAAGGCTAAATTCTGAAGCTTTGCCTTTAGCTGCAAAAGACAGCATTGTTTTAATTTAGATAAAAAGTCAATTGAGCGATATATTAATATTGCTGCAAATGTAGGGCTCTGCAAATACCTTTAAACATTTTGAAATCAACCTGGGAAGTCCTGGAAAGACTTGTCATTGAACTGGTCACTTCACTTCACTTCACTTTACTACTTTAGTTCAGAGACACAGCTTGGAAATAGGCCCTTCGGCCCACAGAGTCGATGCCGACCAATGATCATCCCGTACACTAGTTCTAGCCGACATATTCGCAACAATTTTTACAGAAGCTGTAGATGGTTTATGCATGCAACCAATAATGTAGCTACCTCAGTACCACTAACCACGCCTTAGTTATCAAGTATATTAACACTCTCTCTTCCCATCTCTCTCTCTCTCTTTCCAGCACGGTGACAGACTGCGTGCAGTTAGTGCTGGATCATGTTTAATCTGTGTGTTTATTAAAGAGTTAAGTAAAATTACATGTGTGTGAGATTCGCCTCTTTACAGAAGCCAATTAACCTATAAAGCTGCACATCTTTGTAATGTGGGAGGAAACCAGAGCGGCCTGGAGAAAACCCACACGGTCACAGGGAGAATGTACAATGTCCATATGGGCAGCACCCATGGTCAGGATCGAACCCAGGTCTCTGGCGCTGTAAGGCACCAACTCTACCACTGTACCACAGTTCTGTCCTAAACATTCTACCATGTGCTGTGAAGCCTGATTAGAAAATGCTTGGAATGGTGGACTCTCTCTGTAGTTTATAAATTCACAATACTTTTCTGAATAATAGTTATGTAAAAAAAAATGAGGGGATATTCTCCTCCAAAGAATAAATCCTTTTGATTTTTCTAAGCATGTGAGCTCATTATCTTCTCCTTTCAAGTACTTCAACTCCTCTTGAACTCCGCTTGCTGCCCTTCTATCCTCTCTCCCCCCCCCCCCCCCCCCCCCCCCCCCTCTGAATAATCTTCAACATTCCACCCTCATCCTGGTGTCCTGCTGGCTTTCAACCGTCTCTGAATAATCAGTCTGCAGAAGAGTCCAAGCCCAAAACGCCATCTGTCCATTCCCTCCATCAATGTTACCTGACCTGTTGAGTTACTCCAGCACTTTTGCATTTTGCTCATGATTCCAGCATCTGCAGTTCCTCAAGTATCTCTAGTTTAATATTTGTTGTTGAAGAATAAACGGATTTTTTACAAAAACCTCCATCTGATTCAGGCAGTGGCAGATGGATCATACCAGACAGCCTGACCCGCTGAGTTACTCCAACATGTTGTGTCCATCTTCAGTGTAAACCAGCATCTGCAGTTCTTGACTGAACACCAGAAAAGGATTGGTCATTTCTCATGTTTTTTAGCTCTTAGGAGCTATGCCGTTAAATACAATGTCTTCACATCTGTTTGTTGCCTGAATTTGCCTTTGGTGTTCGCTGACAAGTGGAAGCATTAGTTATTAGTGCAAAAGTATTTAATCTTCAGCTGGACTATTCACAAAAATATTTAATATCATTCGTTCATTTACCATTCGAATTTTTCAAGGAATTATAGTGAAGTCTAATAACTGTAATTGATTATAAATTATGCTTTAACAATATAATATGAATTCTATCCATATATTCTACACAATCTACAAGAAAATCCCACCAATTGAAGTGGAATAATTAAAATATAATATGTAGAGGTGGTGAGTTGAGGGAAAATTGATGGTCAGATCAACATCTGTTCTTTGAGCCTTTTTAATTAAGAGGCCTTTGCATCCTTCATTATGAAAGCATGGTAACTGATTTAAAAAAAGCTCATGCCTGCATATATTTTAAGTTGGCTAAGCATTGGTGTAATGTGGTATTAACCAAAGGCTTTCAAATTCATCTCACAAATTAAGCCCTCGCTCAGCGACGGTCAGTCACTTCAGTGTTCCATAAACTAATTGTTACTGTAATCATTGTTAACCAAAACAAACTTTATTCAGAATAAAAAATATGTGCAAATCAAAAATTGTGCAAGATTCCTCCGACATTCTCAACGGTTATGCATAGCGTTGTATTTAGTCATGTTGTAAAAAAAACATAACTATACTGGGCACTCTTGCCACTCATGTGGCCCCTGGGGTGATGATGATGATGATGATGATGATGATACTTTATTGTCACTTGTACTAAGGTACAGATAAATTCTTTGTTTTTGCATACAACATACACAACAGTCACCACAAAGGCACCAACAAAGTTACAAAAAGCACACATCCCTTCTTTGTCTCCCCCCACCCACGCCGGGTTCCCCTTTGATTCGCCCTTCCCTTGACATAATGATATCCCTTCTCTTGTTTGAGGGGCATCTGCACCAGACCCTGCCCCCCAATGTGCAGCAGCGGAGGGACCTTAAACTGCAGTCCTCTCCCACAGAGCAGTAATGAATTTGATACCTCTATCCCTGCACACTGGAGATTTGGGCAAACAATTCCCAGTAGGATCGAGGTTCACCAACTGCGCCTATAATCTGCGTTGACTCCTCCTGAATTAAATACGCAGAACGAGATGGCTTAGTGTTCTCCTTTAAACTCTTCAATGATGCTTTGTAGTGACGACTTTGATCAGTTCATTTGGAATTTCAAATAAAACTGGATCTGTCACTTGGAAATGCAAATAATATGACAATTTCTACATATCTACCCTCAAAGGATATTACTTTTCACTATCAAACACGAGTGCAAGCTTAAAAGAGCACGGACAAGATTAATCAGAGGATAATAATTGTATTCCACCCACTATAATTGTGGCCTTTTTCTTCTCTTCACTCAAGGACTTTCTAAAAAGGTACTTTGTGTAACATTAGCTGCATGTACTTAGGCAAGTTGGATGTGAAAATGATATTACAAATAATTTATGCATGATCTTCTCTTTGAAGTACTGCTACACTCTCCTTACCTTCTTAACAAATCTATCAAATTAACTGCTGTTAAAAAAAAACTTTGGGAACCCTTGTTCCAAACACAAGTGTAACAATGGGTCCAGTGGGATATGTTCTTGACGGTACCTTTACATAATTCATTGCTTTGAACTAACACAGTTGAGCGCAGAGAGTAGTAGGTCTTGGATGAAGATGTTGAAGGAGCAGATTGCAGTGACAAGTTGGAACCCCCTGAGGTTTAGGAATGATATACTTCAGGTTTGTACAGCTTGTATAAATTGGTGCATGAATGGTTATGTGGGACTGCTGGAGGCAGAGTGAAAATGTGGATTTTGAACGACAACGTTGAAGGTTGAGATGTGACCTGAATCGACAGGCAGCTGGGGACTTGGGCTTGTGTGGGACTGATTTGGAAGGTGTTAAAAGTTAAGTTGTACCCTTGGAAATAATGTAAGGAGGTGACACCAACTATGAATAGAATCCTTGCTCGAGGATAAAGAGCAGTTCACTACTATATTGGACTTAGTGAAAGAGAGGTGTTGACATCAAGACGTGTTCTTATTTTTCCTAAAATGCTGCCATTGAAAAACAATGTTGGGAAGGATATCTTGCAGAGGATCCAATTTACTGTGCTAAAATGTTTTGTTGACCAGTGAAGAAATGCAATGCAACAGATTTGTTGCTGCCACTGTGAGACCTGTGACCTTTAAATAATTAGTAATTAAATAATTATTTGTCCCACAAGGCAGGCCAGAGCTTCTGGTTGTGAACCATTTTAACTCCCTTTCCCAATCCCAAACCAACATTTCTATCCTTGGGTTCCTCCATAGACAGTCAGACCACATGCAAATTGGAAGGACAATACCTCATAGTCCACTTGGGTAGCTCCAACACAATGATTGGATTTTCCAATTTCAATATAAAAGTCCGCTGCCATGAGATCCTGCATCGATCTTCTGGGAGAGCGCTTAGAACTGCGTGAACTTCTGGTGTGCCTCTTTTTGAGCAAGGCCAAGAGGGCTTGATACGGGGATTGAACCCGCGGTGGTTACATACAGTAGTTGGAACTCTAATTGTGTTTTGTCAAAATAAAGTTTAGATGTGCAAGTGCTTGATTCTGGAGGGAAGCTTAGAACGAGTTATTTACACACACATCTGCCCATCACACATCTCACACTTGTATCCACCTATCGTTCAAAAAGATACAAACTGCTGGAGTAATTCAGTGGATCAGGCTGCATCCCTGAAGAACAAGGGTAGGTTATCCATGCTTTCCATGATGCTGCTTGACCCACTGAGTTACTCTAGAACTTTGTGTCTTTTTTTTGTAATCCGGCATCTGCAGTTCATTGTTTCCACCTGCTTGGTTTTGTCCCTTCCGCATCTCTTTATCCCCCCCCCCCCTCCCCTCCCCCCCCCCCCCCCACCCCCAACTCCATGAGCCTGAAGAAGTCTCCTGAACCAAAACATCGTCTGCCCATTCCCAGGTACTTTGGGGTTTTTTTGCACAATAAATAGGGCTTGATTATTACCTAACTGGTTCCCAATTATCAAAAGTGTGGAAAATGTTCAGTCAGATCTTTCTAATGCTTGGCCAAAAGAATAAGTGATCAGGATTTGCCTTTGATCAGGATTAGAAGAGTGAGAAAATAAGCATGTGTTAAGTTGCAGGAGGACTTGGGAAGAGGCGTGTAAAGAACAAAGGGAATGTCTGTAATTGAGTGCCAAATGTAGTAGCAGATGATACGATGCTCGTGGAACTGTCTGGTTAGTTGGTGAAGGTGGGTAGTAAAAGAAATGGGAAAAAAACAACAAATAGAAGCATGCTGGCAGTTTAAACTGTAAAGAGTCATCGACCTAAAACATTAACATTGCTTCTCTCCCTGCAGTCATATGCCTGACCTTATGAATGTTTTTTTTTTTGTTGCTATTTTCTGTTTTAATTTCCCATTTTCACCTTCTCTGTATCTTCTTTCCTGATTGTCAGATAATAAAACACAATCTCCAACTTTTGCTGGCAATAAAATTTCAGCAGCATAGAAAAATCTACAGTTTCCAAGTTTTGAGCCATTTATCTGATTTAACAGAAAGTAGTTTTTTTAGTTTAGAGATACAATGTGGAAACAGGTCCTTCGGCCCCACTGAGTCCTCATCAGCCCGCAATTCCCACACACTAACAGTCTCCACTAGGGACAATGTACACTTATATCAAGCTAATTAAACCTACAAACCTGTATGTCTTTGGAGTGTGGGAGGAAACCGGAGATCCCAGAGAAAACCCACACAGGTCACGGGGAGAACGTTCAAACTCTGTCCAGACAGCACGCGTAGTCAGGATTGAACCTAGGTCTCTGCTGCTGTAAGACATCAACTCTACCGCTGCACCACTGTGCCACCCCTGGAATGAAAATACTGAGCAGGTTAAGAACATCTGTGGCATGAGGGGCATTCTGTAACTTTTCAGCTCAATGACCTTATATCATCTTTGTGGAAAGATCGCTTAATGTCCAGAAATATTAACTCTGTTTCTCATTCCATAGACGTTGCCTGAACATTTGAATGTTTGTACCACTTTCTGTTTTATTTCAAATTTCGACTATCTTTGCCCTGTGTTAAATTCATGAAACTGGTAAGCTATGATGTCATATAAAACCATAATTTAATTACTCAGTGATTCAATGATACTTTATTGTCACATGTAGTGGAATTCTTTATTTTTGTGTACAATACACAAAGTACACAAAGAGTTGCCCCGCTTCTGGTGCCAACAAAGTAACAAAAGTACTCATTAGAGCCATGTTGGTCCCCCTTCATTCTCAGTCACCTATGCTGCTGGGGCCCTCTTTGTTCTCAGCATAAGAAGATACTCCTGAATGCGTCTCCTGAGTACAGGGAAATCCCAGCACAAAACTCAGACATGGAGGCACAGGGAACTGCAGATGCTGGAATCTTGAGGAAAGCACAAGGTGCTGGAGGAACTCAGCAGGTCAGGCAACAATCTGTGGAGGGAATGGATATGCAACATTTTGGGTTAGAACTCTTCTGAAGTCTGGTGATATTTCAGGACAGGGCCCTTTTTTAGTCTGAAGTAGGAGTCCTTCAGTCCGAAGAAGGACTGATCCGAAACATTGCCTATCCATACCCCCCACAGATGCTGCTGTGCTACTCCAGCACTTTGAGTTTTGCTCACGACTCCGACACTGATTTCAAAGTCACCTTTAAATGATTAAGACATAATGAATGCATTGTATATTGAAGGGAGAATTTCAGGGTTCGAGCTTCCTTGATAAACAATTTCATTAAAATCCGCAATGGGTCAGATATCCTCCCAATGTCATGAGCACCCAGTACAAATATAACAGGAGTTATGATATCACTTTATTGATATTAATGTGGCAGAAGGTAGATTCCACATACTATTTTATGAACGTTGTTAAGTATATATATTTTGCAGATGCTACTAAAACAACCCATTTTGCTACTTCTCTGTATGGAAATAGTCAACTAATTAGATTCTAAATCAAACAGCAAACATTGCAGTTGCTGAAATGGTGAACAAAAAATATAAAATGCTGGAAATAAAAGTCCTGTGGTCTCTGGAAACACAAACAGGGTTAATGTTTCAGGTTGGTGACCTTTTGCTGGAGTAGCTCAGCGGGTCAGGCGGGTCTGGAGAACATGGATAGGCGACATTTCAGGTCAGGACCCTTCTCCAGCCTGAAGACCCGAAATGTTGAGCAGGAGGATTATTCAAACAAGTGCAGCACAGTGGTGCAATCATTGTAGCTGTTGCGTGAATGTGCCAGAGACCTGGGATAGATCCTGTCCATGGATGCTGTCTGCAAAGAGTTCTCTCTGTGAACGTGCGGGATTCCTCCGGGCGCTCAATTTTCCTCCCTTTTGATGTGGAGGTTAATTGGGCTCTGTAAATTGCCCCTAGTGCGTCAGGAATGGATGCAAAAATGGGATAACTGTATGAACAGTCTCACAAGAAAACAAAGAAGGGAAGAGATTTAACTTTTTATCGCCTTCCATAGTGAGGAATGTGGAGGAGTCACTGTGGTGGATGTTCATGTTAAAATGTATTTAGTGTGTTCTGGTGCTTTTTATTTGTATGACTGACTTGGCAAATGAAATTCCTCGTATGTTGCACAACATACTTGGTTAATAAAGTATTATTGTATTGTATTATATAATAGGACATTCCTTTGATTTAATTAATCAATCCCTGATTAATAACAACACCATTTGGAGTTTAGCTCTAATCAAATTGGCAGCAAAGTTAATGAAAAATTGCAAGTATGAGAGAAGGAAACAGTGCTGAGATCATTAATGTATGAGAAACAGATGTAAAGGAGATTTTGCTTGGACTAAAACAAAGATTGTTTTGGAGAACATAGCTCAGTGACAGGCCCTTCAGCCTGAAATATTTATGCTGAACATGACGCAAAGATAAACTAGCGGCCAGCATGGTGGTGCAGCGGGAGAGGTGCTGTCTTACAGCGCCAGAGACCCGGGTTCATCCTGACTATGGATGCCGTCTGTACGGAGCTTATACGTTTTCCCCCGTGACCGTGTTGGTTTACTCTGGGTGCTCCGTTTTCCTCCCGCACTCCAAAGATGTACAGGTTCAGTCTGATCAAGGGTCTTGACTGGAAATGTCACCTATTCCTTTTCTCCAGAGATGCTGCCTGACCTGCTGAGTTACTCCACCTAGCATTTTGTGTCTATCTTTGATTTTACCAGCATCTGCAGTTCTTTCTAAAACAAGTGAAACTGGGGGATGTGGAGAAAGAAAAAGCAACCAGTGGAAGAGGGGTCAAGAGTTAAGTTTAGTTTAGTTTAGAGCTATAGTGCAGAAACAGGCCCTTTTGCCCACCGGGTCTGTTCCAACCAACGATCCCCTCACCTTAACATTATCCAGCACACATTGGGGACAATTTCTACTTTTACCAAGCCAACTTACCTCCATACCTGTACATCTTTGGAGTGTTGGAGGAAACAGAAGATTTCTGAGAAAACCCACGCAGTCACGGGGAGAATGTACAAACTCCGTACAAACAGCACCTCTAGTCTGGATTGAACCCTGGTCTCTGGTGCTGCATCTGGTAGATTTCTAAATGATTCAATTTCTGATAAGTTGAAGCCGATTGCGATGCTAGTTGAAGGTGGTTGCCGGAGGTTGCAGATAGTGGAAGGTCTTAACTTCCACTACCTGCCACCTCCGGCAACCACCTGCAACCTCCAGCAACCACCTGCAACCTCCAGCAACCACCTTCAACTAGCATCGCAACCGGCTTCGACTAAAAAATTACCGATTTTTAAAACGGCAACCTATTTTTAGTCGCGGCAAGTTTTGAATTTTTTTAAATAATCGCCGGAACATAGAAGAAGTGGAAACCACTTTTGATCACTAGGGAGACTGACAAAAACCTCCGGGAACCTCTGGGAACCCCACGGAAACCTCGAGTGGGGTGCAAAATCTCCCGAGGTTTCCGTTCAGGTTTCCAAAGTGGGACAGGGGCATTAAGCAGCAACTCTACTTCTGCGCAACCGTGCCGCTACCGTTAAGAGTGTTTAATTGTCAGATGTACCGAGAACAATGAAGTTTAGTCAATGAGTGTAAAACAATGGCGGGTGAGGTATGAAGGAATATCAGTGTACGTTCATTCAGGCTCTGCAAGGTTGAGGTCAGTTTACCAAACAACAACTACACAGCCTCCGTTTGCAGTTTCACTGACAAAGTTGGAGTTGATCCTTGCTAAGTAAAGTGTTGCCAATTCAAATGAAGGAAGGTTACAGTGAGTAGGTGAAGTTAACAATTCATTGCATCCTAATTATTTATGAATTGGTCTTGGCAGGGTAAAAATGGCCAGAAGATGGCTTCGAGGGAAATCAGGGATTATGAAACATTTCTAAATTATTCAATTTCTGATGAAACATTGTTCTGAAATATTAATTGAGACATCATTGATCTGAAACATTAATTATCTCTCTCTCTCTCTCTCTCTCTCTCTCTCTCTCTCTCTCTCTCTCTCTCTCTCTCTCTCTCTCTCTCTCTCTCTCTCTCTCTCTCTCTCTCTCTCTCTCTCTCTCTCTCTCTCTCTCTCTCTCTCTCTCTCTCTCTCTCTCTCTCTCTCTCTCTCTCTCTCTCTCTCTCTCTCTCTCTCTCTTCTTTCTTTCTCTCTTTCTCTCTTTCTCTCTTTCTCTCTCTCTCTCGTTACCTTCTCGTTATATTCCCAGCATTTTCTACAATTAATATGAACAACCCAATTCAATTGATTACAATTTGAACAAACCATCCTGAGAATACTTTCAATCATGTCAATGTTTATGACCCCAATCACTGGGATTTGTCTTTCAACTGCGGGGAAGGGGTAAAGACAGGAAGGAATAGAGTTTGAAGAGCACTCTCGTGATTTCTAAAGAGCAACAATAATGGAACGCACATTGTTTTTAGTCTTCCCTGAATTAAATTATTCCACAACCTTTGCCAGTCTTTCTCATCACCCATCCAAGAGTCTGAGAACCTTGGTCCTGAAGACGAAACAAATCTTATGAGATTAATTGTTATTACTTGACCTGGAGGCTACTGGACAGGGACTGAACATTGCTGCTGGAACTACTTCTACATCGTGGGTGGTATAGTAGATAGTGAAGATGGTTCTGAAAAATTGCAGCAGGATCTTGATCAGTTGGGCGTGCGGGCTGAGGAATGGTTGATGAAATTTAATACAGAGAAGTGTGAGGTGTTACATTTTGAGATGGCAACCCAGGCCAGATTCTACACAGTGAATGGCAAGGCTCTGTGGAGTATTGTCAAGCAGAAGGATCTAGGAGTACAGGTACATGGTCCCTTCAAAGAGACATCACAGTTAGATAAGGTGGTCCTGAAGGCTTTTGGTACATTGACCCTCATTAGTCAGAGTATTGGATATAGAAATTGAGTGGTCATGCTACAATTATGTAAGCCATTGGCGAGGTTGCATTTAGAGTCTTGTGTTCAGTTTTGGCCACGATGTTAAAGGAAAGATGTTGAGTTGGAAAGAGTACAGAGAAAGATTTACGAGGATGTTGCCAGGACTCAAGGACTTGACGTATAGCACCGATAGGTTGAGCCAACTGGAGACCTTATTCCTTGGAGTGCAAGAGGATGAAGGGGCGATCTTAGAGAGGTGTATAAGATCATGAGAGGAATAGATAGGGTACATCCACAGTCCTTTACCCAGAGTGGGGAATGAAGAATCATAGATTTAAGGTGCCGATGCGGTCACTGTAGGAATTTCAACTCATTCAACAGGCCCGGTCCCTGAGATCACATTGCAAAAATATTCTACCAGACTGTCTATCGCTAACCTCTTCTCCTGTCTCCTGGAGCCGATGTCCTCTCTACGGCTCATCCTTTCCTCCCATTATTGTCTGAGAGTATCAGAGTTAAAACAGTTAGCAAATGGGGTGCTCCACGAGGACATGGAAGACGTGTTTGGTGAAACCTATGCTTGCACTCGCTGATGTAAAGGACAGGAGGTGAAACAAAGTTGTACGTGCACCTCTTCCATCTTCAACATGATCCCGCCATCTGTCACATCTTCCTGTCCCCACCCCTTTCCGCTTGTGTAGAGACCACTTTCTCTCTGTCACTCCTTGTTATGCTCAGCCTGTCCCACTAAACCCACCTCCTCCCCAGATACTTTGCCCTGAAACTGTAGAAGATGTAATACCTGTCCCTACATCTCCTCTCTCAATTACATCCAGTGACCCCCAGAGTTCCTTCCAGGTGAGACAGAAGTGCACGCAAAGAGTGTGGTGGGTATATGGAACGAGCTGCTGAAGGAGGTAGTTGACGCAGGTACTATTGCAATGTTTAAGGAACATTCTGATAGGTACATGGACAGGATAGGTTTAGAGGGATATGGGCCAAACGCAGGTAGGTTGGATTGGTGTAGTTGGGACATGTTGGTCAGTGAAGTGCCTGTTTCCATGCTGTGTGACTCTACGACTCTAATTACATTGCACAATCAGGAAATATTGACTCTGCGTTTGCTGCCTTTCAGCCTGATTGGCGACTGCCAGTTGGTGCCTGTTATTTATGTTGTTAAATTGGGTTGCCAAAGAGTAGCAGCAGAGCTATAAACTCTGCCTGCTCCATGGGCACTAGTCTGCACTGCTCTTTTGAAATCAGATTAACGGCATAAATGCTGGGAAATAACTCTTGGACATTGCATTCCCTGCTTCTAAATTAAGATACCAATAGAAAACCACTCGGCATCTTATAGATATTGGCATATGAGGTAATTTGTTTTTTCTCCAGTGTAGGAGGCCAGTATTATAGTGCTGTGCTGATGGGAAAGGAATCAATTTTCTCTGAAAGAATGGTGAAGGGTCAGTCAACGATCTATCCTCCACAATCAATGCAAGTCTCTGCGGCAAAAGCTTTATGTTTTTTGTGGATACATGTGAGGTGATGTATCAGCTTACAACTGATGATGAAAACCATCACACCTACAGACAACCCACTACCTCTCCCCCTGTTTCCCACTCTCTTTCATGTGCCCCACTTGAATGCACACCCATTTCTCCCTTTCTTCTTCCCCCCATCCTCTTCCACCTACATTCCTTCCTCTGGCTTCACTTCTCAAGCATTTTCTATCCTTATCTCCTTATCTCACATTTTTTCTCTGGCCTTTGTCCAACCGAGCCTGTATCCACCCATCACTTGTCAGACTCCGTTCCACCTCTTGCAGCTTTCTTCTCCCCCACACAACAATCAGTTTTATGAAGGGCCCCGACCTGAAACCTCGCCTGTCCACGTTCTCCAGAGACGCTGCCTGACCCGAAAAGTGATTCCAGCACTTGGTGTCTTTTTGTTTTATAATCCAGCATCTGCAGTTCCTCATGTCTAACTTTCATCTGATTTTTATCTAGGGCTTCATCAGCCATCAGTGCAGGTGTTATATAGCAGTATAAATGTTGTTGGTGGGAGTATGAGCATCAGAAGGTAAACTATTTTGTGTCCCTTCTAAATGGGATGGCCACTCAACATAAAATAAGTATCACGGGCATAACATGAGTGAAATATGACCGCTCTCTTCTGTTGTAGAAGGTACAGCTCAGATCCAGAATTAAATAGTTCATGTGGGAGACAGATGTCTGTGTTCCTACATTTTATAATGAAATGAACTGAAGGGATTGTGTGAGTTAAAACAAAAATCCATCACTAATTCTCTAGAACCTAACAAATGAAAGCAGATAGACAACTAGAGCACTGATGCATTAAATATCCCGAGGTCAAATGGACACCATTGGGAATGTAAGGCAAACATCCAGTGTAATTACCACCACCAGCTGTCTCTCTCCTCTCTCAATTTATCTAAATTAAAGGAAAGGTATTCACTACTGCATTGTCTAACGATACCACAGATCTCCAGAGGGAGAAGCTATTTTGAATCTGAATAGAGATCTTGCTGGGCTCCAGCTTTCTTCCTCTTCCAGATAGCTCCTCTCACACGTCCTCTTCGGATTAATTGATGAATTCTAGAGCCAGGGAAGCTAAAAGCTAAGATTGGCATCAAGGCAGCAATTAAGGGATCCCCACAGTATCTTTGTCAGATTGTGCAAATAACATTTTAACTCACCCCATTTTAATTCATTAGAAATTTGGCGCTAGTTATGGCTCGCTGCTGCGCCAAAATTTGTGCCAAATGGTTGTCATCTGGATGCCGTTACACAGATGAAATAGCAGGGAACTTGCACATGAGTGTTCTTGCTGTGGTTCCTCGGATTACCCAGTGTATAAAGCACTGTGGAATGCTTGGTTGGGAGACTTCCCGGGAATATCATGTGCAGGAGCTTGGAGAAAAAGGCATTACAATCAACGGACTGACATCGATTACAAATCTCAATCATGCCGCGGTGGCTACAAGTCAATATTACACCAACAATGAAACACTCTTTCAAACTGCATATTAGTTTAGGATCACACCTCTAGTCAAATCTTTCCATCTCCACCCCTTTCCGCATTCCGCAAATTCCACCCCATCACCCGTCGCACACAACACATAATCCTCCGACATTTTCGTCACCTCCAATGGGATCCCACCTCTCGTCCCATCTCCTCACCTTTCCGTCTACTGCAAACATCTGCTTCTATGCATATTGGTTTTGTTTGGTTTAGAGATACAGCACTGAAAGAAGCCTTCAGCCCACCGAGTCCGCACCGACCAGCGATCAGCGACTCTGTACAGACAGCACCCGTAGTCAAGATCAAACCCAGGACTCTGGTGCTGTAAGGCAGCAACTCTACTGCTGTGCCAATGTGCCACCCTTATATGAAACAAATATTAGTAGGTAGAACTGCAATGTATACCCAGTAGTGCTGTTTCTGTTTCAATTCCTTGGGCAAGAATATCATGATAAAACTTATGTCATTACATGGAACATTTAGTTGCAGACTTTCTAACAGTTGGTAATATAGTTTTTCTATTGCAAGTTATATTTATATGTCCTTATTTAATCAAATGGGCTTCCTATCATGGCTGTTGATAGTTACCACTATCTAGCTATTTAGCTGAAGCTAAAGTAGTTGTGACAGTTTGGCCATTCAATAAATTTGGAATCACATTCACAGGAAATATTAGATTCATCATTAAAATTATGGAAAGCAGAAGATGAATTGCTGCGGCCGTCAATGCTTTCATGGAGTTTTCAAAGCAGAGGAGCTGAAATGATTGTCTTAATGGTCGCAGGAGTCTTTTTTATTGTATACTTATTATCCTCTTAACCATATACAATTCCTCTTTCTTTCTGGGTCTGATGAAGGGTTTCGAATCCAAAACGTCACCTATCTCTTCTCTCCAGAGATGCTGCCCAATCCTCTTTCTTTCTCCTCTTTGCCATCTTGAACTCACCTTTCCCCACCAAGTACTGCCCATAAATGGGGTATTTTTAAGGAGAACGATGATGTTGCAGATGTGTACAAAGAAAGCTCATAGCAACCTGAGTAGAAACCAGGAAGTGAGGTTAGGCGGCCAGCAGTTTGGTGAGAATGGGTAATGTTTGACAGCTATTTGTTCAAGGAAAAGTTAGGAGGACTAGCGGTGTTGGGAAGTAGAAAAGCAGCAAATTCATAAACAGTTAATGGGTTCCTTACATCTATCGATGGGGGTAAAGAAAAAAATGAGCCGGGCATTTTCCCCATTGGGCAGCAATCAATTCAAAGGAAAGTGAAACCTAAAAGCACTTTATGTGGCCAAACTAGACAAGGTTAATGGATCCCCAGCTGATTATGGGTACCAGTGTTCTGAGTTTGTGTTGTCTATGTTAGAGTTGGCTGGAATTAATGGGATAAACCAAATAAGAATCAGTATAAAACACAAACATATAAAAGATAAAGGAGAGAGGGTGTTCAACAAACATGGAACTACTGATATAAAAGTTAGATAGGGTAGCACGGAGTGCCGAGTTTTATCCTGACTACGGGTGCTGTCTATATGGAGCTTGTATGTTCTTCCCGTGACCTGCATGGGTCTTGTCCGGGATCTCCTGATTCCTCCCATGCTCTAAAGATGTACAGTATGTTTGTAGGCTAATTGGCTTGGTATGATTGTAAATTGTCCCCAGTATGTGTAGGATTGTGGACGTGTGTGGGGATCACTGGTCGCCACGGACTCGGTGGACCGAAAGGCCAGTTTCCCCGCTGTATCTCTAAATGAAACTAAAAAAAAACATCAAAGGAGAGGCAGTTGGAAGTAGGATAGTCCAATTGGAAAGGATCTGAGTCAAAACATTCTGGATGCAATAGCAAGTTTGACAGAAGAGTGGGTAAAAGGATATGGGTTTACCCTTTTACACCATGAATGGCAATTGTTCAACTGGTGACAGGGGCCTTGGGGAACGGTCGTCATGGAAGATGGCAAGTTGAGAGGACGCCATGAATAATGGTCTCATTTTTCACAGGAGAAAATTAGTGAGCGGAAGAGATCGAACATTTATTCTTCTTGTTTGTGAAGAAGAGAGTGGCTTTGTTGGGATATTGGAAAATGACATGAGAAGGACCAGGTCCCTGTGGGCTAGCCCAAGGGGAAAGGGTCTGGGATTGCAGAAGAATCAAAAGAAAGCACAACAAAATAAAGCTTGAATTTATTTTACTCCTTTCCAAAAGTTTGGGATGTGACTTTAGGACTTCCAAAATTAGTGTTAGAAGTGACAAACCACTTTTGAATCATAATAAGCAAGTACGATAATCAGTGCTCAGTAAGGTCTGACAAATGTCAATGTAATGATGACCAAATAACTGGCTTTATTGATATTATCTGACAGATAAATATTAATAAATATTAATTATATCATTTTCCGTTTCAAATATCGCCTTGGGATGTTTGGCATCTGCTTTTGCAGTCAATCAAAATCAGCATATATCATCTTATCCGAACGACACTGGTTATGTTACATTACAGTGCAAGGCCAGACATTACTGTTTCAAGAGTCAACAGCCAAGAGCACTTAATTGTCATATGTATCAACAATTGCAATGCCATTCTTACTTGCAGGAGGATAACAGGTCTGTAAACACAATAAACAGATAATATATAATGAATAATTAAATAAATCAATAAATTAATTAATAACAACAATACTAGCACAAAAGGAAACAAAGTCCTTAGTGCAACCAAAATACTGTAGTTCACAGTTGAGGTTAATGTTGTGTAATGCTCAATGGCTTGAAGAAGCTAATCTTGAAGCTAGTCATCACATTTTTCAGACTCCTAGACCTTCTTCCTGATGGTATGGGTGAAATGAGAGTGTTGCCAAGGTGCTGTGGATCTTTGTTGTCACTGGCTGCTTTCTTGAGGCAGTGCCTCTTATAGATCCATTCAATGGTGGGATTGGGAAGGCTGGGAATGGGAATGGAATCATTGGCTGTCTGTCTCATGTGATGTTAATGCTACCATTCTACCATGTGTATGGTATTTGATGGAAGTATTTCAATGGTGCTGTTAGGTTGGAACCTCCAAGCTTTAGACCCAGCAACGATACCGAAAATCACTTCCAAGTCAGAATGGTGTACAACCCGGTTTTACCATTCACCTGCAGCCCTTGTCCTTCTTGGTAGCAGAGTTTGTGGGTAATGGAGGTAATGCCACATTAGTCTGGGTAGGTATTTACAGTGAATTTCATGTGGAGCATACTGCAGGCAGTGTACTGTTTGTCAATGGTGTGTGGAACAAGTATGTAGGGTACAAATCAAGCTTTTTTTTAAATGTTCCCATATTATCTTTCACTTCCAAATTCTGAGAAAGAAATAATGCCCCTGAATCACTTTTGTTTAAATCTGTTTGTGCGTATTTACAAATTCATTTCATGATATAAATTTGACATACGCAGTATTTCCTGACAAGTACATTTGAATTTTTCATGCACAATTGAATTGATACATATATTCATTGTGTATACCTCTCTATGTTTATAAGTTATTGCAGATTTATTCATATGCATTTGTGTCAGCTTGAACACATGCTCATGCAGAATGTGTGTGTCTGCATGTTTGAAGATATGTATGCCATTATCTTTATGAGGAAGTAAAGTTTAATGTCACTTTTATCTAACTCTACTTCCTTAGAAGGCTTGGGAAGTTTGGCATGTCCCTCACCATATAATCTCTCTCCAACTTTAGAGAGGGACCATAGAAAGTGCTTTATCAGGATGCAACACAGCTTGGTTTGGGAAGGCTCACCAGCGTCTCTTCTTCCTGAGGAGACTACAGAAGGTCTATCTGCCTCCTCAGATTCTGGTGAACTTCTACCGCTGCGCCACTGAGAGCATCCTTACTAACTGTATCACAGTTTGATATGGCAACTGCTCTGTCTCTGAACAAAAAGCACGGCAGAGGGTGGTGAAAACTGCCCAACGCATCATCGGTTCCTCACTCCCCTCCATTGAGTTTGTCCAGAGCAAGCGATGTCTGCGAAGGGCGCGCAGCATCGTCAAGGACTGCTCACACCCCAGCCATGGATTGTTTACCCTTCTCCCATCTGAGAGGCGCTACAGGTCTCTCCGTTGCTGGACCAGCAGGTTCAGGAACAGCTTCTTCCCTGCGTCTGTTACCCTACTTAACTCTGCACCTTGGTGATTGCCAGTCACCCACCCCCCTCGGACACTCCTTCCCCCAGTGACAGATCTCCCCCCCCCCCCCCCCTCCCCCCCCTCCCCCCCAAGAAAATTGCAACTACTGCTACTGTATATACATGTATATATATCTTAATGTTCCATTATTCTGTGTTTGCACTTCTGGGTGAGATGCTAACTACATTTCGTTGTCTCTGTACTTGTACACTGCACAATGACAATAAAGTTTGAATCTGAATCTGAGTCTGATCTGAACAGCCCCATCCTAGACCGCAGGAAATTGCAGAGAATTGTGGACGCAGCCCAGACCATCACAGAAACCAACCTCCTTCTGTTGACCAACCTCCCTTGTGTTTATACCTCACGCTGCCTCGGCAAGACCAGCAGCGTAATAAAGGATGAGTCGCACCCTGGCCACTCACTCTTCTCTCATCTCCCAACAAGCAAAGTTAAAGACAAAGTCAATTTCATTCATCACATGCACCCAAAGGTACAGTGAAATTAATTTGCCAGCAGCGATACACTTAAAAAGAACACACAATACACAATAGATTTAAAACAAACATTCACCACAGCATTCTTCACTGTGGTGGAAGGCAACAAAGTTCAGTCAGTCCTCCTCCTTTGTTTATCCGTGGTCGGGGCCATAAACCTTCTGTAGTCGCCGCTACGGACGGCCCGATGTACAGGCCATCTCGTCAGGATGAACAAACCTCCGACATCAGGACGGTCAAACTTGAGTGCCCAAATCGGCATTTTCCTACCGGAGTCCGCGGCTGAAGTATACAAGTGTGAACACACACACACCACCAGATTTGGGGACAGTTTGTTCCCAACTGTTATCAGGCAACTGAGTCATCCTACAACAACCAGGGAACAGGTGCTGAACTACTGTCTACCTCTTTGATAACCCTGGGACTATCCTCGATCGGACTTTGCTGGCTTTACCTTGCATTAAACGTTATTTCCTTATCATGTTTCTATACACTGTAAATGGATCGATTGTAATCATGTATTTCCTTTCTGCTGAATGGTTAGCACGCAACAAAAAGCTTTTCACTGTACCTCTGCACATGTGACACAAATTAAACTGAACTGAACTGATTACCTGTCCCTTGTAAAATGTGCCTGACCTTTTACTCTGTTGATTTTAACCGAACACAGTTTGTAATTTCTATAATAACTATTCAATTGTAGGATTATGCCTGTGCACCAAAATTGAAAATTACAATCTAAATCATTTCATAATTTCTCCATGTGCGTCCTTACCCATGCGCTTTTCATTTCGGCAACTCTGAATACGTTTTTGTTTAATGTTAAAATTTTGGCCACACTAAGAAACTGCACTAAAGGGCGATTTAATCTGGAAAGTCAAACAGCAACAAATTGTCAGCTGTGCCATTTCGCAGTTAAGTGGAAAATTAAAAGACTATGAATGACACATATATTCTGAATCAGTAGGTGGGAAATAACTTCCACATAATGAGCAATTATCCAGTAAGAAGTGGAAGAGGGAACTGTGAAGATGCTGCTGATTCTGTTAACACAGTCCCACATAAATGAAGCCAGAGGATAAAGGGAGTTCATTGGTGTGAGAGGGTTTCTAATTAGGCAGAAAGTGCAGGGCACGACATGAAGATGTTGAAGGTGCTATCAAATTAAAGAGAGCAATGATTTTTAGATTGTTATCTCCCCTGCGAGAGAGACAGAGAGAGAGAGAGAGATACAGAGAGAGAGAGAGAGAGAGAGAGAGAGGAAGAGAGAGAGAGAGGGAAAAAATAGATGAAATATGTTTATGTGTTCTAAAAGGCTGTGAATAGATAGATACAAAATGGTGGAGTAACTCAGCGGGTCAGGCAAAATCTCTGAAGAAAAAGGGTGTGACATTTTGTGTTGGGTCTCTTCTTCAGACTAAGGCTTTATTACAGGTTGACACAATATTAATTATGCCTGACAATAATAAATGTTATTGGAACTCTGATTTCACTTTGGATCCTAAGCACATTAATTTGGCTGATAGGAGAAATTAATAAATGATGCAATGAAATTAATTGAATCAAGAACTTATTCAGGTTAAATATATATTGTTTGTCCCGGTCGTGTGAATGTTCCCACAAATTCCCAATAATGTTCTTCCATCAATGGGTAACATGGGTAATTGTTCTTTTAAAGGACAATATGTGTTGGAGTAACTCAGTGGGTCAGGCAACATTTCTGGAGAACATGGATGGGTGATGTTTCGGGTCATGACCCTTCTTTAGATGTCCATTTTAAAGTCAGGTATCATTTGGTAGGAAAGATCTGTCCATTGACTTCACTGTTCTCTGTGGATTCTTGCCATCCACGAGAACCGAACAGAGTGCACAGATGAATATACATGGGAAACATGGAGCTCAAAACAGTTCCTTTGCTACCAATGTATAATAAAATAAATAAACATGATCCCGGTTAATGCTTGGGTGGGAGAGGTGAAGAAGATCTGCCGGCTGGGAAATGGATGTTCCAGCCAGTAGATGTGAACAAGAATCCAATCATATTGCATAGGATAAAAATCCATATCACATCAACATTGGAACACACCCTGAAGGAGTTTGATGGAGGTATTCAAGGGCTCCTCATAGGCTGCTTCACCATAACTTTCAACACACTTTTTGCAATCTCTGCAGTTGAGTTTATTGTCACGGGAAAAGCTTTTGTTGTGTGCTAACCACAAGTTAAGTGGAAAGACAAGACATGATTACAATCGAGCCGTTTACGGTAGAAAGATACCTGGAAAGCAGTTAGCTGCAGCAGAAGATCCTGAAAGAATAAACACCCTTAAAGCAACAATTATGGTTTGTATCCAACATTACCAGTATAATACAAAACTTCTTGTATGTTCTCAGTCTCATATACGTTATTCCTGTGTCCAAACCTCAACCGTTTTCAGCATTCGACCGTTAGGGCCACATTTATGCGACATAATTTACGCGTCACGAAGCACGACACAACATCATTTACGCATGACACACACGTGATGTGCGCATGCCGTGCATTACGCACGCATGGCGCGTGGTGAGGCGTGGTGGCATAGGCAGTGACGCGCAGTTGCGCACGGCGCCCCAGCATTTTGGGATTCACTAAATCTCTGCGCGCTACCTGCGTGACACGCAAATGACGCCCAAGTGGGACAGGCCCTTTACAGAGAACTTGCTCTCTTCATGTGCACCCAGCATGTTCTTTGTCCAGCCCAGTGTCTTCATAGCCCAAAGCAACAGCTCTGAAACACTCTCCATCACCTCCCCCATTACCAGAAGAATGTGAATAGGAGGTTTCTTAAGATTGTATTTTTTGGAGCTGCAAGTCGTATATTGCTACCTGTTTTTAGGTGTTAACTGGCAAATATGTTTTTTTAGTGCTAATTATGACAACTGGCAAGTATAATAAGGTGATAATGTGTGGGTGTTTGCAGGTGCAGGGATAGCCAGCTGATGAATTAAAACCTCATGTGATGCTATAACCAGGAAGAAAATAAAACGTAGAGACACAAGGAACGGTCCGATGCTGGAATCCTGAGCTAAACACAAGGTGCCAGAGTAACTTAGCGGATCAGGCAACATCTCTGAGGGGAATAGACTGGCAATGCTTCAAGTCGGGACCCTTCTTATGTCTGAAGAAAGGTTCTGCTCTGAAATGTCGCTAATCCATTCCCTCCACAGATACTATTTGTGCCACTGTGCCGCCCAGCTTTACCCGCTGTTCTACTCCAGTTGCGATGGGCATAGAATGGACATGATTAGCAGAGGAACCCTAAAGTGTGATAATACAACTTCTTTATGCTGTGAGTAGTTCAGGTCAAGACAGCACAACAAGGAGGGAGTAGTGGGGGTAGAAATGTTGTTGTTTATTGAAAATGATTCATATCTGAAAAAAATAAATGTATAGCGCTATAGGGAGAGAGTATGAGAATGGGATTGTTTATGAAAGAACTGCAGATGCTGTAAAAATCGAAGGTAGACAAAAATGCTGGAGAAACTCAACGTTTGAGGCAGCATCTATGGAGCGAAGGAATAGGTGACGTTTTGGGTAGAGACCCTTCTTCAGACTTTATCCAATTTCAGGTAGTCCTTGCTTTCTCCCTCCTTTCCCTGCCCTTCCCAGCTCTCCCACAGCCTACTGTCTCTGCCTCTTCCTTTCTTCTTCCCACCCACCCCCCCCACCCCCCCCCCCCCCCCCCCACATCAGTCTGAAGAAGGGTCTCAACCCAAAACGTCACCTATTCCTTCGCTCCATAGATGCTGCCTCACCCGCTGAGTTTCTCCAGCATTTGTGTCAACCTATGGGAATAGGATTAGTGGGTTCCCCTTACAATGAGGTATTATGAACTTGATGGGCCAAATGACCTCCTTTCATTCTGTAGCCATTCTATATTTCCCCGAGTTGAATGATGCGTGCCGTATGTACTTGAGGGCATCTAACCTTGAAGTGTTAGGATGGATCGGGAAAACTGCATTGTAAATGTTCTGAAGCTCAGGCTGCAGAGTTGAAGAGACATGTTGTGGATATTGAGCTGCTTTTCACTGGGGAAAAGAAAAGTGAGACAGAACTCGATGCTTTTTTCAAAAGCTAAATAGGAAAGAAAGCACAGAAATAATCAAATATACCTAAGGCAGGTGTGAAATATTTGATAGAAATGGATAAAAAATACTCTGGTAAAACAAGAAATTGAAATAATGTTGAAATTGCACTGAACTCAATGCATAGAAAATATAAATTACATGAGGGGCAACTTATTTTACACAAAGGGTGGTAGATATATGGAACTAGCTTCCAAAGGAAGTAGCTGAGGCAGGTACTATCAACATTTTAAAATAACATTTGGACAAGTACATGAATAGGGTATTTTTAAAGGGATATGGGCCCAAAGCAGTCAGGTGGGATTAGTGTAGCTGGAGCATGTTGGTTGGTGTGGAGAAGATGGGCTGAAGGGCCTGTTTCCATGCTGTATGGCTCTAAAACATTAAACCAAACTGCCTTGTAGTGTAATCACAAATTCTTGAGGTGCATGCACATATTTCACATCAAACTCATGGAATTAGTTTATCAATCTGACTGTCAAAATAGTATGCTGTTGATTCTTATGTTTATGTCCAGAAAAGGCAAATGTAAGATTAGCCATTTTGTCACATGGAGTCCTGGTGACCATTCAAAAAACTATTCGAAAAGCTACTGGTAATTGTCATTAACTTCCTTGTAAAATATTGGGTGTCTGAATAACTCCCCAAGTTGGGTTTTATCATGTTCCAAACAGAACAATCCTTCTTCCCTTTTTTAAGTCAGGGCGGCGCAGTGGCACAGCGGCACAGCGGCAGAGCTGCTGCTTTAGGGCATCAGAGACCCGGGACCGATCTTGACCTCCGATGTGTCTGTGTGGAGTTTGCACATTCTCCCTGTGACCACGTGGGTTTCCTCTGGATGATACAGTTGCCTCCCACATCACAAAGGCTTGTAGATTCATTAGTTGTTGTACATTGTCCCTTGGGTGTAAAATAGTACTGGTGTAAGGATGGTTGATAGTCGGCTTGGACTCGGTGGGCCAAAGGGCCTGTTTCCATGCTGTATCTCTAAACCAAACTAAGTCAATCCTCCAGAATCAAGATTGGGTAGACTCGATGGGCTGAATGCCTAATTCTGATCCAATGACTTATGATATTGGTTTTGCATTCTGAAGCAATTGATGAAGTCAATATGGGAACCACAGACTCTTCTACAGAGGGGGCAGGAGATCCTTGATAGGATGCGTGGGAGCATAGTTTGTGAGGTAGTACTCTCCTGCCATTTACACTGGCCTTCTGCTCAATGCTGAATCAGAGCCTTGAGATTCACAACATCATCAATTCTCCTTCTCCACTTTCAATTGACCAGGGCCAAGGGTTCAAAATAGTCGTCAGACTTTAATGCTCAAAGATAAATAGACTTTTTTAAAAGGTCAACAAAAAAGCATATCAGAATAAACTGAATTATAAATGTAGTGGCCTTTTGATTATGTGGAGCAACATTTTTTTGGAAAGTCCAAATGTCATCACTGATGAAAATTAATCAAGAAACTCTCAATGTTCTACACAATATAAAAGAAGGGTCTTGACCCAAAATGTCACCCATTCCTTCTTCCCAGAAATACTGCCTGTCCCACTGAGTTACTCCAGCTTTTAGTGTCTATTTTCGGTCTAAACCAGCATTTGCAGTTCCTTCTTAAACATATAGTCTACCTTTGTTTTTCTTTTTAACTTGAATTCCTGTTATCTTAGATAAAAAATATGTAACAGCTTTTCAGACTGATTACAATTGCTTAAATTAAACCCTATGAGCAACATGATTTAAACAGCAAGTGGGAAATATTAAACTATAAATACTCCAGACATATTCTGGCAGAGAGCCAGGGTGGGAATTATGGCCCAAATGGCCTTCTAAGTCTATGATTAATATTCCTACCTTTCAATGTTCAATATCAAGCAAGAGCTTTGATATATCCAATTCAAATTAAATTCACTCAAATCTAAAACTATTGATCTGATCCAGAGGCCCATTCGTCATGGTTTTACCAAGACATTGAAAGTACAAGGAACTATGGCATAGATTATATTGCTTCAATGGTCACCCATCAAGCTATCTATAGAATCATAACCCAACAACTGATGAAGATATCAAAACTGTGCTCTCCCTTATTTGTATGGGCTACTTAAAAAAGGCAATGCCCTTAGCAACAATTAGTCTTCCAGATGATTAAATATGGATCAATTACGACAGCAAAACAATTAGAAACTTTTATCTCGCAGAATAACATGAACATTTGAAAATTCTCTCATGAGTATTGGAGTACAAGGAGGCTGAGGTGATCTGAGAGAGAAATATAAAATCATGAGAATAGGAAGAGTGAATGCACAGAGTCTTTTATCCAGGGTAGGCCAATCAAGAACCAGAGGACATAGGTTTAAGGTGAGAGGGGAAAGAAATAATAGGAATCTGAGGATCAACTTTTTCACTCAGCTTGTGGGAAGTATATGGAATGAGTTGCCAGAGAAGTCTGAAGAAGGGTCTCAACCCGAAACATCACCCATTCCTTCTCTCCAGAGATGCTGCCTGGCCCTTTGAGTTACTCCAGCTATTTCTGCCAGAGAAGGTAGTTGAGGCAAGTATTATTACAGCATTTAAAAGACACTTGTACATGTATAAGAATTGTTTAGAGGGATACAGGCAAAGTACGGACAATGGGACTGGCTTAGATGGGGCATCTTGGATGGCATAGATGAATTGGGCCGAATAGCCTGTTTCCATGCTGTATTATTCTATGACTCTATGAGTCTGAGTATTGGAAATAAACTAAAGAAACAAAGCCTTGTGCCAATGAAAGGTGAGAAATTAAAAAAGATTTAAATATTTATCCTGAGTGACTTAAACATTATTTACTTGTAACATTCCCACTCCAAAGTCTTAACCTAATGAAACATTTGGGTTTAAATTGCTAAAGGCTAATTTTAATTAATTAGTGTTTCAACTGAAGCTTAGTCAGGCAAGTATCTAAGTTATTGAAACGAAGAGAATTGAGCAGTTCATCCATTAATTGTCGTGTAATTGGTTGAATATTTGTTTTAATATATGAGAATGATAAAACATCGCATCACGGGCAGTATCACACATTTCTGGAGCACATTATTTTGGTGAGAGTTGGCAGCAAGTTTCACATGGTCTAGCACCAGTTTGAGTTAATGATGTGTTTACACTATTATCACAAAATAAGCTAAATTCCAACAGCATTTAAGTAGGATGTTAAAGTTGCCATGGTACCCAGAAGTGGTTAATTTCTAGCATCCGTCTAATTGAACAGAAGTGTTTATTAATTATTTTCTCTCTCATTCATTCAATTTTTCTGAGCCTGTTTTTCATTTCATATCTCTCATCCACTTAGACCTTGCATTGATATACCATCAGTGTCCCCCACAATGGTTCACAGAAAGTGTACATTTAAATTATTACTATTAACAGAATTCAGAAAATGCATTGAATTAATCTTAAGAAATAGCATGCAGTTATTACCTTATTTTTGTCTAATGCTTGTCTAAAGCAATGAAGGCCATTCAGCACATTGGCTCTATGCAACCAAGGAAACAATCAATAAATCCCATTCCCTTGTACTCTCTCCCAACATGCCCAGCGACACAGTTTTAATTTTTGTTAACCAAAAGACAACCTCTTGTAGCTAAGGTAGACAAAAATGCTGGAGAAACTTAGCGGGTGAGGCAGAATCTATGGAGCGAAACCCTCCCGTCCCCCCCCACCCTCACATCAGTCTGAAGAAAGGTTTCGACACAAAACGTTGCCTATTTCCTTCGCTCCATTGATGCTGCCTCACCCGCTGTGTTTCTCCAGCATTTCTGTCTACCTTCGATTTTCCAGAATCTTCAGCTCCTTCTTAAACTCTTGTACCTAACAAGGCTATCCACACATATCTGGAATACAGGAAAAAATTGGAGCATTTGAGAGAACATATAAACTCTAGGAAGTTATGGTGAGGTAGCCTGTGAGAAGCCCTTGAATACTTCTATCAAAACCTACAACGTGTGTTTCATTGTTGATGGCAGCATCTGAGATTAGGGTTAAACCTGGATCCCTGGAGTTGTAAGGTTGGCCGACTTCGGGGCTGAGGCGGCGGCGGCTCGACTCGGAGCCGAGGCTGCGTTCCGGCGGTGGCCCGACTCGGAGCTAAGGCTGAGGGACTCGTAGCTGAGGCAGCGGGACTCAGAGCTGAGGCAGCGGCGGCCCGACTCGCTGAGGCGGCGTTACAGCTTTCGGCAGCGGCCCGACTTGGAGCGGAGACGGCATTCCGGCTTTCGGCAGCGGCCCGAATCGGAGCTGAGGCGGCGGCGGCGACAACACTTCGGAGGTCCGCTGGACTGGAAGGCGGCATCTTCAGCCTGGATCGCCTCAGCGCAGAGGGAGAAGAAGGAGGGAAGAGACAGAGACTAAGACTTTTTCCTCCATCACAGTGAGGAGGTGCTTGGTGAACTCACTGTGGTGGATGTTAATTTGTGTTTATTGTATGTTTTGTTATTTATTATTATTGCGTATGACTGCAGGCAGGGACAGGGAGAGGGAGAGGGAGAGTGGGGAGGGAGAGGGGGAGGGGGGAGAGAAGTGGTGGGGTACGGGAGGAGAGAGGGATGGTAGAGGGGTAGGGGGAGGGGGGGAGGGATGGAGAGGGAGGGGAGGAGAGATGGGGTAGGGGAGGGAGGGGAATAGTGTGGAGGGAGGGGAGAGGGGGGGGAGAGAGGGGGAGAGAGTGGGGAGGAAGAGGGGGGGGGGGAGAGAAGTGGAAGAGTGGTAGGGAGGATGGGGTTGAGGGGTAGGGGGAGTGGTTGAAGAGGGACAGAGGGGTGGGGGAAGGGGGCGGAGGGAGGGAGAGGGAAGGGGGTGGGGTAGAGAGGGAAGGGGAGTGGAGGAGAGAGGGATTGGAGGAGGAGGGGAGAGGGGTGAGGAGAGGGAGATGGAGAGGAGGAGGGAGATGGAGAGGGGGAGGAGAGAGGGGGGGAGAGAGGTGTGGGGGAGGGGGGAGATGGGGTACCACCTCCAGTTTAAATTCCATTTGGAATATTTTGTAGGACTAAGAAACCAAGAAACCAAGAACAGGATAAGTCATACAGTATGTTAACACATGTTTAACAAAAGCTATATCCTTCAATATAACTTCAATTCTCACACTGGAAAAAAAACAATAATTTTAAGCCCGCAACACATTTTCATTTGTATGTATTGTGCCCTATTATTCCCTGATGGACAAATTAATGTTCATTGAACTTGGTTGTCTTGCATCCAATTCACGTGTTAATGGCTTAGCCGATGATGAATGAAAAGCTCAAATAGTTCATGGTATTCCTACAGCAGAATAAACTGCATTGAATGTGTTCATATATCAGATCTATAAAGGCAGTAATGAATGAACACATTTAATATTCAATTATAAATTCCAGCTGTAAAGCTTGGGAAAGATGTGAATGTGATCAAAATGTAGGGAAAGGGTGAGTCATCTGTCTATCAAAACCAAAATGACAGTTTTGAGGAATGTGGAGACAAGGATTTTATTCCTTGCAGTGCTGCAGGATGCTGCTCAGTCCTGGGGGTTGACTCTCCTTCTAATTAGACATTGTCTTGCACTCACTGGTTCCCATATCAACAGTTAGGCTCGAGAGTCATGTTGCATGGAAACAGGCCCTTCGGCCTAATGCCCATGCCAACCAAGGTACCCCATCTACACTTGTTCCCCCTGCCCACATTTGGCCCTTACACCTCTAAGGCTTGCCAATCCATTTACTTGCCCAAATTCCTTTACAATTTTGTTATAGTACCTGCCATAACTACCTCCTCTGGCAGCTTGTTCCATATACCCACCACCCCCTGTGTGAAATGTTGCCCCTCAAGTTCCTATTAAATCTTTCCCCTCTCAATTTAAACCTATGTCCTGGTTCTTGATTACCTACTCTAGGTAAAAGATTCTGTGCATTTACCCCTATCTATTCCCCTCATGATCTCATAAACTTCTATAAGACCACACCTCATCTCGCTGCACTCCAAGGAATACAATCATTGCCCGCCCGACACCCCCTATAGGCCATCAAGCCATGGCAAACGAGTTCAGTTCAGCTGGGTACACTAATAAGAACAATTGCACCTTGGGCCAAAGCACTGAAAGAACTCAGTGGATAAAGGAAGACAAAAATGATGGAGAAACTCAGTTGGTGAGGCAGCATCTATGGAGCAAAGGAAAAAGGCAACATTTCGGGTCGAGACCCTTCTTCAGAATATGTCTATTTCTGCCTATTGTCTATTGTCTATTTCCAGCCAGTTCCAGTTTCATGTCAGTATGATTCTTGGATTTTGACCAATAGCCAGTGGAACCTTTGAAATAGGTACAAGAAACAATGGGATTTTGTCACGTGTTCTAGTGAAGTAGTCACTTTGCTCTGCATTGAACAGAATAAAAACATAGAACATAGAACTACAGCAAAGATAGATGCAAAATGCTGGAGTAACTCAGCGGGACAGGCAGCATCTCTGGAGAAACAGAATGGGTGATGTATTGGGTGTTCAGAGATACATAAAACAGTACAGCACTGGATTCATCCTTTCAATAGACAATAGGCAATATGTGCAGGAGTAGGCCATTTGGCCCTTTCTAGTGAGCACCGCCATTCAATGTGATCTTGGCTAATCATCCCCAATCAGTACCCTGTTCCTGCCTTCTCCCCATATCCCCTGATTCCGCAATCTTTAAGACCCCTATCTAGCTCTCTCTTGAAAGTATCCAGAAAACCGGCCTCTGCCACCCTCTGAGGCAGAGAATTTCACAGACTCACAACTCTCTGTGAAAAAAAGTGTTTCCTCGTTTCCATTAAAAATGGCTTACCACTTATTCTTTCTGCCCACAATGCTGGTGCTGAACAGGATACGAAGGTAAACTGATCTCATATACCTGTACATGATCCATATCCCTCTATTCCCTACACTTCCATGTGCCTACCCCAAATCCTCTTGAACGGAACTATAGTATAAGCTTCCACCACCCCCCTCCCTTCCGGGCCCCCAGCACTCTCTGCGTCACCGTATAGCAACGCCGTCTAGCGTTCGACATTTCCACCCTGGGAAAAAAAAACATTCTGTTTGTTTACACTATCTGTGTCTCTCATCATTTTATATACTTCTATCAAGTTTCCCCTCAACCTCTGACGTTCCAGAGAAAACAATCCCAGTCTATCCAAGCTTTGCCTGTATCTGAAATCCTCTAATCCATGCAGCCTTCTGGTAAACCTCTGCACCCTTTCATGTAATGGGGTGACCAGAAGACATAATACTCCAAATGTAACTTTCAAAACTTTTCTTTAGTGATGATACAAAGAGATGAAAGAGAAGTCACAGCTGGAAATTAGGTAATGTATGTAATCTATAGAGAATGTATAATGGTATGCATACAACTGATGTTTTCTCTTCAAAGAAGCCAAGCTCCTGCTACTTTTGAGGTTGGTCTTGTTTCACTGTTTGGATTGATGGCATATGCCATTGTGATAGATGTCTGCAAAGACTGGGTTGCAGTCTGAAGAAGGGTCATGGCCAGAAATATCGCCTATCCCAGTTCTCCATAGATGCTGCCTGAGCCACTGCGTTACTCCAGCACTTTGTGGTTTTTTTTATTTCAATGGTACATGCTCTCAGCAAACGTAAAGAAAGTAATCTTCACCTTGTAGAGACCATGATAGGAAAAGAGAAGGGAAATAGGCAGTACCCCATCAGTTGTCAACTCTGGAATGGAAAAAAAATGATGCATCTGTATAAAATACTCTATTGTGTCTTCCAACAATTATGCAGAGCTCTTAACTGAGAACCATTGCTTCTGTGCAACATATGCATGGTTTTCCTTTATTAAAACAATTTAGATTATGGGACAATATCAATTATGAATTTGCAGGACTGGACAGATATAGTTTCCAGTACTTAACATTAGTCCAGAACATTAAGCCGCCAGTTTAAATGCAAAAAGTTAAAAGTTAAAGTTAAAAGCCACCACCAAGATGAGAGTTGATTGATTCATCGAAAGGGGAAAGGATTAAAAGGAACAGAAAAGGAAGGAATAATTAGATATTAAAAATAATTAGATCTACTCACTGCATTGAAGGACAAATGCAGACACAAATTAGTTGGAATAATTGACCTACTTTTGGATATGTGTGGGCAAATATGGTGATGAGTTAAATGAAGAACTGATCATTTGTTTCATCATTGGTGTGGGATATTTAATTTGCACTTAAACCATTTGAATTGACAAGTTGAAAATTTCACTGACATCCCATCACATGGGATTTCAATAATGGAAGAGCAGAATTGAATTCAAAAGTGTTAAGATTTTTTCCCCATACTGGCAGTTTATTAGAAATCTTGTATTCTTGTTTGGGGGGTTTTCAACGGTGCATTTGATAGGACACAGAGGGAATCAACAAGATAACATGATAAATAGAAGAGATGGATCTTTCTTACCTTTCTACCATCAATCAAAACTTTGCTCTAACTCCAAGTTGAGTTGAAATGGGTGCAGGAAGGGTTTAGCTGCATGCTGCCTGGATTAAATGCTATTAGCTTCATAAAAGGTTGCACAAACTTGGAACACTGGAACACTGGAGGTTGAGGAGAGACCAGATAGAGACCAGAGAGAAGAGATAAGGTAGACAGTCAGAACTTTTTCCTCAAAGCCAATTAACCTTAAAACCTGTACGTCTTTGAAATGTGGGAGGAAACCGGAGCACCCGGAGAAAACACACGTGGTCACGGGGAGAACGTCCAAACTCCATACAGACAGTGCCCACAGTCTGGAACGGACCCGGATCTTGTAAGGCAGTAACTCTATCTTTAAAGATCTTAGCTTTAAGGTGGAATGAGCAAAGTTTAAAGGAGATATGCAGGGCAAGTTTTTCTACATAGAGTGTAGTGGATGCCTGGAACACACTGCCAGGGATGGTGGTGAAGGCAGATAAAATAGGGGCGTTTAAGAGTATTTTGGACAGATATATGGCAGACAAGGATTGAAGGGGAATAGATAAATCGCGTGGAAGCAGATGAGATTAGTATATTTGGCATCATGTTCAGCACAGACATTGTGGTTTGAAGGGCATGTTCCTCGGCTGTACTTTTCAATGTTCTATGTTCTAACTAGCTGAGAAAAGCTGGTAGTTAAAGGCCAATTGAGAAAATATCCAATATTCTTCCCATGTAATTGATCTTCTGCACAGTGGTTATTATATTACATACTTAAGTAAAAGCAGTGTAGAATGACTTTTTATCCTCTGGTCTCATTTGTAATGGTGAATATAGATTCCTTCAATTCGAAGCCTAAGTGAAAAAAAACCCAGCAAATTAAGTTCTTAAAATTTAAATCAGATTTTGATCTAGTAGTGTATGATTCTGCTGCTACAATATCATGCATCTTAATATCTCGACAGTAGAACAGCAAAGTTTTATCTGTCAGTAAGCAAACTGGAGCACACCAGAAACATTAAATTTGAGCCCTGAAACTGATGAAGACCTTTAAAATTATCGAACGGTTTGACACATTAGATCGGAGAAAATCTTTTTATATGCAGACATTTCTGAGAAATTCAAGAATAAGACAATTTGGAAAGAAAGACAAATGGGAAATATATCAAAACTAGTCAGCTATGCCTTTCATGTTTGCTCCACCATTCAATGCCATATCCTCTCTTCCTCCCCCATTATGCTCTGAGTGTGCAGAAATGTATCTTCTTCTTAAATATATTCAGCTACAGCTTATATGGATGTGGTTGTGAAGTAACCAATCACCACATGCTGAATGAAGAAAGTTCTCCTTATCTTGGTTCTCAATCTCTCACCTTGTGGCCTGAGACTGTGACCATCCCAGCCAGGAGAATTAGCCTTGATGCATCCAGCCTGTCTAACCCTGTCAGAATGTGTAGGAAGGAATTGCAGATGCTGGTTTAAATCGAAGGTAGGCACAAAAAGCTGGAGTAACTGAGCGGGGCAGGCAGCATCTCTGGAGAGAAGAAATGCGTGACGTTTCGGGTTGGGTCTGAAGAAAGGTCTCAGCCCAAAACATCGCCCATTTCTTCTCTCCAGAGCTGCTGCCTGTCCCACTGAGTTACTCCAGCTTTTTGTGTCTCGCCCTGTCAGAATATTATAAACGTCAATGAGATTGCTTCCCATTCTACAAACATAGTTGATCTAATCTTTCTTCATTCACCTATCCCACCATCCATGAATCTGTCTTGTAGCTGTTGATGTAAAAGCTTTTGGGCAAAAATTCTCTGTACAAGGTAAAGAGATTAAAATGGCACACAACATTCCAGGTGTAATCTCACATATAAAGCACTGTATAATCCTTGCCCCTTTACTCAAAACCTCTTACTATGAAAACGAATAGACCATTGATTGATTGATTGATTGATTGATTGATTGATTGATTGATTGATTGATTGATTGATTGATTGATTGATTGAAAGACACGGAATGAAGACAAACCCTATGGCCCATCAAGTCCATGCTGCCTATTAATCACCCGTCTAAACTGGTTTGATGTTATTCTACTTTCAAATCCACTCCCTTCACACTAATTTACAGAGGCCAATTAACTTACAAACCCATACATCTTTGGAATGAGGGAGCAAACAAAACGCCCAGGGGAAACCCATGCGGTCACAGAGACAACGTTCAAACTCCACACAGCCAGAACTCAAGGTCAGGATCAAACCCTGGTCTCTGGCGCTGTGAGCTGCACCACTCTGCCGCCCCAATTGCTGACTTAACTGTTTGCTGCACTACATACCTGGTTTCATTAAATGATGTACAAAAACATCCAAATCTCCATACATCAATATTTTCCAACTCAACACTATTTAAATAAAACTCTGCCATTTTTCTTTATTCTCCCACCCATGTGGCTAACTACAAACTTGTCCCTAATTTATTGCAACAGTCATAGTTTACCCCCATTTGATCAAGCCGTCTCGGACGCCATAAAACCAATTTAGCATCATTAACAAATCTCTAAGGTAAATTATCACAACTCACTGTTCCTTGCACATTAACTAATTTCCAATTCATGTTAGTACTTTCCAATATAATGTTCTATGAATTTACACACTAACCTTTTATGTGGAAGTCTTTAGCAGTGTAAAACAGCATCACTGTGCACATGAGTCAAAAGGAATAACAATTCATTTCTACTCCTACAATTCATTATGTCCCCTATTGTAGAACCAATGTTCTATCAGTTTTATTGTAGGAAGGAACTGCAGATGCTGGTTTAAACCAAAGATAGACACAAAATGCTGGAGTAACTCAATGGGACAGCAGCATCTCTGGAGAGAAGGAATGGGTGATGTTTCGGGTTGAGACTCTTCCTCAGACTGAGTCAGGGGAGAGGGAGATACTTATATAAGTTGGATGTGTAAGGTGTGAAAATGAGACAAAGGGGGTGGAGATCAAGGGAAATGTAGAATAGATCATTGTTAGTTAAGGGAAGGGAACAACAAAGCAAACAGATAAAATGTAAAGGAGCACAGTCAGACTAGTCAGAGAACTGGGAAGTGGGAGGAATGGAGAGAGACGGAAGGAAAGGATTACTTGAAGTTTGAGAAGTCAAAGTTCATACTGCTGGGGTGTACGCTGCCCAAGCAAAATATGAGGTGAGGCTCCTCCAATTTGTGCTGGGCCTCACTCTGACAATAGAGGAGACCCAGGACACAAAGGTCAGTGTGGGAATGGGAGCAGAAGTTAAAAAGTTCAGCAACTGGGAGATCAGGTCGGTTTAGACGGACTGAGCGGAGGTGTTCAGTGAAACGATCACCGAGTTTGAGCTTGGTCTTGCTGATATACAGGAGTCCACACTTGGAACAGCGGGTACAGTAGGTGTGGTTGGAGGAGGTGCAAGTGAACCTCTGCATCACCATGTTGGGGTCCTTGGACGGAGCCGAGGGAGCAGATATAGGGACAGGTGTTGCATCTCCTGCAGTTGTATGTGAAAGTACCTGGGGAGGGGGTGGTTTGGGTTTGGGTGGGAAGGGATGAGTTGATCAGGGAGTTGCAGAGGGAACGGTTTCTGCAGAAAACGGAAAGGGGTGGAGATGGGAAGGTGTGAATCTTCAGTCAGATCCTATCAGTTCTGACAGAGTCTCAGTCTCGAAACATCAGCTGTTTCTCGTTCCACATATGCTGCCTGATGGCTGAGTGTTTTCAACGTTTTCTCTTTTTATTGTAGATTTCCAGCATGTTCAGCTTTTTAATTCAAAGTGCTCCTAATGTCTGCACTACTACAGACCTTCCTGTTCCATGGTCTTCAATCTTGATGTATAGCGTTCTCGAACAACTTTCCAAACCACTTCTCAAACTCCAGTTAACCACCCATCCCTCGTCAACCCACTCTGCCATCTCACCAAACAAACTGCAGCAAATTAACTAAAAGCAAGTCTCCTTCACTAAATCTGTGGCAGCTCGCCCTAAAGAGTCCAGAATTTGGCAGTACTGTCAATTCAAACCCTAGTTATGTTATAAAAGGTCTCCTGGAGGTTTAAGGGTGAACCAAGCCGCAACACAGCAGGGCAGAATGCATGAATCTTGAGCATTTGAATAACCAAGGCTACAAAAGGCTACGGACTAAAAGCTGGTTATAATGGGATGAGTATAAATGAATTAGTGGAGACATAAGAGGTCCCATAATCTGGAGCAAAATTCAAACTGCTGAAGAACTCAGTAGATCAGGCAGCATCTGTGGAGGCAGAGTGATGATTGATGTTTCAGGATGAGACTCTGCATTACGACTGATGGGTGATTGATCGGGAATTAATAGATAGTTTACATAGGATGGGCCAAAGGTCCTGTTTCTGCGCTGTATGACCATCACTCGCATGGGAAGTTATGTTGATAGGCTTCACTGAAGTGAATGTAAAGGGGTTCTGGAAGCCGTGTATCAGCGTGCTTTGTTCAAGTGCTGCATATTCTGTTCATTGCTGAGAGACCTTTACCATGGCGAGCTTGGACTTTGTTTTCCGGTGAATTATATAATGCACTCAGAGGATTTGAAGTGAATTTCACCAGAGTGAAGTTAATGAAGGCCAAGAGTTTGAACAGCCCAATTCTGAGATATAAGCCAACGTTAGCAATAAATAAACACAAGGTTGGTGCGTTTCTGCAGACACTTTGAAATAATTAATAGATAAATCTAGTTTTTATTAACGGTGTGCATCATGCGTAGTGTAATCTTACAAAACGGTATTAAACAAAGCAATTTCCTGAATATCAGAACTTAAAAGATCCCCTGGTGCTATTGACGATGCGGTTTATTCAATTGTGCTGAACCCTATTTATTACCAAGCCAAACAGAACTGTTTATCCTCTCATTCTTTCTTTGTTTCTCTTGTCTCCACTGAAATTCAATTTTCAAGTTGAAGTTACTTTGAATTATGTGTTTCCGGAGTCTGAAATTATGCGATACGTTCTCATTAATTTACACTATGTGACACTAAGGACACTGTACGAATGTGTGGATCTGTGACCTACCCACAAGGGTTGACATTATTGCCAGGAGTCTCCGATGCTGCAATGAATTAACCTCTCTGCTTTTTGTGTCAGTGTCCATTGTCATTAATGCTGGACCGTGCAAAGATGAACACTGAGTGTCAGCCTACTGTCTCTGCATTTCACCGTGCTGAATACATACAGAAGCATACAATAAATGGTACTTATATTTAACATCACCAAGACAAGGTTCCTGGCTCCACTTGTATCCAACTGGCTCCTCTTGCTCCACACTGACCTGGCCAACGAAGGTTCATGGTGTAACCATAAAATACCTGGCCTGCTCACCATATATTGGGAGTCACCTCTCAAGAGCCAAAAATCAGCAAAGGTAAACATTGGTGATCAAATTCATCCTCGCCTTCAATGGTAAACACGGACCAACAATACCAACACAGACTTAGATACATTGAAGCGGAGGATATTTGATGGTCAAAAACTAGATCAAGCACAAAACTCATTGTTCACTGGTGATCCTTGATAGTTAGATAGTTTTGAGGCAAAGACTACCTGGACTAGGTATCTCAAGGCAGTGGAAAGAACTAAACACTGTCTTCAGAAAATTTTGCTGAACACCTCTGCTCAGACTGACTTAACCTACCTGATCTCCCGGTTGCTCAGGACTTTAACTTCCCTTCCCATTCCCAATCTGACCTTTCTGTCCTGGGCCTCCTCCATTGTCAGAGTGAGGCCCAGTGCAAATTGGAGGAACAACACCTCATATTTTGCTTGGATAGCTTACATCCCAGCAGTATGAACATTGACCTATCTACAGTGGCTTGCAAAAGTATTCATACCCCTTGAACTTTTCCACATTTTGTCACGTTAAAACCACAAACGTAAATGTATTTTATTGGGATTTTATGTGATAGACCAACACAAAGTGGTGCATAATTGTGAAGTGGACGGAAAATGATACATGGTTTTCAATTTTTTTTACAAATAAAAAACTGAAAAGTGTGGCGTGCAAAAGTATTCAGCCCCCTTTACTCTGATACCCCTAAATAAAATCCAGTGCAACCAATTGCCTTCAGAAGTCACCTAATTAGTAAATAAAGTCCACTTGTGTGTAATCTAATCTCAGTATAAATACTGCTGTTCTGTGAAGGCCTCAGAGGTTTGTTAGAGAACATTAGTGAACAAACAGCATCATGAAGCCCAAGGAACACACCAGACAGGTCAGGGATAAAGTTGTGGAGAAGTTTAAAGCAGGGTTAGGTTATAAAAAAATATCCCAAGCTTTGAACATCTCACGGAGCACTGTTCAATCCATCATCCGAAAATGGAAAGAGTATGGCACAACTGCAAACCTACCAAGACATGGCCGTCCACCTAAACTGACAGGCCGGGCAAGGAGAGCATTGATCAGAGAAGCAGCCAAGAGGCCCATGGTAACTCTGGAGGAGCTGCAGAGATCCACAGCTTAGGTGGG
This sequence comes from Leucoraja erinaceus, assembly GCF_028641065.1. Taxonomy (NCBI): domain Eukaryota; kingdom Metazoa; phylum Chordata; class Chondrichthyes; order Rajiformes; family Rajidae; genus Leucoraja; species Leucoraja erinaceus. The sequence continues at coordinate 16,937,522 of NC_073408.1, forward strand.
AGAATCTGTCCACAGGACAACTATTAGTCATGCACTCCACAAATCGGGCCTTTGTGGAAGAGTGGCAAGAAGAAAGCCATTGTTGAAAAAATGCCATAAGAAGTCCCGTTTGCAGTTTGCCACGAGCCATGTGGGGGACACAGCAAACATGTGGAGGAAGGTGCTCTGGTCAGATGAGACCAAAATTGAAGTTTTTGGCCTAAATGCAAAACGCTATGTGTGGCGGAAAACTAACACTGCACATCACCCTGAACACACCATCCCCACTGTGAAACATGGTGGTGGCAGCATCATGCTGTGGGGATGCTTTTCTTCAGCAGGGACAGGGAAGCTGGTCAGAGTTGATGGGAAGATGGATGGAGCCAAATACAGGGCAATCTTGGAAGAAAACCTGTTAGAGTCTGCAAAAGACTTGAGACTGGGGCAGAGGTTCACCTTCCAGCAGGACAACGACCCTAAACATACAGCCAGAGCTACAATGGAATGGTTTAGATCAAAGCATATTCATGTGTTAGAATGGCCCAGTCAAAGTCCAGACCTAAATCCAATTGAGAATCTCTGGCAAGACTTGAAAATTGCTGTTCACAGATGCACTCCATCCAATCTGACTGAGCTTGAGCTATTTTGCAAAGAAGAATGGACAAACATTTCAGTCTCTAGATGTGCAAAGCTTGTAGAGACATACCCCAAAAGACTTGCAGCTGTAATTGCAGCGAAAGGTGGTTCTACAAAGTATTGACTCAGGGGGGCTGAATACTTTTGCACACCACACTTTTCAGTTTTTCATTTGTAAAAAAATTTGAAAACCATGTATCATTTTTCTTCCACTTCACAATTATGCACCACTTTATGTTGGTCTATCACATAAAATCCCAATAAAATACATTTACGTTTGTGGTTGTAGCGTGACAAAATGTGGAAAAGTTCAAGGGGTATGAATAATTTTGCAAGCCACTGTAACTTCAAATAGCCCTCTCTCTCTATCCCCTCCCCTTCCCAGTTTTTCCCACCAGTCTTATTGACTGCTACAACATCCTATCTCTGTCCCCCTCATTCCCCTGACATCAGTCTGAAGAAGGGTCTCGACCCGAAACGTCATTCATTCCTTCTCTTCAAAGATGCTGCCTGTCCCGCTCAGTTACTCCAGCATTTTGTGTCTAACTACTATAATGACAGTTATCTAAAATAAACTGTATGCCAATCTTTGTCATGGGAAGAGGTTTGCAAGTAGACACAGAAAAAGTGTGAAAGACATGCTGAAAACCTGAAGAAATGAAATATCACCACTGACTCCTGGGAATCCCTGAACCATGATACTGAAGATGAAACAATCATTGGGATAATATTGTGAACCTTAAACCCATGTTTCAGAAACACATAGAAACCCTGTGTAGAAGAAACGCACCCTACTTCACAAACTACAGTCTCACTTGGTCCTCACCCATCACATATATTGCCATTGTTCTCATTACCCTTCTGCATTCTCTGCAACTTTATACAGGTTGGATTTCTAACTTGTTTCTAGTTATGATGAAACATTGTTTTGAACTATTTTCTAGTTCTGAAGAAACAAGCAAATGTGAAATGTTGGGCCAAGACCTTTCTTCAGAGTTATTGTTGGGGGGGGGGGGGGGGGGGGAAAGCTGGAAAATGGTATAGGCAGGACAAAGCGTAGCAGGTAATATTGCTTCATCTAGACATGAAATATTATTTCTCTCTCCACAGTTGCTATCTAATCTTCTGACATTTTCAGCAGTCACTGTTTTCATTTCTGATATTTTAACCATCTGCATTCTTTTGCTTCTCAAATAGTATTCAAGGAGTGACAGCACATGGCTGTAATGGTCATAATGTAATTGAATGGCAATATAGGCTTAAGAGATTGAGTGGACTTTTCTCTCCCTATCATGGCAGTATTTTGATTACAGCACCGTGGCGCAGAGGTAGAATTGCTGCCTTAGATCCAGGTTCAATCCTGACTATGAGTACTGTCTGTATGGAGTTTGTATGTTCTCCCTGTGACCACGTGGGGTTTCTCTGGCTGCTCTGGTTTCCTCGCACATTCCAAAGACATACAGGTTTGTAGGTTAATTGGCTTCAGTAAAATTGTAAATTGTCCCTCATGTGTAGGAAAATGTTAATGAATCATTGGGCGGCATGGGCTAAAGGGCCTGTTTCTGCCCACACTCTCTACCTGGACCAGATTTCACAGTGCTTGCATGATGCACACCTTGAACATCTTGAATACACAGGAAAAAAACTTTACAATATTATTTTTCTATGCTGTAAACCTACATTGGTGTTGAAATTACTCCGTTAATTGATTCCTTCAAAGTAACATGCAATTGGTCGATTTGATTTGTTCTCATGCATCAGCTTTTCATACATATATCTAAAGTAAATTGTCTGACATTTCCTCTAAGGTGGTGGAAAATACATTTTCAGGCCCATACATCAAGTCTACTTTCTTGAGCATCATTTGTGTTTCTCAGCCTTAGAGAGATGGATACTGCTTAATTTTAAGAACTTGTCACAGTAATAGTGACATGTTTAGGTGGCATCCTTCTTCTGACTGATTGTCGGGGGTGGAAGAAAACTGGAAAAGGGGAGAGGCAGGACAAAGCATGGCAGGTAATAGGCCGACACAGGAGAGGATTTTTGTTTTGACAGGCAGTTGGTTGGAACAATAACCAGAGTCATCGCACAAATATGTGTGAGTACAACGAAATGCACTGGTTTGAAGAGTTGCAGATTGCGTAGCCAGGAGAGGAAAGGAAAGTAGCAGGGGGGTGGGGTGGAGGGTGGTGGGAGTCCTGGTGGGGCACAGGGGAGGGAAGGAGGGAGGAAGACAGGTGTTAGTCAGGGAGTGTGAGGGGATGATCTTCCCAGCCCGTCTCAGTCGGTGGAGGGGCATCCATGGCAGGGAGCGGGGGATGATGTTGTTTTTACCAAGTTAGTGCCCTGTCCGCAGCAATTGGAGAATTGAAGCAGGTGGTCAGGATACTCTCTATAGTACACAGTGTTTAACAGAAGGGTTTCGACCCGAAACGTTGCCTATTTCCTTCGCCCCATAGATGCTGCTGCACCCGCTGAGTTTCTCCAGCTTTTTTGTGTAACCTTCAACATTTATCCAGTTGGATTGTATGCAACTAAAGCAGAATATTAGCTGCTGTTTCACCAGTTTGCACATGGACTCACTCTGGCTGTAGCAAAAAAGCACTATTGATTTGCAGTGGAGGAGATCAAGACATGGAAAGATTAGTGGGAATGGGAAGGGGAATTAAAATGGCTAGTAACCGAGAGACCGACCACAACTGTTTAGCTCTGCAACTCTTCAAACCTGTCTCACACCTACTGTTCTCATCTCTGACCTTTGTTCCAACCATCTGCCTGTCACCCCCTCCCCCCCCCCCCCCCCCCCTCGTCTGAGTCAACGTATTACCCACCATACTTTGTTCTGTCTCTCCCCTTTTCCAGTTTCCTTCCCCCCCCCCCCCCACCCCCCCCCCACAATCAGTCAGAATCCAAATTGTCATCTATCCCTGTTCACCAGAGATGCTGCCTGACCCGGTTTAGTTGCTCCAGCACCTTGTGTCCCTTTATGTATTAACCAGCTTCTGCAATTCTTTGTTTCTATGCTGTAGCATTAACCTAGCTATTTTAGTGTAGACAGAAAATCACAAAGACAATCTGAGTGATAGAAGTAGGGGTCTAAATCAGATGGATAAGCACAAAGCTTAAATATTTATCACTACTTTCTGGGATAGAAGCTAATAGTAGGAAGATGGTGTCATGTATAGCCAATACACAGTGAAGGAATAAGTGAAGTTATGTTATTGAATCAGAAATTAATAACACACTTTATACACATATCAGACTCGTTCTGTTTCAATGGTCAAGGAGGCATACTGTCTGATGAGATTCCTGACCTTTGACCTGAATGTTTGCCAGCCCTAATGTTCTTAAATCCTATTTTGATTGCTAGCCTTCTGAAGGACACACTTTCATTTTTACTTTTGCACGTAGGCCATCTCATGGGAGAAACACACTGCTCTTATTCTTGTTTGTGAGGGTAAATATAACCCTTGTAAGCTATGCTGGTTTCCAACAAGGTCATTGTATATTTGGCTAAGTTGCTAAGATGGCATTAAGGCATCTGCCACTTCCAGAACTTAGGGACCAGCAGGTTAAATATATATATTTAATATAGGGCAAAAGTGATTCACAATTTTCAACAATACGTAATAAGCTACCATTAATTTTGAAAACTCAGAACGATAGTTCCCGACTGTTAATTTATTTTTAAAGAATGTTATTGCTAATTCTCCAGCTCCTACCTTAAGGCTGTAAAACATTTCATGCTTGAAGCTGAATGTCAGAATTCTGTGCAATGAGTTCACATGTGCTATCCCAGAAGAAATCATGTCACTTTAAAACTGATTCTCATCCAAAGGGGCTTAACCTTCGCATGCAAGGCACTGTTCAATGACAAGCACTGTTTGGTGGGCAGGTAAGGCATTGGAGGACACTGGCTTTAAAGCGTGTTCGATTCACCAGCCCCGGCCACTGAGTATTTGCATTAGAAAATCACAGCACTTTGAAGTTACCTGTCACTAAGGTGAACACATTCTTCATTTGCAATTTAAACAAGGTTTCAATGGAAGCAGAAGTTGGGTGACTTCTATTATAGAAGGTCAATTTGCAAATGTGTAGGATGGTGTTAGTGTAAGGGGTGATCGCTGGTCAACGTGGACTCGGTATGTTAAAGGGCCTGATTCCGTGTTATTATATCTCTAAAGTAACGTCTAAAATCATCCATTTAGATATGAGGCAGCCCTCAGAAGTAAATGTTGAATTATACAATTTCAGATAACAAGCTTTTCCACTGTGTGTCAGAACTGACCAGATAGATGATTGTACAGCATGGAAACAAGCCTTTCATCCCACTATCCATGCTGACTGTCGATCACCCATTCACACTAGTTCTATATTATCCCACTTACTCATCGATTTCTTTCACACTAAAGACAATTTTACAAAGACTATTTTGCCTACAAACCCACACTTTTGGGATTTGTCTTTGGGATTTCTGAATTATAATGTCCCATAAGCATTTATATTGCCCCAGGGGATCATTGATTGACACAGATTTCAATATTTTGTTGAGGGAGGGTATTTAAAATGATCTAAACAATATATAATGGAATGATAAAAAACCCCACAAATGTCATTCGATAGAATGTATGTGTTCATTCATGGTATAGAAGTATAAAAGTCACATGGGAAATAACTTTTTATGGATGAGAAGCTACCAATCTGAATTCCTGCCCTGATAATGCACCAAGAAATATTCCCTGCTTGGCCGCTCACTTCTTTGAAATGATGGAATGAGACTTTAATTACCCATTGAACTGCTTCCAATTGATTCAATAATGCCAGATGTTAGAAATATCCTAGCAGCTGAGAGATGGGAAATTTGCTGAGATTTTAACTACGTTATCCCATAATAACTTTGGTTTGCAATTCAAACTGATTGTCCCATAGACTCGAATTGAGCCATTATTTGAAAGTTCAACCAATAGGTTTTCCTGTCAGTGTTACTTCATCATCAGGAGAGAAGACAGGTACGGGATACTTAGTTGGATGATCAGCCATGATCATATTGAATGGCGGTGCAGGCTCGAAGGGCCGAATGGCCTACTCCTGCACCTAATTTCTATGTTTCTATGTTTCTATGTTTCTATGTTTCTAGTTACAAAGCCGACAAGATCCACTGACACTTCTCACTAACTCCGGCTCCAAAAACATAATGGTGCAACTTTTCTTGATCTTTTGAGTCTCGAGCCTAAAATCGGCAAGGGTTTATTTCTCAACTCTTTATATATTCTCATTTTTAAGCAACACCTTGCATTATATTTACTTACTTAATACATGCAGAATGTTGACATTTGCTCCATTGAGCCCAGGAGAGAAATCCTATCAGTCTCATTTTCTCTCTCCTTTTGAGTCTCCATATCAATCTACCAGTATAACCTTCTATGCCCTTCTTGCTCATTTGTCCAACCTTTCCTAAAAGGCATTTATACTACTTGCTTTAATTCGACATTGTCATCATTCATTGCTGCAAATACCCTTGTGGGCACATGTCATGGCCAGAGAACTATATGCTCAAAGTCACTTTGTGTGCTAGGTGTGTTCTGAGGCCCAGTCTCCTTTAGTGATTGATTTCATAATCATAATCATAATTAGCTGAGTATTTTTGCAACATACGAGGATTTGCCATACAGTCATACCATGAAAAGCAACAAAACACACAACATACATTTTAACATGATCATCCACCACAGTGACTCCTCCCCATTCCTCACTGTGATGGAAGGTGAAAAAAAGTTAAGTCTCTTCCCTTCTTTTATGTTGCATTTTTGCTTAGTACAAAACAATATGTGAATTTGTAACCTACAATTTCCATTTTGCAAACGTTTCCAGATATTTCAGAATACTAATCTATCAACATGTGCACACGAACAGCGCTAATCCAGTTAAAATGTCTCCTGGAATTCTTGTTTTGGTAGGAACTGCAGATGTTGGTTTAAACCGAAGATAGGCACAAAAATCTGGAGCAACTCAGCGGGTCAGTCAGCATCTCTGGAGAAAAGGAATAGGTGACGTTTCGGGTCAAGACCCTTCTTCAGACTGAGAGTCAGGGGAAAGGGAAATGAGAGATATAGATATAGACAGTGATATAGAGAGATATAGAACAAATGAATGAAAGATATACAAAAAAGCAACAATGATCAAGGAAACAGTATATTGTTGGCTGTGGGCTAGATGAAACTGAATTATACAGACAATGAAACTCACCAAAGAGACCATGAAACTAGTACAATGACTTGGGTGGGGGAAGGGCAGATAGCAAAGGTTACTTGAAGTTAGAGAAATCAATATTTATACCACTGGATTGTTAGCTGCCCAAGCAAAATATGAGATGCTGTTCCTCCAATTTGCAACTGAACAGGCCTCAGTATCTAATAGTATTACTCGCCACACCTTACAAGTAACTGGAGGAACCTCATAATCAACCCGACTGCTTGAGTCTCACCATGTTGATTCAGAAACTATTTAAAATGCTTTCACTATACAAGCATTCCAGCAGTTCTATTAGTGTATTTCAAAGATAACTTGATAAAATTTACATAGGCACAAAAAGCTGGAGTAATTCAGCGGTCAAGCAGCATCTCTGGAGAAAAAGAATAGGTGACGTTTCGCATCGAGACACTTCTTCGGACTGAGAGTCAGGGGCATTCTTTAGCAGCTGAACCTATTCATTATCAGAGTTCAGAGTACCTCCATCTCTGTCATGTCTTGGGGAAATGTTAAGGCTTTTGCAATCTTACACTCTAAATTACTTCTCGCATTTCTGAATAAACAAATGATCGCAATGGGCTTAATTTGTGAAAAGCAAGTCAACAGGAAAACCATGTGGAAATGTAATGGTTTTTCAAGTAGGAAGCCATCAGTAAGTCAGTCGAGCAGAAGAGATTATTTTCAAGTACATTGCACTTGCTACCTGTGAAGTAATCACTGGTCAATTAATCAGGTAACGACTGCATTTTATTTTTGTAAGGTAGCATTTTAATGAGACCAAACGGGAATTGTGTAGTGCTTGAATAGAAATAGTTTCACCACACAGACAAAATGGCATCATCAAAATAAATGTGTAGAGAAAAAAGATCCACATCAAAGCAGTTAAGACCTTTTACTGCTACCCTTTGGTCATTTACTACTGCTGTCCCATCTGTCGACAGATTCAAAGAAGGTTTGCAGTGATAGAACTGCTTAGCACAGCATGAGGCTATACAGCATTCAGCTCATCATGCAGTTGCCTACATTTAAATTCAATTAACTTGCTTCCTTCCAAATATAGATCTAATTCCCTTTTGAGTATTATCACTAAATTTGCTTTTATCACCCTTTCAGGCAACTAATTCCAAATTACCATAACTTTAATAAGAATAATTCTAACTATCTGTAAAATTGTAATTCTAATTTAAACCTGTATACTATTGACATACTATCTACCTATGTACTACCTTAGTTCAGTTTGGAGATACAGTGTGAAAACAGGCACCTCGGCCCACCGAGTCCACACTGACAAACGATTGCCCATGCACTTGTTCTATCCTACATACTAGGGACAATTTACAGAAGCTAATAAACCTACAAACCTCCATGTCTTTGGAATATAGGAGGAAACTGGAGCACCCGGAGAAAACCCACATGGTCACAGGGTGAACGTACAAACTCTATACAGACAGCGCCCATAGTCAGGATCGTACCCAGGTTTCTGGCTCTGTAAGGTAGCAACTGTACCACTGTGCCGTTGTGTTGCCCTGGAAACGGTTTATTTTTTGCTGCCTGTTCTGACAAAGTCCCTCAACATTCTGAGCAACATATTAAGTTTCACTTCAGCATCTTTGCGACAAACAGAAAACACCGTATACACAAAACAGATTAGTCAATAATAGAAAAGGAAAAGTATTGCCCATTCTTCAGTTACAATCTGTTTGCCACTGCAAAAACAAAATTAAAAACTTCATGTTTTATCTCTGGAAACATTAATCACTGAAATTTCACATTTCATTTCAAAAGTAGATTCCATGGTATTATGTGCAACATGCAATAATTAGGAAAGATTGGGAGTTAATCAGTTGATTACCCTTTTCATATTTCATCCGCATGAATAATACGTAATTGATCAGGTTAGATTGTGGATAGTGGAACAGTCACTTTTCCAGGATCAGTAAATGAGAATCTTTCCAGTTGTATTTTTCACTGCCAACCTTGAAACATTTGTGTAGTGTTTGAGGAATATTACACTCTACTAGTAATAACATATCCTTGAATTTAGAGACACAAGGAAATACATGTGCTGGAATCTTGCGCAAAACATAAAGTGCTGCAGGGACCCAGCAAGTGAGGCAGCATCAGTCAGACAGGTGTCAGAGGTTATGGGGAGAAGGCAAGAGAATGGGATTAGGAAGGAGAGATAGATCAGCCATGATTGAATGGTGGAGTAGACTTGATGGGCCGATTGGCCTAATTCTATATCACTTATGATCTTATCATCAGTGGAGGGAATGGACAGATGTCGTTTTTTGGGTTGGGACCCTCCACAGACCCTCCACAGACCCTCCACAGACCCTCCACTGTCTCACTGAGCTCCTCCAACACTTTATCTTTCACATTTTAAATTTAACACCAACTTAAGCAACATGTTACATGATGAATAAAAGTAAATATATGACTGGTGTTGAGGATACAGAACCATGTAGAGCCACAGAGTCATATACCACGGAAACAGGCCATTCAGCCCATCACATCCGCACAAAACAGCAGGCATTCGTCTCAGCTTCCAACATTAGTTCCACAGCTCAGGCGATTCAAGATCAAAATTCAGTATTGTACTTATGCTGATTTCCAGAATAATTCACAAGGAATGCAAAGAACAGTCTTTGAGGTACTTCACCATTTATGCCACTGCTTCCAGAACATCCACTTGAAGCACTATCGTACATTGAATAATATTTTAACAATCACTTCCCTTTTCAGTGAGGAATAGACTGAATGTCATCACAATCAATTGTCCATAGGTTTGCATTCCTTGACCAAATGGTAAATGATTTGACAATCTTCATGTGTTTTGACTTTTTTTCATTGATCAGTTGATAATTTAATAGGATACTGATTTTTTATTTCTAATGCAAAAACTGTGGATACAAATACATCAGGGCGGCACAGTGGCACTGCACCAGAGACCCTGGTTCAATACTAATCGTGGTTCTGTCTGTGTGGAATTTGTATGTTCTTCCTGTGACTGCCTGGGTTTCCTTCAGCTGCTCGAGTTTCCTTCCAAATCCCGTGCGTGTGTGTGGCTTTGCATATTAATTCAACACTATAAATTGTTAAATTAAATGAAAAATACAGCACACAAACATGCCCTTTATCCCCATCAATCACCCCTTCACACTAGTTCTATCTTCCCACTGTCTTCCTTGTGGTAGAATCTGGGAGGAGGTCGCTGAGAACATAAGAAGATTATTAAAACATTTATTCATGTAGTGTCAATGCAAATGGTGGTTGATGGTCAGTGTGAACTCAATGGGGCAAGGGATTTGTTTCCATGCTGTACTTCTCCATGAATCTGTTACTCGGGTAGAATACTCGGAATGTTAAAATTCCAAGCCCGAAGCCTCTTCAAGCTGTGACACAAGTGATGCAAACAAGACAAACGATTTTTTAGCTGTGAAGATTAACTTGTAATGCATTATTAATCATGGAACTATTATCAAATGGTAGGCAATGGTATTAAATATTTTGAATTAATATAATTAGAAAGTTATTACTTTTACTGGAATCCAAAGGCTTGGAAATGAAGATTTGCTCGTGGTGGTAGCTGCTAGACTGGGGCAGATAGATTAGCCAGGAAATTATTCTGTGTAATATCATTGTACAACCACTTAATGCACTGTTATCAAATTACTTTTCACTACTTCAATGGAAATAGGAACATGTTTGTCATAATTCTGAAGCCCTTGTCTCCATTAATATCATACACAAAGGAAGTTGATAAATGAAATCACGTGTTTGTGCGATGTTTAATTTTGTTTAGTTCAGAGATACAGCATGGAGACAGGCCCTTCGGTCCACTAAATCCGTGCCAACTAGCGATCCCGAGCATTAACACTTATCTTACACGAACGAGGGACAATTTTACAATTATACTAAGCCAATCAACCTCCAAACCTGTACGTGTTTGGAGTGTGGGAGGAAACCGGAGACCTCGGGGAAAACCCACACAGGTCATGGGGAGAACGTACAAACTCCGTACAGACAGCAGCTGTAGTCAGGATCGAACCCGGGTCTCTGGCGCTGCAAGGCAGCATCTCTACCGCTATGCCACCGTGGCGCCCTAATGCTGTGATAGTTTTAGACTTTATGCTGTATTTCATAGAGGGTAATTGCAAATTTTAATTTTCACAAATATTTCAAACCCCAAGGAAGTAGAAATGGACTCAAACACAGAGTGTAGTAGGTAACTCGGGCATTGTTCAATATTTTGCCCATTGAATTATTTGTATCATTTGATTTTCACTGTGGAATCTTTCCACTCTTGATTTCATCCATTGACTTCTGTGATGAGGTTTTTAACTATCCTTAATTGGTTGATGATGAAGCCAGATACCCACCTGCTGCTGGTTAATATATATGGAATTAGGAACGCTCTCACTTTGAATTAGCTTTGTTCATTTCCTCTCCCTCAGCAGGGGGTTAGAGAGTCATTCAGTTTAATCAGTAGCAAGAGCTTTAACTAGAAAGCACCAAATGTGAAATTAATGACCATTATCTTTCTTTCCTCTGCTGCTTCATGTAGGTCAGATCTCTTGTACTTAAGTTTAAAACTGTTACAGTTTCAAAGATCAGAACTGTTCACATAGTAAAATGTTCGGGAAAGCGCCCAGCACATATTGTCCTCAAGATTGACAATCAGGTCTATGTCTATTTCCCGCTTGATTTCTCGTTTTCACACCTTACACTCCCTTATCTCTGTGTCTCCCTCTCCCATGACTCTCAGTCTAAAGAAGGGTCTCAACACGAAACACCACCCATTCCCTCTATCCAGAGATGCTATCTGTCCCGCTGAATTACTCCAACATTTTGTGTCAATCTTTGGTGTAGACCATTTCCTTCTGACACACAATGTCTATTTACCACAGGCCACTGTAAAGAGGCACAAGGTAAAGTCATCAAGGAAATAGACAAATAGGTAGTGACGTGTGAAAACGCACACCTCCGGTTTCAGGAGAGTTTTTCCCAGCTGTTATCAGGCAACTGAACCATCCTACCACAACTAGAGAGCAGTCCTAAGCTGCTATCTACCTGATTGGAGACCCTCAGACTATCTTTGATGGGACTTTATTTCCTTTACCTTGCACCAAACATTATTCTCTTAACATATATCCATACACTGATCTATATCGGTGAGACCAAGCGGAGGTTGGGCGATCGTTTCGCCGAACACCTCCGCTCGGTCCGCAATAACCAAGCTGACCTCCCGGTGGCTCAGCACTTCAACTCCCCCTCCCACTCCGCCTCCGACCTCTCTGTCCTGGGTCTCCTCCATGGCCACAGCGAGCAGCACCGGAAATTGGAGGAACAGCACCTCATATTCCGTTTGGGGAGTTTGCACCCCCGGGGCATGAACATCGAATTCTCCCAATTTTGTTAGTCCTTGCTGTCTCCTCCCCTTCCTCAGCTCCCCTGCTGTCTCCTCCCACCCTCCAGCCTTCTGGCTACTCCTCCTTTTCCCTTTCTTGTCCCCACCTACCCCCCCACCCCCGATCAGTCTGAAGAAGGGTTTCGGCCCGAAACGTTGCCTATTTCCTTCGCTCCATAGATGCTGCTGCACCCGCTGAGTTTCTCCAGCTTTTCTGTGTAACCCTCCATACACTGTAACTGGCTCAATTGTAATCATGTATTGTCTTTCTGCTGACTGGTTAGGGTGCAACAAAAGCTTTTCACTGTGACTCAGTACATGTGACAATAAACTAAACTGAACTGGACTGAAGAGATGTTGTATTACAAAAATATACAGATGTGGGAGAAGTGAATGAATGTAGGCAGAGAATTCAGGGAATTACACATCTGGGTAGTTGGAAAAGTAAGTGGAGAATTGGGATGGGAAAGATGGGGTGGATGAGGGAGATTTACAGTGGGTGGGAGAATGACATTGCACAGGGGCCTAAATATAAGAACGAGAACTAAAAAATATTTTCCTGTTGATTTGTACATTGACAAGGTTGCAACCTGACATTCATCCTTAGTTGCTCCTGAACTGAGTAGGCACTTGTTTGTGGATCTGCATTCACATACAAACCAACCCAGATTGAATTGCCTAATTTCCTTTCCTTGACAGCCATTAGTGCCACAGTGGTTCGGTGGCACAGCGGTAGAGTTGCTGCCGTACAGCGAATGCAGCGCCGGAGACCCGGGTTTGATCCTGTCTACGGGGGCTGTCTGTATGTACTTTGTACTTTTGAGGACTTGGTGGGCCAAAGGGCTTGTTTCCCCACTGTATTTCTAAAGTCGAAAGTTAAAAGATATTGCACCCATGCCTCTCCTCATCTGTATAAACAGCACTTTAGCCCCCTCCCATTTCTTGTTAGTTATTTGATGCGATTTTTAATGTTACAGATCCATAATTATTAATTACGTGCCTGATGTTTAAACATAATTCTGGTCACTACAATGAGTAAATTCACTACAACTATATTTTAGGTGTGAAGACCATAAAGTGTGGTTATACATTCTCATTGGAGTGGATTGAGTTGAGGAAATATAACATATGTCTTTTCAGTATATGTACTCTTCACTTTATCAATATTAATGGAACTGAGTGGCTGTTAAATCAAACCTAACCCATGCCACATGTTAACAAAACCTCTTCAATTCCTGCACGTCAGCATTTCTACAGCTGATTGAAACCTCCATTTCATGACATTATTGTGAAGGTTATAGCTCCATAGATAATCAAAAGTGCAGGTGAGGCAATTGTCTGTCCCTGTGCCTTTGCAGATTTCCATATGAAATGGTTCTTTCAGCACTTTGGCTTGCACCCCAATTCCATTCTCCACAAGTTTTCAAGGCACCTTGTCTCCCTTGTTCATATTGACTGCCCTATCACTAACTTGTACACGTGCCAATTCTACTGTTGCCAAATCACCTCTCGATCCACACGCCGTTGGGATGTAGGAAGAACTGGATGTGTCTGAAGGAAATCCGTGTGGTCACAGGGAGAATGTGCAAACTCTGCAGAGACGGTTCCAGAGGCCAGGGTTGATTGCAGCCAGTGGAGCAGTAAGTGAACGGCTCTACCATGCGCTAATTGTTCCGCACTGTATCTCAATCGCTGTATGACTGTTCTCACAGTTTGTATATTCATAGACTCTGGCTTCTCTCAAAGATGCACCAATTTTGCATGATTTTCCAGAATTATGGGCACCAGGTCTCCTTTATTGTACAGCCATTCAACTCTCTTATTGTTGATACTTCCCTTGTCCCTTCAAGCATCTCTTGAGCAGCATTCATCTATTTTATAAATGCACCAAGATGCATACTTGAGCATGGGGAAGTTTAAAGAAATGTAAGTTCAATGCCACACCAAAGCAGAAAGCTCAGGCACTCCATTATCTAGCGTAACTTAAAACCTGCTGTCACAACGCTTCTTCATGAGACGCAGTGACATTTCCAAGCAGAACAACTCGACTCAGAGGAGAAGGGAGCTGAGGCCAGTCCAAGCTGTTCAACATATGTTTCTGAGTATGAAGAAGCTCTTCATTTTAATTATTTTTGTTTTCTTCCCCGTTACTTTTGTCTCTAGTCCCACGCACACACTAGACAGCTGGTGAAACAGAAAGGGAACATCCTCCCAGAGCTCTCATTAATGCTATGAAGAGGTTGTAAGAGTTGACGTACTCTGGGGCTATGTGCACTCTCTGTGCTGTAAACTTTCCAATGGGATTTTCCTACACATCTCCTCTCCCACATGACACAGATGGTTGTATTTAATTCATGGATCAAGCCTAGTCTTGAGCTCCCTTCTGTACCTTGACTCATTGTTACCCATTATTCGTACAACAATGTGTAGGAAGGAACTGCGGATGCTAGTAGACACAAAGTCCTGGCAGCATCTCAGGAGAAAAGGAATAGTCGAGATCCTTCTTCAAACATATCTGTGTCTATCTGATTATTCGAACAACCAGGATAGAATCATGGTGAATATGAAGATTGAGTTGGAAATTGATCTGAATACACAGTCATGGGCATAGAGATAGTACAGCAGGTGACAGATGCCAGCAAATTTACTACCTTGACCAACCCCTTTCTAGTTCAGGTTATTAATGTTGTCTAATGCAGGCTATAGAATGATCCTCAACCCTAAAGAATAACAATGGATAATTGTTCAACAACAGAACAGGCTGTTTGGCTCATCGTGTTTGCACTAACTATGATGCCAATCTAACCAATCACACCTGTATCCCTCTATTCCCTATCAGTTCACATGTCCTTCTTAATGCCCCTTAAACATTGCTACCATATCTGCTTCTATCATCACCCCTGGCAATGTGTTCCAGGCATTCACCATTTTGTGTGAAAACGTACTTGCTTCATTCATCTCCTTTAAACATTTTCCCTCATCTATTACCACTAGAAATTCACCTATCAAACATAGGAAAAAGACTGACTGACTCAACTATCAACTATGGCTCTCATAACTTTATACACTCCTTTCAGGTTGCCACCTCTGCCTCTGATGCTCCAGAGAATGGGATCCAAGTTTGTCCAACCTCTCCTTTTTGCTAATAGACTCCAATCCAGGCAACATTCAGTTTTGTTCTCATTCCACATCTTTCCCACGGTGTGACAATCAATAATGCACACAGTATCCCAAGTGTGGCCAAACCATAGTTTTATGCAGTTGCAACAATACAATGCCCCAACTGCTGAAGGCAAGTATGCTGTACACCTTCTTGTTCTTCTTGTATTGCTACATTCAGGGAGCTATGGACTTGTGAAAAATGGGAAATGACTTGATACCACATTAAAAAAGGGTACAGGTAGACTGGGTTGAGAGAAAGACTTTTGGCACGCTGGCCTTCATCAGACAGCGCATTGGGTATAGAAGTTGGGATGTTAAGTTGCAATTTTATGAGACATTGATGAGGCTGCACTTGGACTATTTTGTTCAGTTTTGGATATTCTTAAAGGTGCCATTAAGCTAGAAAATTGCAGAAACCATTTACAAGGATGTTGCCAGGACTCGAGGGATTGGGTTATTGGGAGAGGTGGGTAGGCTAGGGTATACACAATCATGAGTGGCATTGATAGGAAAGTGCACAGTCTTATTCTCAGGATTGGAGAATCAAGTATTAAGAACTAAAGGAATTAGTTTGAGGTGAGAGGGAAAAGATCAATAGAAACCTGTGGGACTACTTTTTCACACAGAAAGGGGTGGGTGAATGAGTGAACGAGCTGCCAAGGGAAGTTGTTGATGCAGCTGCAATAACAACATTTAAAAGATATTTGGGCAGGTACATAGATACGAGTCGGTGGGGGCGCTGCAAGCCGGCGACCTGTCAACAGCATGTCCGTTTTTTTCAATTTTTTTTGTTTTTTTAGTATGTTTTAAAGTATGTTTTTTGTGTTTCTATGTCTGTTTTGTGTGGGGGGTAGTGTGTGGGGGGGGGGGGGGCAAGGGGGAAACCGTTTTGGTCGCCTCCTCCATGGAGAGGCGACTTTTTCCAGGTCGCCTCCCCCGTGGCCTAACAACGAGGATCGGCGTGGCCTTTCCCAGTGACGCGCTCGGGGATTCAGCGGCGGGCGCAGTGGGGACTCTCGGCGTGGAGCGGGCGAGCCCTCGCTGGGGCTCGCCGGAGGGGAGCGCTCCGTTTCGCTGACCCGCGGCAGCCGACAGCCTGAGCTCCAACTGGCGCGGCGTCTACAGCCCGGGATCCCTCATGGCGGACCCGGGAGAAGAAGAAGCTTCCACCGCTGGCCCGCAGCCAACTTCTACCACGGACCCGGCATGGAGTTACCATCGACCCTGGAGCGGAGCTTCGACCGCCGGCCCTGCGGTCTGCGGTGCTTCTAGCTGCGGCGGGGACTTTAAATCTTCGACCGCCGGCCTGCGGCCTACACCATCCTGAAGTCGCGGTCTCCGGTGGGGAAGAGCCGACTATGGACTGGCTCTGGACTCTGGACCCGACCACAGGGGGAAATGGAGGAGGACTGGACAATTATTGTGCCTTCCACCACAGTGATGAATGCTGTGGTGGATGTTTGTGTTAAATTTTTATTGTGTATTGTGTGTTCTTTCTCATTGTACCGCTGCTGACATATTCATTTCACTTGCACTTTATGTACAATGTGACGAATAAACCCGTATTGTATGGTATTTTATTGTATTGTATATTGGTCAAATGCTAGCAAATGGGACTAGCTTAGATGGACATTTTGGTTGGCATGGATGTGTTGGGACAAATAGTCTGTTTTCGTACTGTATAACTCCTCGACTCAGTAAATGATGGGCATAACATGCCTTGCCAACAATAACCACATCCCATTAAATGAATAAATGAAACTTTTAATGCATGCGATAGAGGACAAATTGACATTATTTTCAAATACTATAATATTTTTTTATTATTTCGGGGCATTCTGTGCTAATGTTTTCAACAATGATGAATTAATTAATCAATCTCTGGAAAATGAAAGGTGATTGTTACACAGTGAGATGAAAGCTATGTAGGCTACAAAAGCCCCAGTGAGTAAGTGTCTGCTGCTCTCTATCGCTATTGTCAATTCGACAAAGAATCAAAGGCTCGAACATTGTGTACAAACAAATGAAATATGGAAGCAAGATTTCCCCTCCCACTATAGTCATTTCAGTCTTGTAAATATGACACCAGTAATCAAAGCAAAATCATCCAATTTGCCTTTGTAAAATGACATCATAACTTATTAAGGATTCTGCTTAGTTCAGAATCTAAAGAAGTATTTCAATTCTCTCACATGAGCTCCAATTTTGTTTTCTGCATACAATGGTCCAAATTGTGTATGTGCTTATGGTCCTGGTCTTCTCTCACTTCCAGTTCTTTACCTCCCACCTCACCCCTTATTTTCAGTTTGAAGAAGGGTCCCGACCCGAAACATCATCCATCCTTTCTCTCCAGAGATGCTGCCTGTCCCACTGAGTAAATCCAGCACTTTGTGTCTATATTGTGTTTGTATATATGTATAATTGTATATGTATATGTGTACATAAATGTATATGGTACCCTCCATGACTTGGATAGAATGATCCAAATTTGGTTCCACCACAGCGCAACCCCCATCCTCCGCTGGTTCTATCTCATAGAGTCGTATAAGATACTTTGAATCCTCAAGGATGACATTACCACTGGCAAAAGACATCCCTGTATTACCATCTGCTCTTTCTATTTCCTTTTGCTATACAGGCTGGATGTGTATGATGGAACTGAGCTTGCACATTTTGTAAGTGAAAAGTTTTAGTTTTCCCACTGGCACCATCAAAACAAAAATACATCATTATTGATTACAGACTAATGGAGTAGAATCTGGTTCCGCTTGAGTTAAAATGAAAAATGCTGGGAACACTCAGCAGGTCGGGCAACATTTAAGAAGATGCAAATAAATCATTTCAGCACTCTGAAGACTAATTCTGGTTGTTGATGGATGTAGTCCATTGATATTACCACTGGCTAAAAGCACTCCTTACATCCTCCTCCGTTCTACCTGCTCCAACATCTTCCCGATGATACTGTACTCCAAGAAGGAATGCCTCAGAAGAACCATACCTATAACAACCTCATCACTTGCCACATCACACCCTGCATATTGAGTAACTTTAAAAAACAAGTAAAAGTACATGCATTGTACTTGGTAATTGAGACCTGTAGTACCAGGTAATAGAAACCTGTTGGGATCTAAGCTCAATTTCTAGGCAACCAGTCAAATGAACGGTCATCTCTTCAGCTAGAGTGTGGTCTTGACCTCCCATCTACCTTATCGGAAATCTTTGAACCCTCTGTAATCGGATTTTATCTCGCACTAAATGTTGTACCCTTTATCCTTTATCCGTGCACTTTGGACGGTTTGATTGTAATCATGTATAATAGTCTTTTCATTAACTGGAAAGCACATTCAAAATCTTTTCACTGTACGTCGGTACGCGTGACAATAAAGAACTAAACTAAAACTGAATATGGTTGCTGATCCTTTTAAATTAAACTAATGGAGAGGGGTGAGCCTTTCTGACTGTTGAATGTTTATTTAACTGTATCAGGTTAAAAGAAGGCATTAGTCAGAGGACTGAATTCCACCACAGGCATCAAATCAGCATTACCCAGTAAGAAATATCATAATTTGACACTGATGTAGTTTTCTGCATGGTATCACATGCGCACACTCCAATACCCTCACTTACTTGGTATTTCACGTGACTTGCATCAGAGACAGATGTAAATTTATTGGACACCATTTTTGGATCTAATTCAGCCCCCTAAATCAATGCTATGAAACCAGATTTTCCAGTCCAATGTTTTAACAAGTGCAAAATTCATAAATGTCACATCCCATCATTTTAGGATTGATTATAAATCCTCCAGCTAATGTGTTAAGAAGATTAGTCTTCTAAACTGCCAATTTTAAAAGTTCCTTCAAAAATCATGTTTATTGTAGACATTTTCTTCCAGAATATGAAAATCGTTTAAAAGGTTTTCTTTTGAACGATGTAACGCATTATAACGCAAGGGTTATGTGGCTGGTGTAGGATTAGGATTGTGCAGGTCCGTTCAACCTTACAGAAGAAAGTCAGAAAATGCTGGAGCAACTCAGTGGGTCAGGCAGAAACATAGAAAATAGGTGCAGGAGTAGGGCATTCGGCCCTTCGAGCCTGCACTACCATTCAATATGATCACATCTGGAGTAACATGGACAAGTGATGTTTCGTGTTGGGACCCTATTTCAGACTGATTGTGGGGTAGTGGTAAAGCTAGCTAGAAAAGACCAGGGGCAGGGGCAGGACAGAATGATTCAATTATACTTCACTGTCCCAAAAAATGTAATAGGTGAACACGGGCGAGGTTTTTTTTTTAATTCAAGGATGAAAAGACAGATGTGAGCTGGTAAAGGATAACAAATTGCAAATTGTTAAGCTTGGGGATGGACAAACTGTGAATTGTGAAGCCATTGGAATGGATAATGGGAGAGGAGAGAAACCAGAGCAAGGTCATCCAGGGTTCATTGGAGGGGAGTGGGGGAGACAAGAAAGAGTATGGAGAGGTCTTGGGGAGAAAGGGGAGGGGGAACAGGTCTGTTTGTGGATCAGTTACCTAAAATTGGTGAATTCAATGTTCAGGGAATTACATATGTGTAGGAAGGAACTGCAGATGCTGGTTTACATCTAAGATAGACGCAACATGCTGGAGTAACTGAACAGGTCAGGCAGCATCTCTGGATAGAAGGAATAGGTGACATTTCCACGACTTGAAACATCACCCATTTCCGCTCTCATCTTGCTATGCCCTCTCGTTCTTGTTTACCTTATTCTGTGCATTCACCCTATGATTTTATGCACCTCTATTGGATCACCCCTCAGCTTCCTGCGCTCTGAAGAGTAAAGTGCTAGCCTTCCCAGCCTCTCCCTGCAGTCCAGACCCTGCAGGAAGAACTTAACTTGCTGTTGCTAGAGAATAGGTGTATTGAGTTGAAAGTATCTACAATAAGGTGTGAATGGAACATTTCTTCTGTAGGTTTAAACTGTGACAAAATTGCAAGGATTTGGTTGCACTTTGCTAGTGTGGCCCTCCTGTTAATGTGCATGTCACAGTATCTGCACCTTGTGAACAGGGGGTGTGCATTGTTCAAGCATGTTTCAAAGCTGCTTCAAAGAGATTACATGAATATCTAAAGAGCTACACTTTGTGTGTCAGCAATTTCATTGTCTTTCAATTCATACATCAGTGAATTAAGCCCCCCTAAGCCAACATGTTATTCTTACAACACCCGTTTTCTACTTTCTGTTTTTGTTGAGGGTTTGGGTACCTTGCTCAATTCCTGAGAATTATTTACTATCAAATCTGATGTTAAATCAATTGGCAAAACCAGTTGGTTTGATTAATTAACTATTTGTGAATTATTTACGGACCAATTCCTCATTTAAAAGATTCAGTGCCTTGTTCATACTCATTGCTTACCCAAGCATCTTTGAGAATAATATTGTCAGCCTATCGTGCAAAGCAATCACTTAGCCTATGAGATGAAATCTTGGTTCTAACACCTCATGGGAGAATCCCGTTATCCGACATGAAAAAATATTTCTTCAGTGCTGTAGAGGAGATGGCTCGGCCTCAATCCCAGAGTAAAACAAAATAATTTGCGTTAAAATCATATTAGTTGAACCTGGAAGGTAAAATTGACGAGTCCAAATCCTAAGATAGACACAAAAGTTGGCGGGACAGGCAGCATCTCTGGAGAGAAGGAATGGGTGACATTTCGGGTCGAGACCCTACCTAAGACAAAATCTGAAGCAATTAAATTAGACTTTATGTAAATCTAATTTTTACTTGTAATTTTAATTGTTATGGGATGTTACTCATAAGCCTGTATTTATTGTCTGCTCCTACTCATCCTTGTCAAGTTAGCACTGAGTAACCCTTTAGAATCAATGCGATTTATAAAGTCATACAGTACAGAAGAGGTCTTTTGGACTAGCAATTCTGTGCTGGTTATCGAGTACTCCTTTACATTCCACGCTAATCCCATCTTATTTTATTCTTCCGACATCCACCTAGATTCTCCCCAGATTCTAGCACTAACCTATATCTTTGGGTCAATTTACAACGGCCAGTTAACGGACCGACCCACATGTCTTTCGGTTGTGGGAGGAATGTGGAGCACTAACAGGAAGCCCACGCAGTCGCATGAACAGCAACTTGTATTTCACTTGGGCAGCTTACAGCTCAGTGGTATGAATATTGATTTCTCTAATTTCACATAACCGCGGCATTCCCTCTCTCTCCATCCCTCCCCTGCCCAAGTCACACCAGCTTCTCGTTTTCACCCAGCAAACAGCTATCAATGGCCTATTTCCTTTATCATTGTTACTTTTTTGCATGTCTTTCATTCATTGCTCTTTATCTCTCTACATTATCATCTATATCTCTCGTTTCCCTTTCCCCTGACTAGTCTTGAACTGAAACATGGGACCCAACGGGTCCCAATTAGTCTAGTCTCCTTTAAAATTTGATCCCTTCACCTTACAGCTATGTCCTCTGTTCTGTGACTTTTTCACCCTGGGGAAAAATGTTCTGACTGGCTACACTGTCTGGATATTCAGTGAATCAAAAAGCCACATCTGCTTCTCAATAATCATTAGTTCTGGACAATATATTCTGGAATTTCTGATACATTCTGAAGCATACATTCTGAAAGATGAACAAAATAAACAATACAATAAAAAATCGTTTGTGCAGTTTATCTTTTAGTTATTAGACTATGAACAATATGACAGTGAAGCATATGAATTCACAATTTGATAGACAGGCTGTGATAAATTATATTTCTGTGCCTGTGATTATTTTTGTGCTTGTGTGTTGCCTTAGTTGAGTACCTCCAGCTAGAAGGGAAAATACTTTATTCCACTCCTGATTTGTTCTTTTGTGGGAAGGGGAAAGCTTGGAAGAATCCAATGGTAGCACACATCACAAAGTGTCTTTGGTTATCCACCCAAACTCACACAATCACACTTACAATAAAACATTCCATCAATATACTTATGACAGTAAGCATGGAACAGCAAAGGGAATGATTTGGGAGTCAACTCAAGAAAATAGAATCAATGATTCAATTATACTTCATTGTCACCGATGATAGATATGAAATGCTAGAGTAACTCAGCGGGACAGGCAGCATTTCTGGTGAGAAGGAATGGATGATGTTTTGGGTCGAGATCCTTCTTCAGGACTTTGTGTCCAACTTCGATGTAAACTAGCATCACCAATTCCGTCCTATATATATTTTATTGCCACATGAATGAATGAATGAATCAATGAATGGATGAATGAATGAATGAATGGATGATGAATGAATGAATGAATGGATGATTGAATGAATGAATGATGAATGAATGAAAAGGTACAGTGGAAATCTTTGTTCTTGCAAACAATCAGGTAAAATCATATGGACGATCGCACTTCGGCAGTACACAAGGAGTCACCATGTTTCTGGCACTGTCAAAGTTTCAGAAGTTTCTTAGTACAGTCTTTTCGTAGTGGCGAACCAGGCCTGCCAATGCATGTGGTTGCAGATGGCCCACCGGGTCCATCTTTGTTCTCAGAGTTGCAGTTGATTTTCTCATTAAAGTGGCGTAAGTAAATTATGACTAAAGAAGAAAATAATGTAGCTGAAGAGTGACAGATTATCAGGGTCAGATGATCTCTTCCTGGGATTTTAAATGAAACTTATGTTGTCTAAACATAACATTTTTTCTACCTTGTATAACTCTATAACTCTTTTCTGTCCTATGCAACTCGATGATTGGGGTGAAAGGTATTTAGACAGGAACACAGATAGGAAAGGTTCAGAGAGATATGGGGCAAACGTAAGCAAATGGAGTAGTGCAGGTAGGCTACTTGCTTGGGCATGGGCTATTTGGGTTGAAGGGCCTGTTTCTGAGCTGTACAGGTCTTTTTTCTCTATGATTCTAAGAAGCTGAAGCCTGCTACAATGTCAACACACATACTGTGAAAGTCCCTGTGGAGTGGAAAATTATCCATGCTAATTAAGAAAAGAGAGACCAAAATTTGGAAATGACGGAGGTGCGAATCTATTATCTGTTAATGGGAAATTATTGGAATTTCTCATTAAGCACAGAATGACTGAACGACTTAAGCATGTTCAGATTCAAGTTCAAGTTCAAGTGAGTTTATTGTCATGTGTCCCTGTATAGGACAATTAAATTCTTGCTTTGCTTAAGCACACAGAAAATAGTAGGCATTTACTACGAAACAGATAAATGTGTCCATATACCATGATATAAATATATACTCACATGAATAAATAAACTGATAAAGTGCAAATAGCAGAAAATGGTTATTAATAAACATAGTTTTGGCCGAGCCAGGTTTAATAGCCTGATGGCTGTGGGGAAGTAACTATTCCTGAACCTGGTTGTTGCAGTCTTCAGGCTCCTGTACCTTCTACCTGAAGGTAGCAGGGAGATGAGTGTGTGGCCAGGATGGTGTGGGTCTTTGATGATACTGCCAGCCTTTTTGAGGCAGCGACTGCGATAAATCCCCTCGATTGAAGGAAGGTGATGATGGACTGGGCAGTGTTTACTACTTTTTGTAATCTTTTCTTCTCCAGGGCACTCAAATTGCCGAACCAAACCACGATGCAACCGGTCAGCATGCTCTCTACTGTGCACCTGTAGAAGTTAGAAAGAGTCTTCCTTGACAAACCGACTCTCCATAATCTTCTCAGGAAGTAGAGGCGCTGATGAGCTTTTTTGATAATTGCGTTAGTGTTCTTGGACCAGGAAAGATCTTCAGAGATGTGCACGCCCAGGAATTTGAAGTACTTGATCCTTTCAACCATTTGATATAATGGGGCTGTGGGTCCCCATCCTACTCCTTCCAAAGTCCACAATCAGTTCCTTGGTTTTGCTGGTGTTGAGGGCCAGGTTATTGCGCTGGCACCATATGGACAGTTGCTCGATCTGCCTTCTATATTCTGACTCATCCGCATCAGTGATACGCTCCACAATAGTGGTGTCGTCAGCGAACTTGATGATGGAGTCTGCACTGTGGTTGGCTACGCAGTCATGGGTATAGAGTGAGTACAGCAGGGGGCTGAGCACGCAGCCTTGAGGTGCTCCCGCGCTGATTGTTATCGAGGCTGACACATTTCCACCAATACGAACAGACTGTGGTCTGTGGATGAGGAAGTCGAGGATCCAGTTGCAGAGGGATGCGCAGAGACCCAGCTCTGCGAGTTTGGTAACCAGTTTGGAGGGGATGATTGTGTTGAATGCCGAGCTGTAATCAATGAATAACAGCCTGACATATGAGTTTTTGTGGTCCAGTGCGGAGTGGATGGACAGTGAGATCGCATCCACCGTTGATCTGTTGTGGCGGTAAGCGAAGTAGTGGGTCCAGGTTTTTGTCGAGGTAGGAGTTGATTTGCTCCATGATCAGCCTCTCAAAGCGCTTCATCACCACCGACGTTAGTGCCACTGGTCGATTGTCATTGAGGCACGTCACCTTACTCTTCTTGGGCACCGGTATAATTGATGCCCTTTTAAAGCAGGTGGGGACCTCAGACCTCAGAAATGAGAGTTTGAAAATGTCCGTAAAAACTCCAGCCAGTTGGTCTACACAGGTTTTTAGAACAGATAGAGTTCAGATTAGTTCAGATAGAGACAGAGACAGAGAGAGAAATGGGCCCGTCTCACAAGAGAACGAGCACAAATTGATAAACTCTTTGAAATAGTTGATGTACAATGCCTTTTTAAAGCCAACCTAGGTAGTGGAAGAAGGATTGTAAAAGAGTCACAAAGGCAGAGAGCAAAGAAAGAGGCCTTTCGACCCACCAAGTCTGTACTGACAATCAAATGCCATTTGTATTACTCCTTTATAAATCCCATTTTTATGGGATTTAATGGATATTGTTTACCAACTGGAGAGAAGGAATGGGTGACATTTCGGGTCAAGACCCTTCTTCAGACTGGCAGTCTGAAGAAGGGTCTCGACCCAAAACGTCTCCCATTCCTGCGCTCCAGAGATGCTGCCTGTCCCGCTGAGTTCCTCCAGCATTTTGTGTCTCCCTTCGATTTAAACCAGCATCTGCAGTTCTTTTGTACATATTATTTATCAACTTCTACAGTTTGTATGATGAAACCTCTCACAGGAAACTTCAAGTTAAATCTCAGCTCATGGAATTGAACACCACTAAATTGACTATTCAGTTTGAGATAATATAGGATGGGGTTTAAATTCAAAGGATGCATTTAATGGTGACCTGCAGGCATGTGCGATTGACCCACAAATATTCACTATACTTCTCATCTTCTGAGGCGACGAGATATTTCATTGATGATGCAAAGATCAGTAACATTACAAGCAGAATAAAACTATAAAATAATAACACATTAATCAAATGGGCAAATCTGCTGAAAATGGATTTCAATGATGGGCCTGAAAATGGATGTAAAAGCTGCTTTCTAAATAGTCTAGAAACAGCGGAGCTCTATGAAACAAGAATCAATTTCATAAATCATTAAAATATCTTTGGACAGTTGGAGAATGTTCAAAGGTTTGGGTTTTTTTTTATTGTCAAGTGTACCAATTAAGGTAATCATTAGAACTAAACTTTGTACCAAACTAAAAGTATGCAGATGTTAAGCTTGTACTTGTACTGTCATGAATAATCATATCTGTATCTTGAGCAATTCTACAATATGTATCAAAGAGATGAAAGTACATAGAAAAGTACAGCCCCGAATCAGGCTCTTCGGCCCACAACTTCTGTACCAAACCTTTTGTGCATTTCCTTAATTGTGACCCTCACTGATTTCAAGCATAATTGTTCACATCTTGCTTATGTGTTGTAGGATAAGAATGAGATGAGCAAATGCTGAAATTTGCTACAACTTGCATTTGCATTTATAAAGTATATTTTACGATGTAAAATAACTTATTGAGCCGCAAAGTGATAAAAAGACAGATAACGGACTCTACAGTCAAATAGATAAATCCCAGAACAGTACAGCACAGGGGCAGGCCTGTTGACCCACTATGTCTATGCCGAACATAGAAACATAGAAAATAGGTGCAGGAGTAGGCCATTCGGCCCTTTGAGCCAATACCGTCATTCAATATGATCATGTCTGATCATCCAACATGTATCCCGTTCCCGCTTTTTCCCCGTATTCCTTGATTCCTTGTGGACCCCCAGCAGGACCAAAAACAAAGCCAGGCAAAGGGTGGATACGTTTCTAGCAAGCCAATGGTTCAGTAGAAGTTGCGATCACTGTCGTCCATAGCATTGTAAGGAATGATGATAAAGCACACACACCAATATTCTATACTTCCAGCGGCGGAAGTCCTCAGGAACTGGAGGACAGAGATGTGTGGTGCGTCCGTCACCATTCCCGTCGGAATCCAGCAGCACTGTGTTGCTAATGTTTTCAACGATGATGAATTTAGCCCTAAGAATTAAATCTAACTCTCTTTTGAAAACATCCAGTGAATTGGTTTATTCCATAGAATTTAAAATAGTAAGGACATGTAGTCTGGGGGTGTAACTTTTCAGGAGTGAGGAAAGAAAATCTTTTGACGTGAAAAATAATAGAAATTTAGGTGAAGCTGAGTCAATGGTTAAGTTTAGTCTGGATTGATAGACTATTAAACCAAAGACATTCAGGAATAGAGAGGCAGATAAATGGAGTGTGGTCAAATTTCAGCAACAAGCACTGAATGGAAAACGGCTTGGAAGGGAAAATGGCCATGTTCTCTTAAAACAAATCCTTGTATTTCAAGTGATTAACTTTTATTGTACATCAACAATGCTCTGCTGGAGACTGCTATTGCACAGCATTTAATTGTGGCATTTCACCTGTCAAAGCGATTTAGAGATGCCATGTAACTTCACTTCCTGTGAGCTCCATTTAATATCATCATGTTTTTGAAAAAGTTGAACTACTTCCCATACTCTTGAAGTTTGTTATTTTATAAACAAAAAATGATATAGTGTGATAAACCGAAAATAAAATAAATGACAAGTTCAAAAACAAGTTCAACCACAAAGGCGATTTATTACGGTGACTGCCGGCAAATGTCATAGACGTAGCAGGTCGCCGAAAAACCAGCGACTGGATTAATGGGCCTGTCCCACTTAAGCAATTTTTTAGGCGTCTGCCAGCGAATACGACATTGACATTCACCGATGTCAGCAACGGCGCCAACCTAAGTCACCTGTCAACACCCTACGACATCCTGGCGACTGCCTACATTAACCTGGCAGCAACCTACGACAGCACCTACGTCAAGTTATGCTCATTTGGTGTCAAACCCAAGGTCGCCACTGTCGGCGAAAAAAGTTCAACATGATTAACATTTTTTGGTGACCAGAAAGATGCTACGACTCTTTGGGCGACTGATGAGACTCCTTATGACCATACAGGCAACACTCTGGCGAACACCAGCGACCATGTTGTGACCATATGGCGACCCACATAGTATCCTGTAGTCGCCTAAAAAGTCGCCTAAAGGGCTGCCCCACTTGGGCGACCTAATTGGCAAATTTAGAAGAGTTTAGGAGAGTTTGAAAAAATGTCATGTTGAAGACCTCTTTCGACTATGTAGAAGACATACTTCGACCTCCTTCGACTATGTTGAAGACCAGCTTCAACTAGCTTTGTCTAGCTACGACTACCTTCGGGAAAATTGGACACCGAATGGTGGAGAGTGAAGTCGACCTCCTTCGATCTCCTTCGACCCTTCGACTATGATGAAGACTATCTGCGACTACCTTCGACTACCTGTGACTACCTATGACTAACATGCCCACCTACTATGACCTACTACGACTAAACCTACGAATAAAAAAATTATTGATTTTTTTCCATGGAAACCTTTCTTTACTCGCAGGCATTTTTCAACCCAACAGATGCCTCGAGTACACGGGGACTACTGTCAAGGATGAAGGAGAGTTACAAAAACCTCCTACGACCTCGTGTCGACCCTGCTGCGAGTATGAGTCGAGGGCAAGCTTGCCAGAACTCGCGGATTAGATCGCCCAAGTGGGACAGCCCCTTTAGTGGGACATTAGTTTTACCATGTGCAATTTCTAAAACACCAACATGGTAGTTTCTTAAAATATCTGTTACATTCTGACGTGTTTTTGATGGTAAGTGGAAGGTCCGATGATCTGATTTTCTTTTCTTATGTAATATTGTGTGGTGAGCTTTTACTAAATTAGTTGAACCCTCCATTGTGAAGGGTTGAGAGGTGTAAAGTTGAAAGGTGATGCACGGGGCAAGGTTCTTGGACAGAGAATGGTGGGGGCCTGGAACGCACTGCCAAGGGAGCAGGCAGATACAATAGTGGCATGTACTGCAAGAGGTTTTTAGATGGGCACATGCATATGCAGAAAATGATAGACATAGATTATGTGCAGTCAGATGATATTTGTGTAAGAAGAAACTGCGGATGCTGGTTTAAGCCAAAGATAGACACCGTTAGATTTTGCTGTAAGGGCTAAGGGAATCAAGGGATGTGGGGACAAGCCGGAACAGGGCACTGATTTTGGTAGATCAGCCATGATCATATTGAATGGCGGTGCTGGTTCGAAGGGCCGATTGGCCTACTCCTGCACCTATTGTCTATGTTTCTAAATGCTGGAGTAACTCAGTGGGACAGGCAGCATCTCTGGAGAGAAGGAATGGGTGATGTTAAGGGGCGAGACCCTTCTTTAGTCTGAAGAAGGGTCACAACCTGAAACATCACCTATTGTTTCTCTTCGGAAATGCTGCGTCCCGCTGAGTTACGCCAGCTTTTTGTGTCTGTCTTCGGCAGATGAGATTTGTTTATCTTGGCATCATGCTCACCACAGACATATAGGGCCGAATGGCCTGTTCCTGTGCTGTGCTGCTATGTTCTATGTTCTATGCAATCTTCTTCCTTTTAAATTAAATCCACCACTTAAAATCAGATGCAAAGAAGGTAAGCTAACGAGCTGCTTTGTTTGTGGGTTCTGTGTAGATGTTAAATGAGATGTTTAAAAAAAAATCTTAATTGTTTCAGAAAGTTCTGATTCCATTGAACCACAATTCTTATTGTATACATTTACTATTGTAATTTTCAGGAATCAGAGAATCGTACATCACACAAAAGGTTACTTTTGGTCAATCTCATTCATGCCACCTGTGATGCTGACCTATGCCAACCATATTTGCTCGATATTGGTCTGAAGAAGGGTCTTAACCTGAAACGTCACCCATCCTTTCTCTCCAGAAATGCTGCCTGGCCCGTTGAGTTACTTCAGCATTTTGTGTCTATCTTCAATTTAAACCAGAATCTGCAGTTCTTTCCTACACATATTTGCTTGCATCTGGTCTTGCATCACAGAGGTGCAGTGGGTATATGGAACAAGTCAAATGCATGTATACTTTATCCCTCAGAATAGCATCTAGTAACTTTCCGACCACATATGTTAGGCTCAAGACCACAGATGTTAGGCGGTTGAAAGCCTTGACCAGAATTTCAAATGAATGAGAAAGTGAATTCTGCATAGTTGATATCATAGTCAACATGGGATTTTGTGGTTGAATAATTTTCCAGGTAATAATTGTGTTTATTGGTATAAATAACAATAATAAAGATTTAGAAACTCAGCGGGTGCAGCAGCATCTATGGAGCGAAGGAAATAGGCAACGTTTCGGGCCGAAACCCTTCTTCAGACCGGTTTAGGCCCAAAACGTTGCCTATTTCCTTCGCTCCATAGATGTTGCTGCACCCGCTGAGTTTCTCCAGCTTTTTTGTGTACCTTCGATTCTCCAGCATCTGCAGTTCCTTCTTAAACAATAATAAAGCTTTATTAATGTATTGTAAAAAAATAAAGTAAAACGCGTGGGAAGGAACTGCCGATGCTCGTTTAAACCGAAGATGGACACTAAATGCTGGAGTAACTCTGCGGAGCAGACAGCATCTCCGGAGAGAAGGAATGGGTGATGTTTCGGGACGCGACACTTCTTCTGACTGTGGTCTATAAAATAACATGTATTGTTTATTTTAAAATTACTTCTTAAAAAAAATATTATCTGTACTTATTCCATGAAGAAAAATGGAAATAGAAACTGATGCTCTTGTCTGGCAACTAATTTTAATACCTCTTGTTGCTGAGCTTCGAAGAATCCCTGCTGTTGTAAGTTGAGATGCCGACATCAGCTCCCCATTGAACAGTCATGTTCTGGTGTGATGAAAGAGCTTTTACTAGCAGTTGAGACCTGACAAGAATTGAACGTGTTGTTGGCAGGTTCGTGTTTCATTGGGTGCTGGGGTTCAAACCAGGAGAACAAGAGGCTTTGAAATTTGACGTGACCATTATAACCCTCTGTCACAACATCGACTTACTGTAGGTATTATCTGAGTTATTCTAAAGACAAATAATCAATTCTTGAATAACAATACTGACCCTTCACATTCCTTATCCTAATGATACTGTAAATAAGTAATTCTTTAATTGTACACATTAATATGTTTATAACGCTTGTTTTTAGAGATACATCGCGGAAACAGGCCCTTCAGCCCACCGGGTCCATGCCATCAAGCAATCCACGCACATTAACACTATCCTACACTACACCAGGGACACAATTTTTACATTTACCAAGCCAATTAACCTACAATCCTGTACATCTTTGGAGTGTGGGAGGAAACTGAAAATCTCTGAGAAAATCCACACAGGTCATGGGGAGAATGTACAAACTCTGTACAGGCAGCACTCGTGGTCAGGAAGCGCTTTAAGGCAGTGACTCTACTGCTGCGCCACGGTTATGCAGTTACTTTTGCCACTGATAAATTAGAGAGCAGGAGAGTTGCTGTCTCACAGGGTCAGAGACTTGGGTTTGATCCTAACTACAGGTGCTGTCTGTATGGAATTTGAACGTTCTCCCCTTGACCTGCGTGGGTTTTCTCCGGGTCCTCTGGTTTCCTCCCACACTCCAAAGACGTGCAGGTTTGTAGGATAATTTGCTTGGTAAAATTGTAAATCGTCTCTAGTGTGTATAGGATAGAGTTAGTATGCAGGGATTGCTGGTCAGCGCGTACTCAGTGGTTTGAAGGGTCCATTTCCACGCTGTATCTCTAAACTAAACTAAGATGACCATTTTTCTAAAAGATTAAAAATAACGTTGGGGCTAATTAAAAAAAAATCTTTATTCAAAATACTAAGCAGAAACTCCAACTAGCTTGCAATTAATTTGATTGTCAACCTGTTTTAATTACAGGGAAAGGCTTCACCTACTTATTTACTTTAAGATCTATCATCTATCAACCAGCTCAGTGTGACATGACTCCCTAGTTTCTAATTTTTATCGTCAATTACATGAATAAAATGCAAACAGACTTCTCGTGTTTGTGAATTTCAGGAAACTATCATTATCTCATAATCCCTGCTGCTGGCAGAATTAATCATGTCAATATGTTGCTGGGTATTGCTTTAAAATGAGGTATTGGAATATCTTCAGGTGATGGAATAACGTTTGGGTGGGAAGTTTTCAATGGAATTGGCTATTTAGGTTATACACTGATGCATTTAGTCAAGCTGTAACCTCACAGCTCCAGAGACCAGGGTTCAATTCTATCCTCTCATGCTGTCTGTGTAGAGTTTGCACGTCTCCCTGTGACTGAATTGTTCCCTTTAGGTGAGAAGACAGAAAGTACTGGAGTAACTAAACGAGTCAGGCAGCATCTCCGGACAACATAGGCAGGCGACGTTTCAGCTTGGGACCCTTCTTCAGACTCGATCCCTGAAACGTCGCCTGTCCACTTTCTCCAGAGATGCTACCTGACCCGCTGAATTGCTCCAGCACTTTGTGCCTTCTTTTGCAAACCAGCTTCTGCAGATTCTTCTTGGTTCCTTTGGATGTTCAGGTATCCTCCTACATGCCAAAGATGTATTGGTTAATTGGCCACCTTTTATCCCAGTGAGAGTGCTACAAGCTGAACCACAGCTGACACAATGAGGATATTATTTTAGTTGATACATGTTGAGTGAATCAAACATATTTACTAGCATGGTACAAAAGTATATATTGAAAGGCACATATCACACTGCAGCATGTTGCTTCTACTGTGATAAATGTGAGGTTATCCATTTTGGTGGAAAAAACAGGAAAGCAGACTATTATCTAAATGGTGGCCGATTGGGAAAGGGGGAGATGCAGCCAGACCTGGGTGTCATGGTACACCAGTCATTGAAGGTAGGCATGCAGGTGCAGCAGGCAGTAAAGAAAATGAATGGTATGTTAGCTTTCATTGCAAAAGGATTTGAGTATAGGAGCAGAGAGGTTCTACTGCAGTTGTACAGGGTCTTGGTGAGACCACACCTGGAGTATTGCGTACAGTTTTGGTCTCCAAATCTGAGGAAGGACATTATTGCCATAGAGGGAGTGCAGAGACGGTTCACCAGACTGATTCCTGGGATGTCAGGATTGTCTTATGAAGAAAGACTGGATAGACTTGGTTTATACTCTCTAGAATTTAGAAGATTGAGAGGGGATCTTATAGAAACTTACAAAATTCTTAAGTGGTTTGACAGGCTAGATGCAGGAAGATTGTTCCCGATGTTAGGGAAGTCCAGGACAAGGGATCACAGCTTAAGGATAAAGGGGAAATCCTTTAAAACCGAGATGAGAAGAACTTTTTTCACACAGAGAGTGGTGAATCTCTGGAACTCTCTGCCACAGATGGTAGTTGAGGCCAGTTCATTGGCTATATTTAAGAGGGAGTTAGATGTGGCCCTTGTGGCTAAAGGGATCAGGGGGTATGGAGAGAAGGCAGGTACGGGATACTGAGTTGGATGATCAGCCATGATCATATTGAATGGCGGTGCAGGCTCGAAGGCCCGAATGGCCTACTCCTGCACCTAATTTCTATGTTTCTATGTTTCTACTGAACAGTAGCATGGACTGAATGTACACGTCGGGTTGCGATAATATGAACAATGTATGAACGGGCAGAGCTTCTAATAATTAAGCACTACATTGGTTCGTAACCAATCTACAATACAGGCACAAAATGCTGGAGTAACTCAGCGGGACAGGTAGCATCTCTGGAGAGAAGGAATGGGCGACGTTTTGGGTTGAAACCCTTCTTCAGGCTAGTTAGGGATGATTCTGAACTAGTCTGAAGAAGGGTCTTGAACCAAAACGTCACCCATTCCTTCTCACCAGAGATGCTGCCTGTCCCGCTGAGTTACTCCAGCTTTTTGTATCTATCTTCAGTTTAAACCAGCATCTGCAGTTCCTT
The DNA here is from genome assembly GCF_028641065.1 of Leucoraja erinaceus. Taxonomy (NCBI): domain Eukaryota; kingdom Metazoa; phylum Chordata; class Chondrichthyes; order Rajiformes; family Rajidae; genus Leucoraja; species Leucoraja erinaceus. The sequence continues at coordinate 16,971,190 of NC_073408.1, forward strand.
CTTGCACATTTTAGTTGATATGCTTGGCACTGCAAGTTCTTGGAACATGTGGCTGATTGCTATTCCCTCAGCAGAGATTGTCATTTGACTGAATCTTTCGCGCACATATTGGTTGATCATATCCAATAATTCTCCCACTCCCCACTTTCCAGATATTATGCTTGCAATCCTAGTGGCTCAAGAATCCATCTCAGATCTTACATACCAATCTCTGAAAAGGGTAACATCAGGCTCTGAACCCAAAAGCAGGCACCAGGCTCAAAGTTACTCAAGGCGCCAGAGCCGCAGGTTCAATCCTGACCTCGAGTGTTGTCAATGTGGCATTTGTTTGTTCTCCCTGTGACTGCATGGATTTTCTCCAGGTGTTCCGGTTTCCTCCCACATCCCAAAGTTGTGTGGGTTTGTAGGTTCATTGGCCTTTCCAAGTTGCCCCTGGTGTGTAGGGAGTAGTTGTGAAAGTAGGATAATATAGAACGAGTGTGAACAAGTGATCACAGGACATGGTGGACTCAGTGGGCCGGTGAGCCTGTTTCCATGCTGAATCTTTTTTTCGAACGTCTGCCATCATGAGCTGAGTAATGGTTATTTTGGCAATTCAACAAACTTAGGTCGGATGGGGCAGTGAGCTTGTTGGTCTGATTCTCACTGTAGACATTGAATCAGAATCTGTAATTTGAATTTAGAATTTAGTCTGAAAATATAGTAGGTATAACCCCTATTATTGGGAACATGCAGATTTGTGTGCTGTGTGAAGTCGTGTAGACGTGGCTTGAAAGTTGTGAAATATAGCCAAATAGACTAATCACCACTACGGCTAAGGAATATTGAACCAGCAAAGTCTGTGATTTAGACATCTGATACACGCAGTGTGCCTCAGGGACTCATTAGTGTGTGGAAGCTACCTGATATTTCAACATTTTGAAATCAACACTGAGTATTTATGTAATTAACTGCTGAAGAAAACATTTATGACAAATGCATGGAAAGGCATTAAATAAACTCTTAATTATTAGATTTGTATATAAAACCAGTTTCCCTAAGGCTTTTATAATATAGATCAAAGGCCGGTGTTGTCTATTGTCCAAGATTAATAATATTGTAATTTTACATTGCATAAACATATCATTTCATGACTATTTTCAAAATAGCCATCTTCTCATTGCAGGAAAACGTTAAAGTTTTCAAAATATTTAATGCCATTTTCTTCATCTTCTTATGTGCTGCAGCAATGCAAGAATTTAATTGTCCTAGCTGGGTAATTGTCCATGCATGAAAATAAACTCTCTTGACTTGAATTGACTTGATCTCCAGAGAAAAGTAATAGGATCGAGACCCTTCTTCTTCATTTTAAACCAGCATCTGCAGTTCCTTCCTACACATGAACTTGAGCAGATTGGGACCTGAAAACTGGAAACTTGAAACTGTTGAAGTTGCACAGGATATCAGAAGAGAAACAGATGTATGTGGGGAAGGAACCAGACAAGGGAAGAAAGGATTGGGTCAAGTAGGAAGAAATAAATACTGCGGGGAGTTGTTAATAAAAGGGCTAACCTGATTACACACTGATGTATTTAGTAGAGCTGTATCTCAAAGCTCAAGAACAGACTGAAACAATGGGTCTGCTTGTCCAAAGAAGGTTCTCGGCCCAAAACGTCACCCATTCCTTCTCTCCAGAGATGCCGTCTGTCCCGCTGAATTACTCCAGCATTTTGTGCCTATCAATGGGTCTACCAAATTGATCCTGAAAGTGGGTAAAGAGTTCTTTCACCTGAGATGTTAACTCTGTTTCTCTCTTCAGCTGCTGGGTATTTCTATCATCTTCTATATCTATTACTAGTATCTCTATTTAAACAATTCTCAATTACAGGAATTCTAAAATGTTTTTAAATCTCTCCCAGGAAGAGAATAGCAAAAGGGCCTAAATATGTCCTTGGTTTTAAGACTTGAGATGATAAGAGTCCATTTCAAGTTGTAATGGTGTGTTTGTTCATATTTCTTAACGGTTTCACCTATTCTATTATTTTGCTGTCAAATGTTATTTCCTAAGTTGCCAAATCATTTGTTTTAAGCAGTTTTATACCTCTTGCCTATTTTCACAAATGTGTCATAAAGGAGTCTCTATGGGAACTCATTCATATCTCTTGGAGAGAAAGGACAATTAAGGAATGTAAGTTTACTCAGGCTGTACCAGAGGAGAATGAGGCGCGTTTACATAATTTACCAATTATAAATGAAAATAACCAAATTAAGTTCATCAACAAAATATTTTTATTGATTAGAGTCATACCTCAATTCATTGTACATAGGGTATTAATTTCTTAAATATATATTTACTTTTAAACACACCACATTTACAACATAAATACAATTTGTATAGATTGCTACGCACCAGATCAGCCAATGTGTGTAAATTCAGACACACTATTTTCATTTTTATGATTTTGCATTCATTGGGGGTGCCAATGGAACCAGGTTTGTTAGCTTTCAATATTTAGATGCATAATTTTACTTAATTCACACAGAGGGCGGTGTGTGTTTTGAACCAGCTGCCAGAGGAGGTAGCTGTGGCTGGCACTATCCCAACGTTTAAGAAACAGTTAGACAGGTACATGTCTAGAACAAGTTTGGAGGAATATGGACCAAGCGCAGGCAGGTAGGACTAGTGTTGGTCGGCGTGGGCAAGTCAGGCCGAAGGGCCTGTTGCCGCACTCTATGACTCTAATTAATTTTCAATCTTGCAAATAATTGTCACCACGACACGCCTTGGGATTTGACTAATTGACCCCACCATTTAATCCCTCTCATCCGTTTCTACTGGTGACCAAGATAGTAAGCAAGAAAATACTCTGATGACAAAGATGATACCATCTATTTTACTCTGACAGCATGCCACCAGCATAGGGCAATTTGTCATAATCACTGTCTGCTATTGAAGCACATGGATTAGTATCTATCATCAGTCTATTGACTTCAATTGTGCTAATTGAACTGATTATTGCCTGGTCTCAAAACCCCTGTTCAGAATTGTGTAATTGATGGCATGATCCTTTTGCAAACAGTATTCACAGCTACCTGCAAATGCATTGCACAACGTACCATCCATTTTATTAAACTTTATAATATATTTGTTCACATTTATTGAATACAAATGCTCTCACCATTTACTGTTCTTGCTAAATGGAGTCAATGGAGAAAGACTTTCAATTGTGAACTGATGCACCTCAGAAAAATAAGTAAGAGAATTATAGAGGCATTTGGGTGGCACAGTGGTGCAGCTGGTAGTGCTGCTGTCTCACAGCCCCAGAGACCCTGGTTGAGTCCTGACCTCTGGTGCTTTCTGTGCGCAGTTTGCATGTTCTCCCAGTGACCTTGTGGGTTTTCTCCAGGTGCTCCGGTTTCCTCAAACATCACCTATTCCTTCACTCCCTAGGTGCTGTCTCACCTGGCGCTGAGTTTCTCCAGCTTTTTTATCTACCTCCTAAAGACATGTAGGTTTGTAGGTTAATTGCCCTCTATAAATTGAAGCTAGTGTGTCGGGTGGAAGTGAAATGGGCTGACATAGAACTGGTGTGAATGGGTGATCAATGGTCGGCATGGACTCGATGGGCCGAGTTTTCAATCGAGCACTGAAACAGGCCCTTTGGCCCAACTCGATCATGCCGGCCAAGATACCCGATCTAATCTAGTCCCATTTGCCTGTGTTTTTCCGATATCCATCTAAACCTTTTTCTGTCCGTGTACCTATCCAAGTGCCTTTTAAATGGTGTTGCAGTACTGATTCAATTACCTCCATTGCCAGCAACTGAAATGTTGCAACTTAACCTTCTGTGATATTTCAGAAATTATGTGCCTAATAAACACTATGAGTATTTAAATGGCTTTCAATATTCCTACGGGAAAAGATTTTGTGAAATCAATTAGCAGATTATTTGAAGACTATTATGAATAATATGACCATTAATTTCTATTCACAAGCCTTCTTCGATGTGCATTTATGTTTAATTTACTTGTTCATATGATGTTTAGAGTTTGGAGACATGCCCTTCGGCACACAGAGTCCACGCCTACCATTGATCCAACGTTCACACTAGTTCTATGTCATTACACTTTCCCAAACATATCCTACTCACAAGGGGCAAATTACAGAGGACAATTAACCTACAAACCTACACATCTTTATGTGTGGGGAAGAAACTGGAGCACCTGGAGGAAACCCACGCAGTCACAGGAAGAAAGTGCAAACTCCACACAGATAGCACTCGAGGTCAGTATCGAACCCGGCCTCTGGCTGCAGCTTCACCAGCAGCATCACTATGCCCTCCATATTGATGCCGTTGACTGTGCCTGTATTCTTCATCTTTAACTGCTTCAGAACTGAGAAAAAAGTTAGTAATCAACCATACAAGCTAATCTGGAACCATATATAAGACAGTGAGGTTCAGGAAAGAGATTAGCTTCCTGAAGATCATTCATGAATTGGATGTGTTTTTAGAGAAATACAGTAGCTTCATGGCCACTGTGACTCGAATGAAACCCACATCTTTGGCCAAACGTGTCAGCCTTTGCTGAAATACTTGCCACATAAGGCTGTGGAGGCAAAGTCAGTAGATATTTTTAAGGCAGGAAGAGTTTGATTCTTAATTAATATGGGTGTCAGAGGTTATGGGAAGAAGTCAGGAGAATGGGGGCTATAAGGGAGAGATAGATCAGCCATGATTGAATGGCGGAGTAGACTTGATGGGCCGAATGGCCTAATTTTACTCCTATTCCTTATGACCTTATGGCTGATTACAGCTCATTTTTAGGATATTTCTACTGTGTAACTCTGTGGAGAGATTTGCTGAATTCTCTTCATCCTTTGCCATCTTATCTCGACAATAGCCTTTTATACTCTTCAACTAACCTTAGTCGATACCAATGTGTATAGAAATTTACTTCATGAAGGAAGGCCACTGCTTTAGGCAATGCTAACTCATTGGAACGTTCTGCCCATTTATTTGCATTTCTGAGGTTTCACTTCTTTGTACATCGCCCCTCACTAACGTAAACGGGCAATGTTCGAAGTGATCGTCATGTCTTCTTGCTTTCAAGGAATGATCTAAAGTTAGTGAAATTGAGCATGACCTTCATTTTATTCATGGCAAGCTCAATCAGGGTTTATGGGACCTTTGGGTAATTATATTGATTTTGGCAACATTACTGTTGACCTCTACAACTGGTTGGAGTCTTTGTCTGTGGTCTAGTAGGCTGAATAATTTCTATTGGGCTGATGTAGAGAGTGGGGAGGGGAAGTGTGTCGGGGGTCATTGGCATGTTTGGTACCTTTCACAACGCATTGGAGAATCTCCACAGTCACTGGCTGGGATTGTAAATGGAACTGACAGCGGAGGTACTTATAACACAGCATCCTCTGCTTCTTGTTTAGCAATAAAAGAAACTATGAACAGCTAATTCTTCAGCGGTTCGAGATCAGTCAATACTGCAGAGCAGATTGTAAATGAAGTGCTTTTGCTTGATGCCTGCACACTGAGTCACAGTTTATCTGCTGGAGAGCACTCCTTGATCCAGCCTGATTCATACTCTCAGCCGTTGCAATGGCCTCACCACCGTATCAATCTATTACAATTAGGAGGGTTTGACGGCTCTGGGGGTCTATTCGCTGGAGTTTAGACGGATAGGGAGGGACCTCAGTGAAACTTACTGAATAATGAAAGGCCTAGATAGAGTGGATGTGGAGAGGATGTTTCCAGTAGTTGGAGTGTCTGGGACTGTAGGTCACAGCCTTAAATGGAGATGAGGATTAATTTATTTAGCCAGAGGGTGGTGAATCTGTGGAATTCATAGCCACAGACAGCTGTGGGGGCTAAGTTATTGGGTATTTTTTAAAGCAGATGGGTTCTTGATTAATAAGGGTGTCAGATATTGTGGTGTAGGCTGGACAATGGGGTTGGGAGGGAAAGATAGATCAGCGATGATCGAATGGCAGAGCTGATTCGATGGGCTGAATGGCCTAATTCTGCTCCGATGTCTCATGGTCTTACAGGTCTTGTAGGTCTTGGTTCTACAGTCAACCATAGTGGGCTAGGAATTACCACTAGGCCTAAAGGCGATGTATCCCCACATCCCTCTGCCTTAGGAGCTTGTTTTCAAAGGCCCCTTCCATTCACTTCAAATATCTTTGCCAACTAGAGTTCACAGAATAGTCAATATCAATTTTAGTAGTTAAAGATGGGTTAAAAAAGCATATATTTGAATAAAAAATAATTTACAAACATTGAATGAAAATGGAGCTCAACAGCATTAGGAATAAAGGTTTGATCCATTCAGGTGGATGGATCTGGCTCCATGTGACAATTGAGCCTTGAGTAAAGGCAAGGGGTTGGATTTGGAATATGACTACCTCCTCGACACAGTGAACCTTGGGCAACATTATAAGGAGCCTAGGTTTGGATGATGATGTCAGGTGTATGTGACTCCAGCAGATTATCTACATCCACACTGCGGTGCACAGGCATGTCTGTCCCTAGCACACACGGCAGTCTGGAGCACGTGTGACTATTTGAAACACGTATGTCAGTCCAGGGTCACAAATAAAACTGGAACATACCTGTTAGTCTAGAATGCACATGCCATTTTAGGAACATACATGGCAGCCTGGGTCATGCATGTCCGTCTAGAATACACATGTAAATTTGGAAAAGACCTGTTGGTGTAGAAGACATATGTTAGTCAGGGGCACACGTGGTTGTTTGGAACACACATGACAATCTGGAAAATACATGTCAGTCTGGGACATACATGTCAAATTGGAACATACATGTCAGTATAGAACACACATGACAGTCTGGAACACACATGGCATCCTGGAAAATACATGATGTTTTGGCACACACATGGTAGTCTGAAACAAACAGGCTCAAACACAATGCCTGGCCTGAGGTTATCTTTGAAAGCATTTACTCGCCATTTGTTCCAGCCTGGGTTTCCTTGACACGCCACTTTTTTCCCCCTGGTTGATGTGAAGAAATGATTTTCTTTGATGTGACACAACAATTGGCTTGAAGCACAATAAATTGCAGCGTGAAAACTGCTTAAACTTTCTTCTGCTTTTGAGCTTAAAAAATGGAAATGTTCTGAGCAGGCCTATTGTGTTCTGATGTCAATTGCTCTTGCAGTGTAGTGCTCTTTAACCACATGTTGTGCAGCAAAGTGGTCAGACATATTATTGTAGCTGCTTTAACGATAACACCAATGTCGCAGCCAAGAAATGACTGGCAGCTGTTTTCAGAATACAAATATTCTAAGCAATTGAAGAACATTGAAACACTCTACCAATGGTGTCAATAACCTTTTAGAAATAAATTGAATGTCTCACTAAATCTGTTGACAGGGAGAATCTTGTAGATACATCCAGTTGGTGTTTGGGAATGAGCAGGAAGGAACTGCAGATGCTGGTTTAAACCAAAGATAGACATGAAACGCTGGAGTAACTCAGGCAGCATCTCTGGAGAGAAGGAATGGGTAATTTTTGGGTTAAGACCCTTCTTTAGACTGGTTGGGGGCTGACGTAAGTTATAAGGTGAGAATCAGGAAAAGATTTTAAATGGACTAAGTGCACGTATATGGAACGAGCTGCCAGTGGAAGTGATAGAGTCAGGTACAATTACAATGTTCAAAAGACCTTTAAAAGGCATGAACAGGTTAGAGAATCATAGTCATACAGCGTGAAAACAGTCCCTTAAGCCCAACTTACCCACGCCGACCAACATGGAAGATATATTCTCTAGGGATGCTGCCTGACCCACTGAGTTACTCCAACACTTAGTGTCTTAGCTTTCATCTGCCAGAGCCCATGGTCGGCCCCTGGGTCAACGGAGCCTGCGCGGGGGCTAGGGTCGGTGCCACGGAAGCGTCGGGAGAGGACCCGGTGGCCAGAGGTGCGGCGGTCGATGATGGCGGCGACCGGCAGACGAGGATGGACCACGTGGGAGTGAGGACGCTGCTGCCAAGGGAAGGAACAAAGGAGGACCCGGCATGGGGGAACAGCCGTGAGGGAGGGAGAAGAACATTGGATGAGACGTCATCAGAGGGACCACTGTGAGAGAAGGGGAGGGGGAGGTGGAAGGGGGGGAGAACAAAGGGGGACCTGGTGCAGATACCTTGTACTTTGTCAGCATCCTTTATGTGGCGACTATTTGCATACTTTGGGTATGCAAGCAAATAATTTCATTGTGATTTGTCACTTGACAATAAACCATTCAATCATACATTCATGCATTCATTCATTCATTCATTCATTCAATCATTCAATCAATCATTTATTCATTCATTCAATCATTCATTCATTCAATCAATCATTCATTCATTTATTCATTCAGTCATTCAATCATTCAACCAATCATTCATGCATCCATACATTCATTCAATCATGCATTCATTCATTCACTCAGAAACCTTGCTGGAGTGCACTCCACCTAACACAAAATAGAGATACAAAAGACAGCCAATGCTGGAATCTACAGCCACAAACAATCTGTGCATGAAACTCAGTTGAATAACATCTGAGAATGGAAGTGAGCAGTGAACGTTTCAGGTTGGGACCCTTATTTGGGCTTGGATGAAGGGTCCGAGCCTGAAACGTCGACTGTTTATTTCCCTCCACAGATTCTGCACGATCCATTGTGTTCCTCCTGGAGATTATTTGTTGAACATTTTACAAAGTCTAACCCAAGTTATTCCACACTTAAATACTTGTTATTGTATGGTTCTACTATATATCTCATTGTCCGTAATGAAAAGTACTGTAGTTGGTCATCAAATAGACTAATATTCTTTGACCTTAACATTTCACAGCATTCTCCAGTCTATCATCAGTAGTGTGGTCTGTCCAGCTCTGCTGGCAAGAGCAACTAACTGTATCCAAATAACTCAGCATTTCTTTCGGACAACTCTTAGAACATGCCAAGATATTGATTTTTTTCACAGAGCAATTACTGCTAAGTAGATAGATTTGGCAACAATATTATGTAAAGAGTAAAATCATGTCTTTCAGTGAAGGAAACCTGCCATGGGCTGATTTCACTTAAGATCATCTAATGTGCTTAGTTCTGAACTGTTCTATCAAATAGTCCAACACAACTTTCAGTTATGGGGCATTTGGTGATGAAAAATTGTGCGGACCAGTACAGCAATTTCCACCTCCTGCAAATGAATTGAAAAGCAATTAAGTGATCAAAGTAGAATTGATTGTGGAAGAAGTGTTGCACGAATACGGACAGCACTTTCCTCTTATTTTCAGATAATGCCAGATGCCTAAAGTAATGGAGGATAACTAGTAAGTTAAAGTAACAAAATGTTTTAATAGACAAAAATAACAGTTATCCTCTCTCTGCTGTGTATTTCATAGAGCGATAACAATAGAAAGCCATTCTGCAGACAAAAGCATTCTCAAAAGCTTTTCTTTATATGGTGTTGCAAGACATAATTAGTCATATGCTGCAATCTTTAAAATGGTGTATAGAGAGTGGTGCCACAGGCAGAAGTGCTGCCTCATGCCTCCAATGTCCAGAAATATCGTAACCTGGACATCTGAGTGGAGTTGACATGTTCTCCTAGTGACCATGTGGTTCTTCTCCAAGTGTATTGGTTTCTTCACACATCTCAATGACATTCAGTGCAGGAAGGAATGGCAGATGCTGTTTTACACTGAAGATAGCCATGAAAAGCTGGAGAAACTAAGCAAGTCAGGTAGCATCTCTGGAGAAAAGGTATACGTGACATTTTGGGATCTGAGGAAGGGTCTCGACCTGAAATGCCACCTATTCGTTTTCTCCAGAATAGATCTTTTTGTGCCTATCTTCAACGACATTCAGGTCAATATGCTAATTGATCACTTCAAATTACCTTTGATGTAGGTGGGTGGTGGAAACATTAGAAGTTAATGGGCATGTGAGAAAAAATAGTCTACAGAGAATTAAATAAGGGAAAGGGCTTAATGGGATTAGGGCAGCACAGTGGTGCAGCGGTAGAGTTGCTGCCTTACAGCTACAGAGACCTGGGTTCGACCCTGACTATGGGTGCTGTCTGTATGGAGTTTGCATGTTCTCCCTGTGACTGCATGGGTTTCTCTGGGTATTCAGTATGTGCAACTTTAAAAGTCAGAGCTTCCCGCATGTTGCTTTCTATCATGCAGAGTAAGGAGTGAAGTGTGACGTTAACGCAACTACTTGTTCTTGCTTAAGAAGGAAGTGCAGATGCTGGAAAATCGAAGGTAGACAAAAATGCTGGAGAAACTCAGTGGGTGAGGCAGCATCTATGGAGTGAAGGATAGATATAAAGATAGATCGAAAGAAAGATAGAACAAGAGATTCGTTCCATAGATGCTGCTTCACTCTACTTGTTCTTGCTCCCTTGGAAACACAGGAGTTCTCTGCAACTGTGCAACACTGAGGGCTTTCTCTCTCTCCTGCCCTTGTTTATTGCCCACTATTCACTCTCATGGAGATGGAGCCAGAACAATATATGAAATAATCATATCTATTTCATGGAATGCCGGAGGCTGAGCGGCGACGAGATGGAGGTATATAAAATGATGAGAATCATAGATACGGTAGACAGTCAGATGTATTTTTCCGCAGGGTGGAAAGGTCAAAGACTCAAGGGCATAAGTTTAAGGAGAGATGGGAAATTTTAAAGGAACTGCTGGCTATTTAAGCAACAGGCAGAAACAATAGATGCAACCCACAGATTTTCTGGTAAACCAAAACCCCTGTTTCCAGGGGAGCAACAACAAGTAGCTTCCTTAAATTCACACTGCACACAGCACATGTAAACAGCAGGATGCGATGAATGCATACTCTAACCTCTGAAGCTGCACACACAAACAGTGCACAATAACGTTATCAAATATACATGGCATGCCTTGGAAATTCAAGTTAGGTTAGCGCAGCTACTGTAGCTGTGGCTGTAGGACATCTGAGGTGCCATCAATTTTATGACCAAGATCAGTTCTGGATTACTGAATTCAAACGCTATTCCACCTCTTCTGGGATTGGAGTGGGAATGCAATTCCGACAGATGAGGCCACAACCCTTTCTCTTTTGAAGCTGCTTTGAATCCAGGGCTGCAATGAGTCTGGCTGTGTCTCACTGAGCCAAGTCTCACAGCAAGCAGCACTGACATTGATTTGGCTGGGTTCATCATTCACGGACTGAACTCGCAGGGAGATGGGAATTGTTTTTGGGGCAGCAATTGGGCCTGCTGGTGGAGCAACACCTCTGAGATACTGGTCATGACATTCAGGATTCAAGTTGTAAAATCCCCTCCCCCCCCTCCACCCCCACAAAACTAGTTAGTTATTTATTTAACCATCGGTCAATAGTGCATGAGGCAGAAAAAACAAACTTTAAAAGTTCACACAAAGAAATGAAAGAAAGATTTTCCTCTGTATGACACCTTTTTCAAAATGTCAGAACATCTCAAAGTGGTTGACATCAATAAAATAACTTGAAAATTTAATAACTGTTGCGAAAGTAAGAAATACAGCAAAGATAGACACAAATTGCTGGAGTAACTCAGCGGGCAAGCAGCATCTCAGGAAAGAAGGAAAGGGTGACTTTTCGGGTTGAGACCGTTCTTCAGAGTCTGAAGTCAGAGTTGAAACATCACTCATTCCTTCTCTCCAGAGGTGCTGCCTGGCCCGCTGATTTACTCCAGCATTTTGAATCTATATCAACTAAAATAATGTCCTCATTGTGCCAGCTATGGTTCAGCTTTAAACCAGCATCTGCAGTTCCTTCCTACACACAAGAAATGCAGCAGACTGGTGGAGCACACTAATATTTCAGATATGTCGAATAAGAACATATAGTGTAATCATGCAATGACCTGACAGAGGCTTACATATTGGACAAGATATGAGGAGAAACATTTCTAATGTTTTCAAAATAGCGAAATAGGGTATTTGATGCATGGTGCCACCAGTAGTGTGTCATATACTGAAGAAGGGTCTTGAACTGAAACATCACCCATTCCTTCGATCCAGAAATGCTGCCTGTCCCACCTGACCTGCCTGTTACGCCAACATTTTTTGTGTCTATCTTCGGTGTAAACCAGCATCTGCAGTTCCATCCTACCCGTTTCCTCACTACCAGTTTGCAATGGCAGCAGCATTCTATTTTATTCAGATCACGACCGGCAGAGTCATAGTTATACATCATGGAAACAGGTCCTTTATCCCAAATTGCCAATGCTGACCTATATACTCCATCTACACTTGCCCTACCAGCCCATATTTGTCTAATATCCCTCCAAAAAAATGCATTTCGTTGTTAAATGCATTTCGTTGTAAAGTCCATGTACCTGCACAAATCTATATAATTAAAAGTCTCATCTTGACCACTTCCTGTCTACGTTGTATATTGATTTTAGAAAAATCGCTACCCTGTATCGCTGTGATTTTTGGCCATCTTTCTCACAGTCCTCCTCCGCTGAGCCAGCCCTGAGGATTTTTCCCATTGATCAAAAATATAAAAAGTTATGAGTTACTTGAGATCAGCTGATTGATTCTCTCACCTGTCAGTCACCGTGATTAACCCTTTATGTGCTTGCAATAAATGATTTGTTAGCCAGAAATGTGCTTGCAATGAATGATGATTTGTTAACCCTTAATGTGCTTACAATAAACGCATTGTAAGCCAGCAATGTGCTTGCAATGAATGGTAATTTGTTAACCCTCAATGTGCTTGCAATAAATTATTTGTTAGCCCTTAATTAAATGAAATAAGTTGTTTGGCCTGCCCTGTGCTTGAAAATGAAATGAAAATGGAAATTAAATGAAATGAGTTATTTGGTCTGCCCTGTGCTTTTGCTTTTGCTTTTGCTTTTACTTTGCCTTGCCTCACCTGAAATGAAAGCAAATGGATTGTATTGTTGGCTGGCCCCGCCTGCCCTGTGCGTGACTTGACTTGAATGGGATTGACTTGACATGAAATGGATTTAAATTAATAGTTGGCCCTGCACTCACTGTGCTTGACTTGACTTGTCCCACAAAACCCATTGCTCCAGACCCCCCCATTGGCCACCAATATTTGAATTGTAGAGAAGTGGAATGTTGCGTTGGAGGACCAGCCCTCCCATGTGAACCTGGGACCCAACAGGTCCCACTTGGTCTAGTGTCTATTAAATCCTGTTATAGTACTTGCCTTAACTTCCTACTCTGGCAGCTTGTTCCATACTCATCATCCTCTGTGTGAGAAAGTTGTCACTCTGATTCCAATTACATATTTTCCCCCTCACCTTCAAACCTTTGCCCTCTAGTCTTGACTCCCTTACTCTGGGTAAAAGACTGGGCATTTATCCTATCTATATCCCTCATTATCTCATAAACCTCTGTAAGATTAACCCCAATCTTCCTCTGTTCCATGGAATAAAGTCCTCGCCTGCCCTACATGTCCTGGCCGGTCCACATGTCCTGGCAACATCTTTGTAATCTTCTTTACATTCTTTCCAGCTGTATATGTTATTGGAAACACATATAAGACTGAGATTCGCAATGGTTGTTCCTGAGTTGGTCATTTTCTCACAGTAGCAGCATGATCGACATTAATCTGAAGGGAGAAAGGCCTCATTTGTGAATTTAAACAAGATTAATATCTCCCTCAGCAAATAAGGCAGCATCTGTGGATAATGAAACAGTTAAAAGTCATGTCTGCTGAAGCCTCTTTAATCTGACTTTTCTAATCTATTTCTCTTTCACCAGACGCTGCCTGGCCTGCTGATTTTTTCCGATATTTTCTGTTTTTGTTCAGCTTGATGGCCCTTCACCAGTGTAGAATGTTCTCCAGAACCTGTCTCAGATGAGGTCATCAACAAGAACCATTGGCTCATAGAAACAAGGAAGCACAAATGCTGGTTTACAAAAAGAGACACAAACTGCTGGAATAATTCAGCAGGTCAGGCAGAATTAGCTCACTTTGTTTCTTCATAGACACTGCACCAACCATTGAACCACTGTGTCACGTTTCATTCCAGATTTCTAACATCTCTCTCATGACTAGGCAGAAATATAAACACAGGTCATTTAGCTCTGTGTTTAGGTCATGTTTCAGGTCGGGAGTCTTATTCAGACAGGGTAACCTGATCTGAAACGTTACCTATCCATGTTCCCCTGCGATGCTGCCTGACTCATTGTCACTCCAGCACTTTGTGTCTTTTTTGTAAACCAGCATCTGCAGCATCTAATTTGACATCCTTGCTAAAGGACATCCTTGCTATTGAGGGAGTGCAGTGTCGGTTCACGAGGTTAATCCCTGGGATGGCGGGACTGTCATATGAGGAAAGATAGGAACGATTGGGCTTGTATTCACTGTAATTTTGAAGAATGAGAGGTGATCTTATAGAAACATATAAAATTATAAAAAGACTGGACAAGCTAGCTGCAGGAAAAAATATTCCCAATGTTGGGGGAACCCAGAACCAGGGACACAGTCTAAGAATAAAGGGGAGGCCATTTAAAACTGAGATGATAAAAAAACTTTTGTGAATTTGTGGAATTCTCTGTCACAGAAGGCAGTGGAGGCCAATTCACTGGATGAATTTAAAAGCGAGTTAGATAGAGCTCTTGCGGCTAGCGGAATCAAGAGGTATGAGAAGAAGGCAGGCATGGGCTACTGATTGTGGATGATCAGCCACGATCACAAAGAATAGTGGTGCTGGCTCAAAGATCCGAATAGCCTCCTCCTGCACCTATTTTCTATATACCTCTGACTCTGTGTTTACCTTTGAGTTGGTATGGATTGCCATTTTCCTCCATGAACCTGCAACTTCCATTTGGAACCAGGTAAACTAATCCAGTTCCCACAATGATCTGACAAAGAAAATAGCTTATCATATCCTCCCTGGATCATTTGCCAAATAATATGGTTCCCTGGTTACTGGTATTATTACCAGATCTGGCTTATTATAATGCAGAGAAGTAAAAGTTAAGAAGTGAAGAAGTAAAAGTTAAGAAGCCAAGAGTTATTATGCAAGAAATTGAAAGAACAAAAATAGTTTGTATTGACTGTTTAGTATTGACTGTCTAATTTTTTTTTTGAAGGGGGAGTCCACCTCCTAGATGGAGCAAGTCTACGAGACCAGACGGAGAGTAAGTTCAGAATAGAGATGTCTAGTCCAGGATAGACCCCTGTGTAGCCGGGAATAGACCTGTCTAGCCAAGGATAGACCCCTGTGTAGTCATGGATAGACCCCTGTGTAAACATTACATATTCCTCAGAATGGGTGTTGGTACACAACAGGTTCATTTATCTCATGGAAAGCTGATTGGGGCTGTTGGGATGAAGTACCAAGGCAAAGCAAAGAGAGGTAGCTCAGTCATGGAGTCATAGAATTATACAGCGTGGAAACAGGCCCTTCGGCCCAGCTTGCCCACATCGACCAACATGTCCCATCTACACTCGTCCCAAAGCAGGCAGGTGGGACTGGTGTAGATGTGGGCAAGTTGGGCCGAAGAGACTGTTTCGAATCTGCATGATTCTATGACTATAACTCTAGTAAAAGGGAGTAAAGAAGCCAAATTGATAAAGTGATGAAAACAATCAGTGTTATTCTTCAAGCCAAAATAACCAAATAAATTGATTCCCTATTTTCCCTTGCTCAATGAAGTTAATTTCCATATGCAAAAAATCCATGTGGCTGTGATGTGGATATTAAGGTAAATATAACTCGTTAGAAGCGAGCTGCTCATGTCCAGGCATTCATTATTAAGGAATGGCGATCAGTGGCAATTATCTTTGCGATGTTGTCATCTTTAGGCTGTTTTATGAAAATGAAATGATTACAGATTTTCCTGCAGAGCTGATTACCGTTTATACTGTTCCCAGCGTAATAAACAAGAAAATAATGAATAATTTATCATCGGGGCCAGCTCCTGATTTTGTTCATACTTCATGCAAATGATGTAAACATTTGCTCGGTTCCTTTGAGATGAAGGGCATGACATAAATTTTAAACACACACACTTCTGCAGTTTCTGAAAAAAAAAACCTCTCATCTCCCAATGTCAACCTGGGTGAAAGGAATTTGACAAACTGCTCAATGAGTGTTCAGCTGACGGAAACAAGTGTTGTGGCTCCTAAACCTTTTAAAGTTGAAGGAGAAACTGACTATTTGTGTCTCGCTGGCATTGATGCCTTAACAGATGGACCCGGAAATTAGAGTGCGCTGAGAATTCCCAGACTCTGCCTTTGTACATACATTAAGGGATGCACTGCTGCTGTTGAAGCCTCATTAAATTACATTCAGCTCCATAACCTGAAGCAAATGACCACAAAGAACCAGGGAGCTCCCAGACCCAACGGCCGGACTTCAAGTCCATGAAAAATGATGGAAAAGATGAAAACGGCCTGGGGATAATAGGATATTTACTTCCACCTTGTGGAAAGGTGGTGCTTACAAAGTTGATCCTCAGACTGGTAATGCTGAACACGAGGTGTAGCAATGACTGTGTATAGTGATTGGATTTGATGATCATTTTACATTGTGCAGCCTCCACTGTATCACACCTTTGACACAGGCAGCTTCTGTGTCCTTCTTACTGCAACCAAAAAACGTAATACCAGTTTATTTTTATGTTTAATTATGTGCATTAATTTGGAAATGCAACTTTGACAATGGCTCCTGATACATCATTGAACCTTGATGTTTAAAGGACACAAAGTGCTGGAGTAACTCAGCAGGTTAGGCAGCATCTCTGGGGAACACAGAGAGGGACGGGACCCTTCTTCAGGCTGGCATTTTTGGGCACTCAGCGGTGTGCAATCTATTCCAACGCCTGACTGCTTTAGTCTAAATTGCACATCATATTCAACCTTGGACCCTTGGCTGAGGAGCTGTGTGCAGCTGCTGTCAGCTCACAGGGGAAGCAAGATGCTACTGGGGCAGCACAGTGGCACAGTGGTAGAGTTGCTGCCCTACAGTGCCAGGGACCTGGGTTCGATCCTGACTGTATGGAGTTTGCCCATTCTTTTGTGACTGTATGGGTCTCTCCGGGTGCTCCCGTGTCCTCCCACATCCCAAAGACGTGTCGATTTGTAGGTTAATTGGTTTCTGTAAATTGTCCCTAGTGTGTGGGATACATTTAGTTTAGTTTAGAGATGCAGGTTGCAAACAGGCTCTACGTCCCACCAAGTCCACACCAACCAGCGATCCCCATACACTAATTCTATTGAGTCACGACGCCAGGCGGAAGAGGGCTTTGCCCGAGCCAGATGCTTGTCCCTTTACCAGGGTTGTATAGTGGTTATTAGAGTATTTGTAACATAGTTGCTTGGAATTCAGACTCTGAATAATTTGGTGATTTTGTAACATGGTGGTGGGTATGTTACCACGGTTTTGGTTTTTGTATCGTGTTGAAATTAAATAAATTATTTTTGATGCAAAAAAAGGGGGAGAAAAGAGCCTGGCCAGGCTGGCTCCAGTCACGGCTCCTTGTGGGAAGAGCCAGATGCCTGACCCTTTTCCGGAGTCACTTCCGCGCCTGGATTGTGTTGGAGAGGGACTACGCGCTGTCCATGGCCTCCTGGGGGATTTCCAGGACCACTGGGCACCGCGGGGGGTTGAATGCATCCTTGATTGTAACATGGTTGTAGTGTAGTTTTTTGTATATTTGTAAGGATTGTAATATAGTTCTTAGAAAGTGTGGTGTCTAGATAATTTGGTGATTTTGCACTATGGTGGTGGGTGTGTTTCCACAATTTGGCCTTGTATAGTGATGGTAATTAAATTAATTATTTTTGATACACCTCTTGCCCAGAGTAGGCGAATCGAGAAAAGAAGGGCATAAGTTTAAGGTGAAGGGGAAAAGATTTAATAGGAATCTGAGGGGTCACTTTTTCACACAAAGGGTGGTGGGTGTATGGAATGAGCTGCCCGAGGAGGTAGTTGAGGCAGAGATTATGCCAATGTTTAAGAAACATTAATACAGGTACATGGATAGGATAGGTTTGGAGGGATATGGACCAAACACAGGCAGGTGGAACTAGTGTAGCTGGCACATATTGGCCGGTCTGTGCAAGTTGGGCCAAAGGGTCTGTTTCCATGCTGTACAACTCTATGACTCTATTTCAGCACAAATAGTGTTAACTACAACATGGAGGTCTATTTGGTACCACTGATACCACATCAGCCTTTCATACTGAACAATGTCACAGACTGCCTCGTCAGCACATGTCATGTGTAACACTGCCAAATCCAACATGGCAGGAATCACATGACCAATGTGTTGTCACATGCTATGTGATAGATGGTCAGATTAAAGCAAGAGAAACCAAAGTGAAAGGTTTTTTTTTCCCCCCCGTCAGTCCTTGAAGCTTGATTAGAACTATATTTTATTGTTATTGATTACCATATAACAATTACAGCACGGAATCTCCCCTAGTCCCATATACCTGCGCTCAGACCATAACCCTCCATTCCCTTCCCATCCATATAACTATCCAATTTATTTTTAAATGATAAAAACAAACCTGCCTCCACCACCTTCACTGGAAGCTCATTCCACACAGCTACCACTCTCTGTTTCTTGATGATATTATGGTGAGAAGGCAGGAGAATGGGGTTGAGAGGGAAAGATAAATCAACCATGATTGAATGGTGGAGTAGACTTGATGGGCCGAATGGCCTAATTCTGCTCCTAGAACTTATGAAGAGCCTCTGTACCTACTGCCCATGCATCTGGATCACGTCAGATGGACTTCAGGGAGCCCAGGGCCTCTGAGACTGGACCTAACCATATAACCATATAACCATATAACAATTACAGCACGGTTAGTTATGCCTTGAGCAGTTAATTAAAGAAAAAAACATCAAGTTGCCTGACAGACAACAGTTCCAGAGGGAACCTTGTCTGCCGGCTGCTTGTTCTTGTGAAGGAACATTTCTGTCCTGAAATCTTCTCTTTTCCTTATTGCCGCCATCTGCTGCTCAGTATTCTACTCAGAATTCTTCTCAGCTGCTTTAATGATTTTTGGCAAGCTCCCTCATGTAACTCAGGGAAAAATCAACGTCTCGAGATTTCAGCAAAGCAGGCTGGTACGATATATATGCCTGTATCTGTGATGAGGTTTAGAAACTGCAAGCCCGTTCACATATGGTAGATGCTGTCAAGTTAGCCGTGTTCCAACTGGTATCTGCATAGAGTCTCGCAATGAGGTTTGAACCTGTGCGGTTTACCAGCCGCTTATTGGAGAAGTCTGTCCATTTGACTTGTGCAGGACAATCTAATGGAGGATCAACAAATCTATTCATCTCCACCGAGATTAACAGCAGTATATATTTTCTGAACATATGCAAAATTGTCTTATGAATGCTTCATACCCAGGGAGCAGCCTATAATTTTAGAAGCATATTCCAATCTTTTGTAGAAACCAGGAACTGCAGATAATGCTTTACAAAATGTACACAAAGTGCAAGAGTAAATCAACGGGTCAGGCAGCAGCTCTGGAGAATCAATCTTTTGTGTTTTTATAAATTTACCGATATATCTAATGGTTAATAATATATAAAAGCTGTGAGTCAGATTTCCATCGCAGTGCACTTTCTCGAACTGTTTCTGAGAACAAATGGCCAGTGACTGATATTTGTGACTGATACTTTTATCATTTAGTCATAAGAACGATGGAGGGGAAGTGGACTGACCTCAATCTTCTGATACTTAGAAATTCCTTTGTGTCTTTGCCTTTCAGCAGACTCGAACTGAATGCAACCGTGCACCAAACAGGTGGAGAGGACGTTTGCACTAGTAGGGGAGTCTAGGACCAGATGTCATGAACTCAGAATTAAAGGATGTTCCTTTAGGAAGGAGATGAGGAAGAATTTCTTTATTCAGAGGGCGGTGAATCTGTGGAACTCATTGACACAGAAGGCCAAGTCAATGGATATTTTTAACGCAGAGATAGATAGATTCTTGATTACTACGGGTGTTAAGGGTTATGGGAGAAGTCAGGAGAATGGAGTTAGGATGGAGAGATAGATCAGCCATGATTGAATGGCAAAGTGGACTTGATGGGCCAAATGGCCTAATTCTGTTCCTATTACTCTGAACTTTATTTTTAAGTTACAAAACTTAAACTTTGTACTTTATAGAGTCTCATCCATTTATCACAATATTATGCACGGCAATCTATGTTTCTGTAGATGTCAAGTTAGATGTCTTTTACAAACCCACTGACTCCCACAACGATCTTGACTACACTTCTTCCCACTCTGCTTCCTGGAAAGACTCTATCCCCTACTCTCAATTTTTCCGTCTACGCCACATCTACGACCAAGATGATGTTCCATACCAGGACATCCGAGAAGTCCTAATTCTTTAGGGAACTGGGGGTTCCCTTCTCCCTCATGTAACTCAGGGAAAAATCAACGTCTCGAGATTTCAGCAAAGCAGACTGGTACGATATATATGCCTGTATCTGTGATGAGGTTTAGAAACTGCAAGCCCGTTCACATATGGTAGATGCTGTCAAGTTAGCCGTGTTCCAACTGGTATCTGCATAGAGTCTCTCAATGAGGTTTGAACCTGTGCGGTTTACCAGCCGCTTATTGGTGAAGTCTGATGAACCTCTCACTCGTGTCTCCTCGGTACCCCGCAGCTCCGACCTTGCTCCCCCTCTCTCTATTCTCAACAGAGCCAAGTCCCCCCAAGTCCTTCCCTTTCACCCCATCAGCCGTTGCATACACTACATAATCCGCCAACATTTTTGCCACCTCCAACAGGATCCCAACACTAGTCAGATCTTCCCATCTCCGCTTCTTTCCACCTTCCACAGGGACCGTTCCCTCTGCAACTCCCTGGTTAACTCATTCCTTCTCACACGAAACTCCCCCTCCCCAGGAACCTTCCCTTGCAACCGCAGAAGATGCAACATGTGCCCCTATACCCCCTACCTCGACTCAGTCCAGGGCCCCGACAGTCCTTTCAGGTTATGGCAGAGGTTCACTTGCACCATTTTCAAGATGTGGTCTCTTATACATCGGCGAGACTACTGGGCGATAGTTTCGCTGGACATCTCCGCTCAATCTGCCTGAACCTTCCTGATCTCCAGGTTGTTAAATACTTTAAATCTCTTTCCCATTCCCACACTGACCTTTTTGGCCTGTCTCCTCCATTGTCAGAATGAGGCTAAATGTAAATTGGACGAACAGCATCTCATATTTTGCTTGGGCAGTTTGCAGCCCAGTGGTATGATTCTGATTTCTCTAACTTCTCTAACTCGGCATTCCTTCTCTCTCTATCCCTCCACCACCCAAGTCACACCAGCTTCTCATTTTCACCCAACAAACAGCTAGCAATGGCCTGCTTTTTTGTCATCGTTACTTTTCATTCATTGTTCTTTATCTCTCTCCATCATAATCTATATCTCTCATTTCCCTTTCCCCTGACTATTCTGAAGAAGGGTCTTGACCGGAAATGGCATCCATCCAGAGATGCGGCTTGTAACTCTGAGTTACTCCAGCTTTTTTGTGTCTACCTTAAATTGAATAAAAGTTGGATGAGATGCAACTCCTATTGAGTGGCCAGTTGGCTGTTGAAACTCCTTTTAAAGTTAATGTGGGTGAAGTTTTGGAGGTCAGCCAATATCTTTGAAAATAGCCTATCTTGAGCCAGGTCCTTCAATGAACAATGAGTAATGATGAGTCAGTGTGGTGGGGAGATGGAAAACCCGATTGAATGGCACCAGAACAACAATCTTTCTCTCAATGGTATTGAGATTGATGAGTTAATTGTTGACTTTAGAAGGGGAAATCTAAGGATCCACAAACCTATCTTCATTGATGCTTTGGCGGTGGAGAGAATCAATAGCTTCAAGTTCCTGGACTGCATATCACAAAAGATCTGCCAAGCACATTGACGCAATCATAAAGAAGGCCAATCAATGTTTCTACTTCTTTAGAAGATTGAAGAGATTTGGAATGCCGACAAATACTCTATTGAACTTCTACAGATGTACGGGTAGATAACGTATTGACTGGTTGCATCATGGCCTTATTCATCCTCGTACAGTTGGAAATGAAGGAGATTATAAAAAGTGGTGAACACTGCCTGGTCCATTATGTGTACTGACCTCCCCCACATTAAATAGATCTTGTTTCATTCCTACCAGCAGGAAGAAGGTATAAACTCTGAAACAACAAATTTACCAATAGCTTCTTCACAACAACCATCTTTGTTTTCAACACTAAATAACACAAACCTCATCTATGAACTGTGGACTGACTTTGGTTGCACTTAGGACTTTGGACATTTTGCACTTGTACTGGGATTATTAATGTATTTACTTTTTTGTGTATTATATATTATTTATATAATACATCAGCACTTTGTGTCCCTTTGTGGAATCTGAAGAATGGTTTCATCCCCAAACGTCAGTCTAAAGAAGTGTCTCAACCTGAAACATTGCCTATCCACGTTGAGTCTGACGAAGGGTCTCGACCCAAATTGTCACCTGTCCAGAGATGCTTCCTGACCTGCTGAGTTACTCCAGCACTTTGTGTCCTTTTGCAAGTAATGATTTAATTGTTTCATTGTTAGTTTATTTGACAATTAAACATTATTGATGCATAATGATAAGAGGCAAAAATATAAGAAATAAATATACTGGTTGTTGATCACAATTTAAATTAAGTAGCTATATGAATAGAATGAAATTGAAATGAAATGCTTTGACAATCTCAAACCAAAGAAAGCAGAAAGGAGGATCATCATTTTACACTTTTTCATAAGGTTAGGTCTGTTTCATATTTTGCAGAAAATGGAAAGTAATGACATATTTGTGTTTCTGATGCATTAGTGCCAGCTGCATATGTTAAACTGTGCTTGTAAAGGTTGCAACAGAGCAATGCAGCTTGTGCAGGGAACAAGATGGATCAGCGCCGGGCAGATAGTTAATATAGATGATCTCACATTTAGCCAAATGAAGCAAATTTTTTGAGAGTTTAGCCTCTTAATTTTCCAACTGAACTGATCTGTGCTTGAGAAGGACTAGAACGCTATTCTCTGCCCACTGAGGAAATATATGCCTCAAAAATATTTCAGATCAAAACATGCGCAAGTCACCAGAGTCATTTAGAAAACCTATACACCCTGCTGAGGAACATGTTAAAAATGTTGCTTTCAGGCAGAAAGAGACTAGAAATGGTCCATTGAAGGTGCACAATAAATTCTGCTGGTCTTTTAATCAAACTATGGAAGCTTAAGACAGGATAATAAATCAATGGATGTGCTCAGCCAATAATGGAACACTTTTTGAATGTCTTGCCACAGAAACATATACATTTATATTTGACTCACAGGCTTCAAGATATGACCATGAGAATTGACCATTGTTGTTTATGGGTTGCACAGTCCCAAGTTTTTATCTCATGTAAAAATCTCCATAGAGCCTTGAAGTGGAACAGACGCACGGCACATGCAAAGCAATTGTAATAAACAGTCATTGAATAAAAAGTCAGACAAATTGGAAAGCAATTTGGAAGAGTTGATTGATCATTTCCCATTTTGTGCACGGCCCTATCAATTAGTGAAATAACACACTGAAAAGGACCCAAAGATTGCAGAATGTCAAAACAAGTTATGCTGACATGTTTCAGATCAGTGGCAAGGCTCATCAAGCGATGAGCATTCGTTAATGGTCACTCTTACTCAATAACATTCATTAGAGAAAGGCTCAGAGTAGGATGATCAAAATGAGTCCAAAGTATAAGGCGCTGATCACTGGGCTAGCTGCAAAACAACTCAGAGCGAAGACGAAAAAGAGGGCATTAAATTAATTCTCTAAGACTATTATAAATTCCAAAAAAAATCAGCGGGCAGGCAACATCTCTGACAGGGGTCACAGTTTAAGGATAACGGGGAAGTCTTTAGGACCGAGATGAGAAAATCATTTTTTACACAGAGAGTGGTGAATCTGTGGAATTCTCTGCCACAGAAGGTAGTTGAGGCCAGTTCATTGACTATATTTAAGAGGGAGTTAGATGTGGCCCTTGTGGCTAAAGGGATCAGGGGGTATGGCGAGAAGGCAGGTACAGGATACTGAGTTGGATGATCAGCCATGATCATATTGAATGGCGGTGCAGGCTCAAAGGGCCGAATGGCCTACTCCTTCACCTATTTTCTATGTGTCTATGTAGGTGCGGCATGGTGATGCAGCAGTAGAGCTGCTGCCTTACAGCGCTTGCAGTGTCGGAGACCCGGGTTTGATCCTGACTACAGGTGCTGTCTGTATGAAGTTTGTACATTCTCCCCGTGACCCGCGTGGGTTTTCTCGGAGATCTTCGGTTTCCTCCCATACTCCAAAGACATACCGGTTTGTAGGTTAATTGGCTTGCTGTAAATGAAAATTGTCCCTAGTGTGTGTCGGATAGTGTTAGTGTGCGGGGATCGCTGGTGTGGACTCAGTGGGCTGAAGAGCCTGTTTCTGTGCCATACCTCTAAAGTAAACTAAATTAAACTAAAGAGAAATGGAGCTAACATTTCAAGTTAAAGGATCTTTGCCTGGTAAACCATCATGTTCCATCTTCCGAGTCCACAAAATAGTTATTCTTTCGATAAGAAGTCCATGGAAGTGGAGTTCCTTGACAAAGGCGCAACACCACATGTATTGAGATGCACTATCCCAATGAGTACAATCAACTCTACCAACTCAATCTCCAACAGACATGCAATGATTAAGGATCACTGATGGTATAGCAAGGATTTATTCTTCCCTTTACCTTATGCTCCCTCGGCAAGGTCACAAGCATAACCAATGATGAGTCACACCCCAGCCACTCCCTCTTCTCCCCTCTCCCATCAGGCAAGAGATACAGAAGTGTGAACAGCACACCTGCAGATTCAGGAACAGTTTCTTCCCGGCTGTTGTCAGGCAGCATCAAGCAACACCCTACCCAACAACTAGAGAGCTGTCCTGAATTACTATCTACTTCATTGGAGACCCTGGGACTATCTTTAATCGGACTTTACTGGACTTTATCTTGCACTGAACATTATTCCCTTATCATGTATCTGTACAGTGTGGGTGGTTCGATTGTAATCACGTATTGTCTTTCCGTGGAATGGTTACCACGCAACAACAGCTATTCACTGTACCTCGGTATATGTAACAATAAACTAAACTAAACTAATGGAGCTAGAGATGCATATATGCAGCAAAATGTGCCTTGGGAGATACTAAATAATCAATGCACCCTAGGAGGTATATTGTTAACTCTGCACCAGCCACACAGTTGCAAAATACAAGTAATCAAAATAATACAATTAAAATCTTTAAGCTGTTTCGGTCATCTGGTCATGCTAAAAATAAATGTTTCCAGTACAATTACTCGGTAATTTTGTTTTTCCAATGTTAAGTATTTGAATTTGTATTCCTGCATTCAATATTGGTAAACTGCTTGTTGTATTCAGTTCTGCTTCAGTTCTCTTCAGTTCTGATCAATCAGCCATAAATTTTCATGATCCCTGACAGAGCAAAATGTGATTATGTTGCGGCAAATGGTCACACAAGCTCTTGGCTTGAATTCAAAGCATCAAATAAATCTATTAATTAAAGGTAACTTTATAGGTCTTAAAGGCAGCAGTTGTTTAAAACTTTGAGCATAACAACAATATGTCACAACTTTAACTCACAACATAACTCAGACTCAGTCTGGTCTGTGTTGAGTGTGCTTGCTCTTTCTACGAGGGTGAGGATTTCGTCGGGTAGGTCCAGTTCCCTCACACATCCCAGATGCAGGTAGTTAATTAGCCATTGTAACCTATCTCCAGAGTAGGTTTGTGATAATAAGAATTAAAGGAGAGTTGATGGCAATGTGTGAGAGAGAAGAGGGAAAGAGAAACAAGGTGAGAGGTACTGGGTCCAATGAGATTGCTCCTCCACGAGTTGCCCTGGACCCAATGAAACAAATGGCCTCCTCATATATTGTTATAAACATTGGGTGGTACAGTAGCACAGCTGTAGAGTTGTTCCCTTACCCAGCTTCAAACCTGACTACGGGAGCTGTCAATATGAAGTTTGTACATTCTCCCTGTAACCACATGGGTTTCCTCCGGGTGCTCCGGTTTCCTCCCATCTCCAAAGACGGACAGATTTACGGATTAATTGGTTTCTGTAAACTGTAAATCATCCATAGTGTGGAGGATAGTGTTAGTGCATGGGGCGATTGCTGGTTAGCACGGGCTGCTTCTTAGGGCCGAAGGGTCTGTGTCCATACTGAATCTCTAAATTCTAAACATATAACAAAAGAACAGAAGCAGGCGTGCACAATGCATAACAAAAGGCAACTTAATTCCATGAAACACATTGTTGTGAGGGTCATATTTTAATTTCTAGTCATTCAAACCTACAGTTTTGTCTTTTAAAATATTGCACCACATTGTTGGTATCATAAACTCAGTTGTTGGCGAGTTGATCTACAACAATGGAAGAACAACAGAGCTGTCTCTGAGATTGCTAGCTTCCATGTACTGGAAGCAATGTACACACAAAAAAACACATTTAGTAAAACAATGTTATGATTGGGACTGTGGGCTTCATTAACAACTGTCAGGTTTAGTAGCTGGATTTTAATATGACTCTGATATGCTGCCTTTCACTTTAACAAGCCCCATAAACAGTAAGGGCTATTTGTGGTGTTTGCTGTTGTTGACTCATTTAGGCAATTATGCATCTTCAGCAGCCGAGCCACCAGCATACATTTGATTTTATTACCAAATGTGGATAATTGCTGCTTGTTGTAACTTGTCACATTTATACATGTGAAATATAATTAATTCCATGGATTGTACACACTGCTTATAAACTGAGGAAATAGCATTAAACAGACAACTTTTGCAAGACACTGTTAACATTTAATAAAGCAAATGTCTAGGATATTGTCACTAATATAAATGAATTTTCAATAATTCATTGAGAAGTGTAAATGTTACAATGGCAACCTTTCAGTGAAGAAGGAGATCAAACAATTTAATCAGTTAACTTTAATTGGAATCCAAGCTAAAAATTCATTAAATAGCAGACATGTCTGATATATTACAGTTCCAAGCTAAGTTTCCTTGAATAGTTTCAAGAATGTTCCTCAAGTATACAAGGTTTTAATCAAACCTGTCCATTAACTGAGTATTAATAGATGCAACATGAAGATTGCTACTCAAACAGCCGACTGGAATATGTGGTATGAGAAAATTACCTATAGCTCACACACAGGGTGGTGGGTGTATGGAATGAGCTGCTGGAAGAGGTAGTTGAGGCAGGTACCATTGCAACACTTAGGAAACATTTAGACAGGTACTGTACATGGGTAGGACAGGTTTAGTGGCATATGGGCCAAATGCAGTCAGGTGGGACTAGTGTAGATGGGACATGTTGGCCGGTGTGAGCAAGTTGGGCCGAAGGGCCTATTTCCACTCTCTACTGTTCTATGACTGAATTATATGTCCTATTGGACATGCTATGATCAAGGAATGCAGAGCTATTTGAACCTTGTTTTTCTAAAAGCAAACATCAGCAACATTTTAAATACAAAATCATAAAATTACACAGTAGTTCGGACAGCATCTGCGGAGAGACAAATACAATTAATGTTCACCTCCTTGCATCGTACCATCTAGAGAGTCAAACACTCCTTTACTTGCATGTTTTCTCGCCCAGTGTACTGAGCTCTGAGCCCACAATTTGTCTCCTCCCCATTGGAGAAATCAACATAGATTGTGTAACCACTTTGGGGAACACATTCATTCAGCCCATGTTAGTGACCTGAGCTCCAGTTTAGTTTAGAGATGCAGTGTAGCAACAGGCCCTTTGGCCCACTGAGTCCACAGCAACCATCAATCTCCCGTACACTAGTTCTATCCTAAACCCATGGGACAATTTAGCTACAAATCTATGCTCAGCGGATTACAGAGCATCTTTAGTTTTTTTTAGTTTAGAGATGCAGCATAGAAACAGGCCCTCCAGATCCATGCCGACCAACAATCACCCATACCCTAGTTCTATGTTTTAGACCCAGTTTTGCATCCGACACATTAGGGGTAATTTACAGAAGCCGATTAAGCTACAAACCTGCACATCTTTGGAGCGTGGGAGGAATCTGGAGCACCCGGAGAAAACCCACGCGGTCACGGGGAGCACGTACAAATTCCGTACTGACAGCGCCGTAATCAGGATCGAATCTGGACCTCGATCATGACTACGGCTGCTGTCTGTATGGAGTTTGTACGTTCTGCGTGGGCTTTCCCCGAGATCTTCGGTTTTCTCCCACATTCCAAAGATGTACAGGTTTGTAGATTGATAAATGTATAAATGTAAAAAAATTGTCCACATTGTGTGTAGGACAGTGTAAGAGTACAGATATTGCTGGTCGGTGCGGACTCTGTTGGCCTAAGGACCTGTTTCCGTGCTGTATCTCTAAACTATAATAAACTAAAGTCAAAACCTATGGAAAATTAAGCACCATCCGGGGAGACCTTTTGGATAGGTCTAGTCAAGTGATCTTTATTAGACCAGAATGCTTCTTGCACTGAATGTTACTGGAATTTCAGAATATCTTCTCATGTTTCTATCTCCTCCAAGCAATTGCCAAAGTTCATGATTTTCACAGTAAAACTCAAGTTCCTATTGAGTAAAGCCAACTGCACAAGAGCATCCATCAGTTTCATTTACTTCACAGTTCTTTATGGCTGAAGATTTGTCAGTTAATTCATTTTAAATTCTTAAATCTATTCAAGTTATCAGTTGCTAAGATTTGACATACATTTTACCTGTGTGTATTATCTGCCATAATCTAAAACAAACATGAGATCTTCAAGCCATTTATGTTTGTCAATCACCTTCCCAAGTAAATCAACCCAAACACAAATCATTGGAAGGTTGTAAAATATATATTCCTGTATTAAATGAATATGTCAAATGAACATTAATAATAATAATAATAATAATAATTTTATTTTATAGAGCACTTTAAAAACAAACATAGCTGCAACAAAGTGCTGTACATCACTAATCATTGACAAAAAAGTTAATACACACCAAAAATAACAATCAAAAGAAATAGTAGGAAAAGACATGTAAAATAAAGAAACATCAAAAACACCACAAACATTGACCCTTCCTAATCAACCTGTCTCTGGTTAATAAACGTATCAATGAAACAAAACAGCCCTCAATCAGACTCCAGTGGGACCATCTTTTTACTGTAAATCACACTGTGGATTATCACAATCCTGACACTAAACACTGGCAAGCAAGCTTAATGAAGTTAAAAGCATTTCTCATCTCCTCGAGCACTCTACAAAACTTTAAATTCAAATTTATTTTCAATACTTATGGAATCAAAGAGTCACACAAAATTTCTATTTGTCATTGCATGTTTATCACTGTGTCACAGTGGCGTGGCAGTAGAGCTACTGCCTTACAGTGCCAGAGATCCGGGTTCGATCCTGACTACGGGTGCTGTCAGTACGGAGGTTGTACATTCTGCGTGGGTTTTCCCCGAGATCTTCGGTTTCCTCTCACACTCCAAAGACGTACAGGTTTGTAGGTTCATTAGCTTGGTATCAATGTAAATATGTAAAACAATTGTCCACATTGTGTGTTGGATAGTGTAAGAGTACAGGCATCGCTGGTTGGTGCGGACTCTGTGGAAAGGGCCTGTTTCCGTGCTGTATATCTAAACTGTATTAAACTAAAGTCAAAACCTGTGGAAAATTAAGCACCATCCAGGGAGACCTTTTGGATAGGTCTGGTCAAATGATCTTTATTAGACCAGAATGCTTTGTGCGCTGAATGTTATTGGAATTTCAAAATATCTTCTCATATTTCTATCTCCTCCAAGCAATTGCCAAAGTTCATGATTTTTGTCATAAAACTCTATTGAGTAAAGACAACTGCACAAGAGCATCCATCAGTTTCATTTACTTCACAGTACTTTGTGGCTGAAGGTTTGTCAGTTAATTACGTTTAAATATAGCTAACTAAACAATAGAGAGAAGCAGGGAAACAGTGTGCTTTTTAAATGGTGTGTGATTGAAAAATGATGCGATTCAGATACTATTGGGGATTATTGTACACAAATCACTGCATTAACACAAAAGAACAACAAGGAATTGGTACGTTAGCTGTTATATAAAAATGAATTTTGTACAAGGCATCCTTCTGAAGTTTTATATGGTATCGGTCTGTGCACAGGTCAGATCTGCTGACATAAGAAACGATATACTAGTAAAAGAGGAAGTGTGGTGTAGGTTTGAGGTCTCATTTTCACACTTTATACTTCCTTATCCCTGTGTCTCCCTCTCCCCTGACTGTCAGTCTGAAGAAGGAACTCACCCCAAAACATCACCCGTTCCTTCGATCCAGAGATGCTGTGTTACTCCAGCATTTTGTGCAGGTTCACCAGGTTGATCCTCAGGGCTGGAAATTTCTAATATAAGAGGAGAATAAATGAGTGAAGAGATTATCTC
Source organism: Leucoraja erinaceus (assembly GCF_028641065.1). Lineage (NCBI taxonomy): Eukaryota > Metazoa > Chordata > Chondrichthyes > Rajiformes > Rajidae > Leucoraja > Leucoraja erinaceus. The sequence continues at coordinate 17,001,701 of NC_073408.1, forward strand.
AAGGAAATATATATAATTCCTATTGGAACAACGTTTTTGCTGACAGGGATGTCTCTAATCAGTCATCACTATCTCATTCTAAAGGATTAACCATTGAGTATAGAGACTGGAAACATTTGGAAGACTTTTTGGAATTCTCTGCCCAAAGAGGGCTGTGGTTGTTAAGTCACTGATATACAATTAGTGGTCAAGAGACAATATTGTTTTATTGTCATTTGTCCCAAAACGGAACAATGAAATTCTTATTTGCAGCAGCATAACAGATATGTAAACATAGTATTCTGTAAACACCATAATATATTTGGTACATTTAGGGAATCGTGTATTATGGGGTTAATTTAGGAAAATGGGTACAAAGGTAAGTGAGCAGCCTTGAACCCTGTTTAGTGGCAAAGCAGGTACAAAAGCTAAATAATCTACTCCAGTGTCTGTTTCCTCTAAATTAATATCAAACTTCATTTTGAACATTGATGCACTTCATTGTTATTCAAAATTATAAGGAAAATCTCAATATTTCGCTTGTGATCTTGTCACTTGTGCAGTCATGGGTTGAATCTACAACTCTCACTAGGCTTCACTTTAAATTCATCATGGAAATTATACAGCATTATGTTCATCTCCAACTGAAAGTCAGTGGGTTGCATGATCAACCTGAATAAGATTTGAAGATTAAAACAATTTGTCAAGAAAAAATGGTGGAAAAATGCAGTAAGTTCCATAATCACAAATCAGGCAACAGTACTTTGATTATTAACGGACAAAGAACAATTTAAATAATTGAAAACTATATACATTGTAAACTTGATTAATTAATCTAACTTGGTTAAAATCGATAATAGATTACTGGTGCTAAGCTTGCTGGTCTAAGAGACAAGCTGGGCATTAAATGTCATGAATCTGGTCCAATATTGTGTTAGACAATGGATCATTTTATGCCAATTCATTTCTCCAGTTTTTGATCCACATCCCTTGATATCCTTAGTTCATTAAAATCTGTCAATCTCTATCTATTTCAAACTCAATACATTTCAGTCCATCTAACATCCACAGCTTTTTTCAACAAGGAAGATCTGAATTTCCACCAGGCTTTGTGTGAAAATGTTTACCTTGCGTTGCTTTCCTTTAACTATGTCTGTTTTAATTTTGTTTTAGAGATACAGTGTGGAAACAGCCCTGGGAGTCCACACCGACCAACAATCCCCACACACTAATGCTGTCCTACACACACTAGGGACAATTTACTATTATACCGAGCCAATTATACCTGTACGTCTTTGGAGTGTGGGAAGAAACCGGAGATCCCGGAGAAAACCCACGCAGGTCACGGGGAGAACGTACAAGCTCCGTACACACAGCGCCCTTAGTCAAGATCAAACCCAACTCTAACGCTGCGCCACCGTGCCACCCAGCTTGAGGGTAACAAACAAAGTCACAAATAAATATATTTACATATGTGTACAAATTACAGGCAGTAGGGACATGATAGGTCCTTGATCACTCAAGCATGGCTTGGGGCGGCACGGTGGCACAGTGGTAGAGTTGCTGCTTTACAGCGCTTACAGGGCCAGAGACCTGGGTTCAATCTCGACTACGGGTGCTGTCTATACGGAGTTTGTACATTCTCCCCTTGACCACGTAGATTTTGTCCGAGATCTTCAGTTTCCTCCCACACTCCAAAGATGTACAGATTTATAGGTTAATTGCCTTGGTATGATTCTAAAATTGTCCCCAGTGTATGTAGGATAGTGTTAATGTGCGGGGATCGCTGTTTGGTGCAGACTCGATGGGCCAAAGGGCCTGTGTCCACGCAGTAACTCTAAACTGAACTAAAGGTATGGCCCTTCCAGTTAATGGCTGACATGATTGTTACATTTAAGGGTACAGTGGTAGACGTGCTGCCTTACAGCTTCAGAGACCCAGGTTCAATCCTGACTATGGCTGCTGTCTGTACGGAGTTTGTACGTTTTCCCTGTGATCGTGTGGGTTTTTTCCAGGTGCTCCAGTTTCCTCCCACATCCCACATCCTCCAAGCTGGAGGTGGAGATATTAAGTTTGGTTCATCACATGATCACAAGGAGCAGAAACACTTAGAGAGGTGCAATGAGCTGTTTTAAATATATATTTTTAAATGCGATTGTCGTAGGCAAGGCCAGCATTTGTTGCCCAACTTTTTCTGTCCTTAAGAGGGAGATGGCGAGGTGCTTCATGACGTCTCTGCAGACCTTGTTATATATAGTATTTCTGATCTGTTTGGATAGCATGCAAAACAAAGCTTTTCACTCCATCTCGGTACATCGGTGAATCGTGTACAGGCAGAATCGCTGTTTAATTCGGAATCATGTTCAGCACATACATGGTGGGCCGAAGGGCCTGTTACTGTGCTGTCCTAATGTTAAACTTACACTTGGAGTTGGTGACTACCTGGCATTTCTGCGATGTGAACATTATTGACCACCTATCAGTCCATGCCTGAATTTGTCCAGGTCTTACTGCATGCATTTGCTGCAGAGTTGTGAACAGAATTAAACGTTGTGCGACTGTCAGCAAACATTCCCGCTTTTGCCAGAATGATGGATGAAAGGTTGCGCAGTGCCATCAGAGTTTCCACAATCTTACACCTAGGTTTTAATAATGGTTTGCTGGAAGCACAATCCTCCCTCAACTTTGGCCATGCCCCCAGGTCTGACTGACTTCATCACCCTCGGGGCTTCTTCTCGTCCCAGGATACTCGAAAAGACAAACAAAATTAGCTGTGTCATTGCCTGCACTGTCACTACATAGTCTGAGTTTAAAATTTGCAAAAGAACAAAGGGCGGCACAGTGGCACAGCGGTAGAGTTGCTGTCTCACAGTGTCAGAGACATGTGTTCGATCCTGACTATGGGTTGCTGTCTGTGTGGAGTTTGTATGTTCTCCCTGTGACCACGTGGGTTTTCTCCAGGTGCTCCGGTTTCCTCCCACACTCCAAGTGTGTGTAAGACGTACAGGTTTGTAGGTTAATTGGCTTGGTTTAAGTGTAAATTGCCCCTAGTGCGTGTAGGATAGTGTTAGTGTGCGTGGACCGCTGGTCAGTGCGGACTCAATGGGCCGAAGGGCCTGTTTCTGCGCTGTAACTAAACTAAAATAAAGGCTGTTTAAAATAAAGGGAATGAGATTGTACATTCGTGTGGTTGTGCATTCAGCATCTGTTTTTTATGCATGGCTGTTTACTCTCTGCAGGTAACAGTTTACAATCACTCAATGTGAGTTTGGAACATTAGTCATAGAGTCATAGAGTGATACAAAGTGGAAACAGGCCCTTCGGCCCAACTTGCCCACAACAGAAAGCAATGTCCCAGCTACATTAGTCCCACTTGCCTGCGCTTGGTGCATATCCCTCCAAACCTGTCCTTTTCATGTACCTGTCTAATCGTTTCTTAAACGATGGGATCGTTCTAGCCTCAACTACCTCCACTGAGAGCTTGTTCCATACACCCACCACCCTTTGTGTGAAAAAGTTACCCTCAGATTCCTATTAAATCTTTTCCTTTCACCTTAAACCTCTAGTCCTCGATTCCCCTACTCTGGGCAAGAGACTCTGTGCGCCTACCTGATCTATTCCCCTTATGATTTTGAACATATCTTTAAGATCACCCATCATCATCCTGCACTCCATGGAATAGAGACCCAGCCTACTCAACCTCTCCCTACAGCTCACACACTCTACTCCTGGCAACATCCTCGCAAATCTTTTCTGAACCTTTTCAAGTTTGACAATATCTTTCCTATAACATGGTGCCCAAAATTGAACACAATATTCTAGATGCGGTCTCACCAACGTCTTATTCAACTGCAACATGATCTCCCAACTTTTTTACTCAATACTCTGACTGATGAAGGCCAAAGTGCCAAAAGCCTTTTTAGCCACTTTATCTACCAGCGACTCGACCTTTAAGGAACCATGCACCTATACTCCGGGATCCCTCTTCCCTACAACTCTACCCGGAGACCTACCATTTACTGTGTAGGTTCTGCAACATCTCACATTTCTCTGTATTAAATTCCATCAACCATTCCTCCGCCCACCTAGCCAATCGAACCAGATCCTGCTGCAAACTTTCACAACCATCTTCACGATCTGCAAAACTACTAACTTTTGTATCATCAGCAAACTTGCTAATCTTGTACGATCTCCCCGTGACCTGCTTGGGTTTTCTCTGGGTGCTCCGGTTTCCTCCCACACTCCAAAGACATACTTTGTAGGTTAATTGGCTTGGTTTAATTGTAAATCATCCCTAGTGTGCGTAGGATAGTGCTAGTGTGTGGGGATCGCTGGTCGGCACGAACTCGGTGGGCCAAAGGGCCTGTTTCCACGCTGTATCTCTAAAACTAAAACTGAAAATAAGCCTAAACCTAAACTATTGAATTATTGTCTATTGAGCCATAAAACCAAAACCAGTATCATCAAAGACCCACATCACCCTGGCCATGCTCTCATTTTACTTGTGCCATTGTGAGGAAGGTATAGGAGACTGTGGACCATAACCACCTGTTTCAAGAATCACTTCTTCCCAACAACTATCAGGCTCTTGAAGACGACAAAACACTATCCTCAACTAAACGCTATGGACTGTCTTTGGATGCACTGAGGACTCCGAGGTTTTGTTTTGCACTGGCATTAGGGTTATTAATTTATTCATGTTTTTGATTATAATATGTTACCTGCCTGCTGTGCTGCTGCAAGTAGGAATTTCATTGTTTCATCGTCTGTATATGTGACAATTAAATACTCTTGACTCTTGAACGTATCAACACAGCTATCTTCCAGGTGTCTAATAGCATCATATCAATACAGCTGTTCAGGCCCACGTAATCACTTCAGATTTTTCCTGCAATTTTAAGTTTGAAGTGAGCATTTTTCAGTCAAAAGGAAGAAGTAAACCAACTCTTGACCTTTGAGAAACCCCTATTTGAATCACAAAATTTTACATCAATGTTCATGAGCAGATTTGTGATTAGTTTGGTGGTGAGGAATAAGACTGTGATTTAGTTGAGATGCATGAATGCCATCAATAAGCTACAGACGTGACTTGTGCCACCCACTCTCCCACTCTCTGGCACTGAAAGCGCTGTAAGGCAGCAAGTCTACTGCTACGCTACCATGCCTCCCACCCCCTGTCGGGTTCGTAAATCCTGGGGGAGACAGGGGGAACGCGTTCCCCCCCTCGGCTTTGAGAGGAGCAAACCCCCCCCCTATGTTTTGTAATCCGGACTTTATCAGACGCTTTCTAAGGGCTGAATTGGCCCGTTCGCAGGGCCTTTCAACGCCCGATGCGGCTTAAAATCAAACTGCTGCATTGAAGCGATCGAGGCTCTCGATGCTGGCCGATGAAAGACCCCGTGGTCAAGCTGATTGAAGCCTCACGATTTGGGGTGGATTAAGCTGCTGTTGCAGGAGTTCGGAGTCAGTCACCAACCAGGTCAGCTCCCGATGTTACCGTCCACAGGGCCCACGGCCGAAGCCTTGCGTGTGTGCGCATGCACGCGCATGTGTGTGCGCGTATTTGTGTGTGTGTGCATGCGCACACGGACGCCAATAAATTGTGTTCCCTGCATGTTTTGATAGTGATTTCCGTGCCTGCCCCCAGTCCTCTTCCACCCATATCTCTCACTCCAGCTTTACCTTTCACTCCTCTTCTCCCCTTATCTGACACTCTTTTATCTCCTTGCACCCTCTTTCATCCCAATCAAAACACCCTCACCTGTACCCACCTATCACTTGCAAACCTTTGTCCTCCCCTAACCTCTATTCTCCAGCTTTCTCACCCCAACTACAATCAGTCAAAAGAAGTGTCCTGATCCAAAACTTTATCTATCCACGTCCTCCAAAATGCTGCCAGACCCATGGAGTTACTCTAGACAAGGTTACAGATTCTGCATTTCTGTTAAAATAGCCTTCTCACCATCGGGAAAATGATTGAAGAAAATTGTGAATAAATGTTATCATTGTAAAAACTAAAGGGATTATTTGCAGATGGCAGGCAGCGCAGAAATAAAACACCTCCCCTCAACTCTAAACACCTTCTCCGCCAGCCCCTCCACCACAACCACCCACTCCCCATCCCCTTCACCTACCCCCCATCACCCCCCCCCCCCATCCACCCACTCCCCCCACCCCTCCCACCCACTCCCCCATCCCCTCCACCCATCCTCATCCCAACCACACACTCCCCCACCCCCTCTCCTCCTTAGGGATTGACAGCACAACTGAGCTAATATTCTGAATATGTAGGAAGGAACGGCAGATGCTAGTTTAAACTGAAGAGAGCACCATAAATAGTAATGGCACAATGACCAATTTGGGAAAGATGAGTTTATCACTGTGCCTGCTGAGAACTGGCAGTAGCACAGACTGTTGTCCTTTCTTCAATAGGTTTAAGTATTTTCACCTGTGCATCATTATCATTTGTGTTACCTTTTGAGTTTCCTATTTATGCGCTGGCTTGTCTGCTCAGTTGTGTATGTCCCATGCTGAGCCTTGTATAATAGAATGCTAGTAAAAGCCTTTTTGAGTTTAAACATTCCTGTGTCGACTCTGTGCTTGCGCCCACTCAGCTCTTGATATTATTACAGAGTCAGTGTTATGCCCTCGCTGTTAGATACCTTAAAGGAAGAGTGGAATTCAGTGTTTGTTCCATGGAGCTAATTGACATCCAGTTTTGGGAGCATATATTCAGGTGAGTTATACACAGAGAGGGCGTACTGAGGTTTTGCATCTGTTGGTTTATTCATGAGGTCTCCTGAGCATCATATTTAAACCAGGAATTGTTCCAACCCCAGAGTGGGCAATTTTTCCAGCACCATCCATAACGTGACCTCTCTATGTGGGGGTTTTGACCTCTGCTGAATTATAGACAATTCATTGCTGCTGATGTTGTCTTTCAAATATGATGTTAAAATAGGTCACAAATCTGCCTATTTCAGACAAATATTGAGGGTAGAGGCCAGAAATAGCTCTGTGTGGTTTTCGTTTGGCATGAATGTAGTGTTGTTGTGAAAGTTGAGCAAAATGTTGTGGAGGACCTCGATGGGTTTGTCTACACAAAATCAAAAAGTTTAGGGGTACAGGCATTTGGAGGACCTCGATGGGTAGGCAGCATCAGTGCAGCATTCAAACATTTCTAAAAGCTAACGATACATACACGGTAAAATAATAAAGTAAACAACTTAGTTTATATCACGAACAAAGTTTAGGGACACCCACCCTCCATCCTTCTGTCGATTTGGTCCCTTAGTCTGTATGCGTTCCGCTACATTTAGTGCTTTTATAGCAGTGGGGTAACAACTGTTTTTTGCCCACTTACCCCACATTAGCACAATCCCACGCACACTAGTGACTATTTTACATTTTCCAAGCCAATTAACCTACAAACCTGTACGCCTTTGTAGTGTGGGAAGAAATCAAAGATCTCGGAGAAAACTCACGGGGAGAACGTACAAACTCCAGACAGACAGCACCCGTAGTCGGGATCAAAACCGGGTCTCTGGCGCTGCAAGCGCTGTAAGCCAGCAACCCTACCGCTGTGCCGCGGTGACTAAAATGTACACATGATATTGACCTGACAATCAAAACGTATTTCTCAGTGTTGGATTTACAAATCATGGTCTACTTTTGTTATAGTCAAATTGCTATCATCTTATAGTTATTCTTGTTTCATGAAAACAATCTAAAGAAGCTTACTGATCAATGCAGGGAAATGTTCTCAGTTGGAAATTGCTTCACATACTGCCTCATGTGGAATGAATCCTTTAATTGCCCACTAAAAGTCTTTTTGTCCCGGATCAAATGTTTTGGAGATGGTAATGAGAGAGAAATTTGACCAGCTTTGTACCAATGAGTCTTTGAAATACTTATAATCAATATTGAGATTAAATCAATTTCAAATGGGGCACCAGTTTGTTGTGACAGAAAGTTTCAGACTGGCAGCTTGACCTTATCCCTATAAATTACACGTCCTTATCCTCAATGCAATGAGATTTTGCATTTAAAATAATATTTGCCACATGTCTATTACTCTGGATTTGCAGAAAACGTAGTTTGAAAGAAAGTTCAAATTATGCATCACCTTCCACAATCTGTTTTGCTTGTTCACATCCCTGTACACTAGCTCTATCCTACACAATGGGAACAATTTACAAATTTACCAAAGCCAATTAATCTACAAACCTGTATGTGTTTGGAATGTGGGAGGAAACTGGAGCACCTGAAGAAAACCCACGCGGTCACAAGGGGAAAGTACAAACTCCGTACAGACATCACCCATAGTCAGGATTGAACCCGGGTCTCTGGCACTGTAAGGCAGCAACTCTACCGCTGCACCTCCGTGCCACCCCATTCTTCAGGACCTTAATCAGGTTAAATGGTTCTGCACTAGTCTATGCAGAGAATAACAAGAATCAATCTATTTGCAGCATACAACAGCAAGAAAAAAATGACCCAGAATGAAGGCAAACAGTAAAGAGCTATATTCATTCTATTTTCCTTACCAGATGTCAGTAATATCCTTTAATCCTAAATATAGTTGAGCAAATACTCGGAAGAATACTCTTATGTTTATTGTTCTACATTATGACCATCAGAGGATCATTATATCTTTCCATCTCACTGCTGTTATCGGATTCAGTTCCTGCACTATTATAGTTTAAGGGCTATCTTAATGGAATCACTCTCAAAGTTAGACAGCATTTCTTCATTAGGTGAGTCTTTTGTGGCAGTATTGTTAACACTTTATCATTTGCTGGGGAACAGTGGATGATCTACATTTTCTAGCGAAGTTTTATTTTGTGGTTGTTAGTATTTCTGTCTCCTCTGATTGTTCGCAGCCCCTAATGGATGTCTTATTTTGAGCTGCCAGCTCCAATCTGAGACCGAACCATCAAATACAGTGGCAGTATGAACGGCCCAGTGGAGCTTGTCCTCGATGTAGTGCGGACTTTGTCTCCACAAAAACCATTGCTGACATTTGCAATTGGTGAAGATGAGACGTGTTGATGGACTTACTATGCTGCAAACTCAGACTGGAATCAATGTCATGTAACAAAGGAATGTAATGCGGAGGCACTGATAATGCAGATAAAGCACTGGTCAGACAGCATTTGGAGTATTGTGAGCCGTTTTGGGCCCCATATCCAAGGACGGATGTCCTGGCATTGGAGCACATCTAGAGGAGGTTTTTGAATGATCCCAGGAATGATTGGGTTAACATACGATGAGTGTACTGGGCCTGGACTTGTTGGAGTTTATAAGGATGAGGGGGGGGTACCTCATTGAAACTTACTAAATAATGAAAGGCCTGGATAGAGTGGAGAGGATGTTTCCACCAGTGGGAGAGTCTAGGACCAATGGCCATAGCCTCAGAATAAAAGAATGTACCTTTAGAAAGGAGATATGGAGTAATTTCTTTACTCAGAGGGTTGTGAATCAGTGGAACTCATTGACACAGATGGCTGTGGAAGCCTTCGATGGATATTTTTAAGGTGGAGATTGTCAGATACTTGATTAGTGAGGGTGTCAGCAGTTAGGTGGCGAAGACAAGGGAATGGGGTTGAGAGGGAAAGATAGATCAGCCATGATTGAATGGTGTTGTAGACAATGGGCCGAATGGCCTAATTCTGCGCCTAGAGCTTATGAACGTCCTTCAGGATTTAGTTCGCTGAATTTTGCTGCTGCCATCAACTCACTTTCATTGATGGACATTGAAGCACCTCCTGCTCTCCTTGCTACTTCCATTCACTTTTCCAAGTGCTGTTTAACAGGGAGGAGCGCTGTTTTAGCAGCTGGAGTGTCACAGCGGGTGGGAATCGGGAGGAGTTTTAAGGGCCTGTCCCACTTGGCTGTCATTCGCGCGCCATTTACTCGACCTGCTAGCGTGTGGGTAGTGTGTGGGTAGCGCGTGGGTAGCACGGGACGGGCGCATGGAGTGGTGTGGAGGAGCATGGAGTGGCGTGTAGGAGTGATGATTTCGTCCCGCATTAAATCTTCGCGCTCCACCAGCCTGTTGCGTAACTGCTGGCCATAGTGGGACAGGCCCAAGACACTGGCGCGACACAACGTCTCACCTCCAACAGCAGCAGAAGCAGGCAAACGATCGCCGAGCTCGGCCTGGGGCTCACGGCTGTTGCGGATCCGGATCCGCCCCCACTCCTACTCCCAGAGCGGGGCCAAGACGATTGGAGATAGACACAAAATGCTGGAGTAACTCAGCGGGACCAACAGCATCTCTGGAGAGAAGCAATGGGTGACGTTTCGGGTGGAGACCCTTCTTCAGACTGAAAAAGAGTCTCGACCCGAAACATCATCCATTCCTTCTCTCCAGAGATGATGCTGGTCCCGCTGAGTTACTCCTGCATTTTGTGTCTATCTTGAAATGATGTCACGGGCCCCAGACGGCTGTGCGGACACATGTTGACGCACGCGTCTGTCGCTCGTCAGTCACTACCGGCCTGCCGCGTAAATGACGGCCAAGTGCAACTGGCCATTTACCTGAAAAGGTTTTCCTGGAAATCACAGCTGCAATAGTTGAGGCACCACCTCAGGGTGCCTCTGTTTTATGAAGACCTGCTATCTACCACCAGGCTGATAGCATTCCTCCTTTTGCAACTCGCTTTCTGATGCCTTAGAGGCAACCAAATATTTGCATGTACTGTATTATTTAACACTTTAATTTTCTTTTTAATTTCAGTTTGCATTTGGTGGTGTTTTTGTTTATTCCCCCAGTGTAACCAGGCCCACAGCAAGAACACTTTTAACTCAAAGAAACCCGACATTAAAAGGGTCAGATACAGTGCAAGCATATTTGTGAGCTACACACGTACAAGTTATGGTCATATGCCTGCTGTCAGGAGGTGCCGATAAATTAACTTTTGATAACAAACTTTTAAGTGAAAGGACTACAGAAGGAATTGTACACACCAAGAGTCAAATGTAATGGATTTTACACTAATCCACAAAATAAATAATCAGACCATATGATAAGCTTTAGATAGACATAAAAAGCTGGAGTAACTCAGCAGGCCAGGTAGCTGCTCTGAAGTGAAGGAACGGGTGACGTTTCAGGTCGTGACCCTTCTTCAGACCTGTTAAAGCCCTGTCCCACTGTAAGAGTTCATTTCAAGAGTTCTCCCGAGTTCGCCTTGATTCAAACTCGGAGATTTATGGTAATGGCCACTCGTTGGTACTCGGGGCTCTCGTGGACATTTTTCATCATGTTGAAATATCCTCACGAGTCTTCCCGTGCTTCCCTGCCATCCCGAATACCTGCTGTTAGCGCTAGGAGACGCCCCCGAGCTCCGACGTACCCGCTACATTCATTCTTCATGCTTACCACGAGCTTGATTTTTTTTAAACTCGGGAGAGCTCTTGGAATGAACTCGTACCGTGGGACAGGGCTTTTAGGGATAAGGGAAACGAGATATAGACGATGATGTAGAGAGTCATATCTCCACTTACCCTGATCCCTACAAACCTATGTCATTGGAGTATGGGAGTGAACAGGAACATCCGGAGAAAACCCACGCTGTCACAGCGAGAACGTACAAAGTCTGTACAGACAGCACCTGTGGTCAGGGTTGAACCTGGGTCTCCGGCGCTGTATGACAGCTACTCTACTGCTGCGCCACTGCACCGCCCTATATTATCTCATAATATATTATCTCACTTTCCCATCCATTCCTTGCACGCTAGGGGCATTTTACAGAGGTCAATTAACCGACAAACTTAAGCACCTGCAGGAAACCCACTCTGGGAGAATGGGCAAACTGCATCCTGACAACACCAGAGGTTAGGATTAAACCCTTGTCTACTGGTCTGTGAGAGAGCAGCTCTACCAACAATGCCACTGTGCCAGCCTTCAATGCTCCTACAAATGTGAGCAATTGTGGAACTATTTGCATCGTGGAGACGCAGGAACCTGCAGATACAACATAGTCAACCCATTTCGCTCCACAGATGCTGCCTGACTCTCTGAGTTCCTCAAATAGTTTTAAGTTGCTCTCATTGTAAATCTACTGGGTACTTGCACTGGTGTGAGGTTGGTGGTAATAGGTCATAGGAGCAAAATTAGACCATTCAGCCCAACAAGTCTACTCTGCCATTCAATCATGGCTGATCTTTCTTTCCTTCTCAACCCCATTCCCCTGCCTTCTCCCCATTACTTGACACCATACTAATGAGTTATATTATTCAAGTAAAACTTCTCACAACCAGTTTAATTTCTTCAATTGCCACATAAATACAACTATGAAAGAGGCTTGCTGCAGAACAAAAGGAATTGTGACTTCGGGCAGGTTATCAGAACCTCTCCTGCATGGCGAGGCAGTACTCCAGAGGCACTGGAGTGCACATCTGTTGAGCAGCAAGGCCAAGTTCAATCAGGTGCAAGCAACACTTCACCATTCTGCACCAGTGGGGAAGTCTGCAATTCAACTAAATGCTCAATCTTACTCCATCTGTTGGTTTCTGCAAGAAGGAATGAGATATGCGAGGCCGCAGGGATCTCGTTCATATGGCTCTGAGCTATTAACTGAGAGATGCTGCTGTGTCTCCACCAGTGGCCTGAACAGTGCCAGAGGCTTAAAATAATTAAGGATGGTGGTTAACCTGACAACCACAAGCAAAGCCAGCTTGATGCTGTATTTGCTCCGTTTCATGAACAACCATTTTATTGAACTGAAGGCAACTCATGAACATTGTAGTTGCAGAAAGAAAATTGCCCCAAAAATATCTCGGTAATTAACCTTCATGTTGAAAGCTTTGCTTCCCTCCGTCTCTTCCTCCTACCTCCTCCAGCGTGTCTGGTTCTGCAAGGTCTCACTTCAACACACATTCAGATTCAGTTCTGATGACAAATACATACATGTATATGTATATGTGTGTGTGTGTGTGTGTACACGTATGTACATATATACATACATTCATGCATACATATATACATAAAACAAACAAACAAATAGTAATAGCGCAATAATACAAAACCAATACCCCCCGTCTATGTATTTCAGAGCTTATTTGGAGGTTGTAGTGTTTAATAACTTGATGGCCGTAGGGAAGAAGCTGTTTCTAAACTTGGATGTTACAGTTTTCAGGCTCCTATATCATCTTCCGGATGGCAGGAGGGAAATGAGTGTTTGGCCATGGTGGTATGGGTAATATCTGGGGTTAACTGGGGCTGACCATTGTGGCTTCAAATCAATGATATTTACTGATTCATGTCAAAATAGTTCTGCTCATTATGTCTGATGTCAATGCGCCAAATGCCCAAAACAGATTGGCATCCTATACATTTCCTGTTAGGAATGTTGTACCTCAAATTCCATTTTGTGTCCATGGGCTGCTATGGATAGACAATGGGCCATGCTTAAAATTCCAGAAGTGCCATCAACAAAATGTCTCCCCCTGCTTCAAGGATCTCAAATGTTATCTACAAGTAGCAAGTTTAGCAACCAATATGAACAATACTTAATAGATCCACAAAGTATGCCATTTTAAGTAAAGATAAGTTCATAAGTTATACAGTTTGTGGTCCATTGTCTACTGTGCCATTCAATCATGGTGATCTATCTTTCCTTCTCAATCTCTTCCCTGCCTTCTCCCCATAAACCCTGACACCCGTACTGATCCAGAATCTGCCAATCTCCGATGAGCAAATGCTGAGATTTTCTACAACTACAAAATGCATTTAAGGAGAATCTTTTGTATCATAAAACAACTTATTGCCACAAGGAAATAAAAAGGTAGATAACCAAATCTTCAGTAAAAATAGATAGAACATAGAACAGAACAACACAGGAACAGGCCCTTCAGCCCACAATGCCTGTGCCCAACATGAAGCCAAGATAAATTAACCTCATCTGCCTGCACATGATCCATGTCCATCCATTCCCTGTATATCCCATTGCCTACCTAAAACCCTCTTAAACACCACTATCGCATCTGCCTCCAACAGCACCCTTTGCAGAGATCAGACAAGCAAAATGACAACTTCTTGACGAAAGCTAATTGCCGTTGTAGTTGCAGAATAATCCATAGAAGGGTCAAGAGATATAGGTCATGCAAACATGTACAATCTTCACTGCAAAATCCATTCTGTCATAATTAATGAGAAGATCTATTTTATTAATGCAGTAACCTGTGCAGATTTCTGCAAGAAAATAGCACTGATATTTAGAATATTAATAATGCATATTGCCCAGAGAAAATGTTTCCTTCTCCTATCTTGAGTGAAATGCTGAGATGGAAATTAATTGCTTTGCATCAAGGTTCCTGAGGCAGCTAAAGGAAATGGTTAGTGACCAAATGCTGGTTTCCATAGAGGCAGCTTAGGTATCTTCCCTGCTGAAATAAAGAGGGGAATGTGGTGAATGAGAAGCTGCAAAGAGGATCTAAAAAAATTAGCTTGCAACTAAGGTGCCAGCTCAATTTGATATAAACACAGGTGAGTCCAAAATGTAGCCTGCAGCACACAACAGTGTCACCTTCTTTATAGTGGCATGATCACATGCCCTTTGCAAGTGGAACCTTTGCCAACAAATTAAAGCACAATACCGCCTGCTAATCAGCTCCAAGCAGTAAGGCACTTGTTCTTCATCACATCACAGTGATAAAATCTACAACTCAGCTCCAATATTACATAGAACATATAATTTAGAACTGTACAGCATAAGAACAGGTATTTCAGCACACAATATGCTGAACATGATGCCAAGACTGACTATTACATTCCTTTGAATACATTTTTTAGAATTTTTAGGGCCTGTCCCACTTGGGCGACCTATTCTGCGAGTTCTGGCGAGTTTGCCCTCGACTCATACTCGCAGCATGGTCGACATGAGGTCGTAGGAGGTCTCCGTAACTCTCCTTCATGCTCGAGAGGGGTCTTCGCGTACTGGAGGCCTCAGCTAGGTCGCAACGTTTTTTTCAATATATTAAAAATTGCCCGCGAGTAAAAACAGGTCGCCATGGAAAAAATCGATACTTTTTTTACTCGTAGGTTTAGTTGTAGTAGGTCGGCACGTTAGTCATAGGTAATTGAGGGTAGTTGAAGGTAGTCATAGATAGCCTTCATCATAGTCGAAGGGAGGTCGAAGGAGATCGAAGGAGGTCGTCTTCACTCTCCACTATTCGGTGTCCAATTTTCCCGAAGTTAGTCGTAGCTACTTGTAGCTAGTCAAATTAGCTGGTCTTCAACATAGTCGAAAGGTCAAGGTCGGTCTTCTACATAGTCGAAGGAGATCTTCAACATGTCATTTTTTCAAACTCTTCTAAACTCGCCAATTAGGTCGCCCAAGTGGGACAGCCCCTTTAGCTTAGAGATGCAGCGTGGAAACAAAACTTTCGGCCCACCAAGTTCGTGCCAACTAGTGATTCCTGCACACCCACGCTAGGGACAATTTACAATTATATCAAATCAATTAGCCAACAGACCTGTACATCCTTAAAGTGTGGGAGAAAACTGGAGATCATGGAGAAAACCTATACAGGTAATAGGGAAAATGTACATGCTCCATACAGACAAGCACCCGTAGTTAGGATCAAACTCGGGTCTCTGGCACATCAACTGTGCCACTGTGCTGCCTTATTTTAAGTGCTAAATAAAAAATATTTTGGCATTGAAATGTGCTCTGCATCTAATATTTACGTATGCCTTCAAATACAGCAAATCACTGAATTAATGTTGAATAGCGCTGTGTGACATGCCTTACTTCTAATGACTCTGGTTGCAAAACTTTTCAAAATGTATTTATATTGTCCTGGTTCCACATCCTCGATTTATATATTTACAGATGCTTCCCGATTTAGGATGCTTCAACTTATGATATCTTGATTTTACGATGGTTTAAACGCTGGGCAACATCAGCGAGCCGCACGCCATTTCCGGCCACGTGATCACATTGTATTAAATGCGTTTTCGACTTACGATATTTGCGATTTATGTTGGGTTTATTGTAACGTAACCCCATCATAGGTCGAGGAGCAGCTGTACATTGAACAGCTAAATAAATGGGCATTAAGAATGCATGAGATTGCCTTTGTCAGCAGGTCAACATGAGGCAGCAGGGTTCCACTGTAACTGACAAAATGTAAAATTAAATTAATTGTGCATTTTCTTTTTCAATTTTCTATTCTCTTCTGTGAGGCTGAACTGAAACCACAGAACCTCCTTTGCTTTACTCAAGCGGTTAATGTGTGAACTGGGACACTGAAGCTTCTGCCCCATGTTCATGGTCACTCTGGTTTTCTGCAGATCAGTTAACCCAGCTAACAATCCATGCTGAAACATTCTTAGCTCATTGCAGCATTAGCCTTTGAAGTTCATTCACTATTTCCAATCTACACTGATGCGAACAAAACGTGCAAGAAGGAACTGCAGATGCTGGTTTACACCTAAGACAGACGCAGAATGCTGGAGTAACTCAGCAGGTCAGGCAGCATCTCTGGAGTAAAGGAATAGTTGACATTTCAGATCTCAATCTGAAACATCACCTGTTCCTTCTCTCCAGAGATGCTGCATGACCTGCTGAGTTACTCCAGCATTCTGTGCTATCTACACCGATGCAAGTTTTCTACAGAAACTAGCAGATCAGGCTATATAAAAGATAATTGAAATATGAACTCTGTTTCTGTAATATGATATAGAAGACAGTGAGAACTATGTCATCAATTTAGAATAGTGATGTACTTTCTACTTTATCAAACTTTTGTGACATGTGCAACAATCATTGCTAACAAACACTGATAATGGTTAATGTGTCTAGAATGTAGTGAGCAGCTCAATTAAACCAAAGATAGACAAAGAAAGTTGAAGTTACTCAGTGGGTCAGGCAGCATCTCTGGAGAAAGAAATAGGTGACGTTTTGTGTCAAGACCCTTCTTCAGACTTGAGTCAGGGGAAAGGGAAAAGAGAGATATAGACAGTGCTATAGAGAGATAGAGAACAAATGAATGAAAGCTATGCAAAAAGTAAAGATGATCAAGAAAAGGTGGTCCAATGTTGGCTGTGAGCTCTGTGATAACGAGTTATACAGTGAAACTCAACAGGATGATAGTGAGACTCGTACAACAACTAGTGTGGGGGAGGGATGGAGCATAAAGGATGCCATGGCTACTTGAAAGCCAGTTGTGAGCGTGGGTTGTCACATGACAGGACATGTCTCCATGCCTGTCATGTGAGAGGAAGTTGCTTAATCATGCTTATAAAAATAGATTTTACACATTGTGTGGATTTCTCCTTTGGACTTAGATTGTCTGTGGTGCCAATGGCCATAAATGTTAAAATCTCTCATATATGATGTTGTCAGCTGTCATGACAGCAGAAGGGGTGAAATCGTATTTATCTTAATAGAGTACTAGAGTCGTTCAGCATGGAAACAAGCTCTTTAGCCCAACTTGCACATGCCGACCCAGATGCCCCATTTACACAAATCCCACTTGCCATGTTCAACCCATATCCCTTCAAGCCTTCCTATCCAAGTACTTGTTCAAATGTCTTTAAATTGGGCAGACTAATATTTTTACTCGTAATTCCGTCATTTGAAAACTCATTATCACCTGCCCCACAGCCCGAATTGAACCACTGTGGGATCCACCATTCATTGATCATTGTTGCTTTTTGATATCTTTCATTCATTTGTTCTATTTACCTACTTTATCTCTTGTTTCCCTTTCCCCTGACTCTCAGTCTGAAGAAGGGTCTCAACCCAAAACGTCACCTATTCCTATTCTCCAGAAAAGCTGCCTGACTCGTTGAGTTGCTCCAGCTTTTTGTGTCTATCTTTGATATTTTTACATGTTGCCAATTGTTTAACAGAACAATTGGATCTCGACCCGAAACGTCACCCATTCCTTCTCTCCAGAGATGCTGCCTGTCCGGCAGAGTTATTCCAGCTTTTTGAGTCTATCTTTGGCTTAAACCAGCATCTGACCAGTCCACACTGACCAGTGATTACCCCATGCACTAGCAATGTCTCTCACACTGGAGATAATTTACAATTTGACCAAAGCCAATTAACCTACAAATCTGTACGTCTTTGGAATGTGGAGGGAAACCGGAGCACCCGGAGAAACCACGCATGGTCACAGGGAGAACATACAAACTCCATAGAGACAGCACTCATAGTCAGAATCTGGCACTGTGAGGCTGCAACACTACCATTGTGCCACTGTGGTGCCCCTGAATTGGATTAGATCAGAACATATTGTATTAAAGCAATGGTTTGCACAGTGTCTCTACACTGGCCCTACCTGACGTGATGAATATTTCTTGGGTTCTCTGCTTTCTCTTCTGATCTCTGGAGTATTTTTGCTCCTGTGTCAAATTAGGACAATTTCTGTGCTCATTCACATCTTTTGTCCGCATTTCGTAATTTCCATTTAAAAGTTAGAGCTGAATCTGCTTTTATCAATGTGTTTCAGATCACTCCAAGAGGTTCTCCTCAGCTCCCCTCTGAGTCACTTTCCAATGAATCTGATATATTCTTTGGTAACTCTTCTGTATTTTATTCCCATTTAGAATGTTTCAAAGTGCACCACAGGAGCTTTATCGAACAATATCTGTAATTTCAGCCACGAAGAGTCAATGGAAAAGTCAAGGAAAAGTGTGGTTGAAAAGGTAACTTTTAAGGAGTACTGCATAGACAGAGTAGTTCTTCAAAGGCATCCCAGAGTTGATGGCTCTTGCAGCTCAAGGCTCAGGAACATAAATAGATCAATGAATGTTGGGAAGGTCACAATGCAAGGTGGACAGGTATCCCAAGCAAATCTGGGGTTGGGACATTTTTGTTGCTAACCATTTTAACTTATCTTCAGATTCTCATAATGACCTTTCTGTCCTGGGCTTCCTCCATTGCTAGAGTGAGGCCCAGCACAAATTGGAGGAGCTGCATCTTTTGCCTCACACTTTCTGTCTTTTAATCCCTAGACTATGTCCACCACTTCCCTATAACCCCCCCCCCCCCCCCCGCCCCCCCATCCACATTACCTGCCAGACTTTCTCCTGCCCTCCTTTTTTCCAGCTTTCTTACACACCCCAGCCCTTCCCACAATCTGCCTGAAGAAGGGTCCCAACCTGAAATGCCACCTATCCCTGTTCTCCAGAAGCTGCATAACCCATGGACTTACTCCAGTATCCCAGAACATTGATATGAGACATTTCAGGAGAATGAATCTGACCCAAAACAAAACTTATCCATATTCTCCAGAGATGTTGCCTGACCCACTGAGTTACTCCAGCACTTTGCATTTTTGCTCATAGATTTAAGATAGTTGGTAGAAGATTACAGAAATGTTGGGGGACATTCGGAAGTATTGGAGGACTGGAAACCAGGTGAGGTGGTGGTGGTGACTTCCGCGCCATTCATCATTCAACAAGCCTGTGCCGGGGCTTTGTGGGTCAATTTGAGGAACCGGGCACCGCGGCTCAGCTGCTGGGCTGGCGGATCAGCCAACAGAGCCCACGGCTGGGGCCTGGATCGGCACCACGGAGACTTCAGGAGAGGACTCGGCAGCGTTGTGGAGAGGTCGGAGCGGCGGCCAATGATGGCGCTGACCGACGGAAAAGATGGGCACGTGAAGTGGGGCGTCGGCAACGGTGGGGCTTTGGCGACGGTGAAGCTGTGGCAACGGTGAAGCCTCGTGATGATGGGACCTCGACGGTGGTGAAGCCTCTCCACTGCGGCAAGCCTCAACGACTTCCAACCAGTTGCACTTACCCCCATCATCACCAAGTGCTTCGAGAGGCTGGTCCTGGCACACCTCAAAAGCTGCCTACCCCCCACACTGGATCCCTATCAGTTTGCCTACCGCAAGAACAGGAGTACGGAGGATGCCATCTCAACGGCACTTCACTCCGCCCTCTCCCACCTTGACAGCGCCAGGAGACACTTATGTAAGAATGCTGTTCATCGATTACAGCTCAGCATTCAACACCCTTATACCATCAAAACTAATCACCAAACTCGGTAACCTGGGCATCGACCCCTCCCTCTGCAACTGGATACTGGACTTTCTAACCAACAGACCCCAGTCTGTGAGGTTAGACAAGCACACCTCTTCAACCCTCACCCTGAACACCGGCGTTCCTCAGGGCTGTGTGCTGAACCCCCTCCTCTACTCCCTCTTCACCTATGACTGCACACCTGTACATGGTACTAACACCATCATCAAGTATGCAGATGATACAACGGTGATTGGCCTCATCAGCAACAACGATGAGCTGGCCTACAGGGAGGAGGTCCAGCACTTAGCAGCATGGTGCGCTGACAACAACCTGGCCCTTAACTCCAAGAAGACCAAGGAGCTCATTGTAGACTTCAGGAAGTCCAGAGGCGGCACGCACACCCCCATCCACATTAACGGGACGGAGGTGGAACGTGTTTCTAGCTTCAGGTTCCTGGGAGTCAACATCTCCGATGACCTCTCTTGGACCCACAATACCTCTACGCTGATCAAGAAGGCTCATCAGCGTCTCTTCTTCCTGAGGAGACTGAAGAAGGTCCATCTGTCTCCTCAGATCCTGGTGAACTTCTACCGCTGCACCATCGAGAGCATCCTTACCAACTGCATCACAGTATGGTATGGCAACTGCTCTGTCTCCGACCGGAAGGCATTGCAGAGGGTGGTGAAAATTGCCCAACGCATCACCGGTTCCACGCTCCCCTCCATTGAGTCTGTCCAAAGCAAGCGCTGTCTGCGGAGGGCGCTCAGCATCGCCAAGGACTGCTCTCACCCCAACCATGGACTGTTTACCCTCCTACCATCCGGGAGGCGCTACAGGTCTCTCCGTTGCCGAACCAGCAGGTCGAGGAACAGCTTCTTTCCGGCCGCTGTCACTACTAAACAACGTACCTCGGTGACTGCCAATCACCCCCCCCCCCCCCCCCCCCCCCCCCCCCCGGACACTTATTATTTATTTATTTTTATTCAAAATCGTTTGCTATGTCGCTCTTCAAGGGAGATGCTAAATGCATTTCGTTGTCTCTGTACTGTACACTGACAATGACAATTAAAATTGAATCTGAATCTGAATCTGAATCTGAATCTGAAGCCTCGCGGCGGCGGCGATTCCTCCATGGGTCAACCCACAGTCGATGAGATGGGAAGTACAATGGATGCCTCGGCGTGGGGGGACCGCTGTGGGGGGTAAACAATGGACAATAGGAGGGAGGGAACAATGGGCGATGTGGACCCGGTGTGGGGGACACGCTGTGTGAGGGGGGGGGGGGGGGCGGCGTGCTTTGTAACTTTGTCAGTGCCGTAGGTGGCCGTTTTATTTTTTATACATGGTGTAAATACAAGCAAATAATTTCACTGTGCCTTGTCACATGTGACAATAAAGTACTCCATTTCATGAAATGTGGCTGAGAAATGGGAGCCAGTATTGCCAATTCTGCCTCTCAAGCATGTTTTATCACTCACTGTCACAGCTAATCTTTGACCTTAATTCAGCCTTCCCACATAATCCACGCAGCACATGATTCTTGTAGTAAACGCTCTATGTGTAATCATTTCCAAAGATTCATTACTCTCTCATCACACCCCTGACCCATTTTCTGTGACTGTGAGATTTCGCTATCGTTGGAAGGAAATGTATTCTTCGCATATCCCCCTGCCATGGTATACATTGCAATGAGATCACCTATCATTCTTCAAAACTCTGCCACATATAATACAAGGGGAACGAGGGCTGAAGAGGGCCAGGCTTGGAGAGGGACGACCGAAATGGAGGTGACGGCTGCAACGGTCCTTGTGGCCAACTGCTGTTGGGACTTTAAAATGGCACCGAAATTATGCCTCTTCCATATGGACACAGTGGGCTGTTCTGTGCATACTGCACTGATCGGGGTGATTGTATTTGTGTATGGGGATAATCTTGCTGAGCTGTATGCGAAAAATGTATTCACTGTACCTTCTACACGTGACAATAAAGGAGCTATTGAACCATCGTACACTCAATCTCCTCTCCTTTAGACAACCACAAAGATTGTACAGAGGACTCAACGTGATTGAACACTCCTCTCACTGAGATGTGGTGTAATCCTCCGACTCGCAATGAGCATTTACACAGAAGACCTATGAAGTTATGAATTATTAACAACGCAGTCTGAAATACATTTAATATTTATAAACCAGACTGTACTCCAGCGACAGATTTATTGTAATATTAATCATTATTCTACTGTAATCATAACCATTCATTTGAGATTGTTAGAAACCATCAGTATAGCTTGTTGCAAAGTGATTAAACAGCAATTAGCTTTTTTATAATGTTTAGTTTCTTCCTTTTTAACATAAATTGTCGCTTACTGCAAACATTGAAAATTTAATTATTATCTCGGTAACATCCACAGAAAAATGTTTTCAATGTATCTATATATTTCTTCAACCTGACTGCTACCCATCCTGATAATTACTCTTCCCACGGCTATTGGGATGAACCCTTGTTGATTGAATGGATCAAACAGGTCCACGGAAACAGGTCCTTCAGCCCACCCAATTTACGCCAATCTTCGATCACCCATTCACATTAGTTTTATGTTATCTCACTTTCATGTCCAATCTCTAGGCACTAAGAGACAGCGTGGAAACATGGCCTTCGGCACACCGAGCCCACGCCTATCATTGATCACAAGTTCACACTAGTTCTATGTCATTACACTTTCCCATCCACTTCTTCCACACTTGTGGTAATTTACAGCGAGCCAATCAACCTTCATGCCTTGTGATGTGGAAGTAAACTGGAACACCCGGAGGAAAGCCACGCAGTCACGGGGAGCATGTGACAGCACAGACAGCACCCGAGGTCAGGATCGAACCGTGGTCTCTAATGCTGTGAGGCAGCAGCTCTACCAGCTGCGCTGCCCTATGCATCCCAACTCTTTGCTGGATTAGCTGCACAGGCCATGAGCATAGGTTGGAAAGATCAGAAAGAAAGTTGGACCTTCTGTATATACACGGATCGTGTCATTTCCTCTGTAGTTTCCACCACCTGGAATGAGGCTCGACCAGAGTATACATCTTCTCCTCCTGTCCACTTACAAATCCCAGTGGTACCTAGCTATCCGCCTTTCTTTCACTCATTCCATTTCATCATCCAGGGACCCTAGTGGCAATTTACAGAAGCCAATTAACCTAAAAACCAGTACATCTTTGTAATGTAGGAGGAAACCGGAGCAGCCGGAGAAAACTCGTGTGATCATGAGGATCACGAGAGAATGTACAAACTCCATACACACAGCACCCATAGTCAGGATCGATCCTGGGTCTCTGGCGCTGTAAGGCACAAACTCCAATGCTCAGCCACTGTGCAGCCCCTGTGGCCCCGTGCTGACATGTGTGGGATTCATAGAAACATAGAAACATAGGAAATAGTTGCAGGAGGAGGCCATTCGAACCTTCGAGCCAGCACCGGCAATCATTGTGATCATGGCTGATCATCCCCTATCAATAACCCGTGCCTGCCTTCTCCCCATATCCCTTGACTCCACTAGCCCTTAGAGCTCTATCTAACTCTCTCTTAAATCCATCCAGTGATTTGGCCTCCACTGCCCTCTGTAGCAGGGAATTTCATAATTTCACAACTCTCTGGGAGAAAAAGTTTCTTCTCACCTCAGTCTTAAATGACCTCCGCTTTATTCTAAGGGGACTCAGCAGGTCAGGCAGCATCTGTGGAGGGAAATTGTCAGGCAGAGCTTCGGATTGGGACAACCTGAAACCTTGACTGTCCAATTCTCTCAAGTATGATGCCTGGGCCTTTGAATTGCTCCAGCACGGATTCTTTGTGCAAGATTTCAGAGGCTGTAATTCCTTAAATCTCCCTTTATGGAATTATCATTGTAATAAAATCATAAACATTCATGGAAGTGCTGTGGGTCACCAATATTGCTTTTTACAATGTGATGAAATAATAATTAGCTTTTCATAATCTGTAAGGTTTGAGCCTTGTGACTGTTTGAGCAAGGTGTCTGAAGAAGCAGATTCCACATCTAAATTGTTAACTCTGTTTCTCTTACAGATGCAGCCGGACCTGTTTAGTGTTTCCTACATTGTTTGTCCTTTTTTTCCCCTTCCTGATGCTGATCATTCCAGTCGCCAACTTCAATGTGGTCAGTGATGGATCCTACAGTCATAGAGTGATACAGTGTGGAAACAGGCCTTTCAGCCCAACATGCCCACACCGGCCAACTAGCCCACCGGCTACACTAGTCAAACCTGCCTGCGTTTGGTCCATATCCCTCCTAACTTTCCATGTACCTGTCTAACTATTTCTTAAACATTGGGATAGTCCAAGCCTCAACTACCTCCTCTGGCAGCTGTCCCATACACCCACCACACTTTGTGTGAAAAGGTTACCCCTCAAGAACAACTCCAGGACTGTTTGGAGTCTATATACTGGGCAATGCTCAGGGACTCGGCAATGGACCTCAATGAATATGCCACAGTCGTTACAGACTTCATAAAGAAATGTGTGGAGGTACAGCGTCCCAACAAAAACCTTCCGAGTGTTTCCTAACCAGAAGCCTTGGATGAATAATGAGATCCGCACTCTTCTGATGTCCAGGCCCCGGGCATTCAGGTTTGGAGATGCAGATGTCTACAAGAATTCCAGACACGACCTTGGTAAGGCCATCAAAAAGGCCAAAAGGGACTTCTGCTCCAAGCTGGAGGGTGAGACGGATGTTCGGCAACTGTGGCAGGGCTTGAATACAAGGTGAAATCAGTAGGCAGCTCAATTTTCAGCGAAGCATCACTCCCTGAAGAGCTCAATGCGTTTTACGCATGTTTTGATAGGGAGAACACAGATGTGTCTTCCCGAGCCCCCATTCGCTGTGATGATATTTCAGTCACAATCACAGAGGACGACGTCAGAATATCTTTCAGAGGGGTGAACCCTCGGAAAGAACTTGGTCCTGATGGTATACCCGGTCGTGTTCTAAAAACCTGTGCAGACCAACTGGCTGGAGTTTTTACGGACATTTTCAACCTCTCACTTCTGAGGTCTGAGGTTCCCACCTGCTTTAAAAGGGCATCAATAATACCGATGCCCAAGAAGAGCAAGGTGACGTGCCTCAATGACTATCGACCAGTGGCACCAATGTATGTGGTGATGATGTGCTTTGAGAGATTCAGCATGGCGCATATCAACTCCTACCTCGACAAAAACCTGGACCCATTGCAGTTTGCTAACCGCCACAACAGATCAACGGTGGATGCAATCTCACTGGCTCTCCACTCTGCTCTGGACCACTTGGACAACAGAAACTCATATGTCAGGCTGTTATTCATTAACTACAGCTTGGCGTTTAACACCATCATCCCCTCCAAACTAGTTACCAAGCTCTCAGACCTGGGTCTCTGCGCATCCCTCTGCAATTGGATCCTTGATTTCCTCAACCGCAGACCACAGTCTGTCCATATTGGTGGAAATGTGTCATCCTCGATAACAATCAGCATGGGAGCACCTCAAGGCTGCGTGCTCAGCCCCCTGCTGTACTCACTCTATAATCATGACTGTGTAGCTGGACATAGTGCAAACTCCATCATCAAGTTTGCCGACAACACCACTGTTGTGGAACGAATCACTGATGGTGACGAGTCAGAGTATAGTATTGAGATCGACTGATTGACCAAATGGTGCCAGCACAATAACCTGGCCCTCAACACCTGCAAAACCAAGAACTGATTGTGGACTTTGGAAGGGGTAGGATAGAGACCCACAATCCAGTTTATATCAACGAGATGATGGTGGAAAGGGTCAAAAACTTCAAATTCCTGGGTGTGCAAAGACTTCCAAAGATCTTTCCTGGTCCCAACACACTGATGCAATTATAAAGAAAGCACATCACGCCTCTACTTCCTGAGAAGATTACGGAGAGTTGGTATGTCAAAGAGCACTCTCTCTAACTTCTACAAGTGCTCAGTAGAGAGCATGCTGACCGGTTGCATCGTGACTTGGTTCGGCAACTTGTGCTTCCAGGAGCGGAAAAGAATGCAGAAAGTTGTGACCACAGCCCAGTCCATCATCGGCTCTGACCTCCCCACCATCAAAGCGATCTATCGCAGTCGCTGCCTTAAAAAGGCTGCCCACATCATCAAGGACCTACGCCATCCTGACCACACACTCATCTCTCTGCTGCCATCAGGTAGAAGGTACAGGAGCCTGAAATTGGTACATCCAGGTTCAGGAACAGATACTTCCCCACAACCATCAGGCTATTAAACTCGCCATCAAACAAACTCTAAACTATAACAGCCTATTGCACTTTATCTGTTTATTTATGTGTGTATATATGGTCTATGCTATATAGACACACTGAACTGTTCTGTATGTATGCTTACAATACTCTGTTGTGCTGCAGCAAGCAAGAATTTCATTGTTCTATCTGGACACATGACAATAAACTCTCTTGATTTGACTAGACTTGACAAGTTGTTTCTCTAAACATCAGCAGTGCATTGAGTGGTTGTGTGGAGTCTAATGGCCACTCCTTAGGCTCACAAGACTCGCTAACCAACTTAAAGAAATCCAACATTATTGGCCCTGCAAACAACCCCATGTTCTCAAATAAGTGAGCAGCCAACGATACCTTCGCCATAGTTAGCAAGAAGCAGAGAGTCAGGTTCCTTACCAGTGATGCATGAGAAGGGAGCTACATGGAGAAGAGAAACTCCTGAGGTGTACAAAACATTTGGGATTTGCCACATTGGATCTTTTACTGACTATGTCTAATACACTGATTTTCAAAAAAGGTGCAGAAGGCTAGAGGCCACACACCATAACTCCAGGAGAAGAAATTGCCAGATTCTGGTTATCACTATGGTACGAGATCTTATTTTAATGTGAGGTTGTGAGTCAATAAATCAGCCAGTTTAATATGCCACTACCAGGATCAAAAATCTCTCCTTAAAATAAAATTGTGCTGGATTGTTAGCTTGAATTCCCACCAGCCCTGACTCTTTGTTTCAACAGTAATAGCAGTCCAGATATGTTAACAGTGTAAATGTTAACAAATGCAGTGAGTGACTAATGAGATCACATCTTCTCACTTTCATGTTGGTCCTTTGTTTCCAGAAAGCAGCAAAACACAGAGATGAATAA
Organism: Leucoraja erinaceus; assembly: GCF_028641065.1. Lineage (NCBI taxonomy): Eukaryota > Metazoa > Chordata > Chondrichthyes > Rajiformes > Rajidae > Leucoraja > Leucoraja erinaceus. The sequence goes on from NC_073408.1 coordinate 17,028,828, forward strand.
TGCATCATTCCCAATTCAATGCGTACACATTTCAATACATGAACATTGAATTGGTGATAAACTTCTTGTACAAGGGCTCAAATCCAGGAGGCTCTGCATTTGCTGTTATGTCATTTCTCTTTGCTATCTTTTTTCTCCTTGAGAACATGATAGCATCCCCTTGAGAACATGATAGTATCTTCTAAAGGGATCTTTACTTCAGTACTTTTATTATCAACGTCAGCACCTCACATTCATCAACCAAATCCAATCTCTTCATTTATCAAAACGATGCCATTCCCAACCTGCATTCATAATAAACCCAATTATTTATCTCCTTACTCTCCTCCAGTACCCGTTCCTTTATACCCGCTATCACTTCATTCCACTCTCTGCTGCTCTCTCTGCCTTCTACAACATTTACCCCATCTCTAGTACTGTCCCTATCAGTGGCTCCTTCGGTTGCCATGTCTCTGTAATATTGTAGAAGCAAAGAACTGCAGATGCTGGTTAATGCAAAAAAGGATTCCAAATGCTGGAGTGACTCAGCGAGTCAGGCAGCATCTCTGGAGAACATGGATAGGGGATGTTTTGGGTCAAGATCCTTCTTCAGACTGAATATTGGCCCTATAGTCCATCAGAAGTTGGATCTCAAACCAAAATGTCACTTATCCATGTTCTTCAAAGATGCTACCTGTCCTCAATGGTTGAATGGCTCAATGGTGCTTCATTTGTCATGTATGCAACTGCATTGTCAAATTTGTTTTGTATACATTACACATACTCCACCTGCTGAGCTACTCCAGCACTTTGTGTCTCCATAATATTGCATGTGACAGAAAGAACATTTATGAAGTTCTTGCTGTTTGCAATCTCCAAGGAAACAAAACGCTTAAGATATACTCCTTGGTGATTGTCTTTGAACTCTCAACATGGTCTTGATTCAGCACCACACATAACATCTGTATATTGGAAATGTTCACAGCAAGAGGTTTATCATGGATTCTGCACGGTCTTTTCTAATTAGCAGGTGTTTTGACAGAATGATAATGTCTCTGCATTTGTAAGAAGGAACTGGAATGCTGGATTAAACCGAAGATAGACACAAAACACTGGAGTAACTCAGTGGGACAGGCAGCATCTCTGGAGAGAAGGAATGGATGACGTTTTGGGTCGAGGCCCTTCTTCAGACTGATGTCTCTGCATATTGCTTCACTTGATTTTTCTCCCGGTGATGTTCCCTCTCTGACTCCTAAAAACAACTTAATCTTTCTCCCCACTGGCTTCTTAATAAAGGTGCATCTCCCCTCAATCTCTGACATTCCAGAGAAAACAATCCATGGATATTCAACCTCTCCCTGCAGCTTAAACCCTCTAATCCAGTAGTATTCTGGTAAACCTACTCTGCACCCATTGCCACCATTTTCAATACGTACGTATCACACATATTCTTTGACTTCGAATGTTGCTTAACATAACCTCCCTTTAATTTAACTTATTTTTCGATCAGAGCTCATGCATTTGGGTGTTAGTGAATAGAATAGAATAGTTTCTTTATTGTCGTTGTAACATGAACCATGTACAATGAAATTTTAAAATGTCAGCCCATTCAAACATTTCCAAAAGCTAACGATACATACAAGGTAAAAATATTAAAAAAAGATAAACAACTAAAATAAATATCATGAAAATAGAATGCATAAACACCCAACCCTACATCCTTCTGTCGATTTCACAGTGTACCACAGTCCCTTAGTATGTATCGCCCCTGCGTTCCTTGGCGGCTACATTTAGTGCCTTTATAGCAGTGGGGTAAAAACTGTTTTTAAGTCTGTTTGTCCTTGTCCTTGTAGATCTGTACCGTCTGCCTGACGGCAACAGTTCAAACAGGGAGTGTCCGGGATGGGAAATGTCCTTTATAATACTCTGGGATTTTTTGATGCAGCGGGAACTGTGTAAGTCCTCCAAGGTAAGGAGAGGGCAGCCGACAGTCCTCTGGGCGTTGTCAATGGCCCTCTGGAGCGCTTTCCTCTGAGCCGCTGTGCAGCTGGTGTACCATACGCATACACAGTATGTTAGGATGCTCTCAATGGAGCACCGATAAAAGGACAGCAGCAGTCTCTGAGTGATGTTATTCTTCCTGAGCACCCTCAGGAAGTGCAGTCTCTGCTGGACCTTTTTCAGCAGCGCAGAGGTGTTCACGCTCCACGTCAGGTCCTCCTCAATGTGGATCCCCAGGAAGCGGAAATCCGCCACCCTCTCCACACAGTCCCCTCTGATAATCAATGGTACCATGTCCGTTTTATTCTTCCTGAAGTCTATTATTATTTCCTTTGTCTTTAAGGTGTTGAGGAACAGGTTATTTTCTTCGCACCACACTGTCAGCTGCTCCACCTCATCCCGGTAGGCGTACACGTCCCCCCCGGAGATGAGTCCCACCACCGTAGTGTCATCCGCAAATTTGACAATGGTGTTACTGTGGTGGGCGGGGGTGCAGTCATGTGTGTAGATGGTGTAGAGCAGGGGGCTCAGCACGCAGCCCTGTGGAGAGCCAGTACCGAGGCTGAGGGCCGTGGATGTGTGATGGCCCACTCTGACTCTCTGGCTGCGACCCGACAGGAAGCTATTTATCCACATGCATGTGGAGTGTGCAAGTCCCAAGTCCCCCAGTTTGTCCACCAGTTTGTGGGGAAGGATGGTATTAAAAGCAGAGCTGTAGTCCACAAAGAGCATCCTCACGTAGCTCCCCCACTGCTCCAGGTGGGACAGTGCAGCATGGAGAGCTGTGGCTACAGCGTCCTCTGTGGATCTATTCGCTCTGTACGCAAACTGGTGGGGGTCAAAGCTTCGGGGCAGGAGTGATGTGATATGACCCCGGACCAGTTTTTCAAAACACTTCATCACCACTGGTGTGAGTGCGACTGGCTGGTAGTCTTTGAGGCTGGAGATGTGGGGTTTTTTGGGCAAGGGGACTATGGTTGCGGACTTCAGACAGGGTGGAACAGTGGACTGGGCCAGAGACTAGTTGAAAATCCTCGTACAGGCTCCAGGCAGCTGGTCTGCGCAGTCCTTCAACACGCGTCCAGAGACGCCGTCGGGTCCAGTAGCCTTCCTTGGATTGATGGCCCGCAGCGTGCGCCTCACCTCATGCTCCTCTATCTTGAGGGTTAGGCTGCTGTGGACCATGTGCTGTGATGTGGCTGTCTCGGTGGCTCCACTTCAAAGCGAGCAAATAAGTGGTTCAGCTCCTCTGCCAACGAGGCGTCACCTTCAGCAGCTCCAAGGTTGGTCTTGTAGTTGGTGAGATACTGGATCCCCTGCCACACCTGCCTGCTGTTGTTACTGTCCAGGTGGTCCTCTATCCTCCTCCTGTAGTCTGATTTGGCCTCTCTGATGCCTCTCTTCAGGTTAGCTCGGGCCGTGCTGTATAAAGCCCTATCGCCAGACCTAAAAGCGGTGTTCCTCTCTTTTAACAGCCGCTGGACCTCCCGGGTCATCCAGGGCTTCTGGTTGGGTTAGACCCGGATGCGTTTGTCCACTGTGACAGTGTCCATGCAGTTTTTAATGTAACACAGTACACTGTCTGTGAACACCTCCAGGTCCCGGTGTTCAAACACATCCCAGTTGGTCCTGTCGAAGCAGTCCTGCAGCTGCTGAGATGCACCATCAGGCCAGGTTGTGATGGTCTTTGTGATGGTAGGAGCGGTTTTCCTGAGGGGGGCATATGCAGGAATTAAAAGCAGGGACATATGGTCCGACTGACCCAGGTGTGGTAGTGGTCTAGCCCTGTAGCCCAGCTTGATGTTGGAGTAGACCTTGTCCAGTGTGTTAGCTCCTCTTGTAGCACATTTAACATGCTGGTAGAATTTGGGAAGCATTTTCTTCAAGTCTGCGTGATTAAAGTCCCCTGCTATGATGTGAACACCGTCAGGATATATGCTCTGTTGACTGCTAGTGCCACCATACAAATGTCCGATAGCCGAGTTAGCATTAGCATCCGGTGGTATGTATACAGCAGTTATCATGACAACAGTAAACTCTCTAGGGAGATAATTGGGCCTGCATTTATCAGTCACATACTCCAGGTTCGGGGAGCAGTGACTGTCCACAATCACTGTGTTTGTACACCAGGTGTTGTTCACGTCCACACAGAGCCCTCCACCTCCGCTCTTACCAGAGTCTCTTGTCCTTTCATGACACTGTGCTGCGTAGCCTGCTAGCTCGATAGCAGAGTGCAGTTAGTAGAACAGTTGTCTCACAATTCCAGCTATCCCAAATCAGTCGTGACCTCTGGTGCTGTCTGTGAGGAGTTTGCACGTTATCCCTATGATTACATGGATCTCATCTGGGTACTGCAGTTTCCTCCCATATATCAGTTATTGTGGGTTGGTGGGATAATTAGTCACTGTAAATTATCTTAAATTATTGGCAGGTGAGTGGTAGAATCTTGGAATGTAGCGGGGAGGACCTTGTGGGAATGTGCGGAGAATAAAATAGGGTTACATGAAGATTGGTGTCAATGAGTGCTTCATAGTTAGCGTGGGATTGATTGTCCAAATGATTATTTCTGTGTTGTGAGACTCCATGACTCTATGGACAAAATATGTAAACCAATGTTTAGTCTTTCCTTAGTATTTGGTGGATGTTTATGCCTTTAACTGCATTGTCAGCAGAGTAATTGTAAACGTATTGCACTGGTATGGATTTACCAACTTGTTTTCTTGTGAACTGAACCTTACTTCTTTTGAAAGGAGAAAATGGGTTCAAATTGTCAAAAGAAAATCATCTTTTCTCAGATTCAAATCACCTTATACATTGCATGAGTAAATATAAGACACTTTGGCATCATTTGCAGTCAAAGGTAAAATATTCTGCAGACTGTTCAGTTTAGTAGGCAAATCAATAATACATTACAGACTAAGGAATGGAAAAGGGCAATACAACTTCATGCCAAATGTTTTCAGGACACATTGGTCCAAGAAGGCGTAATTGGAAAGGGAAGATTCTAATGTGTACAGAGCTTGCTGTCCAATGGAGATTCAACATTAAGTCCTGAGATTTCGCCTCCAAGGGATGCTAAATAGATTGTGTCCGTATTCTTCAGTTTTAAAGGATGAGCAGTGACCTTGTTGAGAAAGATAAGATCCTGAAAGGTCATGACATGGTAGATATTTCCACTTCGTGGGACAGTATCAAATAAGGTGAAACTGTTAAATGATAAGAGGCTGATCATTTAAAATGGAAGTGCACGGAAATTTGATTTCACAGAGGGTGCTGAATCTTTGACATTTTCTACCCCAGAGGGTTGTCGAGGTTGGGATTTAAGGTGGAGCTTGACAGTATTTTGGAAGATCAGAAAATTGGGTCAGAAGATGAATTAAGGCCATGAGTGGAGGATCAGGCTTGAAGGTGACAGCTTGCTTCTACTCCCATTTTTTTCTGTGTTTTTGACTTCCTCTGTGCTACATGAACATAGATACTGATGATGAGGTCTCAGGAAGGAAACCAAGAATCCTAAATTATCTATAAACTAGCATAGTTGTTGAGTGGGCAGTTAGAGAGCTAGAACAATAACATTAAATCTGAAGGACGAGTGAAGGCAAAACATTGTGTGTGTGTTCTGTTTACAATTGCTAATTACTCTCCTGTGTATTGTCAGACATTATTCTTGTCCTAGTTGAAATCTCAAAGTTGGGCAGTCTTTGAGGTTTCTTGTTGCCAAGTTTCCCGTATTTGAACTGAAAGGATGTTGTTTATTGATTTTTATTTTGAAGACCAAAATAATGGCCTTTGTTAAAACTTGACCTCTTGGCAAAGACTCGAGCTGTTGGCTTCACTAAAGTCAGGACATATTTGCCCAAAAAGTAATGGAAACCAATTTTTGCTTCACAAAAGGGAGATTCTGAAAGATTATTTCATGTTGTAAAAGTATTGAATTTGTAAATCGATTAGTTGCTTAAACTTTTATATTTGAAGAACAGATTTGTAAGAAAGGAACTATATGTAAAATAGTTAATTCTACAGAAATTTGGAGATTCCATATAACCACAATAACATAAAAAATTGTGTCTTAGATTTCACAAATAATCTTTGCTTAACGTTATCCTGTAATAACTCATGGGAGATAGTCCACATAAGATGACACAAGGACAGATCACCAAATATTTATAACAGAGGAAACTATGATTAATTGATTGATTGATTGGTTGATTGTAAGATGCTGCATGGAAACAGGCCCTTGGTCTACCAACACCAGGCTAACCATAGATCACCCGTTCATAGTAGTTTGATGTTGTCCCACATATACGTCCTCTCCCTGCACACTAGGGACAATTTACAGGCTAATTAATCTATAAACCTGGATGTATTTGGAATATGGGAAGGAAACGATCACTCGGAGAAAAGCCATGAGTGTCAGAGAAAATGTAAGAACTCTACACAGACAGCAACCAATGTCAGGATCGAACCTTGGTCTCTGGCGCAGTGAGGTAGCAGCTCTACTTGCTGCACCACCGTGCCACACCATGTATTGATATGATGAAGAGTTAAACTCTGATTTTGTCTGATGGTTCCTATCAAACCTGCTGAGTATTCCAATTATTTTCTGTGTAGATTTTAGATTTCCAGCAGCTGGAGGTTCGAGCTTTTCAAATTTTTAAAGAATTCCACAAACGGAAAAAAATAAATACGGAGATAGATAGATTTTGACATTAAATAAAAAGGTCTTAGTGCAGATAAAATCAAGTCTGCTGACAGTGAAGGATAAATATCTTGATGGCTTATGGGGCTTGGGAAGATTATAGGGTCAGGACGGAGAGAGACTGTAGTGAGCTTTGGAGCAAAAGGGAGAGATTTGAAAAATAAATCACAGTATTGATAAATTAAGAGCAAAAGTGGATCAGTGAGCAAGGGGATAATGTGTGGATAAAATAGAACAAGTGCAAACTAGGAAGCAGAACTATAAATTACCGCACTTGCAAAGTGTAGAACAATGGAAACCAAATGGAAAGAAACATTATTTTACTACAAGACAAAACATTTGTTCAGTCATTTATAATGAACTACACTCTGTGCAGACAATAGTAATACTCACAGATGCTTTCAGGCTGAATGGTGGGAAAGGGTTTGCTTGATGTGCCTTTGACTTAGTTTAGTTTAGTTTAGAGATACAGCGCGGAAACAGGCTCTTCGTCCCACCGAGTCAGTGCCAACCAATGATCCCTGCACACCAACACTATCCTACATGCAGCAGGGACAATTTACAATTTCCCCCATGCCTATTAATCTGCAAACCTGTATGTCTTTGGAGTGTGGGAGGAAACAGGAGCACCCAGAGAAAACCCACGGAGGTCACGGGGAGAACGTGCAAACTCCAAAAGACAGCACCGTGATTAGGATTGAACCCGGGTCTCTGGTGTTGTAAGGCAGCAACTCTACCACTGCGCCACCATGCTGCCATTTGAGGGTATATTTTCTCTACAGAAGAAAATTAACAAATTCTTCATGATATTGCAGCAGCTTTAAATTTAGCATGTGCACCATGAATTTCCAGACACCAGAAAACCAGAATGTGAAGAGGATATTGATTAAGGTACAGCATCTTATCTGAGCTGAAAATTCATCTCTTGTCCATCATTTTATCTGAAGCTGAATAATGAACTAAAATAAATGTATCTTCATGTTGTAAGTATTAGCAGATACAGTACAGACAAAAGGCAAAGCAGGAAGCAACACATTAATGCAGAAGGAAAATAATATTCATCCTGTCACTTTGGTTTGAAGAGTTACTGCTTATGGTACCTTTGATGCTGTCAAGGATTATTAACTACATTATTCTTAATTAATTAAACGGACATTGATGAGAATGAAGAGACATGAATCCTGCACAGTGGTGCAGTGGTAGAATTGCTGCTTCACCGCGTGGGAGACCAGGGTTTGATCCCTACCTCGGATGCTGTCTGTGTAAGTTTGGACATTAACTCTGTGACTGTGTGAGTTTCCTCCGATTGCCCAAGTTTCTCCGCACATTCCAAAGATGTGCAGGCTTGTAGGTTAATTGGCCTCGTGTGTAGGATGTGATAGTGGGATAACAGAGAAGTAGTGTGAACAGGTGATCACTGGTTGGTATGGACATGGTGGCCCAAAGGACATAGTTGTATACTGTATCTCTAAACTAAACTAAACTAAAATAAACTAAACCATATGTGATCCATTCACAAGGGGAAAATGCAACCCTAAATTCAGACTATGAGAACTAAAATTAACTGCTGCCAAATTGTCCCACATGAAACGCTCACTAAGAATGATTTACTTTCTTGCCAAAGACAACACAATGTTAATCAACATGAATAATCCATATTTATCCATAGGACCTTAAAATGACATGGAAAGACACCAGTACACCAATGGTGATTGCCAATGTAAGTATTTTCCTCTTTCCATTACATATTTTACTCCTGGGTGCTAGATATTTTTTGCTATTATGTGGTTAAAAAGAGATGTATCCTTGTGTTTCTATTTTGTTGCTCCACTGCGGAATCTCCTCCAAGAATGTCTACCTTGAGGAGGTCCTCCTCCTCTCTTCTATGTACATTTTATGAGACCTTCCCTCACCCTGCTCCCACTCTCTGTGATTCCTGCAGCTCAACAGCTCTTTGACCATGTTATCACTTGCCAGACTTTGTCCTGTCCCCACCTCTCATACACATCCATATTGCAGCGGTATAAGACATTATACAACGTATAAGAGTATTAGGTTCAGTTCTGGGCACCATATTATAGGAAAGATGTCAAGCTGGAAAGGGTGCACAGAATAATTATGAGGATATTGCCAGGACTAGAGGGCCTGAGTTATAGGGAGACATTGAGCAGCTGAGGACTCTATTCCTTGGAACGCAGGAGAATGAGGGGTGATCTTATAGAGATGTACAAAATCATGAGAGGAATAGATCGAGTGGATGCACAGAGTCTCTTGCCAAGAGTAGGGAAATCGAGAACCAGAGGACATCGGCATAAGGTAAGAGGTGAATGATTTAATGGGAACCCGAGGGGTAAACTTTTTATACAAAGGGTGGTGGGTGTATGGAACAAGCTGCCAGAGGAGGTAGTTGAGTTCGGTAGTATCATAATGTTTAAGTATCATTTGGACAGGTATATGGATAGGACAGGTTTAGAGGGATATGGGACCAATGCAGGCGGGTGGGACTAGTGTAGATGGGACATGTTGGTCGGTGTGGGAATATTGGACAAAAGGGCCTATTTCCATGCTTTGTGACTCTGTGACACCAATCTGTCCGCCTATTGAATCTTATCACTTCCACTTCTGTAATCCAATGAATGGAAGAGACTGGAGAAGGGTGCCAATCCGAAATGACGTCAATCCATTTCCTTCCACATATACTGTCTGACCTAGTGAGTTCCTCCAGTGCTTTCTGATCAAGATTCCAGCATCTGCAGACTCTTGTGACTTCATGTAATATTTCATGTTACAATAGGTTGTAGATACACAAACACAAGATTTCCGGATTGGATGAGCAGGTGCAAGCACAAAAGTTAAAGACGTTTCACAAATGTCATTCTGGCATGATTGGGGGTTAGTTTTACACAGGAAAACTGCCAGCCCACAATAAACATGCAACTGGGGACCTGCTAGAAGGGCAGCAAGTTGGCAATTCCATTGAATTGCTGGTAAATGTAAAAGACTCCTCTATTTGAGCGAGCTACAGTTACCCACCTGCGGCAAGACTGCATTATATCAAAGATAACATTTTCCCTTCTACTATTGTTTCCGGTGTAGACAGTGGATAAAAACCTGGCTGGGAACAGATTTATGAACAAAGAGAATGCTGCAGCTTTTAAAAATCCTAGGGCCTGAAGGCTCGTCTGATCACCTTCCACCAAAGACTTCTGATTCCCCCGAGGTCCAGATAGCTCGAGGAGATGAATGTACTGAAGTTGGCTTTCAGCACAAGCACAAAGGAGAACAAAATCAGCAGGGGTTTCATATTGGTATTGGTTTATGATTGTCACAGCTACCGAGATACAGTGAAAAACTTTGTTTTGCCTGCTATCCAGACTAATCATACCAGACGTGAGTACATCAGGTGATGCAGAAGGGCAAGTAAACAGAGTGCAGAATATAGTGTTACAGCTACAGAGATATAACCATATAACCATATAACAATTACAGCATGGAAACAGGCCACCTCGACCCTTCTAGTCTGTGCCGAACACGTATTCTCCCCTAGTCCCATATACCTGCGCTCAGACCATAACCGTCCATTCTTTTCCCGTCCATATAACTATCCAGTTTATTTTTAAATGATAAAAATGAACCTGCCTCCACCACCTTCACTGGAAGCTCATTCCACACAGCCACCACTCTCTGAGTAAAGAAGTTCCCCCTCATGTTATCCCTAAACTTCTGTCCCTTAATTCTCGTCATGTCCCCTTGTTTGAATCTTCCCTACCCTCAGTGGGAAAAGCTTATCCACGTCAACTCTGTCTATCCCTCTCATCATTTTAAAGACCTCTATCAAGTCCCCCCTTAACCTTCTGCGCTACAAAGAATAAAGCCCTAACTTGTTCAACCTTTCTCTGTAACTTAGTTGCTGAAACCCAGGCAACATTTTAGTAAATCTCCTCTGTACTCTCTCTATTTTGTTGACAAAATAGATAGTGCAGGTAAAAAGGGCAAGGGCCCACAATGAGGTAGATTGGAAGATTGGCAAATCATCCTTAGCCTATGAGAGGTCCATTCTCAAGACTGAAAGTTCTTCATTGAAGATGCTGTTCATGAATCTGGAGACATTCATGCTTTTGAATTTTATGCTTCAGAGGGTGGAGAAGAGAGGAAGACTGGAGTGTGAGTACTTCATCGTGTTGGTTGCAATTGGAGAAATAGGTGTGAGTCCAGTTGGGGCATAAGGGAGGTGGGTGGCCTACATTGAGGAAGAAGGGAGATGGGAAGGGCTATATCTATATTACTAAATCTCTGATTTTGACCGCTTTTGGCCCACTGTGCTGCGATTTCCAACAGAACGCCGCCACCTACGGCCGTCATTTTTGGCCACCTCGCTCAGAGCCCCCCTCCGCCTTACGGGTGCGGAGGATTTTTCCCATCGATGACAAATCAGAGAGATATTAATGTTTTTTTTAAAATCACCATTCTCTCTGCTGCCCCTGCTGGAGGGGGGGGGGGTGGACTATAAAACCAGGAAGTGGTGTGCCTCACTCAGTCTCTCTAAGATGGATGAAGCCAAGGGTCACATCTCTCTGAGCTCTGAATAACACTGAACAAATGTTTACACAACTGTGAGTACCCTTAATGTGGTTTGAAAATGAAAATATGGTTTGTTTGAAGTAAAAAGGCACTACCTGCAAATGGTTGTTTGGGTGATTTGGCTTGAAGTTGAAAGGCACTACTTACTGTAAATGGTGGCTTGGGAGCTTTGGCTTGAAGTTGAATGGCACTTACTGCACTACTTACTGCAAATGGTGGCTTGGGTGTTTTGGCTTGAAGTTGAAAGGCACTACATACTGCAAATGGTGGCTTGGGAGCTTTGGCTTGATGTTGAAAGGCACTATTTACTGCAAATGGTGGCGGGTGATTTGCTTGAAGTTAAAGACACTAATTACTGCACATGGTGGCTTGAGTGCTTTGGCTTGAAGTTGAAAGGCACTACTTACTGCAAAAGGTGGCTTGGGAGCTTTGGCTTGAAGTTTAAAAAAAATCACCATTCTCTCTGCTGCACCTGCTGGGGGGAGGGGGAGGGACTATAAAACCAGGAAATGGTGTGCCTCACAGTCTCTACAAGGTGGATGAAGCCAAGGCTCATGTCTCTATGAGCTCTGAATAACACTGAACAAATGTCTACACAACTGTGAGTACCCTTAATGTGGTTTGAAAATGAAAATATTGTTTGTTTGAAGTAAAAAGGCACAGTCTGCAAATGGTTGTTTGGGTGCTTTGGTTTGAAGTTGAAAGGCACTACTTACAGCAAATGGTGGCTTAGGAGCTTTGGCTTGAAGTTGAAAGGCACTACTTACAGCAAATGGTGGCTTGGGTGCTTTGGCTTGAAGTTGAAAGGCACTACTTACTGCAAATGGTGGCATGAAGTTGAAAGGCACTACTTACTGCAAATGGTGGCTTGGGTGTTTTGGCTTGAAGTTGAAAAGCACTATTTACTGCAAATGGTGGCTTGGGAGCTTTGGCTTGAAATTGAAAGGCACTACTTACTGCAAATGGTGGATTGGGTGCTTTGGCTTGAAGTTGAAAGGCACGACTTACTGCAAATGGTGGCATGAAGTTGAAAGGCACTACTTACTGCAAATGGTGGCTTGGGTGATTTGGCTTGAAGTTAAAAGGCACTACTGCAAATGCACTTCCTGTTTGCACTGTATATTGATTTTAGATAAGATGCTACCACTTAAGGCTTTGATATTTTTGGCCCTTTTACTCAGTCCAACCTCCGCTGAGCAGGTGCAGAGAATTCTTCCCATCAATGAAAAATAAAACTGTTATTAGTGTTTAAAAAATGTTGAGAATCTCTCTCCTGTCAATCACGCCCTGAAAGCCACACCTTTTCTGGTGGGAGGGGGAGGGATTATAAAACCTGGAAGAGTGGTTGTGGCTCAGTCTCTGCATGGTGGGGGAGGGAGATGTCATGACTGTCTGAGCTGTGAATCAACTGAACACACTGAATGTCTACTAAACTGTGAGTTTGGTGTTTTGTTTGGTTGTATGGTGGTTTCACCCTGCATGAAATGGTATGAAGCTGCATTTGAATTTGGTGGCCTTGGTCCCTGCTTGAAATGGAATGAAACTGCACTTGAATTTGGCGGCCTTATACAATACAATACAATACAATACAATTTATTTGTTGTCATTTGAACCCAGAGGTTCAAACAAAATTTGGTTTCTGCAGTCATACAAACAAGAAGAACCAAGACACAACACAATTTACACAAACATCCATCATAGTGAATCTCCTCCTCACTGTGATGGAAGGCAAAGTCTTATCTCTCCCCTGCACTCCTCGTTCTCCTCCCGATGTCAGAGTCAAAGCCCCCGGCGGGCGATGGTAAATAAGTCCCGCGGCCATTATAAAGCCGTGCTGGGTGATGAAAGGCCGCGCTCCGGGTCTTGATGTTGGAGCCCCCGGCGTGCGCTAGCAAGTCCCGCGGCCATTTAAAGCCTCGCCAGGCGATGATGTAAGCCCCCCAGGTCATCCTCAACCCCGCAACTCGGGCGGGAGAAGTCGCCATTGCGGAAGCCCTGAAAAGCGGTCTCCCAGCTGGGACCCGCGGGCTCCCGGTTTCACCGTCCACCAGACCTGCGGTTGGAGCCTCCGAATCTCCTGGGTTGGGTCGCAGCAGCTCGCCACCACAGCTCCTCCAGCTCTGAACTCGACCAGCTCCACGATGGTGGGTAAGTCCGCAGCTCCGCGACTGGAGCCCCAGGTCGTTCCGGTTGGAGGCCGCTCCACAGTGCTCGGCCCCAACGACAACGGAGACCCGACAGAGAAAAGGTCGGGTTCTCTGTGCAGGGGAAAGATTTAAAAAAGTTTCCCCCTCCCCCGCACCCCAACACGCATGCCCAGTTTAAAAAAATAAATAAAAACTACATACACCCTGCTTGAAGTGGTTGGAAACTGCACTTGAATTCGGTGGCCTTACATCCTGCTTGAAGTGGTATGAAACTGCACTTGAATTTGGTTGCCTTGGATCCGGTTTGAAGTGGTATGAAACTGCACTTGAATTTGGTGGCCTTGCACCCTGCTTGAAGTGGTTGGAAACTGCATTTGAATTCGGTGGCCTTGCACCCTGCTCACAGTGGTAAGAAACTGCACTTGAATTTGGTGGCCTTGCACCCTGCTTGAAATGGAATTTCAAGGAATAGTCATGAGTCAACTGCCAGCCCACCAGCCGTGAGTGAGCTGCCAGCAGATCAGGCTTGAGGGACTGAGCTGCCACCTCAAGAACCCATACCAGCACTCCAGAAAGCCCCCCCCCCATTGGCCACCAATATTGGAATTGGTGGAGATGTGGAATTTTGTGTTGGGGGACCAGCCCTCCCGTGTGAACATGGGACCCAACAGGTCCCACTTAGTCTAGTAGTTACCTAAAATTGGAGAATCCAATGTTCACACCATTAGGTTGTAAGCTACCCAAACAGAATACCAGGTGCTCTTCCTCCAGTTTGCATTTGGCTTCCTCTGCCAATGGAGGAGGCCTTCGAATGATTGGAGTGTGGAAGTGAACATCAGGGGCAGCTGGTTTCAAATTAGCAATCTCAATCTGTTTCTTATAACTTGAGAAGACAACCTTGTCTTCCATAAGTAATGTCAATAATCAAGGCAGCCTATACTCCATAAAAACAAATGTCTATGACTCCTCGGTTTGAAAGAAAACATGCTATATGTTAAAGTATATAAATCTGACTGCCTGCATCCATTGGGAAAATGGGTGGAATAGTTTGCCATATCAAATAATGCATCTTCAGCTTTCTCCAGCAATCAGTGCTGACTGGGTTAGGTTAATGATAGGAAGATAATTGATAAACTAATTAAACTTAGTGAGGATAAAATCTCTTATCCTGATGGATTTCTTCCATGTATATTAAAAAGCTAGGAAGGCGAGAGCAGAAGCTTTATTGTATTAATGTAAAAATGAATGACTACAGGGGATAATGCCAAACAGTTGGTGATGCTGTACCCAGGTTTAAAATGGAGAGTAAATCAGGTCCAGGTAATGGAAGGCTGGGGTCGGAGTTTTGAATCATTTAGAAGCCACTTTTCATGTCCAAATAATGTTAAAACCCATTTACCCTGGAGTAGACTCATTTCTTAGTCATGTTATGCCAATGCCAATTAGACTTGTTTCTTCTTCATGTGATTCACATTAGTATTCTTGAAATATTTTTCAGGTGTCAGATGTGAGCTTAATGATGATATTATTCACTCAATGTCCATTTGGAGGGTTTATATTAGAGCTCAGATGTGAAACCAACTTTCTTTGAGCCTCAGTCCCGGTAAAATTAGAGGCAATGTGTTACTTTATTGTTTACTTTGATACTCAAAGGCTTTTCTGTGGAAGACCCGATTGTCCATTGCCAGGAGTCCTGGAGAGTTGCCGAGACATCTTCCAAAGTTCACCGAGTGTGATGCAGTTAGCAGGGATGCTTCCTCCACTATTTGGCTCATGGGGTGGCACAGTGGCACAACGGTAGAGTTGCTGCCTTACAGCACACGAGACTTGTGCTCGATCCTGACTACGGGTGCTGTCTGTACAGGATTTATCCGTTCTCCCTGTGACCGCGTGGGTTTCCTCCAGGTGCTCCAGTATCCTCCCACACACCAAAGACGTACAGATTTGAAGGTTAATTGGTTCGGTAAACATTGTAAATTGTCCCTAGTGTGTGGGATAGTGCAAGTGTATGGGGTGATTGTTGGTCAGCACAGACTCGGTGGTCTGAAGGACCTTTGTCTCTAAAGTCTAAAGACTCATTGAGTTGTAAAGTGTAAAGGCTCATCAGCAACCTCTCTAACCTGACAGGAAAGCCACAGCAATGAAAATAGCTGTGATACTAGTGTTCCTTATTACAAAGGAATAAAGATACATTTCAACAGTGTTAGTCTATTCAGTCACCTATAGTAAAAGAAAAAAACAAAAATTAGAAAATCAAAGCCCCTGTGTCTGAAGCCTAGCACTTAGTGCCATTCACATTTAGCGATGCTATCTATAGGTTTTGATGTCTTTACTCTGATCCTCATGGAAATAAATAGGTAATTTTGTTTGATTGGAGTACCGTAACCAGATTGGGTATGATCAGGATAGTGCTGTGTCAAAACCCTTCACTATTTATATCTATGATTTGTATGAACGTATAAAGTGTAATAATTGCACATTGGCTGCTGATACAAAGATGGGTAGTATTATGGGCTGCGAGGAGCATACTGGGCAGTTCTGGATATAGATAAGCGAATGAGCAAGGGCATGAATGAATGAATAAGTTTATTGGCCAAGTATTCACATACAAGGAATTTCCCTTGGTGCTCCACCCGCATGTGACAACATGACATTCAGTGATAGTTAGGAATGACATAAAAACATTAAATGTTAATAATAAAACATTATTGATTAAGCATGTGAATTAAATAAAATACCAGAGCAAAAGGAGGCTACATAATTTTGGTTAGTGAGTAGAGCTACTGCTCATGGGGAAAAAAGCTGTTTCTATGTCTGGCTGTGGCAGCTTTGACAGTCCGGAGTCGCCTTCCAGAGGGAAGTGTTTCATGGCAGATGGAATATAATGTGGAAATATGTGAGACTATCTATTTTGTAGAATAAATAGAAAAGCAAAGTATATTGTTCAGTAGTGAGAGATTAGAGGACAGACCTGGGTATCCTCCTTCATGAATCATAGAAAATAAATATGCAGGTAAAGCCAGCAATTAGTAGGGCAAATGGTACATCAGCCTTTATCACCAGAGGACTTGAGTACAAGAGTGGAGACAACTTGCTCCAATTATGTAGGGACCTGCTGAGAATTGCGTTGATCATATTGAGTGCAGGATACAATTGCAAAAGGGGGAGTTCTATTAAGATTCACAAAATTGTTTTCTATAATTGCAGTTTGATCATTTGAGAAGTGATTAAGCAGAGTTGATCTATGCTCTCTGGAGTTCAGAAGAATGAAAAGTGATCTCATTGAAATGTATAAAGTTCTGCATAAAAGAGATGTGAGTTACTCCAGCTTTGTGTTTTGCTCAAGATTTGCCGCTTCTTGTGTCTCTATCCAAGAAGTGGCAAATTTTGAGCAAAACACAAAGCTGGAGTAGCTCAATGGGTCGGGCAGCATTTGGGAAGAGAATTGGCAGGCAACATTTCAGATCAAGACCACTCTTCAGATTGATGTGTGGAACAGTTTTACATGCATTTTAGATTTTAAGAAAGGCATACACAAGTCTAATTTCTAAACTCATGTTAACTCATTTGCCCGAATTATTGTCTGAATATATTGGAGACAATATATTATATTTAATTTCTGATTCCTTGTTTAGTTCAAACATTTTACATTTTCAAGTCTTCTATTGGGTCCTCCCTTAACCTTCTTCTTGCTAGAAATGGCAGTTTCAGCCTGTTCAGTGTTTCCTGATGTCCATCAGAAGAATATCAGAAATATAACTGGGAATTTGGCCCCTTGTGCCTTTTCTGCCATTCAAGGCGATAATGCCTGATCTCCTACTTCAGTTATACACTTCTGCAGTATCCCTTGATTTCCTTAATAACTTTCAATCACCACTCTGGTGCCATATCCCAGGTATTATTGCAGACTTTAGGTGCATTTCTCAATTAACATTAAAATTTAGTATAGAATTATGCAACCAACAATGTGTAATTTTACTCACAGTAAAATAATGAGAAAATAATGTCCCCTTTCCAATCATCTGTGAATATAAACCCTTCTGATCAGCCATCAAATTTTGAACGACATTGATATCTGTACTGCTAATGCTAGAGATGCCTTAATTTTTGTGTGACTATTTACATAGTCTTTCACTACACATGGGCTACAACGTACCAACTCCGGACAGACAGCACTCACAGGCAGGATCGAACTTGGTTCTCAGGTGCTGTAATGCAACAGCTCTACCGCTGTGACACTGCCGCCCCTTCTGCTTCTTTAAGGTTCTGATCCATTTCTCTCTCAACAGAGTAGCATTGGACATTTGCACAATAGATTTTAGTTCATGATAAAAGGGGGAAAATAAATACTTTTTCTGAAGACTCGATCTCACTAATTTAGCAAAGTTGAACAGGTGCTCTGATTGAGCATTAGGCCAAAGCACAGCAGAGCAACAATAAGTGAATTCTGGGCAAAAACCAATTATTTTCACCAGAAGAATAAATGGGAGCAAATGGCGATGATGCATTTCAGAGAAAGCTAACATGCTTGGGAGGGAAAAAGTAATGGAACAATATATTGAGAGACTTGGATAGAAATAGATGGAATGAAGTACTAAATGGAAAGTTAAATTTATGGTGTTCCATATGGAGCAGGTATTTGGACCTAATAGCCTTCCCCCTGATGTACTCTCTCTGTAATTAAGTCATGTTCCAAATTAAAGCCTCAAGTAATATCTCTGAGCCATTGCAATAGTAGAAACTGGGTGTAGATTGCATTACAGTCTCTGCCATAATTTATCACTAGCTTTCTTTTTGTGCATGGAAAAATTAAGGAGAGGAGTGCTTCTATAGTGCAATCGTGAAAACTGGGTGTAGATTGCATTACAGCCTCTGCCATAGTTTATCAATAGCTTTCCTTTCGTACTTGGAAAAATTAAGGAGAGGAGTAGTTCTATATACTGGAATCTTATTATTGGCATCAAGGATATATTCCCCAATGGAGCTACCAAATTAGTCGGAGCAGAAACAGCACCGAAATAAAAACATTACCAATGGGAACCATTCAGATAGAAATGTATGCTTGGTTAGTATGAGTAAACATTCCGCATTTTGTGCTCTGCTTCCAAAATTCAATTCCTTTGAAATCAATGAGACTGTATTATAGAAGAATAAGCCTTTATATTACTTGTGTGTGTTGTGCAAGTGACCAAGTGAAGTTCTCTCCCTAGATGGTCTACGTTACAATTGAAGACCATTCACAGCACAAGGTACAAAGTTAAATACCAGCCAGACATCACTATCAACAAACAAACATTCCCAAATAGTGCAAAACAATAGTTTTGATAAAGTGCTATTGTGTAAACCTCTGCTCTTTATACGAACTAAAGTTGGAAACTGTTCAATCTATCTAAGTGACTCTGCACAAGGAGACAACATTGAAGGAAACTTCACCTATTCCTTTTCTCCAGAGATGCTCCCTGATCCACTGAGTTACTCCTGCATTTTGAGTTTATCTTTGATGTGAACCAGCACCTGCAGTTCCTCCCTACACATTTTGTCTGCTCCACTGCGCTATCTCGTCAAGGTATGGCTACTTTGAAGAAGTTCTCCTCCTCTCTCCGACAGGAGTTCTGCAACACCCTCTCTTTCTGCTCCCCCGCTGTGCTGTTTTGTTCTCAAACCTTTCATACCTCTAGTTTCCCTCTACCCTGACTCTCAGTCTGAAGAAGGGTCTCAGCCAGGAACATCGCATACTCCTTTTCTCCAGAGATGCTGCCTGACCCGCTAAGTTATTCCAGCATTTTGTGTCGATTAACATTACAAATCTGGTTTTCATTTGGTTCACAGATTTCATAGTATTTTGACACTGAAGTTCAGAGATATGAATTACAATTGTTCCAGGATAAATTTACATTTAGTGTGTTAAGAAGATATGTGACTATAATTTCTGTTTATTTTTCTTTGAGGGAAGTTAATGAGAAAATGTATCAGTGTGATAAATCTGGAATTGTAAATCATTGACAGCACCCTTGCTCTTTTCCCTATTTATTTCACTAACAAATCCTTATGCCTTTCCACTGCACAATTAGATTGGAAGCCAGTTCTTAATTCTCTGCCTAGTTCCTTCGGTCCACTTTATAGTCTGCTATGACTCAGTAGGTAACTGTGTTGCTTCTGAGTCAGAGTTATTGTTTGAAGTCTCACTTCAAGAACTTGGCCACAACAGCCTGAGGTGATGCTCAATTCTACAACTGGAAATGGTGTCCCTTAGACAGTATATTAAATAATCCTTTAAAAAAAATCTTCAGAAGGCATATAAGATCAAATAAAGTATTTGAATGGTAACCGTGGATTCTTAAAGTAGGATACCAACAATTCCGAATGTAATCTTACTTTTCTTTCTTTTAAAATCTTTTTATTATTTTTTTCAAAAGTAAAAACAAAGCAACAAAAAAAAAACCCGATAATGATAAACATAACGTGTCACAGATAGGATTTGTATGACCATAAAAACAAGCTAACTTATCTTTTGACATATGAGCTAGAATAGAAGCCAATGATAGCCCTTGCATAGAATCACGTTCAAGATATATCCATCCTGGGCATTGGGTATCTTCTAAATCTTTTGTCCAAAACAATAAATAGCGAGCCCAATAGTAAAATCTAAGTTTCAGCAGTGCCAAACCAACGTCCTGTTTTAATTTCTGTAAGTTTTTTTTACTTGGTCTGGGATTTTTATTCTGCCATATATATATATATTCAGAAATTTTTGAGTCGATAATATCAGATAAAGATTTAGCAATAAAAATTGGTATCGTCTGAAATAAATACAAAAATGTAGGTAGGATAAACAATTTAATAGCATTGATCCGGCCGATTAGAGATAAGGACATTGGTGACCATTTAGTAAACTGTTGTCTGATGTGGTCAATTAGTGGTGTAAAATTGGCTTTAAATAGATCCTTGCAAGTGTAATCTTAACAATTCCACATTAAGTTATTTCAGTAAAATTGTATTTCAATAATAGGTTTTGTTCATAGTATTTTGATCACTTTTATCCTGCATTCGGTCCACCAGTCCCACTGGATCTCCCATTTTAAAGGGCCTGTCCCACTTGGGCGTCATTTATACGTCATTTACGCGATATCATTTACGCATCATG
The DNA here is from genome assembly GCF_028641065.1 of Leucoraja erinaceus. Taxonomy (NCBI): domain Eukaryota; kingdom Metazoa; phylum Chordata; class Chondrichthyes; order Rajiformes; family Rajidae; genus Leucoraja; species Leucoraja erinaceus. The sequence goes on from NC_073408.1 coordinate 17,049,379, forward strand.
ATGCACGACGTCCGCGTCGTGACGTGTGCATGGCGTGCATTTTGGGCACATGTCGCATGGTGAGGAGTGGTGGCATAGGCAGTGATGCGCGGTAGCGCACACGCCCCAGGATTTTTGGATTCTCAAAATCTTCGCACACCACCTGCATGACCCGCAAATGACTCCCAAGTGGGACAGGCCCTTAACTCCTCCTCCCATTCCCAGACTGACCTTTCTGTCCTGGGCCTCCTCCATTGGCAGTGTGAGGCCATATGCAAACTGGAAGGGCAACACCTCATATTCTGCTTGGGTAGTTTACAATACAACGGTATAAACATTGGATTCTACAATTGCCTGACCCGCAGCACCCGATGAGCCTGACCCTACTAAAGCACTTTGTGTCCTTTAATTAATATCTTTGAGAGAAATGGTCTGGTGATTATCACACCATTACTTGTGGGATCTTGCTGTACCTGTTCCTTTTGCTCTCATAATTACTAATTTTAAGGATGCTGTTGTACTTTGGGATTTCCTGAACGAGAAATGAATGTGGGTGTACCAACAAGTCTTCCTTATTCAATGACCCCAAAAACAAGCATTATCTTAAAAATGCATTTAAAAGGGTATCTAAAATGGGATTACAACATATCTTATCCTCCCCCTATAAAGTCCATTTAAAATATATTATGTCTTCGGCAGAATTTTATCCGTGGGCTATATTGTCATAATTAAGTCTTTTACAGGAAGCAGAGATAAGGATTATCATCTTTCCAGCCTCTGCTAGATTAAAGATGAAAATGCAGTGCAGTTCTAAGTGATTATATCACTTCCGAGGCTTAATTGTACTTGCCTTCCTAACTTTTCATATGTATATCTGTATTCATATGTACTGGGAGCTGCATCTTTAATTTGTTGGTAAGATGACAAACAATAATATACCCATTTTGTAATATATGTCCACGACAATAAGAAATGAATTCATTCATTGTTAAGTCACATGGCATATAATGATTCTTCAAAAGTCTTCTTTTAATTAGAAATAAGTAGAAATCTGCTCTAGATTATTTCCAAGGACATCACAATCGATATTTCACACCAATAAAAATACTATTGTAATTTTGTGTGGATACTATGTACATTTTAAAGGCATTTGGACAGGCACATACTGTAGATAGGAAAGGTTTAGAGGGATATGGGACAAATGCAGGCAGGTGGGATTAGTGTAGATGGGGCATCTTGGGCAAATTAGGATGAAGGGCCTGCTTCCATGCTGTATGACTCTGACTCTATGATTCCAGGCATGTGAAGTCCCAATGGAAATTATTGTACATCGTGTAAAATCTTATGCCACTCATAAAGGTCACAAAATATTTCATAGCATGTTGGTGCATTTCAATACGAGTGATTGACAAATGACTATACAACAGTTAATTTCATAACTGAGCACCTCGTTCATAAATAATTCAGAGTTGTTCCACTAAACTTAGAACAAACTGACTTTATTGTGCAAAAATAATGCTTTGTTGTCGAGAATAAATCTGTACAAATTTAAAGCTGTATCTTTTTTGTAAAAGATTAAAAGCTAGAAATAGCCCATAACTTACATTTTTTGTGAAATGTAAGTGGTAATAAGATTACCAATAATCAAAATAAATGCTCCCCAAATATGATTGAAATTGGCTTCTACAATTTAAGCTTCCACCGAAAGTGCGGAGTTACAATGTAAAAGCTCTCATGCAACACCACAACTGGGCAGCATAATGGAATGCAGTTCTTTCATTCAGGCTCTTTCAATTGAATATGGCTCCTTTATGTATTAAAGGGTGGAAACCTAATGCAGTCATTAATCCACTGAAAATGTGTTTCAGCAAAAACAAGATTTTTATTAAAGATGGCAAAATCTCCAGCAATGAGAAATCTGATTTAAAACTACTGAAAATGTGTTTAAAGAAAGGTCATTAAACCATTTAATATATCAAAAAGTCTGCATTTGTCAGTGTTTTAGCAAAAAAAAATGTTGGTAAGAAAATAGAAGGAAAGTGCTTCCTCATCACTGTATTTCAGTTTAGTTTAATTTAATTTAGTTGGTTTACTTTAGTTTATTGTCACCCGTTCCGAGGTACAGTGAAAAGCTTTAATAAAATTTGAAGAGTTTCTGCAATACAGGTCATTAATTTTTATTTTAACCTTGCGATCAGTTACATTTTGTGGGGTTTAGGGTGGAGGAGGATGGTACCCAAGCTTGTCTGAATCGACCCTGAAAGTTTATGTTCACAAGTTCATAAGTGATAAGAGCAGAATTAAGCCATTCGGCCCATCAAGTTTACTCTGCCATTCAAGCATGGCTGATCTATCTTTCCCTCTTAACCCCATTCTGCCTTCACCCCCATAAACCTTGACACCTGTACTAATCAAGAACCAATCTATCCCTGCCTTAAAATTATCCATTGATTGACTTCCACAGCCTTGTGTAACAATGAATTCCACAGATTCACCACCCTCTGCCTAAAGAGAATCCTCCTCATCCCCTTCTCCAAGGAACATCCTTTAATTTGGAGACCAGGACCTCTGGTCCTGGACTCTCCACATCCACTCTGTCTTGGCCTGAATATATTTGTCCAGTAATAAATGAACATATTTGTCTTTGATTAACTAATTAAACTAAAACTAATAAACTAATTTGTTTTTAAAACTCCCTGATAATGCTTTGTGCTGGATTTGCTGGCAATATTACACTAATGTAACTGGCATAAATTGACAGAAAGAATAGAGTAAACACAGAATTATAGACCTGTTAATTTGGCACCTGTTGCGAGGAAGATATTAGAATCTACTGTATAATTAAGGAGAGATCGTCTGAGCACTTCAATATATTTGAACCAATTAGAGAGATCTAACCTAGAATTTTAAAGGGCATATCTTGTCCAACAAATCTGATTGAAATTGAAATTTTTGAGGAAGTTATTAAAATGTTAGACACCATATTGTCCAGGGATGTGATTTATATCTGCTTACTGAAAGGTTTTCAGAAGGTTTTCAGAAACAAAAAATAATTGAAGGCAAATTATTAACCGAGATGGGATGTGGTCAAATATGGAAGGGAGAGTTGGGATAATGAGTATAAGAGCAATTATTGCAATGGAAAGATAATGAGCTGCATGAGAAGGTGGTAGAGGCAGGCAGAATAACAACATTAAAATAAATATGGATAGGAAAAGTGTAGAGGACAAAGGGCCAACACGTGGGTAAATGGAATTAGTTTAGATAGGCACCTTGGTCAGTATGGATGATTTGGGCCGAAGGACCTGTTTTCATGCTATGTAATTTTACGAATCTATGAAGCTTTAAAATATAACAGGTCAGTCACATATTCACTTGAAGTTGTCTCCCATTTGTTACTTCAGCCTCATTTTTTACACCCACTGACTTTTGTCTGCCATTTCCCTTATTCCATTGGTACATAAAAATCAACCAGTTACAGTCCTGGATAGATTATTTGACTAGATATCCACAGCCCACTGGAGTAGAGAATTTCAAAGATTCGCTACCCACAGAGTAAAGAAATTCATCTTCACTTCAAATACGGTTATGATTCCAGTTCTAAACTTCAAATGCAAGGAAAATGGCACTTTATGCCTACCTGTTATTTTACACAGTTATGTTACATTGAAAGTAGTGGTGTGGTCATTTAGATTGGTCGCAGAGTCCTTACATATGGATCAGTCCACTGACTCAAAGCAGTTGCGAAGGTCCGGATCTATTTCCTCAGAACAACACAGTACGGCTTTCTATACCAGATCCTCACGCTTCAATTTCTGACTGTTTGCAGGGAATTGAGCACAGCCAGGAGGGCAGTTTTTCAAAATGCTGCTGGGAGATGAAGCAGAAGGCACCTTTGATGATTGTGTAGCAGTGGTTGAGAAGGTTTGGACCTTCAGTGGGACAGGAGACATGCAGATAGTTTTTTGGTAGCACACTCACACCGTTGGACTGTTTGAAATCCTCGGTTGTTATGAATAAGGCCTCGGGGTTTTCCCTTTCAAAGTAGTGGTGTATAGTTCATCCAGTACCAGCTTAGCATCAGCATGGGGCAGACTGCTGTCAGGAGAGCTGAAGTGAATTCCAGAGGCAGGAAGTCAGGATGACACTTCAACATTAGGTATTCCAACAACGGGCACAGGAGGTCAACAGAATTGCCACCCAAGACGTTGATTAGCAAGCAGACCCCTCTGCTCTCTTGACCTTGCCTAAGGATGCCGTACAGCCCAACCAGTGAAGATAGAAGCCCTCGGGATGCGTGGCACAGTCAGGAGAACCAGGTTTAGTGAGAAAGGAGTTCTCACACCAACGAACAAAAGCCAACCCACTCCATCTTGTCACATATAACAATAGGATGCACGAGAATTGAAAGTGATTGATGTTGCAACACAACATTCTGTTCCACCTTTTACCATATTTATTAATGACCAATAACTTAACAGAGTTTGCTAAGTCTGCCAATGATATTATGTTTGATGGTAGAATATGTAATGGGAATGAAAGCATAGAATAAAAAAGAGCCAGTGATTAATTGTTAGTGACCAACTCCAGTTCTTATATTATGTTTTGTGCCAGTTGATTAAAATTAGTGTTTGTGTAGACTAAACTCAACTGCGTCAATTATTAGAAGATTCAGTAATAAAATGTACAAACTGTCGGTGCTTGTGTGAGGTTAATTGACCATGTTTCAAATTCTAAATGGTTGTTCCCAATACCAGAATACCTTGTTGAAATTCCCTCACTAACAAGCCGAAACATTTTCCACCATGCCATCTTCCACAACTACCTGCATAATTTGCAGAGTAACATTCAGCATCATCATCTCATTACTGACTCTTATTGGATAAAATGGGCAGGTGAAGAGAGGAATCTCCATAAAAAGGAAATACATTATTGAAGAGGGAAAAAAGGCACAAAGTGGTGGAGTAGCTCAGCAGGCCAGGCAGCATCTCTGGAGGCCACACCACATTTTCGAAGGATTCAGCAATCATCTCAACAAAAACTTGCACTTGGTCCACCAAGTTATGCTGCATCTATTGATTGCTAATCATTTTAACTCATCTTCCCATTCCCATATTGACCTTTTTGTCATGGGCCTCCTCCATTACTACAGTGAAGCCACGTGTAAATAGGAGGAACAACGCCTCATATTCTGCTTGGAAACGTTAAACCTAACAGCATGAATGTTTAATTATCCATTTTTAAGTAACTAATCTATAGACCACCTGGCCCCTATTTTAATAATCATATTTTTCCTTCACCATACTTTCCCTATGCACTACCGAAATACACCCATTTCTCCCCTTCCCTTCCATCTCGATACCTTCCTCTAGCTTCATAATTTGCATATCTTCTAATCTTATCTCACACATTTTGTCTTTTCATCCCTGGTCTTTGTCCAACCATCTGATTATCAAAAATCCCCCCTCCCCTGTATCCACCTATCACTCATCAGTCCAGCTCCTCCTCTCTTCCAGCTCCTCCTCCTCCCCACCACAATCAGTTTGAAGAAGGTTCCTAACCCAAAACATCACATCCACGTTCTCCAGAGGTACTCCAATATTTTGTGTCTTCTTTTATGAACCAGCATCCGCAGTTTACAAATTATATTTAAGTAGACATGATGTAGTAAGGAACTGCAGGTGCTGGTTCAAACTGAAGATAGGCACAAAATGCTGGAGTAACTCAGTGGGTCATGCAGCATCTCTAGAAAGAAGGAATGGGTGACGTTTCGGGTCGAGACCCTTCTTCAGACTAGTCAGGGGAAAGGGAAATGAGAGGTGTTGACAGTGATGTAGAGAGATATAGAACAAATGAGTGAAAGATATGCAAAAAAGTAACAATGATAAAGGAAACAGGCCGTTGTTAGCTGTTTGCTAGGCGAGAATAAGAACCTGGTGCGAATTGGAAGGTGGGGGAGAGATGGAGAGAGGGGGAATGCAGGGGTTACTTGAAGTCAGAGAAATCATTATTCATACCACTGGGTAGTAAGAGGACATTTGCAGTTAAGCGCCACAAAAACAAAATATGGAAAATACTCCTACAGGATGTATTCTATGCAACGAGATCAACATGTTGTGCGAGAAAATGGCAGGTCATCAATTTGCATCTGCCATGGTCCAGATGGTGAGTTCTTCATTTTGGAGTTGTGGTGACAGATGTTTCCATGCGGGAAGGGGAAATGAGAAGGAAAGATAATTTATCCTGCGACATCTCCCAGAACGGTGCAGAAGCATTGGCTCGAGCCTAGATATTAGCTAGCTGAGCAAACAGGAGGCTGAAACACAGTGTCTTAAAAAATAACCATTTTCCGTCACCCTCAACTTCAGAGCTGGAATGGAGAAGAAATAATATGCAAATAATCAAAAACAAGCATTTAAATGATCTAAAACCTGCTCCCACTGAAGAGGAATTAATGCATTATAAATAATAGCTTATACCCACTCAAAGAAGCTTGTAATGGCAAGGTGACTGCAACTGAGATATAGAACAAGTAGTAATTCTGCTGAAAATTGCTATAATTCATCTTATTTCATTGATAAACCACTGCAAAGATATGTTTCCCCCCCCCCCCGAAAATTTCAGCTTCCTCCCCCTACTACTATCAGTCTGAAGAAGGACTCAACACAAAACATGGTCAATCCATTTCTTTCCACATATTCTTCCTGACCTGCTAAGTTCCTCCAGCGCTTTTTATTCATAAAGAAATGTGTGGAAGACTGCATCCCAATCAAAAGCCTTAGATGAACTCTGAGATCCAGACTCTTCTGAAGACCAGACACCGGGCATTCATGTCTGATGATACAGTAATCTACAAGAAGTCCAGATACGACCTTGGTAAGGCCATCAAAAAGGTCAAAAGAGACTTCTGCTCCAAGCTGGAGGATGAGACAGATGTTCGGCAGCTGTGGCAGGGCCTGAATGCAATCACCTTGAAATATAATCAAGTCGAAATCAGGAGGCAGCTCAACTGTCGACGAAACATCTCTCCCTGATGAGCTCAATGTGTTTTACGCACGCTTTGATAGGGAGAACACTGATATGCCTTCTCGAGCCCCCATTCGCTGTGATGGTATTTCAGTCTCAGTCACAGAGGCGGACATCAGAAAATCCTTCAGAGGGATGAAACTTCAAAAAGTGTCTGGGCCTGATGGTATACCAGGTCGTGTTCTAAAAACCTGTGCGGACCAACTGGCTGGAGTTTTGCAGACATTTGCAGCCTCTCACTTCTGAGGTCTGAGGTTCCCACCTGTTTTAAAAGGGCATCAATTATACCGGTGCCCAAGAAGAGCAAGATGACGTGCCTCAACAACTATCGACCAGTTGCACTAACATCAGTGGTGGTGAAGTGCTTTGAGAGGTTGATCATGGCGCAAATCAACTCCTACCTTGACAAAAACCTGGACCTACTGCAGTTTGCCTACCGCCACAACAGATCAAAGGTGGAAGCGATCTCGCTGGCTTTCAACTCCGCTCTGGACCACTTGGACAACAAAAACTCATATGTCAGGGTGTTATTCATTGTTACAGCTCGGCATTTAATACAATCATCCTCTCCAAGCTGGTTACCAAGATCTCAGATCTGAGTCTCTGCGCATCCCTCTGCAATTGGATCCTCGACCTCCTCATTCATAGACCACAGACTGTTTGTATTGGTGGACATGTGTCAGCCTCGATGACAATCAGCACGGGAGCACCTCAAGGCTGCGTGCTCAGCCTGCTGCTGTACTCACTCTATCCTCATGACTGCATAGCCGGTCATAGAGCAAACTCCATCATCAAGTTCGCCGACGACACCACTGCTGTGGGGCGTATCACTGATGGGGACGAGTCAGAGTATAGATGTGAGATCGACCGACTGACAAAATGGTGCCAGCACAATGGCCCTCAACACCAGCAAAGCCAAGGAACTGATTGTGGACTTTGGAAGGGGTAGAATGGGGACCCACAGTCCCATTTATATCAATGGGTCGATGGTGGAGAGGGTCAAGAGCTTCAAATTCCTAGGCGTGCATATCTCTGAAAATCTCTCCTGGTCCGAGAACACTGATGCAATTATTAAGAAAGCACATCAGCACGACTTCCTGAGAAGATTACGGAGAGTCGGTTTGGCAAGGAGGACTTTCTCTGACTTCTACAGACGTACAGTAGAGAGCATGCTGACCTGTTGCATCGTGGCTTGGTTTGGCAACTTGAGCGCTCAGTAGCGGAAAAGACTATAAAAAGTAGTAAACACTGACCAATCCATCATCGGCTCTGACCTCCCTACCATCGAGGGGATCTATTGTAGTCGCTGCCTCAAAAAGGCTGGCAGCATCATCAAGGACCTACACTATCCTGGCCACACACTCATCTCCCTGCTACCTGCAGGTAAAAGGTACAGGAGCCTGAAGACTGCAACGTCCAGGTTCAGAAATAGCTACTTCCCCACAGCCATCAGGCTATTAAACTCAACTGAAACAAATCTCTGAACATTAATAGACCATTATCTGTTTATTTGCACTTTATCTGTTTATTTATTGATGTGTGTATATAATTATATAATGCTATATGGACACACTGATATGTTCTGTATTCATGCCTACTATATTCTGTTGTGCTGAAGCAAAGCAAGAATTTCATTGTCCTATCTGGGACACATGACAATAAACTCTCTTGACTTGACTTGACGACTTGCTTTAATCCACCATTTGCTATTCCTTTTGCCTCAACACAGAATATACTGCAAATATTGTTCTCCCTGACATTGTTGGTTTATCCACCATATCTCATGTAGACTTTGTCATTGACTTGACAGCTCCAAACACTATCTTGCCCATGGAACCTTTTTTTTAACGTATAATGTAAGACTAAAGATTAGAATACAATATAAGACACAAAGAGCTGGAATCACTTAGCAGGTCAGGCAGTATCCCTGGAGAACTTGGATCGGTGACGTTTCGGGTTGAGACCCTTCTTCGGACAAAACATTCGAAAAAAATCCTTTATTTTAGGTTAATCTCACAGCGATTGTGTAATGTATGTTTTTTTGGAAAATGTATCCTTTTTTATTAGCAGAGCTCTATACGGTATTTACAAGTGAATAATTTAAATTCTCTATCAATCCACAAACTGCCCTCACATCAAAGTTAATTGGAAATTTTTCACACTGCAGCACAATGTCATTCTGAACATCAGGCCATGGAGTCTGACTGTGAACAAGCTATTGCAATTTTCCATTTTTAAATAGAACACGGCGCCTCTTTAACCTCACAGAAAGATCCTATTGATGTAGTTTGTTTCCTTTAACGAGAAAATGTTTACAAACCCAAATCTCTACAAAGGCGCAAATTTACAGCCAGATGTTCCAGTGACCCAGGTAAACTTTGCTTGAAAACCAATTACTTTGTCTGGTGAGGTCAGTATCAGGAGCATCCTTGTCATACAGCGACTTAAGCGGAAAGCTGCGCTTGAAGAAAACAGACAATGGAACCAGTTCTTGACCAAAGCGCAGAAGAAATTGACAGAATGTCAGCTTAAAACATTGGGAAGGAAAGTATAATTACAGAGATGGCCCTAATGGAAATCCAGAGGAGATTCATTTTATGAATCCATGACCAGTGCCACCAAGATCAGCAAATGTAACAATATTTGGTAATTTAGTTTCTTTGAGTCTATATCATCTTACATAGCAGCTTAAAAGTCCTGTCCCACGGTAAGAGTTCATTCCAAGAGCTCTCCCGAGTTTGTCCTGATTCGAACTCGGAGATTTACGGTAATGGTCACTCGTCGGGACTCGTGGCTCTCGTGGACATTTTTCAACATGTTGAAAAATCGTCACAAGTCTTCCCGTGCTTACCTGCCGTTAGCGAGTCTTCCCGAGTACCTGCCATTAGCGGTACGAGCTGCTAAGAGACGTCCCCGAGCACCGTTGTACCCGCTACGTTCATTCTCCGTGCTTAACGCGAGTTTGATTTTTTTTAAACTCGGGAGAGCTCTTGGAATGAACTCGTACCATGGGACAGGGCTATTAATCATTCCTCTCCAGCACAACTTAATCACTTGATTTTTCTTCCGATTTTCTTCCCACTGGCGCAGCTGGTAGATCTGCTGCCTCACATTACAAGAGGCCCAGGACCCCGGATGCTGTCTTTTTGCACGTTCTCCCTGTGACTACGTGGGTTTCCAGGTGCTCCGGTTTCCTCTCGCATCCCAAAGACGTGTGGATTTGAAGGTTAAATGGCCTTTGTAAATTGCCCCAAGTGTGTAGAGAGAGGATGCGAAAGTGGGATAAAATAGAACGAGTGTGAACGGGTGATTGATGGTTGGTGTGGACACGGGCCTGTTTCCATGCTATATCTTTCAACCATTCAATCAATTCTCATATTTTCCATTTAGCCCATCAAGCCCATATTGGCTTTCTGAGCATTCCCATCAGTCCCATTCTTCTACTTCTATCACTGAAACCCATTTGAAGTGGCAGATTATTAAATCATTCAAGGAATTATTTCCTCCAGCCACTAAGATTGAAGAGAGGGGTAAGGAGATAGCCTCGTTATGCATGGGAGCTCTCATCAAGCCATTCAAAGCAGTCCAAAGATAAATCTTCGAAACAGTCTCTTGATTAATTGTTTATTTTTTGTCGTAGTAAAAACAGTGAGATATTCATCCAAACTTCTTCTTGTTTCAGTACATTTTAATCTTACTCGTAGTCACAATCGTGCATGGTGGAACTCCGCATGGTCGAAAGCTGTGCCTTCCCCCCATGCCTCTTCAAAACTAAAAACAAACTTGCGTGATAAAATTTAAAAATTAATGGCCATAATTTATAACATACTAAGTTAATCTAAATGGCTACTACACCATACGCTGCCATTGATTCCTGTTGATAATCTGACCACCACACACACTGGGGGCAATTCACAGATGTTAGTTAACAAATGCGTACATCTTGGGGATGTGGAAATAAAGTGGAGCACTCTGAACTCATTAAAAGAGCAGCCAAACTCAATACAGGCAACAGTAGGGGTCAGGATTCAACCAGGTTGCTGTAACTGTCAGGCAACACACTACCTGTTGCACCAATATGCCACCCATCGTAGCACCCAGGGTTTAGATTCTATCCCCACCCTGCTGTAGTTGGGAGACGCTCTGCTTACTAATACGCTACCATGCCATCTGCTGGTGTTTCTACACCTATGCATTTAGCGTTTCCTTTTAATGTAGGAAATGTAGAGTTTTCAGGAGATGATTTCCATGCATTCATTTTAATGGCAAGTGACAACATGACAAAATGAGCAAGCACATTCTAAAACACTGCCTGATGGAGCTGATTCATGGAGGATCCTACAAAAGAACTGGAACTCGATCTGTAACATCATAACACTCTCGGGTTTTTGAGTGAAAATCAAGCAATGTTTGCTGTCGAATAGAAAATGCCTCAATATCTGTTTCTTTGTTCCACACTCCCAGTAAACAGCTGCATTCTATAGGGCGCACCAGTCACAAAGTTTTATGTAGAGGTCACCATTGAGAAGGTTATTCATTTAGTTTAGTTCAGAGTTAAGAGCCTGTCCCACTGCGGCGACTTAATTCGCGAGTTTAGAAGAGTTTTCCCTCGACTCGTACTCGGAGCATGGTCGACACGAGGACCTAGGAGGTCTTTGTAACTCTCCTTGATGCTTGAGAGTAGTCCCCGCATACTCGAGGCCTCAGCTAGGTCGCGGCGTATTATTCAGCATGTTAAAAAATCCCCGCGAGGAAAAAAAGGTCGCCATGGAAAAAATCGATACTTTTTTACTGGTAGGTTTAGTCGAAGTAGGTCGTAGTAGGTCGGCATGTTATTCATAGGTAATGGAGGGTAGTCAAAGGTAGTCGAAGGTAGTCGTAGATAGTCTTCAACATAGTCGAAGGGAGGTTGAAGAAGATCACAGGAGGTTGTCTTCACTCTCCACTATTCGGTGGCCAATTTTCCCGGAGCTAGTCGAAGCTAATCTTCAACATAGTCGAAGGTCAAAGCAGGTCTTCTACATAGTCGAAAGAGGTCTTCAACATGACATTTTTATAAACTATCCTAAACTCTTCTAAACTCGACAATTAGGTTGCCGCAGTGGGACATCCCCTTAAGGAATTTCACAGCGGAAGACTTAGCTGGCTGAAGGATTGGCAGTCCATGAGGATACAAAGGGATGGGTAAGTGGTCAATATTGAGGATTATGCAGAGATCATAGTGAATGACGGGGCTGGTGAAGATTGCAGAGATAAGGAGGTATGAGACAGAATCACAGAACTATAGCATGGAAAGAGATTATTCAACCTGGAAATGAGATCTGAAATGTGAATCCCAATCACAAATGAGACTGCTTATGCTTTCAGAGATTAAAGGGCCTGTCCCGCGAGCATGCGACTGCATGGGGCAAGCGCGACCTGATGTGGTAGCTTGAGCCGTACCGCCTCACGGGGCCGGTCCCACTTCGATCGTTGGAGCCGTATGGAGTTGTGCGGAGCTGGTCCAGACATTGCGCGGGGCTCCGAAAAACTGACAGTGTTCAAAAATTCCGCGTGGCAACGGCCTGCTGGCCCGCAGCCGCCTCAACGCCATACGCACCGCCTCGACGGGCATATGCAGTGTCTCGACACCGGACGCAGCATCTTGACACTGCACATCACGTGCGAACTTCCCGCGGACATCGCTCAAACTTCACGTCACTCACTCAACCCCCGCGCGGCCCCCGCTTCCGGTTTGGTCGAGTGTGGTCGCATGCTCGTGTTACCGGCCCTTAACATTTGACTAGTGTTTGACAAATGTTTAACATTTGACAAGTACACGTGTCTGACTGAGTCCAAGGTCCTTCTTACGAGAAAGTAAGAGCAGGATTTGTGATTGGTTTTGTAACGGGCCAGTCCCACTTTTTCGGCGACTGCCGGCACCCGTCATAGGTCGTTGCAGTTCGCTGAAAATTTTCAGTATGTTGAAAATTCAGCGGCGACCAGAAAGACACTACGAATCTTTGGGCGAATGAGGAGACTACTCACAACCATACAGGCGACACCCTGGTGACATGTCATGGAGTGAAGCCTTTATGGTCGTGGGTAATCCCCCAAAGAGTCATACCTTGTTCTGGTCGCTGCTGGATTTTCAACATGTTGAAAATTTTCGGTGACCTGCAACGCCCTATGACGGGTGCTGGCAGTCGCTGAAGAATCGTGTAAGTGGGACAGGCCCATTAGGGAACCCCTCTATTCACTTTAACAACCATGGAAGGTGATAAAGGACACTGATTTCACTCTACGTAAATAGTGTTGTGGTGGTCAATCAGGTCACTTGAGTTTGTTTGTTCAGATTGATTCAGAGAAATGTTGAGTATAACACTGTGATAGGAGCAAATAAAACAGCTTGTAAAATCCTTGTCTCTGAAGCTTTATGTGTAAATTTTACTTTAAATACTAGACAATTTATCTTTTAAATTCCTGCAGGCCTCTGCTGAGGGAAGCTAGGACAGTGCTAAGAACATTTGAAATGTTGTTGGCGTCAGAAACGTGGTGACTCTTTGTACTGCCTGGGTTATGTCTGCTGTATGATGCAGGGAGGCACGGTGGTGCAGCGGTAGAGTTGCTGACTTAAAGTGTTTGCAGCGTCAGAGATCGGGGTTTGATCCTGACCATGGGTGCTGTCTGTACGGAGTTTGTATGTTCTCCCCGTGACCGTGTGGGTTTTCTCCGAGATCTTCCGTTTCCTCCGAGATCTTCAGTTTTCTCCGACTCTCCAAAGACGTACAGGTTTGTAGGTAAATTGGCTTGGTATGAATGTAAATTGCCCCTAGAGTGTGTGGGAGAGTGTTAAGGGGCTGTCCCACTTGGGCGACCTAATCCGCGAGTTAAGAAGAGTATCTTCGACCTTCAAGCTCGAGGGCACTCGCCTGGAAATCCTGGAGCTGGATCCACTGTCCACGTTGAAACCGCGAGCTGGATCGACCGACTGCACACACGCAAACACATCGCAAAGGCGGGGCCAGGGAAAGCGGGGGAACGCTGTCTGAAATTCACACCCGCGATGAAGAGGAAGGTAAAATGGCTGCACAGAACCGGTAAGTCCTTTAGAGAACACGGGGGGGGGGGGGGGGGGGAGGAGAAGGGGAGAGAGTGGGGAGAGAAGGGGAGAGAGGGAGGGGGGGAGAGGGGGGAGAGAAGGGGGGAGAGAAGGGGGGAGGGGGGTCAAAGTAGTGGAGACACATTTAAGAAGTATAATAAAGTTTAGCAGGCATTTAACCTACCGGTAGGTTTTCCTTGGTCCTGAAAACTACAATGAGCCAATCAAAATAACCATATGACCATATAACAATTACAGCACGGAAACAGGCCATCTCGACCCTTCTAGTCCGTGCCGAACACATAATCTCCCCTAGTCCCATATACCTGCGCTCAGACCATAACCCTCCATTCCCTTCCCATCCATATAACTATCCAATTTATTTTTAAATGATAAAAACGAACCTGCTTCCACCACCTTCACTGGAAGCTCATTCCACACAGCTACCACTCTCTGAGTAAAGAAGTCCCCCTTATGTTACCCCTAAACTTCAGTCCCTTAATTCTCATGTCATGTCCCCTTGTTTGAATCTTCCCTACTCTCAGTGGGAAAAGCTTTTCCACGTCAAGCTCGAGTCCTCAGTGCTGGGACCTCAGCTATTTACAATATATATTAATGATCTGGATGAGGGAATTGAAGGCAATATCTCCAAGTTTGCGGATGACAATAAGCTGGGGGGGCAGTGTTAGCTGTGAGGAGGATGCTAGGAGACTGCAAGGTGGATAGGCTGGGTGAGTGGGCAAATGTTTGGCAGATGCAGTATAATGTGGATAAATGTGAGGTTATCCATTTTGGTGGCAAAAACGGGAAAGCAGACTATTATCTAAATGATGGCCGATTGGGAAAGGGGGAGATGCAGCGAGACCTGGGTGTCATGGTACACCATTCATTGAAGGTAGGCATGCAGGTGCAGCAGGCAGTAAAGAAAGCGAATGGTATGTTAGCTTTCATTGCAAAAGGATTTGAGTATAGGAGCAGGGAGGTTCTACTGCAGTTGTACAGGGTCTTGGTGAGACCACACCTGGAGTATTGCGTACAGTTTTGGTCTCCAAATCTGAGGAAGGACATTATTGCCATAGAGGGAGTGCAGAGACGGGTCACCAGACTGATTCCTGGGATGTCAGAACTGTCTTATGAAGAAAGACTGGATAGACTTGGTTTATACTCTCTAGAATTTAGGAGATTGAGAGGGGATCTTATAGAAACTTACAAAATTCTTAAGGGGTTGGACAGGCTAGATGCAGGAAGATTGTTCCCGATGTTAGGGAAGTCCAGGACAAGGGGTCACAGCTTAAGGATAAGGGGGAAAATCCTTTAAAACCGAGATGAGAAGAACTTTTTTCACACAGAGAGTGGTGAATCTCTGGAACTCTCTGCCACAGAGGGTAGTTGAGGCCAGTTCATTGGCTATATTTAAGAGGGAGTTAGATGTGGCCCTTGTGGCTAAGGGGATCAGGGGGTATGGAGAGAAGGCAGGTACGGGATACTGAGTTGGATGATCAGCCATGATCACATTGAATGGCGGTGCAGGCTCGAAGGGCCGAATCGCCTACTCCTGCACCTAATTTCTATGTTTCTATGTTTCTATGTCAACTCTGTCTATCCCTCTTATCATTTTAAAAACCTCTATCAAGTCCCCCCTTAACCTTCTGCGCTCCAAAGAATAAAGCCCTAACTTGTTCAACCTTTCTCTGTAACTTAGTTGCTGAAACCCAGGCAACATTCTAGTAAATCTCCTCTGTACTCTCTCTATTTTGTTGACATCCTTCCTATAATTAGGCGACCAAAATTGTACACCATACTCCAGAATTGGCCTCACCAATGCCTTGTACAATTTTAACATTACATCCCAACTTCTATACACAAAATGCCCAGTAAGCGAAGGAGATTGTCTAGGGCTGCCCTCGACTGCCTGTAACTAAATAGCGACACCACTCCACAACACTATGAGTTAAATTGAACCATGCCGACCAGATTTTACTCACGGAAAATTCAAGAGTGTTGATGTACAGAGACACTTGGGGCTGCAAGTGCCATAGTTCCCTTGTAATGGTAACATGGGTGGGTGAATAGTGAAGAAGGCATTTGATCTACTTGTCTTCATAGGCCAAAGTATTCAGCATAAGAATTAAGGGATTATATTGCACCTGTTCAAAACATTGGAAAGGTTGCAATTGAGGAACTAGGTACAGTTCTGGTCACTGTTCTGTGGGAAGAGTGTGGTGGCATTAAAAATAATGTAAAAGATAGTCCCCGGGATTTTGTCACAAGGAACTGCAGGCGCTGGTTTACAAAAGGAAGACACAAAGCTTTGGAGTAACTCAGCGGGTCAGGCAGCATCTCTGGAGAACATGAATGTTTCCTACATTTTTTTAGTTGCAAGGAGAGATCATATTGGTTATGTTTGTTGATAGGAAGCTGGGGTGGAGGATGGGGGGGGGGGGGGGGGGGGGGTATTTTAGAGGTTTGCAGATTATGAGGGGCATAGAAAGGATGAATATTCATTGTCAGAGAATCTAAAACTGAAGGATATAGGTTTAATGAGACAGGGGAGAAAGTTAAAAGTCGTCCAAAAGATGAGAGTAGTGGTTACACAGTATGGAGTGAGTTGCCAGCGGAGGTAGTAGACCCAGATAACATAATGTTTCAAAGGCGCTTGACAGCATTTGAATATGAGAGGGGCAGAGTGACTCTGGGCTAAAGAAGGCATAGATGGTGAGCACATAGGAACCATAGTTGGCATGCTGGTCCTCTTTGTCTTCTTTGTGCGTACGGCGTGCACAGCCTAAGGTTGTAGGACAACTTGCTCTATTTGATCTTATTTGATTGTGCACGCCGGGTTGATTGCGTTCATCGAAACAGGGTGGGCCACATTAAGGTTGCAATCTCCCTCCCCAATCTGGTCCTCTGAAGGACTTGTTTCTGTTGTGTTCAGCTCTCTGACTATGAATCTTGGTACACTAAGGCAAAGGGAATTGTTACAGGAACCAAATATCAGTGGGAGCCGGCAACCGAGGGATGAAACAAAAACATTGAGGGAGGGCAGGAACGATGGAGGAATTTAAATGGTGCAATGCAACTTCCACAAAACATGGGGCAAGTAAAATAGAGCTGTGGGTGTCAGCCTGAGCACATCTCATGTTCTACGTTCATAAGGAATAAGGGGCTCAAAATTGCTCACAATACTCCAAATGCGGTCTGATCAGCGCCTTATAAAGCCTCAGCATTACATTCCACATATGCTTGTTACTGTTTCCTAAAGCATCCTCCAAATTATAATCTAACTTTTGAATCTCTGCTAAACCTTCTGGCTTCTATACTCCTTCATAAATATATTAAAACCTAAAAGAAAAATCTCATTATCAGTTCATGGACATACAGAATAATCTAATGGCACAAATATATAGGCAGAGATATATACGTATGAAGACAGGGCATTGAATCATCTATTCATGTAATTAATTCATTCATTATTCAGTCTGCTAGGATATGCAATGAATCATTCCGCACTGGGTCGCCAGCTCTGGTATCTGTATCAAGCTGCAGGTATCTAATTTTCAGATCCTCCACTGTTCCCCCATCTAATTCACTGCAAACCATAAATCATGTCAAATATTAATTTCATTATTCAGATATGTAAACACTGGTAAAATGTTTTTTGAAGGGAATAAAAACATGAATGTTAATGAGATGTGGACACTAATGATAGCACTCAGCAGTCGCTGACAGTTGCCTCAGATATTTCATCGCTTGGTGGTTCATGTGGTTTCACTTCAGAGATATTGAACGCAGAACACTGAACCTCAGAATGCTTTTCTTTATCTCCGTCTCCTATCCCAATGAATTGGGCGGCACAGCGGCACATCGGTAGAGTTGCCACCTTACGGCGTCGGAGACCTGGGTTCGATTCTGACTACGGGTGCTGTCTGTATGGAGTTTGTACGTTCTCCCTGTGATCATGTGAGTTTTCTTGGTTTCCTCCCCCACACTCCAAAGTTGTGCAGGGTTTTGGGGACCTGGGTTAATTGGCTTTGGTAAGTTTTAAATATTGACCCTAGCATGTGTACTTTAGTGTTCGGGGTGATGAATGGTTGGTGCAGACTCGGTGGACCGAAGATTCTGTTTCCATGCTCTATCTCTAAAGTAAAGTCTAAACTAAAGTAAAGAATTCCAGATACTAAAATTTAGTGAAAAATCACCAAATCATTGATGGAATATTGTCATAAATGTTATACCTGGAAGTGTTTAAAACGTAAACTGTTTCTTTGGAATATAGATTCTCCCCATTACTTATTTTATCCTCAAAAGTATTATATTGTTTCTCCGTTTAGGGTTAGGTTTAGGTTTGTTATTGTTATTGTCGCCTGTACCGAGGTAAACTTTGTTTTGCTTGGTATCCAGACTGTTCAGACACGCCATACATAAATAAAATCAAGTCAAACTGAAGCACAATAGATGGAGCAAATGGGAAGATACAGTGTGCAGATACATAGTTTGCAGCACTGATAGACTGCTGATTGATAGACAGCCCCACAGATTGCTGTTTTTGTTTCCCTAACAAGAAGCTTTTGTTGCATAATCGTAGTTACAAAGTACTGCATAAATCAAAAGTGCTTATGCTGTTTGCAGACATCAACCATCAAATAACAACCTCATCATCCATATCCACCCTGGAGACCAGGGCCAACCAGCTTTCACAAAAGACCTCCAAAGTCCTCATGGACACCACATTTTTTCCCTCTCCAGGGTCATGCAGGCACAGAAAAGGAACAGGCAGTCGACCCTTGACTGTCTGCTGCCTGGACCTTTGAATATCAGCGCACTGTGGATGGCTCAATTGTAATCATGTTTTGTCTTTCTGCTGACTGGTTAGCACGCAACAACAGCTATTCACTGTACCTTGGTACGTATGACAATAAACTATACTAAACTGACAAAAAAATGAACTGAATATTCATGTTGACCATAGAGAGGTGTTGGTGTCCATGACAGAACGTCCTCCTGTAAGCTGTTTAACGGTCTGAAGGATATGGACCAATGCAGGCAGATGGGATTAGCACAGATAGGTCTCTTGGTTGGCATGGACGGGTTGAGATGATGGCCAGTTTCATGCAGTGTAGCTCTATGACTCATTAACACCGGATTCTACAATGTACGTGAAGAGTCTGTTGTTGTATATGGCCTCACCTGGTGAGATCAATCTTTCTTTCACAGTTTGTTGTTTTTAGTCAAGATCATATAACTAAATTAAAAAGAATGAGCAGCTTTTTGCTGAGAGTACATTGTAGGTCCTGGAGTATTGTGATGTAATCTTAGGCTTACCTCGTCTGACAGTGGGTGTAATGCAGGAGAAACAGAGCAGAACAGAAGAGGTCAGTAATCAAGAATAATATAAAACTATAATTTCTTAACTTCAGGCAGAGTCAATGCTGGAACAGGTAGGACTTCAAATACTCTGACTTCCTGTGCAAGGTTTTCTGTCATGGTTTATTGATGGAATCACATGATGTTAACACTAACTATCACAGCTTGACGGGACTTTTCCTTTCAGAAGTATCTTCAAGCTTAAAGTGCTTTAATACCATATGTTGCCCTGCTAAAGGTGTCTGTGTTGACAGATTTACTCTCAAACAGGATCTGCTATCGTGCTGCCACAGCTCATGCTGCCTCTTTGGTAGACATAGTGTGTTTAACAAAAAGAACATTTCCTGCCTTGTTGGGCGAGAACTGGAAGTTTTCCTAAATTGTAAAAAAAAACAAGCGAGATTTGTTTTTGATAATGTGGTTATAACATACAGTAAACCCTGGTTTTAACGGATCTCTTTGTAATGGACTTTGATTATATTTTGGACACTGGTTTGGACTGACATTGGACCGACTTATCAATGGGTGCCTGTGCCACCTCCGGCTGGTGCCATCACCCCCACCTCTGACTCATGCCGCTTCCAAACCGGACCTTTTGCCTCCATCGCTGGTTCACACTGCTTCCTCGGCCGCTTCCAGACCACATCTGCTGCTGCCACCGCCACCGCCGACCGCTAGCTGCACCCCCCGGCCACCCGCAGTATGTAACCATTGACTCTGATCCCCCCCCCCCCCCCCCCCCCCCCCCCCCCCCCCCCCCGGCCACCAGCAGGCCGGCGCAGTCATCACGTGAATTCCAGCACCAGTTCCAGTCTAAGTGTCTGAAGAAGGGTCTAGACACCAAACCTATCCAGGTTCTCGGGTCAGGCAGCACCTCTGGAGAACACGGATAGCTGACGTGTTGGGTCGGGACCCCTCTTCAGGCATTGTAGGGAGGGAGAAAAGCTGGGAGAGAGAAGAGGCAGAACAAAGCATGGCAGATCATTTTGTTGTATTTGATTGATGTATTCAAGAGAGAGTTAGATATAACTCTTAGGGCTAACGGAATCAATGGATATGGGGAGAAAGCTGGAACAGGGTACTGATTCTGGATGATCAGCCATGATCATATTGAATGGTGGTACTTGCTTGAAGGGCTGAATGCCCTACTCATGCACCTATTTTTTTTATGTTTCTATGTTTTAAGTATCTTATTATTTTAGTTATTTAGATTAATTTAATTGAGCCTATGACGGTTCACAGAAGTACCATTATCCTCCAAGCTTTCTCCTTGAAGCTTATTGTCTTCAAATTCCCCTCAGACAATTAGCCGAATAACTCACTTGTCCATGAGACCTGGGAGGATACTAGATCAACCAGAGGGTACCCACACTGTCACAGGAAGAATGTATAAATTCCACACAGACAACACCAAAGGTCAGGATTGAACCCGGATTCTACTAGCTTTTCCGCTGCAATTTTATAGAGTGGCTGTAGGTAAAGTGATGGCATCAGTGTGAATGCTGGTTGAGTTTGTAAATGTAACTCTGGGGCTTTGGAGTGGAGCCCACAAATTTATTATGACATAGATTTTCATTGAAGTCTACTGTGTAAGCTGAACTACAGAATGAAACTCCAAATGCGTTCAAGAGAGAGGGGGCAAATAATTTAGTTTTAGATTTTAGTTTTAGAGTTACAGCGTGGAAACAGGCCCTTCAGCCCATCGAGTCCACCTTGACCAGCGATCTCCGTACGTACACTATCACTGTCCCACACACACACACACTAGGGACAAATTACAATTTACAGAAGCCATACAAATCTGTGCATCTTTGGAATGTGGGACGAAACCAGAGCACCCTGGGAAAACTCACACAGTCAAGGGGAGAACATATAAATTCCGTACAAACAGCAGCCATAGACAGGATCGAACCTGGGTCTCTGGCGCTGTAAGGCAGCAACTCTGCTGCCACGCCACCGTGCCACCCGTCACTTCTAACCTTCCCTTTGTTGATCTCGCCTTTGTTTACCACCGAATCCTTGCCTCATTCACACTCATAAATAAATCATGATGGCAAATTTAAGATCAAATGCATTGGCTCATTGAGCGTTAGAGTGCACTGGCACACACATGGATCCATATGGTGGTAGTGAACAGGTATTTGTTCTTCATCAAATCACTCAAAGATTGTTGGAAGCCACATTTCAACTTGGCTACGCTTCCCAGAAGAGTAAACGAACATGATGCCAGAGGAGGTGGTAGAGGCAGATACAATAACCGTGTATAAAAGGAATTTTTCCAGGTACGCAGACAGGAAAGGCATTGAGAGAAAGGGGCTCAATGCCAGCAAATGGAATTGTCATTGTGATTTTCCATGAGTTAGGTGAAATAAAAAGAGCTGTTTCTGTGCTGTATGAATCGATGAAATTACTTGATTTTTTTTTCAATTTTGATGTGCAATATGTTCAACATATGAATTTGGCAACGCTCAAAGCAACCAAAGATAGATTGAACACAAAATGAAAACTCTCATTCAGCACGGGAGATATCTGCTAGCTTTTGCTGATTCCAAAATATAGCACAATCACATTTATTACAGTAAGGTCTCGCAATTATGGAGCTGTATACAATAGATTTTGGTTATAGCGGATCGAGGCGGCTGTTCATGGTAGCAGTTGGCAGGTGGTGCCCAGGGCAGTTTTGGGTGACCTAGTCCTGCACCTATTTTCTATGTTTCTATGATTCTATCCATACCAAATATCACAGTTATTATTTCAGGATCAAGACTCTGCATCAGAATATGGAAGTCTCTGCAGCAGCACATTTTACAAATCTATGCCCCATTTTCATTTGAGCTAAATGTTATATTTTCCACTTTGTGTGATATTATATTTTACTTTGTCTTACCTGCTTGTCAGATTAATTTGGCTCTAGTGTATGTTAAAGCCCTATTAAAATTTCAGCAGAATATTACTTAGGGACTTTGCGAAATACTACAGGAGCATGATAATGGTGGAAACATTGCCCCTTAAATGGCTCTCTGTACTGACCTGATTGAGACTGCCATCACTTGTTTGTTCGGCATAAATGATTATACAGAGATTGGATTCCTTGCTTGCATTATTCTCACAAGCAAAACAACAACAAAAAATGTTACCTCAATATCTGCCATGTGAAGATAGAACATACAGTAGAAAAAAACTTCACAGGAACAGGGCTTTCAGCCCACAACATCGGTGCTAAACATGATGGCAAGATAAATTAATCTCATCTGCCAACACATGATCCATGTACCTCCATATTCCATGTGCCTGTCTAAAAGACTCTTAAACACCACTATTGTATTTGTCTCCACCACTACTCCTGTGGTATTTAGACAGCTTAGCGCCTTAAGACTATTCAAAGACCTCTGCCCTTTTCCCATTGAACAACTATCCCTTATTCCCCCTCGGAGGATGCTATATGGATACGCGATCCTATTTCAAACAGAAATCACTGATGCGTTTTTCACAGTAAAATATCTGACCATTATCACACTGCTATTATTTAACCTCCCCAAACTGCAGCAACAATTACCAAACATACTGAGATATCCTGAAAGGTGCCTTGCATTTGTTTCAACATACTTACAGATTGTATGGTGCAATGTTTGATGTGACCCATGTATTGTCGCAATTACCCAGCTATGACTAATCTTGCAATTCAGTGGTAATATTTCATGATGTTATGGCAAATTAACAAATAGTGCCCTGTGTCTTTCTGAATTACCATGATAGCCACTTTTCCTCATGCCGTATATCAGTGGCTAGCTGAGGTAGTTGCCTTAGGTCTGTGGTTGCAAGGTGAACTAATATCTGAGAAAGTGCTTGGATCTGTAATCTCCCAGGTGAACTCCTTGTGGAAGTACTGGGGAATAGCAATTGCTGCTCACCATACAATGTTGCATAAAACATTGTACCATATCGGTTTGCCAAAGATTACACTTTAATTAGCAATAATGAAGGAGGTTGAGAAAGGTTAGATTGGTAATTACCACAGGTCCACTTTAAAAAAATGACATTAATAGAGAGTTTTAATGCGTTATATTGATGAAGAACAATATTTAAATCCCAGTATTTAAAAGGTTGTGGATTTTCAGTCCATTGAAATATCTGAGATTACTTCCGTCTTTTTATCATTAAATTTTAAAAAGTTCAGGGCCATCCAGGCCTTTATGTCGTTGAGACACTCAAGTAACAGTCCGACAGAGTGTTCATCCTTCTTTTTAAGAGGCACATAAATCTGACTGTTGTCTGCATAAAAGTGGAATGAAATTCCATGTTTCCTAAGTATCGAACCAAGTGGGAGCAAATAGAGAGAAAAGAGGAGAGGGCCAAGAACTGAGCCCTGTGGGACCCCACACGAGAGAGGAGCAGAGAAGGATACAGAGTGACACAGAAAGTTCGATCAGCCAGGTACGACCTGAACCACTCCAGTGCTATGCCCCTGATACCCACCCACTGCTTCAAACATGAGATCAATATTTCATGATCCACTGTGTCAAAAGCAGCAGTCAAATCTAGAAGCACAAGGGTAACACAGTCACCACGGTCAGTAGCTAAAAAATATCATTAAACACTCTTAAAAGGGCTGATTCGGTGCTGTGCAGGGATTTAAAACCGGATTGGAAAACTTCTAAAATATTATGTTCTTCCAGAAAGGCCATTAATTGACTGTGCATGATCCTCTCCAGGACTTTTGATAGAAAGGGCAGTTTGGAGATAGGCCTGAAATTAGCAAGAACTGCAGGGTCATGAGCAGGTTTTTTAATCAGGGGTTGTACTACAGCATGTTTAAAATTTTCAGGGACAACACCTGAGGACAGACTGCTATTAATGACTGCAATAACAGATGGTCCTACAGTGGGGAAAACCTCTTTAAATAGTCGAGGAGGGACAGCATCGTTTGGAGAACCTGAGGGCTTCAAATGACCAACAATCTCCTGTAAAAAGGAAAGAGTCACAGGCTTAAACTGGTCAAATGCAGCCGAGCAGGGGACAGAGATTGAGGGGTCATAAGCAGATGGTGGAATTAGAGCTCTAATAGAAGTGACCTTATCAATAAAAAAGTGAAGGAAGTTTTCACACACAGCAGGGGACACCTCCATACAGATAGTCTGCGGGGCATTAAGAACAGTGTCAATGGTGTTAAACAAAAACACGAGGCTTGTGACAGTTTGACAGGATAACATCCGAGAAATATTTTCTTTTAGCATCTTTCACAGTTTTCTGATAATGACGCCAACACTCCCTTAACATTTGAAAATACACCTGCAGTTTGTCCTTCTTCCACTTGCGCTCAGCTCTACTGCACTGTGGTTGTATGGATTCTGTTCCAGAATAATACTGTTTCGGCAAACATCATGACATACTCAATAGAGCTATTTATGAATCACAAATATACACAGATGAATAAATATTATTTCCAGATGGGACCATTAGAAATAATTTTCATGTTGCAAAAATATTTATTTGAATAAATATTTGAAGGGCTGTCCCAAAATATTATATTTGAATTATGATTTTTAAATAAAAAATTAAGATTGTGTGATAGATTTATGATTAACGTGATTTGATACATTAACAGTGAAATCCGTGAGCTCAGACTGTAATCTAATTCTGGGAGTAAAATACAATTCAAACAGCCAACTTAGGAGATACTTTTTTAATCAAATTCCAAGCAATAAACAGTGGGAGATAGGATTAGACAGATAATTTACAGTATAACCAGGCCATGTACTCGGACAGCTGCATGAGAGACAACAGCTACAAGTTTGCATTCCGGTGATGGATAGAGATGTAAGGCCAATTAGACCCATCTTAAGACAGGAATTCAGAGGCTTCTTAAATTAGTCAGGGTCTGTTCACAGTATTCCCTACAGCAGCTGTGTGTAAAGAAATTTGATGCTTCATGAATATAAAACACAGAAATTGTCTTCTAATGCAACTTCTTTAAAAAAATTCACACAGATCCTCTCTGATAATTGAATGAGGTTTTAGCCACCTGTCAATAGTTTGCCCTACGATTACCGGTCGAGCTATAAACCTGTGCAAATGTAAATGGGTGACAGTCGCCCTGTCGGCAATGATCACAGAGGGTTGCAAGAGACTGATGGTGTATAATTCATGGAAGATTTCTGCAAATAGTTAATTGCAGCAATAGCAGACACGAGACCTGGGGATGGTAGGTATTTTCCTGGAGACATGTGCTGATCTGGGGACCCAATCAAGCAGGACAACTTTATTCAAAATTGAAGGAGTTTAGGCCTCTTATTTATTAATAATGTAACAGCACTATCTATGAGTACAATGCAACATCTTGTAAACAAGCAATTTATTTCTGATGACATTCTGTCTTAAGTGATGCATACATAATATGCTTTTATTTTAATTTTGCTTCCCCTGCCAAACATTTGACCTTTATGTTTTCACTTCTTGTGGAGGCATTTACGTGAACATTTACGTGAACATTTTCTGTTTGCATTAAAAGTCTCTGCACATCAAAATTAATTCATATTAATTCATTGTAAGGAATACATTGAGACATTTTGACATCATGGCATGCTGCATGTGTCAGTATCATTCTTAATATTTTAGAAAGCAAAATCTCCCTGGCAATCATTAACTTTGGAGGGAAATCCTGGTGTGAAGTAGAAGATTGCATAGTGTCCCTTTCCACTGAACCTTTTGCTGTTTTGAATAAGAATGGGATCTTTGGAAATGTTTCTAGATTGTCTGTGTTCTTACTAAACAAAGAGTAGAATACAATGGATGAAAATACAGGGCCCTTGAGAATCGGAGAAAACATTTAAAAATTCAGTCAATTAAAGTCCACTGATCTGATGTACAAAGTCTACCATTTACACATTTTAGTATCACTTTTGGCAGACTACTTCTTAACTAATGTTTAAGAAAGAACTGCAGATGCTGGTAAAATCCAAGGTAGACACAAAATGCTGGAGAAACTCAGAGAGTGGGGCAGCATCTATGGAGAGAAGGAATTGGCGATGTTTCGTCTCGAAACAAAATGTTGCCAATTCCTTCTCTCCATAGATGCTGCCTCACCCGCTGAGTTTCTCCAGCATTTTGTGTCTACTTCATAACCAGTCTGAGATGGCAGAGGTGCCTCAATCACCTGTGTTCTCATTTATGTTTTCTTACGTTATGGAGTGTAGGAATCACTGGCAAGACCCATATTTTTTGTCCGTCCCCCAAATGTCTGTGAGCCATTTTCATGAACTGCTTTTGTCTTATGATAAGGCATGGAAGCATAGAAACATGGAAATTAGGTCATTCGGCCCTTCGAGCCAGCACCGCCATTCAATATGATCATGGCTGCATCCAAAATCAATATCTCATTCCTGTTTTCTCCCCATATTCCTTGATTCCATTAGCCCTACAAGCTTTTTCTAACTCTCTCTTGAATACATCCAGTGAATTGGCCTCCACTGCCAACAATGACAGAGAATTCCACAGATTCACAACTCTCTGGGTGAAAGAGTTTTTCCTCATCTCAGTCCTAAATGGCTTACCCCTTATTCTTAAAGGGTGTTACCATGGGATAGTATCATAGTGCTGTTGAAGTCAGAAGAAGTCTGAAGGTGGCTGAATAAGGGCTTTGACCCAAAACATTGCCTATTCTTTTTCTCCAGAGATGCTACTTGGCCCCCTGAGTTACTCCAGCATTTTGTGTTTATCTGCAATGCTGTTATGTTGGGAGTTTCCAGCAACAATGAAGGAACTTTGATAAAGTTCCTAAGTCTGGGGCTTGTGTGAATTGGGGGAGAACATTAGCTGGTGGCATTCATTTGCACTTTCTGCCCTTGTCCCTGGGTGTAGGGATTGTAACTTTAGGAGTTACTGTACTAGAGGCTATCATGAGATGATACTGCAGAATATGTTGTTCACCTGTGCATGTTTGGTGGGGGTAGTGAGTGTTTCAAGGAAAAGATTGTTAATCAAGCATTCTAATTTACCTCAGATGCTGCTGCCCTATTGAGCGTTGCACTCATCCAGCCAGTTGTAAGACTATTCTGTCATGTCCCTGATGTGCATTAAAGCTGGTGGAAAGGTTTTGAAAGTCAGGATACGAGTCAAAAACCACTGAATTCTCAGACTTTGATCTGCTCTTGTACCACAATTATTTCTGAGGTGGATCCAGTGAATAATGGCCACAGATATTGATGCAAAGAGAATATGATGAATGGAATACCGCTGAATGTCAAAATTAGGCTGTTGGACAGAAATTACCTGGCCGTTTAATTTACTTTAGTTTACAGATATAGCGTGGAAACAGACTTTTCAACCCCTGAGTCCAATGTCACTCGTACATTAGTTCTATCCTACACACTAGGGACAATTTACAGAAGCCAATTAACTTACAAACCTGCAAGTCTTTGGAATATGGTAGGAAACCGGAGCGCCTGGAGAAAAAAACACGTGGTCACAGGGATAATGTAGAAACTCTGAACAGTCAGCATCCATAGCCAGGATCATACTCGGGTCTCTGTCGCTGTAAGACAGCAACTATACAACTGCACCGCCCTAGAAACAAATGTAACCTGTCACCCTTTCCCTGATCTCTATCCAGATGTTCCTGCTTGCAAGTGCAGGATGATTCAATAACCGATAATTTGCAAATGGAGTTGATCATTGTGCAATTATCAGGAAACATTCTCATCTTTGTTAAGAGGGAAAGATCATTGATGAAACAGATAAATATAAAGATGTTTTGCCTCAGAACATTACCCTGCAAAGCTGAAGACACACGAGACTGCAAGTGCATGAATGTAGATGCCTGGCCTGCTGAGTTCATCTATCAGATCGTTTTTCAACCTGTAGAGCTCCTGCAATGATGTCCCAAAGCTGAACTGATTGAGCGTGCACAACCTTGTTTTAAACTTAAGCCAGTCAAGACTACACCCGGGGTTTCCACTGACTTCAGTTCAATTATGTGCCTTCATAACAAGCCTATTCGAAAGGTACCTTTATATGAAAGATGATCATTCACAGCGCACTGCTGGAATTCATTGCCTTTGAGCGTGGTGGGATCAAAGTTATAGTGAAATATGGAAATTAGAGATCTGGTGGAATAAAAAATAGCTATCACTGAAAAAAGTTATTGGAGCAGTGTCCTTCAGTTAATGATGACTCAGAGTATACATATCCAGCAGCAATTGGCTGTATTGGACTTGGCTTAATTTTATTAGATGTCACTTCACTGGGCAGTTTTACTTTGTTGGGTAGATGCCATTTAAGCTACACTAGAAGTGCACTTTTGTAAAGGGTGATGATTCATGAGCACCATAAGCTGTTCTTATCTTCACCCTGTTCTCAGTTTCCATAATATGCAGTGTGAAATGATGGAGAACAGAGTTTAGTTTAATTCACTTTATTTGTTGTTGCATCTACAGAGATACAGCAAAAAGCATGCTCTGCACACAATCTAATCAAAGCACACACAGAGAGTCACAATTCTGGAGCATTTCCACAGTGGAGTCACAGGCAATGTTTTAGGTTGAGATCCTTCAATGTGTGCCGCAGAGCACCAAACTAGGGCAGCACAAATAATGCACAGGATCAATGAAAAAAATGCCCCTTCTCCCATTGCTGGATTCTGAACTCATTCCAAATTAAGATTAATCCACATTTTTAGATAGACGCCACAATATGTGTAACGTAATCCAAGAAATTGCAGAGTCCCTTCATCAGGGTGTAAGTGGACTAACACGCCTGATGCTGAACTTTTAAAATATAAAACATTTATCACCTTGAATTTGTCTCAAAACCACTGCAGTGGGAATGCAAGCTGACAGAAATGTCAGTAGTGGCATCTCTGCCAGAATCAGGTTATTCTGATCAAGTTAGCTTGCGTGATTAAGGATTATGTCGGTGGGCCTCAGGGCAATTGCATTGTCGCCTTATAGGATTTATTTATTTCATTGCCAGCTGTTACTTTGTTCGACTCTAGCCTTCCATGGTTTTTTCTTGTCCAGTTTTACCCACCATTATCTACTCCTAACTGAGATCATCCAGAGGCCTGAGTTCTCAGGCAGAAGTCCAATTGCTAAAAGGGCTCATGTATATTTTAAAGAACAGCTGTGCTTGGATTCTCAATGCAGATTTTGTCTCAATACATCTTCAGGTGATGGTGAAGATTTGGAGTTGAGGTTGGAGTTGCATCAGAGGTATGTATCACTGACGGAAATTTCAGTGAAAAGCACTCCATCGTATTCCTTTTTCAATGTTTAAATGGGCAATAAAAAATACACCAATTGTTACTCTGCCTTGAAGGCATTGGATGCTGGACAAAAGGCCTGTAAGAGCAACTCGGGATCTTACCTTATATGCCCTTAAGGTTGGCTGCAGGCGGTGCCTCCGGCCTGCAGTGGAGACGGATGAGGGTTCACTGGCTGGGACTTTGGAAATGGTGCCGCAAACTGGCGACGCTTGAATATGCGGGTTGTGGGATGTTTCTATGCGTTCAGTATGTAGTCATGGATTGTACTTGAGTATGGCAATAATCCCACTGATCTGTTTGCAAAAGAAAGAATCTCGCTGTGCCTTGGTACACTGGTGGCGCAGCGGTACAGTTTCTGCCTTACAGCGCTTGCAGCACCGGACACCCTGTGTTCGATCCCGACTACAGGTACTGTCTGTATGGAGTTTTACGTTCTCCCCGAGACCACGTGGGTTCTCTCCGAAATCTTTGGTTTCCTCCCACTCTAAAGACTTACAGGTATATAGGTGAATTGGCTTAGTATGTGAAATTGTCCCTACAGTTTGTAGTATAGTGTAAATGTGCGGGGATCGCTGGTTGGTGCGAACCCAGTGGGTCAAAGGGCATGTTTCCACGCTGTATCTCTATACTAAACTAAACTAAACTATTGAGCAAAATACCCCTCTATACAATTTAAAGACACAAATTATATTTACACATATCCAAGATATTACTGGACTGGAACACTAACAATGATCTCCATAGAGGAATGGGTTTGATGATGTAACACCAACTGCTACAGACCATGTTCATTCTTGAGCCCTGCATTGTTGCCATGTTTCCTCACAGCCTAGAGTAGGCCATTTGGCCCATTCAATTGATGATGGTCCTCACATAATTCCTGTCAGCCCCAATAGAGATGTTCTCTCGTTTGCAACTAGCTGCCTTAATCATTGGGAGATGCAGGTCATATCCTTTTTAATCAACATTCTAACAGTCTTTCAGTTATTTTCAGGGCCCAGAATATATTTCTGAATGGCTCTCGGGAGAGTATGATAGCAGAAAACGCTGGCTGTATCTCATTCTAAATCTTCTTGTATACTTTTTAATGAACTGTAGAAATAAATTGTCTGTCAGAAACAAATATGATAAATGTGATAAGTAGGTTTGATGAAATGACTCAGAAGTCAGAAACTGTGGGTGGATAATGATTAACTTAGAGAGGGTCATTCTGCTTGAAACAGCACACACTCTTTCAATGAAAATGTGAATTTGTAATGATTGCGTCTCTAGTTTATCACTTAAAAATGAAGAACATCATTGGCGTTATTGCACACTTAATTTCCTTGTTAATTTTACTTTAATTTCTGATCATGCAATCTTTGCGCATGTTTTTATTCAGAATTCATTCCCCAAACTTGTTACTCCTTTCAGGCAAGTGTTTTCTCCTGAGACAGCAGGATTAATGTAATTCTCTTAATTATTAATTGGCTACTGCTGATCACATTTGTGGCAGGCACAACAATATGATTTATTCTACCTTGAAAACACAGTATCATTCTTACCTGAAATTTTTGCATTTAATGAATTATTTTGTTGTCTGTTCAAAATGGTTAATTAGCAACAATTTCCATGCATTTTTCCTGGAAGGATTCTTGCAGCTGGCAATAAACAGTTGTTCCATCAGCTGTTAATCAAATTGACTGCATGTTTCTAAGTTATCAAGGTGCTGGTATCAGAAATGGTGAACATGGTTTGGGAGAGGTGAGGAATGTCTGCATTAAAGGTGCTGCATAAATGTACCTTGTTCTGTTGGAAGGACCATTATTAAGCTCATTGGACACGGGTTACTAATGCTTTGACAAGGGACATGATTTGGATAGTGTCTTCAAACTGTTATTAAGGCATCAATTACAGGTGCATTCAGGAAACAAATGACCCAAGTAGCTGTCTGAGATGTGATATGTAGTTCTCAAGGCCAAGTATAAAGTCATTAGACATAATTATTCACCACAACTGACATATTGTCACTTAATCCAATAGGTAGTAATAGGAAGTCAGTTGTAAATGGACTGGGCTGTTGAGTGTTTATGCATTGAGCTTTTTCCCAGTGTATCTCCAGGGGGAGAAAATAAACTGCAGATACAGGGTTACAAAAAAAAGACACAAAGTGCTGGAGTAATTCAGCAGGTCTGGTGGCATCTCTGGAGAACGTGGATAGCAGATGCTTCAGGTTGGGACTCTTCTTCAAACTGATTGGAGGGAAGGAGGAATGAAAGCCAAAGGGAGCAGAGGCAGGAGAACGCTTGGCAAGTAATAGGTTGATATAGATGAGGGGGAAGGGGGGCTGGTAGTGGTTTTCAAATCAACCACTTTTGCATTTTCAAGCCAACCACTTTTGCATTTTTAAACTAACCACTTTGGCATTTTCAAACCAACCACTTTAGCATTTACAAACGTCATTTTCAAAGCACATTAAGGGCACTGGTAGTTCAGTAAAACCACACACACAGTTTTGTGAACATGTGTTCAGTGTTATTCACAGCTCAGACTGAGAGTCGTGACCTCTCGCTCCCCCATCTTGCAGAGACTGAGGCAGTCCACATTTCCAGGTTTTATAGTCCCTCCCCCCAGCCACCGGAAAGGGCATGGCCTTCACGGCATGATTGACAAGAGAGAGAATCTCAACATTTTTAAAACATTAATAAGTCTTTTATTTTTCATCGATGGGAAAAATCCTTTTGTCCTGCACAGCAGAGGAGGATTCTGAGTAAGATGGCCGAAAATCACAGCCGTACATCGTAGCATTTTTTTCTAAATCAATATGCAGTGCAAACAGGAAGTGGTCATGTTTAGACTTTTAAATATATAGATATCTGAACTGTTTGGACAGCATGCAAGAGAAAGCTTGTTCGCAATACCTTGGTACATGTGACAATAATAAATCTAAACCTAAACCTTAAAGTTCATAAAGAGGGGAGGCACAATGAATGGAGGATGATCAAATATGTTGAAAATATATGTATTTTAATATTTTGACATCATTAGAAATCCCATTTGTCTGCATCATAAAGTACAAAAATATCTATAATTCCATTAATGAATGCTTAACAAAATAAATCCAGCTTGAACAGTGCAAGCAGAAACTGGAGATGTTGATTTACACTGAACATAGACACAACATGCCGGAGTACCTCAGCGGGTCAGGCAGCATCCCTGGAGAAAAGGAATAAGTGATGTTTGGGGTCAAGACTTAAAAATTAGACATCTCCATTCATGTCCAGTGGTAATTGACTAGCTGCCCCTTCACCTCATCTTTTACAATTAACATAGCTCTATGATGCTCACAGAGCATTGATGTGCTTAAACTCCTCATCGATAAAGGAAGAGCTGAAGATTTATTAGTGAAGACCAGTCTCGCTCAGATATTTCAGTTAAGCTGTGATTGTTTCTGCTGCTCTCTATCAATGGAATCATACAGCATGGAAATATGTCCTTCGGTACAACCTTCTCATGCTGGCCATGGTGCCCCATTTACACTGGTCCCACTTGCCCACGTTTAGCTCATATCCGTCTAAACCATTTTCATTCATGTCCCTGTCCAAATGCATTTAGTTCATTCCATATATCCACCACCCTCTTTGTGAAATATGATCAAGAAAACTAGTGTTTAAGAAGGCTGGAAAATCGAAGGTAGATAAAAGTGCTGAAGAAACTCAGCGGGTGCAGCAGCATCTATGGAGCGAGAGAAATAGGCAACATTTCGGGCCGAAACCCTTCTTCAGACCAGTGGTCATTGGGACAAATCGCTAAGATCATCATTTGTGGGCGCGAAGAGGGAATATTTGGGAGAGGAAAAAAAGTGATATGTACAATTTAGAAGTTGGAACCATCTTTGCCAATGTTCAAGTCATTTCTATTTCATGCCTAAAGATTACAAGTAATGGCCCAGAGACATGGTGTTTCCAATGGAAATGTCAATACTCCATCTAAAAGAAAAGTGTGGAAAGCTGGGGAGGAAATGATGGACCCTTTACGAAAGCCAATGCAGATCTGATGAACCAAACAGTCTAGAGATGTTCCATAATAGTTAAATACCTGTAGAATCAGAATTAGTATGTTGCGTATTTCCATCCAGCACACAGACATTAAACTATGTTTTTTAGAAACTTAATAATTGATATTTTACTTCAACTAATTGGATCCAGGTAAGCTGTCACGTTGCAATTCTGAACTGTCATGTCTCGCAAGTTGAACATCGCTAATTGTGTTATTGTAATTCCTGAACTAACTTATTCTTCCGTTCTGAACTAAAATTAACAATTCTATTTCCCTTCACAATGCAAAGTTAATTTTAAAGAACATCTTTTAACCATCCATAGGATTAAAATGTTAGGTCTAATTGAACATTAGAACCAAAGGCACTGCTAAAGGTAAACTAAAAGAGTCTTGCCTCTGAGTTTGATTAATTGGGATGATATAACAGCAAGCCAAATTAGATATTACAATGGATGTAAACATAAATCACAATCCATTATTCCTACAAGTCCTAACTCCGGCAGGCATTTTTTTAAAAATAGTTTCTCAAATTAATAATTTACCTAATCATTCATCATGAATCCTCCTTCCTTTTCGAATGGTCTACCACAGATCCAACAACTAATAGACTTCTGTTTATTGTTGCAGGAGGAGGCAGATCTCACATTAAGTCTCGACACAATATAAATTTGTAGCCATCCTACAAACGACGGTGAAATCGATCAATAATTGCTATCAGCCGCAGAATTCATAAATATTGAGTTAATTGAAAGAGTTGGTGTCTTGTTCTTAGATTCTTGTAATGATTTGGGGGATTATTTGTAAAACCATGATAGACGCAAAAGGCTGGAATAACTCAGCAGGATAGGCAGCATCCCTGGATAGAAGGAATGGGTGACGTTTCGAGTAGAGACCCTTCTTCAGAACCATGAATGTTCTCCAGGACATAGGGGTATCCAGGTTTTGTTTGGTGAGTTGGGGTTACAATTGGCACTGCCCCATTTTGCACTGTGTTTACCAAGTATTACGGAGAATAATTTATTGTACTCTTGATTTGTATACATTTATTTATGTGTAATTACATTAATGGACCTGTTAAGCTGCAGCAAGTAAGATTTTCATTGTTCCATTGTAGATACATATGACAATTAAACATTCTTGACTCTTGACTCTTGAATAAACTGATGTTTGGGATGTTGAAGCTTGTTTGCATTTTAATATTTCTGCCATAGTCACTTTAAATAGAGCATAAATGAGGTAGCAATATTTAGCAATCTCCAAGACATTTTGAGTATTTTGTGGAAGGTCCTAATGTTTTTTTTGTGTGCATTTCATAACCATGTATGAAATTAACATATATTATAATCTAATTCATATAATCTACCACATATAATCTATGCAAGTCACGCACAATTTGAATGCACACGTAATGATTGTAACACAAGGAATTAACATGTGTAGTCCGCTAATTCTGCACACAAATGATTCCTCTGAAATTCGAAAATAAGTGTCAAAGTTTCATAACAGTTCACAGATTAAACTAAACCTCTGAAAATGTAATTGTAAAATAAAGATTGATCTTTGAAAAAAAAAATCCCAATATCATTCACAGGCAGTTGTCATAAGCAAAAGAACCAAATTCCTTTAAATAATGGAAGCCTCTCAGCCATTCATTTCAGCGAGCTGCCCTTAAAAAAATCTATTAGTTCGTAGCAACAGAGCCACTGAGTAACACAGTGTCTCGTGGACATGGTTGATGCCTCTTGATCTTTTTATCCACAGGGATTCATTCCATATTTTAATAGCCTGAACTGAGGGATTGTTGAGATTTATATATAGTCCACTGATGAGAATATTGAGAGTGATTGCTATCAAGAACAAGCAAAAGGATTAAAATCTTAATCCCTTGAATGAGATGTTGCTTTTGCATACAAAGGGGAAGCTTGCATTATAGCTTCTGAGTTCCAGTTTCATGCCATCATTCCAGTATCAGTACTCAGTGGGCCAGGCAGCATCTCTTGGGAACATGTTCTCCAGAGATGGACGCAAAATGCTGGAGTAACTCAGCGGAACAGGC
This sequence comes from Leucoraja erinaceus, assembly GCF_028641065.1. Taxonomy (NCBI): domain Eukaryota; kingdom Metazoa; phylum Chordata; class Chondrichthyes; order Rajiformes; family Rajidae; genus Leucoraja; species Leucoraja erinaceus. The sequence goes on from NC_073408.1 coordinate 17,085,181, forward strand.
AGCATCTCTGGAGAGAAGGAACGGGTGTCGTTTCAGGTCGAGACCCTTCTTCAGACTTGACCCGAAACGTCACCCATTCCTTTTCTCCAGAGATATTGCCCGGCCCGCTGAGTTACTCCAGCATTTTGTGTCTATCCTTGGTTTAAAGCAGCATCTGCAGTTCCTTCCTGCACATGTTCTCCAGGGACCATTTGCAGTAAGTAGTGCCTTTCAACTTCAAGCAAAGCACCCAACTTCAAGCCTTTCAACTTCAAGCAAAGCACCCAAGCCACCATTTGCAGTAAGTAGTGCCTTTCAACCTCAAGCCAAAGCACCCAAGCCACCATTTGCAGTAAGTAGTGCCTTTCAACCTCAAGCAAAGCACCCAAGCCACCATTTGCAGTAAGTAGTGCCTTTCAACTTTAAACCAAAGCTCCCAAGCCACCATTTTCAATAAGTAGTGCCTTTCAACTTCAAGCCAAAGCACCCAAGCCAACATTTGCAGTAAGTAGTGCCTTTCAATTTCATGCCACCATTTGCAGTAAGTAGTGCCTTTCAACTTCAAGCCAAATCACCCACCACCATTTGCAGTTAGTGCCTTTCAACTTCAAGCCAAAGCACCCAAGCCACCATGTACAGTAAGTAGTGCCTTTCAACTTCAAGCAAAACACCCAAACAACCATTTGCAGGCAGTGCCTTTTTACATCAAACAAACCATATTTTCATTTTCAAACCACATTAAGGGTACTACAATTTGTGTAGACATCTGTTTAGTGTTATTCATAGCTCAGAGAGATGTGGCCCTTGGCTTCATCAATCTTGCAGAGAGTGAGTGAGGCACACCACTTTCTGGTTTTATAGTACCTCCCCCTCCCTCCAGCAGGTGCAGCAGAGCGAATGGTGATTTTTTTTAAACTTCAAGCCAAAGCTCCCAAGCCACCATTTGCAGTAAGTAGTGCCTTAGGTGAGACTGCGTCCTCTGTGGATCGGTTGGCTCTGGTCTAGGTCGGCAGGTAGGACTATTTTTGATGTGCTGATAGTCGCTCACAACCTTATGCCATCATTTGCCGTAAGTAGTGCCTTTCAACTTCAAGCCGAAAAAGCATCCACGAGCCACCATTTGCAGTAAGAAGTCTGTGCCTTTCAACTTCAAGCATCAAATCACCCAAGCCATCAGGCCTTTTTTGCAGTAAGTAGTGGTCACTTTCAACTTCAAGCAAAGCACCCAAGCCACCATTTGCAGTAAGCAGTGTCTTTCAACTCCTCCATGCTACCATTTGCAGTAAGTAGTGCCTTTCAACCTCAAGCCAAAGCAACCAAGCCACCATTTGCAGTAAGAAGTGCCTTTCAACTTCAAGCAAATCACCCGCCACCATGTGCAGTAAGTATTGCCTTTCAACCTCAAGCCAAAGCAACCAAGCCACCATTTGCAGTAAGTAGTGCCTTTCAACTTCAAGCCAAAACACCCAAGCCACCATTTGCAGTAAATGGTGCATTTCAACTTCAAACCAAAGCACCCAAAACAACAATTTGCAGGCAGTGCCTTTCTACTTAAAAAAAAACATATTTTCATTTTCAAACCACATTAAGGGTACTCAAAGTTGTTTAGACATTTGTTCAGTGTCATTCAGAGCGACGTGACCCTTGGCTTCATCCATCTTGCAGTGAGTGAGGCACACAGTTCCTGGTTTTCTAGTCCCTCCCCCTCCCCCCAGCAGGTGCAGCAGAGAGAATGGTGATGTTTTTAAACTTCAAGCCAAAGCTCCCAAGCCACCATTTGCAGTAAGTAGTGCATTTTGAACTTTAAACCAAGGCACCCAAGCCAACATTTGCAGTAAGTAGTGCCTTTCAACTTCATGCCACCATTTGCAGTAAGTAGTGCCTTTCAACTTCAAGCCAAAGGATCCAAACAACCATTTGCAGGCATTGCCTTTTTACTTCAAACAAACCATATTTTCACTTTCAAACCACATTAAGGGTACTCACAGTTGTGTAGGCAATTGTTCAGTGTTATTCAGAATTCAGAGAGACATGACCCTTGGCTTCATCCATCTTGCAGAGAGTGAGTGAGGCACACCACGTCCTGGTTTTATAGTCCCTCCCCCCCCCCTCCAGCAAGGGGCAGCAGAGAGAATGGTGAATTTTTTAAAGGCATTAATATCTCTGATTAGTCATCGATGGGAAAAATCCTCCGCACACGTAAGTCGCAGGGAGTCTCTGAGCGAGGTGGCCAAAAATGACGGCCATAGGTTGCGGCGTTCTGTCAGAAATCGCAGCACAGTAGGCCAAAAGCGGTCAAGATCAGAGATTTAGTAATATAGATAATAAATAACTTCTGACCCATAGATCACACAAAGCCATTTGTTGATGTTGTCAAGCAGAACACGGCTAGTGGTCTTCCCAAGCATCCTTATTGCAATGTTTTATCTCGTGTCCAACAGTTTCCTTGATTGAATGGATTCAATGTATAGTAAGAAACCTTCATCACCTCCCTTCCAGAACCAAGATCATCCCAACCACCATCATTGAGTCATGGGGTACAGACAAAACTTGCATAAGGACCCACTTGAAGACCAATGTCCACATTTTCATCAATTTCTTCATTGAAGCAAATGAGAGAATGGTCCTTACACTAAATACCTCAATACAATACAATACAATTTATTTGTCATTTGGACCCCTTGCGGTCCAAACGAAATGACGTTTCTGCAGCCATACATTACAAAACAAAAGACCCGAGACACAACACAATTTACACAGACATCCATCACATCGCTGTGATGGAAGGCAAAAATATTTATCTCTCCCCTGCAATCCCCCCCCCCCCCCCCCCGATGGGTATTTCACCAGACCGTCCTTGCTACCCATAACCAGACCATCAACGATCACGATAAGCTGCTAGACAAAATGAATCACTTCCCTAATCTTAGAACAACCACTCAAAGAAGGTAGACATTGACAACAATATCCACCAATGCGTCCACTGCATTGGCCTTTAGCTGGCTGCATGAAAGTCCGTTCAAAGCCCAGGAATAAGTCTGAACAAGGTCTTGACACGAAATGTCACCTATTCGTTTTCTCCAGAGATGCTGCCTGACTCGCTGAGTTACTCCAGCATTTTCTACCTATCTTCAGTGTAAACCAGCATCTGCAGTCCCTTCCTACACAATTCAAATTATGACACCTTGGTCCACAGGCAACTGTACACTGTCCATATATAGACGATCTACTGTAAAGAGCTCAACTCATTGGTAAATACTAACTCCTTCACAAAATCCTCCAAATGCAATGTCAATGTCTTCTCCCAGTCCACTTTGAGTGGCTGGTTCATGGGAGGTTCTGGCCTAGAACGGCTTAAACTGTCAAGGAGATAGCTTGTGCACCAAACATCTCGAATCCTGAGGCCTAGAATCAATCCAAATAACCAGCCCACCTGACTCATTAATCTCGATTTACCCCTCCTTTGGCAGGGAGATGGGGTTTCAATGGACTTCCAAGAAATTGCAGAGAATTGATGACGCAGCCCAGACCATCACACAAACCAACCTCCTTTCCATTGACTTCACATGATCTCCGCAAGGCCACCAGCATAATCAAGGACCAGTCTCACTCTCGTCACTCCTTCTTCTCTCCGTTGCCATCGGGCAGGAGGTACACTGATGATAAACACAAAATGCAGGAGTAACTCAGTGGGACAGGCTGCATCTCTGGATAGAAGGGATGGGTGGCGTTTCGGGCCAAGAACCTTCTACAGACTGAGAGTCAGGGGAGAAGGAGACATGGAGATATGGAAGGGTAAGGTGTGAAAAAGAGAGATCAAAGAGGACAAAACAAGGAAAATGTAGAATAGATCATTGTTAACTGAGGGGAAGGTGACAACGAGGCATATAATCAGTAAATTTTAAATCAGGAGGAGCAAGTGGTACAGAAGTGTGAAAATGCATGCCTCCAGATTCAGGGACAATTTCTTCCTGGCTGTTATCAGGCAACTGAACCATCCTATCAACAACTGGAGAGTGATCCTGGGCTACCATCTACCTCATCGGAGTCCCTTGGACTATCTTTAATCTGACTAATGGGCTTTATCTTGCACGGTACATTATTCCTTTTATCCAGTATCTGTACATAGTGGACGGCTCGATTCAAATCATATATAGTCTTTTCATTGACTGGATAACATGCAACAAAAGCTTTTCACTGTACCTCGGTACAGGTGGGAAAATTAAACTATACAAAACTAAATTAAACACAAAGAGAGTTAAGAGTCATGTCCCAGATACAACAATTAAATTCTTACTTGCTGCAGCACAACAGAATATGTAAACTTAGTATATTGTGAACGATATAATAGACAAGAGATAAATACACACGCATATTGATCTATAAACACACACACACACACACACACACACACACACACACACACACACACACACACACACACACACACACACACACACACACACACACACACACACACACACACACACACACACACCCACACACACACACACACAAATTTGCACATCAAAAGAACTGCTGATGTTGGGTACATGTGCAGAACACTGCCAGAGTAACTCAGCAGGTCAGTCAGCATCTCTGGAGCACATGGATGGACTCCGGTGTCTGCTGAACCTGCCCAGGATTCATCTGTCAACTCACAACATACTGAACAGTATCGAGAGCCAGTGGTCCCTTGGACTTGTCTGAAGAGGTAATGTGAGCACGTCCTGAAGAAAATATTTGAGCCCGTTGCTTTACTGGGAGATTTAAATTTGTTTCCAATTTGGTCAAATAAAAGACAAAAGGATTTCATTAAATACTAATATCACACGGCGTAATATTACTTAACGTGTGTTTGTAGTTGGGTATCTTATCTGCAAATGTACTCTCTACATGGGAAGATTTACATTGCTCTCAGACACCCTTGGGACATGCTTGAAATTATCTCCTGGATTAGTTCAGTGCTATACTGCAGAGACAAGCAGTACATTAGCATCTGAGACCGGCATAAAATACAGCAAAGTAATACAACAGAATTCAAGAGACTGACAGTCTAGAACAAATGCACTGTTTACACTAACTCTGCAAGCAGCAAATCAATGTAATTTACATATAAATTACCCATTACAACACCAGCACTAAAATGCAACCTGTTAGAATCCTTAAAAAAATGCATGAATGCACTTTGACAGTGGATCCAAAATTAATCAATTCAGCGCCATGAATTGTTTATTATTTTGTGTGAATTCTATAATGCTGCCACGCATTTGACCTATGGTGGCCTTTTAGTTTATTGAATAAGACTTTGCTTTTTCAGCTTGTTACAGCAAACCTCTTGCTCTCTACGATTCCATATTGTAGGAGTGCAGTCAAGAACACTGTAAAATGAAAGTTAACACTCACGCCATCTCCCCACTACATCTTATCCCACTGGATCTAATCATTATTGTCCCATTCTTATCTGCTTGTAGGACCAGGAGGCATTTTGCATTAAAAGCATTTGGACAGGTACATGGATAGCAAAGTTTTGAGGTATATGGGCCAAATGAGGGCAGGTGGGATTAGTGTAGATTTGGCATCTTGGTCGGCATGGGCAAGTTGGGACAAAGCGTCTGTTTCCATGCTGTTTGACTACGACCAGACCTGAACTCCCGGATACGTTTCACTCTGCCTATTCCACTTGGGATGGCAGCTCCAAGTTAGAGAGGTGAAGAGGAATAGCCCATGGAGGAAGGGAGAGAACTTGAACAGACTACTCTTTCCTGCTGGGACACAAAATGCTGGACTAACTCAGTGGATCAGGCAACATCTCTGGAGAACATGAATTGGTGATGTTTCAAGTTGGGACCTTTCTTCAGACCCTGAAGAAGGGTCCCGACCAAAAATATTTGCTATATTTAAGAGGGAGTTGCTATATTTAAGAGGGAGTTAGATGTGGCCCTTGTGGCTAAGGGGATCAGGGGGTATGGAAAGAAGGCAGGTACGGGATACTGAGTTGGATGATCAGCCATGATCATATTGAATGGCGGTGCAGGCTCGAAGGGCCGAATGGCCTACTCCTGCACCTAATTTCTATGTTTCTATGTAAAACATTACATATCCAACTCCCGTTCCACCTCTCTTCCAGCTTTATCTTCCCCCACTACAATCAAATTCAACGATCCTAACCGAAAACAGCACCTACCCATTTTCTCCAGAGATGCTGCCTGAGATATCTGAGGAGTTGACATTGGATGGATAGCATACTATTCACATTCTAGTTTCAGGACTTAGTTTAGTTTAGTTTAGTTTAGAGATACAACAAGGAAAGAGGCCCTTCGGCCCACTGAGTCCGCACCGACCTGCGATCCCCCACACATGAACACTATTCTACACTAGGGACAATTTTTACATTTATACCGAGCCAATTATACATCTTTGGAATGTTGGAGGCAACCGAAGTTCTTGGAGAAAGCCCACGCAGATCATGGGGAGAATGTACAAACTAGATAGAGACAGATTGAACACTTGTCTTTGGTGCTGTAAGTGCTGTAAGGTAGCAACTCTACTGCTGCACCACCATGCTGCCCTGATATTATGCAAAAACATCCGTTTTGTTCATTCAGAGCATTATTCGGGATTCACTCATTTCCCTTAGATTCTGATGTGATTCGAACCACGTGATTTGATTCTGATTTCATGCACCTTGCTGCTGAGACTTACAATATTCACAAGAGTTTTCATCATGAGAAACAATGCTATTTCAATATAAATCATATGTTTGAATCGAGTGAGCTCAGAAATTGGTTTTAGTTACAATGACAGGCATCTACCTAAAGTAGATTACCTCCACTTCACGTGGGACTGTGCTTGGAAAAAAAATCCGATTACATAATGCATATTTTTTAAGTACTACATGACTGATTTCTTGTCTAAATTCAATTGAAAAACACAATGTTAACATTTTACCTTTCCAGTGTTAAACAAGATTTCTGATCCCATACTTTTGTATGTGTGATATGCTTACGCACCTAACATGCAGAGTGCCGATGGATTGCATTAAGTTTACATGTTAAAACAACTAATCAGTGACTGCCCTGTGAAATTGGTACATTTAGTGGGTGACACGGTGGCTTAGTGGTAGAGCTACTGCCTTACAGCACCAGAGACCCGGGTTCGATCCTGACTACGGGTGCTTGTCTGTATGGAGTTTGTACGTTCTCCCTGTTACCTGCGTGGGTTTTCTCCAAGATCTTTAGTATCCTCCCGTACTCCAAAGACGTACAGTTTTGTAGGTTAACTGGCTTGAAATATTGTAAATTGTCCCTAGGGCATAGGTTAGTGTTAATGTGCGAGAATCGCTGGTCAATGCGGACTCGTTGGGCCGAAGGGCCTGTTTTCACGCAGTATCTCTGAACTAAAGTGAGATATGATTAACACAGAGCTTGGGCCACATGAAGGAAAGTTAATCTGAACACAAGGGCCACGTTCGGTCCAGCACAATTAAAACAATCCGGAAAAAATCTGAGTTTGCAGATGAAACAGTTTGCAAGCTCCAATGTGAGTCACAAAATTGAATGGGCAAGTACAAGGCAGATGCAATATAGTTTGGATAAATGTGAGGTTAAGCACATTGGCCCTTTCAACATAAAGACAGGTTGTTATCTGAATAGTGATAAAATAGGAAAAGAGTAGATGCAAAGAGACCTGGGTGTCCTTATACATAAAAGTAAGCATTTTAGCAACAGAATGCAGTAAGGAAGGCATGAAGGCATGTCTGTGTGCATGTCAGACTGATATTATTATTGACATTACTGATTATTACCAAATATTACTGATTGTATGCCATGTTGTCACCTTCCCCTCAGCCAACAATATTCCATTTCTACATTTCCATATCATCATCTGCTTTGATCTGTCATTCCTACCTTACCCTTCCATATCTCTAGACCCTCTCCACTGATGCTCAGTCTAAATAAGGGTCTTTACCCAAAACATCACCCATTTCTTCTCTCTAGAGATGCTGCCTGTCCCGCTGAGTTACTCCAGCATATTGTATCTATCTTTGCGTGTCTCTATATTTATATATATATTTAGAGGTTATTTATTTATCTAAAATTGGAGAATTCAATGTTCATACCATTGGGTTGTAAGCTATCAAAATGGAATATGAGGTGTTTTTCCTCCAGCGTGTGTGTGGCCTCACTCTGGCAAAGGAGGGGGCCCAGGACAGAAAGGTCATTATGTGATGGCAAAGGGAGTTAAAATGGTTAGCAACTGGAAGATCCAGTCAGCAGTGGTGGACTGAGCTCAAGGTAATGGATTGACCAGTATACTATGACCAAAACTCAGTATTGAAATACAATTCTACTGAAGTAACTTAATGTGGAATGGTTAGGATTACACTGGGAAGTGTTGGAATCCTATTTTATGAATCCACAATTATCAGACAAGTATTCTATTGATCTTATATGCCTCCCGCAAAGAAAAACAACTATTTCATATACCATCCAAGGGACACCATTTCCAGTTGTAGATTTGATTATCAACATCACCTCACCTTGGGAACACTGGATGAGGTTGGACGAGATGGAGGTGAACCTCAGTCTCACCTGGAAGGACTGCTGGGTTCCCTGGATGAAGGTGAGTGAGGAGGTATACACAAATGGTGGAGTAAGAAATGGGTGACCCTTCTCAACCAAAAACATCACCCATTCCTTCTCTCCAGAGCCTGTACTGCTGAGTTACTCCAACATTTTGTATCTATATATGGTGTAAACCAGCATCTGCAGTTCCTTCCTACACAGGAGGTATACACAGATCATGTGTGAACTCGCTAACCCAGGATGTTAAGCATTCAGTCGTACTCTCAAACCTAATTTACCTTGATGCAGAGTTGGTTAATTGCATGTTCTCCGGGAATTCTCAATGGTACTTGGATGCTACCAGACACACTGAGTTACTCCAGCACAGTCTGTTTTTGGCTTGTTGCAAAGTCTTCCAATGGTATTATATTATTAATACAAGAGAAATATTAATCCCAGCCCATTGAATTTTATTTCAATAGTGCAGGCACTACAAATAGTTCTTCAAAGCTATCAGGCAAAATAAAAGCAAGTTTTATTTTAATTTTACATCGTTGAACCGTGTGCCTTGCCATTATTGTAAAAAGGTACTCCACACAATCCATGCATGCACAGGAAAAAGAACAAATTTCAGTCAGTTTGGTTTCATTCTAGTTAGGGGTGATCAATTATTTAATAGCCCCAAGGCACCACCAAACAGTTTAAAGTCCTAGTTCATTCTTGGTGTTCCCGCATTGGGATATCCCAGAGTTTCACACGTCCTCCTGCAGAGTCCCAAAGCAACGTTATGCCAGCTGGTCTGTTAACACTGCCAAGAAAATTACCACAACTTACTCCCGCCCCCCAATTTCAAAAGCTGCATTTGGGCAAATACAGTGGGTATCATTAGAATGAATGTGTATCAACTGAGTCTTTGCATGCTAAGGTGCTAGGATAAAAATACCAACCTACAAAGAGGTTGCAATGAGAATATTCTAACTAATCCACCATGATTGGAATATTTTCATATTTATCTCAAGGCCAAATGTAATTTCGGCTCAATTTCACTGTAAACGGGTGAATGGTGCTATGGTTGGCACATATTTTATATTTTTCCTCATGTTTTGCTGATTTTCTTTATTAGCAGATACATAACTAAACCTGACATTATACGATCAGCCTATTAAATGACTTGCAATGAATTATTTCACTAGGGCAGACATATTTAAACTTGAGTAAAACCTGGGAATGCATTAACCCATTTTTGGCTTAGCGAGAGCTTGTTCTGCATTGTTATTTTCGGTTTTCTCATCAACAACATCATTTTGCCTCCAGGTACTATAGGACATCCTGGCAAATCACAGATCTTTAGTAAGAGGGTGGTGAATCTGTGGAATGATTTGCCACAGAAGGCTGTGGAGGCCAAGTCAGTGGACATTTTTAAGGCATAGATAGATTCTGGATTGGTACATGTGTCAGAGGTTATGGGGAGAAGGCAGGATAATGGTGTTAAGAGGGTGAGATAGATCAGCAAAGATTGAATGGCGGAGTAGACTTGATAGACCGAATGGCCTAATTCCACTCCTATTCCTTAAGTCCTTATGACCTTAAATCAGGAGTTACCTTCACCACCCACCTACTGAGATCAGGAGAGGTAATGACCTTTCACTTCCTCCCCCTTCTTCGGTCCTGGTGGAAAAATGTAGTCAAGTGAGTCAAGAGTATTTTATTGTCACATCCCAAAGAACAATGAAATTCTAATGCTTTTCCAAATGTATTTTATGTAAATACATATTAACATTGTGCCAACACTTAGAATTTTAGCCACAGTGCAGTTTTAAGGTCTCCTTATTAAGTTATTTTCAGATGCATGGCATAAGCTTCATAAAGGCATCCGCAATTTGCTAAAAGCTGCTAATTTCCATCTGAGGGCAAGTAGCAGAGATCACCACAGCCCAGATGTACATTTCTCTAGGATTTACACCTACCATATTTTTTGAAAATACTTGGTTTTCCACCATGCTGTAAAATAATAATAATCTGGAGTTGTTATGGAGGCTCATGAGCAGATATCCCACTCTGGGGACTTAATACAACGGGGCTGAACTAACAGAAGATAGGCACAAAATGCTGGAGTAACTCAGCAGGACAGGCAGCATCTCTGCAGAGAAGGATTTGGTGACATTTCTAATCAAGACCTTTCTTCAGGCTGATATCAAGGGAGAGGGAGATACATAGATAAGGGCATGTAAGGTGTGAAAGCAGGGCAAAGGGAACGGAGATCAAGGAACATGTTGAATAGATCATTGTTAGCTGGCAAAAGGTAACAGCAAAACAAACAGGGATAAAATGTAGTTGGAGACAGTAAGAATTATTGGAGAACTGGGAAAGAGGAGGGATGGTGATAGAACTGCACAGCAAAATATGAGGTGCTGATCATTCAATTGGCACTGGACCTCACTCTGACAGTGAAGGAAGCCCAGAACAGAAAGGTCAGTATGGGAATGGGAGGGGGTGTTAAAGTGTTTAGCAACCGTGAGATCAGGTAGGTTTATGCATACTGAGCGAAGGTGTTCAATGAAACTATCGCCAGGTCTGCGCTTGGTCTCACTGATATACAGGAGTCCACACCTGGAACAGAGGATACAGTAGATAAGGTTGGAGGAGATGCAAGTGAACCTCTGCCTCACCTGAAAAGACTGCCAGGGTCCTTGGGTGGAGATGAAGGGGGAGGTATAGGGACAGGTGTTGCATCTTCTGTGGTTGCTGGGGAATGTACCTGTGGAGGGGGTGGATTGTGTGGGAAGGGATGTCAACCAGGGAGTTGCGGATGGAATGGTCTCTGCGAAAAGTGGAAAGGGGTGGAGAACATTGTTGAGTAGTGTGACAGCCGCAGGGAAGAAGCTGTTCCTGGACCTGCTGGTCCGGCAACGGAGACCTGTAGCGCCTCCCCGGATGGTAGGAGGGTAAACAGTCCATGGTTGGGGTGAGAGCAGTCCTTGGCGATGCTGAGCGCCCTCCGCAGACAACGCTTGCTTTAGACAGACTCAATGGAGGGGAGCGAGGAACCGGTGATGCGTTGGGCAATTTTAACCACCCTCTGCAGTGCTTTCCGGTCGGAGACAGAGCAGTAGCCATACCATACTGTGATACAGTTGGTAAGGATGCTCTCGGTGGTGCAGTGATAGGAGTTCACCAGGATCTGAGGAGACAGATGGACGTCCTTCAGTCTCCTCAGGAAGAAGAGACGCTAGTGAGCCTTCACCTTAGACTCAGATGCTGCGTAGATGGAGGAATTGGGAGATAGGGGATAGAGCCTTTACAGGAAGCAGGGTGAGAAGAAGTGTAGTCTAGATAGCTTTGGGAGTAATAATGGATGTCAGTTGATAGATTGTGATGGTGACGGTGTAATCAAGAAATGGTAGGGAGACCTCAGAGATGGTCCAATGTATTTTGAGTGCAGGATGGAATTTAGCAGGAAAGTTATTGGTCAGTTAGTTCTGCTTTGTGTGCAGGAGGTAGCACCAATGCAGTCATCAGTGTAGCGGAGGTAGAGGTCGGGGATAGAGCTCGTGAACGCCTTGAACAGGGATTGTTTGACGTACCCTACAATGAGGCAGGCACTGATTGGGCCCATGCTGGTGCCCAATGTTACGCCTTGGATTTGGAGGAAATGGGAGGGGTCGACGGAGGTTGTTAATGGGACGGAGGGTGTTGACCTGCTAGGCGGAGGAGGGTGTTGGTAGGGGGAGATTGGCTGGTTCTGCGGTCGAGGAAGAATTGGAGAGCTTTAAGACCTTCCTGGTGGGGGATGGAGGTGTAAAACTGAATGAACAGTAAGTTACATGCAATCTCTCTAAAATGTATACCATTCTTCTTCTTGGAAATTCTTAACAACCACATTCCATGCACACCTTTCAAGTCGAATCGACAAGAGTCCTGTTCCGAAAGGGACCACGCAAAAACCTGTCTCCCCTGCATGATATTAGTTGCCTGGATTATTTGTAATCTGGTCACAGAGCCAACACAAAAGAAGTCAAGTGATTGTATGACCTCGGAGCACTATTGGACGTGATGCAACTCGATAGATCTGAAGGCCCAGGATTTTGCATTATTGTGTTGCATTAAATCAATGCTTGCTTCAGGGTAATCCTCCCAGTGTCAAGTTTCAGGAGCTGCTGAACAGAGCTCTTTAACATGAGACAGAAGAAACCAGCCCTCACTAAAGCCATAGTATATCATTTAATACCCAACACCAGCTACTGACTGACCACATCAATAACAAATGCGACAATGTGCTAAGAAAATTATTCCTTCCTTTCGAAATTGCAATGCAACCAATCTGACAGTGAGGACTATAGATCTTCCCTTCAGTTCTGCTTGGAGGCATAGAAACATAGAAACATAGAAAATAGGTGCAGGAGTAGGCCATTCGGCCCTTCGAGCCTGCACCGCCATTCAATATGATCACGGCTGATCATCCAACTCAGTATTCTGTACCTGCCTTCTCTCCATACCCCCTGATCCCTTTAGCCACAAGGGCCACATCTAACTGCCTCTTAAATATAGCCAATGAACTGGCCTCAACCACCCTCTGTTTCAGAGAATTCCACAGATTCACCACTCTCTGTGTGAACATTTTTTTTCTCATCTCGGTCCTAAAAGACTTCCTTATCCTCAAACTGTGACCCCTTGTTCTGGACTTCCCCAACATCTGGAAAAAATCTTCCTGCATCTAGCCTGTCCAACTCCTTAAGAATTTTGTAAGTTTCTATAAGATCCCCCCTCAATCTTATAAATTCTAGCGAGTACAAGCCAAATCTATCCAGTCTTTCTTCATATGAAAGTCCTGCCATCCCAGGAATCCTGCCATCCCTAGGAGATTGCAGATACTGGGATCTCTAACAAAAAAACTACAAGAGCCATCGATGGTGGTCAATGAGTCAGGAAAGACCGTCGAGAGAAATGGAAAGTCAATGTTTCGGGTTGATACCCTTCATCTATAAAAGTCTCAATATGAAATGTTAACTATCCATTTCCCTCCATAGATCCTGCTGAACCCACTGAGTTCCTCTAGCCACTCTCTTTATTTTTGCTTCAGCTTTCATTCCTGTGATTGCTCCATCATGGTGAAGCTATGGCCAAGAAAACCCCAATGGATTTGCTTCCTCAGGACACGAAGGAAGTTCGACACGTCTTACCAACATCTACAGATGCACCATAGAAAGTGTCCTGTGTAGGAAGGAACTACAGATGCTGGTTTGCACCAGCAAGATAGACACAAAATGCTGGAGTAACTCAACGGCACAGGCAGCAACTCTGGAGAGAAGGAGTGGGTGATGTTTTGGGTTGAGACTTGTCCTTTTGGGCTGCATCACAACTGGATTTGGGAACTGTTCTGCCCAAGACCGAAATAAATTGCAAAGAGTTGTAGATGTAGCCCAGTCAATCACACAGACTATGCAACAAAAGCTTTTCACTGTACCTCAGTACACATGACAATAAACTAAACGGACAACTAACTAATGACACACTACTTCAGAAAGTAGACAAAGTAATCAAGGATCATTTCCTCTCCTGTTGGGCAGAAAATACCAAAGCTTGAAGGTATGCACCATCCGATTCAGGAACAGCTTCTTCACTGCTCGTCCTACTACTGAACAGTCTTCCCATAAGCTTCAAGTGAAATACTGAACTCCCAACCCACCTCATTGGATTTCCCCTATAACTGTGGCACTGTAAGACTATATTCTGCAGTCTGGTATTTATCTCTCTGCCCTACCTGTTGTAAATGTGTGTGGCTTGATTGGATATCAGGCAAACAAAGATTTTCACTGTTTCTGACCATAATAAATCAATACCAATACCATTCTCCCAAAGGCTCCAGATCCTAATCATCATTTGAAACTCACCAGGGATATGATTTTTTTCCTGACTACCATGAGTGGTGGTAGCAGCAATGTGTGGATGAAAATTATTCAGCTTGCTAACTCCAGAGAGATTGTAAGTGCATTAATTTAGAACCTACTCGTGAGTTCTTGCTAGATAAGGCACCTGGAAGAAATAATCACCTCCACACTTACAGGAGAGGCACAATGGACAAAATAGCATCCATTTTCTTCAGTTCAGTGATCCTATGTAAGGAGCAAGGTTTGAAAAATTTTCCCTGGCATAATAGAAGATCACGCAAAAATGATGCTGAAAAGAAAAGTACATTCGTTTTACTGCAAATATGCATATGCAAGGCTATATTTCTTTTTTTCTGTGTTTCTATATGCGCATATGCACAAGAAAGCATGAAGAATTTAATGCATATAGTAATTTACAATTGCTTTGCATAGAGCCCAGAACTTACAAGAGCATTTAGCAATATGCAGTCATGTGCACATATGCAGATAGATGCAAAATGCTGAACTGGCAGCATCTCTGGAGGGAAGGAATGGGTGATGTTTCGGGTTGAGACCCTTCTGCAGACACATGCATACACACATGCAGCATGCACGTACACGCACCACACACGTGCACACACAGACATAGACACAAACATGCACCACACCACACACACACACGCTGTCAGGTCTCGCGTTTGATCTAGTTTCTGTTTCTTATTGGTTTTTAGTATTAGAGTTTGCATTCTTGTTTTATTTTGGTGTCTCACATCTCCTCTTGTTTCTGGTCCCATATCCTGTCAGGTCGTTTACCCTCATGTGATTGTTGGCCCTGCCCTGATGTGTTTCACCTGTGTCTCGTTATCCCCTGCTAGTCTGTATTTAAGCCCTTTGTGTTTTAGTTCTCATTGCCAGTTCGTGGTGTATGCTACTTGGTATCACCTCGTTCCAGCTCTAGAAATCTTGTGACCTTGTGATCTCAACCATCGCCTGTTTTTCGACCACTGATTTTTGCCTGCTCCTAGATTGTACTGTTGCCTCTGTTTTGCTTACCTGTGTACCGACTTGGACCGATTAAACTCTGAAGACTGATCTGCCCTGTGTCTGAGCCTGCATTTGTGTCCTCCTCCTCGTTCAGTTCTGATACATGCGCGCGTGCACGCATAAACACATGCACAAACATGCACTTGCACATGCACCACACACAGACACACATGCACCACATGCACCACACACACACACACATGCACCACAAACACACACACATGCTCCACACACACACACTCATGAAAGCTGAGCAGCAGTGGGGCCCAGGCCACCCAAACGTGTCTATCATGATCTCATCATGGCTGGTCTCTGCTGGTCTCACCTTTTCTGTGGCATTTCTCCATTACCGTCAGTTCATCGATCTTTCAACACACTTATCTATCTGCATCTTGAAGGTGGAGAAACACACACATGCATAACAAGTAAAATGCACCATGAACCTGTCAACATTTAAATTAGGTACCAGAAATGTGCTGGGTAAATTGCATCCTAGCCATTAAATCACCGGTTACAATGTGCAATGCGGTGTCTTTTATCTGGGCAGGTTTCAGCATCAAGGCCAACCTTGTCAATATTGTTTCTTATTAATCAAAAGATTGAAAAATAATTCACTGCAAAGGTGGACCAGCTGTTATTTTTGTAGTTTGACTGGTCACGTCCAGCACTCTCTGTTATCCGTGCAAGGGATAATATATTTATAGTCCGGTAAAATTTATTGCTCAATTTATTGCATTATTCCTGCTCCTGCTGCTTTGTGGGATTCGAGCTGGAATTTTCCTCGCATTTAACAGCAAGACCCTGATGTGCTCCATTATTAATGTATTGAAAATGCGAGCACTTTCCGTCAAGGGAGAAAAACCCAGCAAAATGTGAACGGACACAAATTCGATTGTGCTTGTAAAAATCTGGAGCGCTCGGTTACTCTGTCCATGAGCATAATGAAATTTCTGCATAATGCAACAACACCTGCAGAACGTGTGTGGCCACAGAGCTGGCAGGCTGTGTGGGTGGCCATGCAGTAGAGAGAGTGTGCTGGCCCATCTCAACATGCTTTAAAGGGAAGCAAATATTCCTTGCATGGGAACAGAGTGAGAGAGAGAAAGAAAGAGAGAGAAACTTACTTGTAGTTGTGAGATTACAGTAACACGAATGAAACTCACTTTAAACCTGTGCCCTAGTTCTTGATTCCCCTGCCCTGTGACAAAAACTGTGTCTGTTCAAATCATGATGGTATACTCATCATGATTTTAGATCCCCTCTCAGCCTCCTGTGATCAATGAATAAAGTCCTAGCCTGCCCTTATTCCCCCTGTAGCTGAGCCCTGACAACATTCCCGTAATTCTTCTCTGCATCCTAACGGCATTGTTCCTATACCCGGGGGAACAAAACTAAACAATCCAAATGTAGCCTCCCAAATGTCTCGTACAACTTCAACATAACGTCACAATTTCTCTACTCAATTCATGACTGATGAAGGCCAATAGACCAAAAGCCTTCTTCACCACTCTTTCTTCCTGCGATGCCACTTTCATGCAACTATGTACTTGTAGTTGATGATCCGTCTGCTGTTGAGGGGTGTAGAGGAGTAAAGAGAAAGGGTTTACATACATAGATACAATAGAAAATAGGTGCAGGAGTAGGCCATTCGGCCCTTCGAGCCAGCACCGCCACTCAATGTGATCATGGCTGATCTTCCACAATCAGTACCCCGTTCCTGCCTTCTCCCCATATCTCATGATTCCGCTAGCCCTAAGAGCTCTATCTAGCTCTCTTTTGAATGCATCCAGTGAATTGGCCTCCACTGCCTTCTGAGGCAGAGAATTCAACAAATTCACATTTTTTGTGAAGACGTTTTTCCTCATCACTGTTCTAAATGGGCTACCCTTTATTCTTAAACTGTGGCCCCTGGTTCTGGACTCCCCCAACATCAGGAACGTGTTTCCTGCGTCTAGCGTGTTGAAAAGGGTTGGGAACCCCTGCCTCTAGCGTGTCCAATCCCTTAATAATTTTATATGTTTCTATATGATATCCTCTCATCCAGTGAAAACAAGCCCAGTCGCTCCATTCTTTCATCATATGACAGTCCCGCCATCCCGGGAATTAACCTTGTGAACCTATGCTGCACTCCCTCAATAGCAAGAATGTCCTTTTTCTCTGAGTGCCTGATGTTGTTTCATCAGGGTTACTGGAATATAATGTCCACGTAAAAATACTTAATTACTAAATAACAAGCACTTCTTTTATTTAGTAAAAAAATTCTCATTAGGATTTCCCCCGCAGCTGGCAGCAATTTAATTACTGATCCAGAAAGAACAGTTCATGTGGTTTTCCGTGTATCTAATGCTCTTCCATCTTGAAACCAGTTAGCAAACAATTGTTCAGTCCATGCTAAAGAAAATACACAACACAATACACCTTAATTATGGCAAGGTTACACTGCCAAGGGGAAACAAGTGCTTTTCAAAAAATGTAAATAAACTGTGGATCTGAAAGGAAACAATAAAACTAACCTTTTGGAAAGTGTTTTAAGCCCCTGTCCCACTTAGGAGACCGAAACATCAACGTCTAGTGACCTTGCCCGCCACCCAAAAAAAAAAATCAGAGTCGAGATGACCTGCAACCTCCTACCACCTCCCATGGATATGTTGAAAACGTTCCTCGACTATGAAGAAAACCGGCTTCGACTAGACCTGCAACTAAAAAATTATCGATTTTTAAAATGGCAACCTATTTTTAGTCGAGGCCGATTTTAAACATGATGAAAAAAATAGCAGCAACCTAGATGAAGCCTCGACCACGCGGAAACCACTTTCGACCATTAGGGAGAGTGACCAAAACCTCCGGTGAACTCATGGAAACCTTGGGTGGCGAGCAAGGTCACTAGAGGTTGCTGTTTAGGTCTCCTAAGTGGGACACTCTGTGCAGATGTTGCTAATTGAGAAAACATTGGTTGATAGCTGAACATAATATTTCTGACCGAAAAAATAGTGTCTTCAAATATGATTTGACAGGAAATGCTTTAAAATATTTTGTTTCTGTGTAGGCGGCAGCTGGCTTTGGTTCCTGAACCTAATAAATGACAAAGTGGTGTTCGACTGAAGATGCTTTACTCCAATATTGATGTGTCATACTCCATGTCACCCGATGATATACAGTACTTTGTATACATAATCAGTTTAGTTTAGTTTAGCTTAGAGATACAGCCTGGAAACAGGCCCTTCAGCCCACCAACCAGCAATCCGCATACACTAGCTCTATCCTACACACATTAGGGGCAAATTACCATGATACCAAGCCAATTAACCTACAAACCTGTACGTATTTGGAGTTCGGGATTTTCTGAGAAATCCGAGGCAGGTCAAGGGAGATTGTTCAATGTCGTGACGGACAGCGCCCGTAGTCAGGATTAAACCCGGATCTCTGGCACTATAAGACAGTGACTCTGTCGCTGTGCCATCATGCCATCCTCATAGAGTCATAGATTCTTGCAGCATGTAAACATGTCCCTCAGCTCAACTTGCCCACACGGGCCAACATGTCTCATCTACACTAGTCCCACCCACCTAAACCAGTCCTATCCATGTACCTGTCTAAATGTTTCTTAAATATTGCAATACTACCTGCCACAACTACCTCTTCCGGCAGCCCATTCCATACACCCACCCCCCTTTGTGTGTAAAAGTTACCCTTTAGGTTCCTATTAAATCTTTCCCCACTCACCTTGAAATTGTGTCCTCTGGTTCTGGATTCTCCTACTCTGAGCAAAAGCCCGTGCATCTATTCCTTTCATGATTTAGTACACCCGTATAAGATCACACTCAGCCCCTTAATGTTTATCCAACCATTCAAATCCTGCTAACTTTGGCCCCATCCGCACTGACGAAATGGTGACCTCAATGTCACTTTGCACAACGATCGATTTGTAATGCAATCTGAATTGAAGAAGTTTAGCTTTGTTTAGAGATCCACATGGAAACATTCCTTTCAGCTCACTGAGTCCAATGTGCACCAACCATTGACCACGCATTCACACTAGTTCAATGTTATCCCATTTTCACATCCAGTCCATGCACATTAAGGGCAACATTTATTTTACAGAGGACAATTAATCTACAAAACTGTATGTCTTTGGGATGAGGGAGGATACTGGAGCACCCAGATAAAACCCACATGATCACAGGGAGAATGTACAAGCTCCATTCAGATAGCACCAGAGGTCAGGATCGAACCTGGGTCTGTGGCACTGTGAGGCAGCTGCTCTTACCAGCAATGCCACTGTGCTGCCCTGATTAAAAGAGACTGTTTCTGGGCAGTATCTCTCTATTGAAAAGGAAAGTTGTTGGATGTCTCAGCGAGTTTAAGAAAGCCTTAGTGCCTGGTGAGACATCTCCCAGGCAGCTGATGGAAACGTTAGGAAGCAATAGTCATGGTTGACAGATGTTTTAATCTTTGCTTGCTGCAAGTGAGGTGCCAGGCGAGTGGAGGACAACAAATATGTAACCTTTATTCAAGAAGGGCTGCAGTCCTGGGAGTCTAATGTCAATGATATGGTAGTTATTGTAAAAAAAAAAAATCAGAGGCACTTAGAAAGGCAGAGATTAACCAAAGATTTCCAGCATGGCATTCTAAGGGGGAGTGCATGAGGTGGCACGTTGGCGCAGCGGTAGAGTTGCTGCCTTACAGCGCCAGAGACGTGAGTCGATCCTGACTATGAGTGCTGTCTGCACGGTGTTTGTACATTCTTCCTATGACTGCATGGGGTTTGTCCGGGTGTTCCGGTTTCCGCCCACACTCCCAAGACTTACAGGTTTATAGGTTAATTTGGTTTGGTAAGTTGTAAACATTGTCCCTAGTGTGTGTAGGATAGTGTCAGTGTATGGGAGTGATCATTGGTTCGGGAGGATTCGCTGGACCAAAGGGCCTGCTTCTACCCTGTACCTCGAAAGTCTAAAGTTAACAGGTGAAGAGGGCAGTGCTGTTAACAGAATCTGACTGGATGGACTGGGTGTAAATTGGAGAGGAGGAGGGGACCTGATTGAGGAATATGAGGGGCAACCAGGATATAATTTGGGAATAGCTTCCTGGTTGCAAAGGCACCTGTCGGTTCAGGGTAAGGGGTAAGAGGTTTATCGGAGATCTGAGGAGAAATCCGAAATACACTGCCTAATGGAATGATGGAGCACGGTCCACTCAAACATTTAAAGAGCGTCTGGTTGAGCACTCTTAATCATCAAGATATAGAAGACAATGAACCAAATGCCTATAAATGGGATTAGCGTGGATGAATACTTGATACTCAGCAGAGAGGTGTTGGGCTTGTTGTTGTGGTGCTGAATACTCCATAGTATTCATTTGTTGATTATCTATTGGGAGTAGTAATGTAGGATTAGTGTAAATGGGCAGCAGAGACTCAGTGGGCTGAAGGGCCTGTATCTGTGCCGTACCTCTCTGTGACTCTCAAGCTTATGTCAAACAAAGTGCACATCATCTGTTATCTCACATATCTCCCTGAATCTTGCCAGCGTGGCACAGTATTAACAAGCTTAGGGAAGCCAAATGAATTTGATGAGAAAATTAGATGATTAGATTGCCTCTTCCAATGTTTATTTAATGCAATTCTCTGACTAGGCTGGAACAATTTTAACATGAATCAGAGCAAAGGCAAATTCTCTTCCAATGTATTTATGCTGTAGTTCTTGGACTATTCACCAATGTGTCCTCCATTTCCCTCAGTTCTGCTCTCACCCAGAACAGACTTCCCCTAGTTCTCACCTTTCGTCCTACAGACCTCTGCATCTAACACATCATTCTTTACTTTAGTTTTTAGTTTAGAGATAAAGCACAGAAACAGCCTCTTCGGCCCACCGAGTCCATGCCGACCAGCGATCCCCGCACATTAACACTATCCTACACACACTAGGGGCAATTTACACTTATACCAAACCAATTAACCTACAAATCTCTTTGGAGTGTGGAAGGAAACCGGAGATCCCGGAGAATACCATGCAAGTCACAGGGAGAACGCACACAAACTCCATACACATAGCACCGTAGTCAGGATCAAACCCGGGTCTCTGTAAAGGCAGCAACTCTACCGCTACACCACGTCACTCCATCACTTCACCAACTTCATCGAGATCCCATCACCAGTCACATCTTCCCTCCCACTCCTTTTCTGCTTTCCACAGAGACAAATTTATCTGTGAGTCCCTGGTATGTCGTTTGTTTTTTGCAGTATATACTGTAATGTTTTCATTAATTTACCATATCAAACTGATTACCACGCAGTTTTATCACAGTAATCCTCATGAGGTCCTGACAGGTCAACAGCTTACCAAGCAATTTATTCTGCTTCACAACTAATAGCAAATGCAGTGACCAAATTGGTAACAAGCCAAGGTACACAAAAATGCTGGATAAACTCAGCGGGTGCAGCAGCATCTATGGAGCGAGGGAAATAGGCAACATTTCGGGCCGAAACCCTTCTTCAGACTGTATCTGTATTTGTATCTACCTACAATCCCAAATTATGGTCAATTTGCAATGGCTGAAGGTCTATTTAGGATATCATTCCAAGTCAGCACACACATACATACATAAAGTGGTAAAATCACCTCACTGAGTAAAACAGCTGGCATTGATATTGCCATCTAAGACACATTTGACAAGTACAAAAGGAATTTAAGTGTGAGATTTCTAATCTCACATTTCTGGGTTACACATTTTACTTTTCATTTATGAATCAACTTAATGTGCTCGATTAAATCTTGATATTAAAGCTTGATATTTAAAACAAAAAAAAATCCAAGGAATTAGGGCAGCACAGTGGTAGAGTTGCAGCCTCACATCCCAGAGACCTGGGTTTGAACCCGAGTCCGGGTTGCTGTCTGTATGGAGTTTGTACATTCTTCCTGTGACCACGTGGGTTTTCTCTGGGTGCTCTGGTTTACTCCCATATCTCGGTTAATTGGCTTCTGTATGATGGCACTAATGTGTGGTAGTGGATGTGTGAGTGGGATAACATAGAACTAGTGTGAACAGGTGATCGATTGCCAGTGGGCTGATGTGCCTGTTTCCATGCTGTACTTCTAATCTCTAAACTAAACTAAAATAAAAAAGAAATTGCAAGCAATACTTGGTTTTGTCATATTGCCAGCTCCGTTCCTTGTCAAACATATTTTTTATTTTACTATGTATCACTTCACAATTCCATAGGCATACTGTATATAAAACACTAATTATGTATAGGAAGGAACTGCAGATGCTGGTTTAAATCGAAGATGGACACAAAAGGCTGGAGTAACAGGCAGCATCTCTGGAGAGAAGGAATGGGTGACGTTTCAGGTCAAGACCCTTCTTCAGACTGGCTGTGCAGTGCTTTTTGGCCATGAAATTAACTACATAAACACCGTTTCCTTTTTTTAATGGATTAAATGGAGAATTTACACAAAACCTTGTCACTTCACGCCGTTACTGTAATTAGATTGTCAAATGGTTGTGAAAGACCAAGCTGACCGTGGAGAGTGAAGCAGGCCCTTGAAGAAATCTAATGCTGCCTGATTCCAATGTCAGCTTGGTTCACTTGGGCAAGATTAAAAATGTCTTGCATTCCTCATAACCTGAAACTGCTGTTGCCCGAGTAAGATTACAAACCAGAAAACACAATGGCTCATACTAACATACTGTGTATGCGTGTGGTACACCAGCTGCACAGCGGCTCAGAGGAAAGCGCTCCAGAGGGCCATTGACAACGCCCAGAGGATTGTCGGCTGCCCTCTCCTTACCTTGGAGGACTTACACAGTTCCCGCTGCACCAAAAAAACCCAGAATATCATAAAGGACATTTCCCACCCCGGACACTCCCTGTTTGAACTGTTGCCGTCAGGCAGACGGTACAGATCTACAAGGACAAGGACAAATAGACTAAAAAACAGTTTTTACCCCACTGCTATAAAAGCACTAAATGTAGCCGCCAAGGAACGCAGGGGCGATACAGACTAAGGGACTGTGGTAACTGTGAAATCGACAGAAGGATGGAGGGTTGGGTGTGTATGCGTGCTTTGTCCGTGATATTTATTTAGTTGTTTATCTTTATTATTTTACCGTGTATGTATCGTTAGCTTTAGAAATGTTTGAATGCTGCACTGACTGGCTGACATTTTAAATTTCGTTGTACATGGTCCATGTTACAATGACAATAAAGAAACTATTCTATTCATGTTTCTTTATTTGTCACATATGCAACTGCTCAGTGAAATTCTTATTGCATATATTACACATGCAGGGGGTGTCATTTTTGGCGCTGTTATTCAAAGTCTGGTCGATCCGCGCGCTCGTTGTATTGGAGCCGTTCCTGCAGACCGGGGATGCCTCTCGCAGCCGACCTTGAGGGCGCTGCAGACATTATCCCGGTTCACCCTCCTACCAGTCAGTAACTGTGATAGAAAGGAACTGCAGGTGGTTTATACCAACAATGGACACAATGTGCTGGAATAATTCAACAGGTCAAGTAGTATCTCAGGAGTAAAGGGATAGCTGACGTTTCAACTTGAGACCCTTCTTCACTCTCTGTCAACTCATGGATTGCTTGTGATCTAACTGCTCTCAATATTAAAGATGTTTTAAAGTCTCACAGTTTTGGCAGAACCTGCTACTATGACTCCAGCTTTGTCTTTTGTCAGGGGAGGTCTGGAGGGCAAAGTCTTCTGCTCTACATTACCTGAAGCCTCATCACCGCTGCGATCCTTTTGCCAGGGTTGAAGGTGTGAGGATCAGTGAGACCAATCCTCCACATCCATTGCTGGTAAGTGCAGGCAGGTGAGATCCACAGACTGTGACTCCGGGCAATGAGCCATATCCAAGAACTTGCTCTATGGGGAGCTGCCAGCATGAACCGGTGATGATAAACTAGCAAGTTGTGTGCACAGTTTCTGTTCACCTGGTTCTCACTAACTTTAGTTCAGTTCATTGCTTATCGATATTGTTTTATTCTTGAATTTGTGTTGTTGTGTTTGTAAGTCAGTTAAAACATCCACTATTAATTAGTTTCTTGCATCACTGTGTTAAAGATTTTTAGTTGCCAGCTAATTGTTGCTTTGATGAATTTAATTCATTGGTGAGTATCTGACCAGAAAGATTCATTTGTTGGGCTGCACAAATAATGTCTTAGAATTCCTGCAGCTTCTTTTAGCTGAATTGAACAATCGAAGTGCACCAGGACACCTGATGACTTCAAATAGCTTTTGTCTTTGCAAGTCAATATTACAGAAATATCCCTCCTCCCATCCTGATTCTCCGATTATTTTGACAATGTTCCTGATTAATTTTTACTGATTGTATGCCTCATTGTCATCTTCCCTTCAGCTAACAATCATCTATTCTATGTTGTCTTTGATCCTTATTTTCTCACCTTACCCATCCATATCTCTATGTCTCCCCCTCATTTCAGTCTGAAGAAGGGTCGATGGGCTGAGTTACATTTTGTGTCTATTTACAGTAATAATAAATCTAAAAAATACACAGTGTTGGAGTAACTCAGCAGGTCAGGCAACACCTCTAGAGACCATGGATAGGAGATGTTTCAGGTCCAGGCCCTTCCTGCCTGAGCTGCTGAGTTACTCCAGCCCTTTGTGTCCCTTTTGTTTCAGTTCCTTGTTTCTAAATAATAAATCTAAGTTTGAATTAAAAAAATCTACATCATATCATTATACACTCAATACCAACTGGGTTTTCAGAATGTAGATAATAAAAAATTTGAGGCTACACTATATTGCGTGTCAAAAGAGTTAAAATCTGATAAGAAGTTTCAGTGAAAACAACAGACTGGAATACATCCATTTAGAGTCACAGAGTGTCATGCAGAGTGGAAACAAGGCCTTCGGCCAAACTTGCCCACACCGGCCAACATATCCCAGCTACACTAATCCCATGTGACCGCATTTGGCCCACATCCCTCCAAACCTGTCTTATCCATGTCAATTTGACACTAGTTTCATCTGGAACTCCAGTCTCCAAAATTGCCTCATGACTATTAATTAGAGCTACCCTCAGGGCTAATGCTGCAACAAGAGCATCAGTCTTTTAAATGTTCGGCCAATTTAGCTCCAAGTTAATGATTAAATGATGCCTTGCGTATTCTGTGGCCTACATTAACATAAATGCCTCAAAACATTTGGTGTGGAGCAGCAGGGGCGGCACGGTGGTGCAGCGGTAGAGTTGCTCCCTTACAGTGTTTGCAATGCCGGAGACCCGGATTCAATCCCGACTACGGGTGCTGTCTGTACGGAATTTGTACATTCTCCCCTGCGTGGGTTTTTTTCAGAGATCTTCAGTTTCCTCCCACACTCCAAAAACATCCAGGTATGTAGGTTATTTGGCCGTGTATATCTAGATTTTCCCTAGTGTGTGTAGCATAGTGTTAATGAGCAGGGATCGAGGGTCGACCTGGACTAGGTGGGCCGAAGAGCCTGTTTCCATGCTGTACCTCTAAATTAAACTAAACTAAACCATTTTCCCACAGCACTAATGCCTACTCTGATCTCCTGCAAACATATGTGAAATAGAAAAAAGGAAATGAGAGGGAGCACGATGATGGTTTGCACAGAGAACTGTGGCTTAAAACAGGATTTGTTTAGTTTCCCAAGGACAGTCACAAAAAGTTGGAGTAACTCTGGAGAAAAGGAATAGCTGTCATGTTGTTCACTCTGGTCATTAAGAAAGGCATCAGATCTAGACCATAGAAGAGTACATCACAGAAACGGGCTGTGTTGAACATCATCCCTAGTTAAACTGGTCTCATCTGCCTGTACTCCCTGTAATCCGTTTACTCCCTGCATGAACATAAAATGCTGGAGTAACTCAACGGGACAGGCAACATCTCTGGAGAGACCCTTCGGGTCGAGACCCTTCTTCAGACTGATGTCTGAACCAGATTCTTCAGTCTGAAGAAGGGTCTCGACCCGAAACATCACACATTCCTTCTCTTCAGAGATGCTGCCTGACCTGTTGAGTTACTCCAGCAGTTTCTCCTTCTTTTGGGAAATCCTTGGATGTGCTAAAGTGAAGCACACACAGAAGTGTGCCAGACAGTATTTCATTGGGTGCTGCTTGGCCCATGATTTCTAACAGGATCTCGTTAAAAGAACTTTTCCATTATTTACTCCTAATCTATAACATGTCATAACACGTCCAATTTGCCTTGAGCAAAGCTACAGGAAAAAATGCTAATTTCAATTTTGGTAATATGGTATTTTACTCAGGTACTGCATTTTTTTAACTGAACAGATAAAATGACACTCCATCTGCTCACTTCAGAGGGTGCAGAAGATTTTAAGGCACTGTTTCATATTAGAGTCGGGTGCTGCCAGTAGTTTCCAGTCTCTTAAATTAAAACCTTTAGAAGTACAGACCAACTGGTCAGTGTTGCCTCACTGATTATGGGAGCTTACTCTCAGTAAATTGGCTGCCAGGTGTACAAAGTTGCAAGAGTGACTTTACTTCAAAGGATGTGCATCATGTGTGACAGAATGTCATGGCATTATACAGTAATCCTGCATGGAAACAGACCATGTGGCCTAAATCATCTACACCATCTTGTGGGTATCTTCCCATATTAAACCCTGTAGTTCTGCTCTACCTAATACTAACACACATATGTTACACACCACTCGGATCTATAATCCAGTCCGGGTTTTACCATACAGTCACCATATATTACTAACGCTTCCAGCACTAGAGGTTAGTCGGGGTGTAGTCACAGTGGTGACAACATTCCTGCTCGCCGGACCTGGAGCACCTGACAATCTCATGCCGCCCATTCTACCTTCCCCGGGAGTTCGGCTCAGTGATCGTCACAGCCGTCTACATTCCACCGCAGGCGGACACCGACGTGGCACTATCGGCCCTACACGATGTGCTATGTCGACATCAAAACAAGTACCCGGATGCGGCTATGGTGGTGGCTGGAGATTTTAATAAATCAAATCTCAAGAAGGTCATGCCGAACTTCTACCAACACATCACGTGTGCCACCAGGGGGGAGAGAACTTTGGACCACTGCTACACACCGTTCAGGAAAGGCTACAAGGCCGTTTCACTCCCTCCCCTAGGAAAATCTGACCACGCTGCTATTTTCCTGTTGCCGGAGTATAAACAGAGGATAGTTCGGGAAGCGGTAGAGACGAGGGACGTAAAGCGGTGGTCCGACCAGTCAGAGGCCATGCTGCAGGATGCACTGAGTGATGTCGACTGGAATATGTTCGAAGCAAGTTCCAGTGACGTCAGTGAGTTCGCGGAAGCAGTCACGGACTTCATCGCAACAATAACCGACAACATCGTCCCCACGGTAAGGGTAAGCACCTTTCCGAACCAAAAACCGTGGGTAGACAGGTCTGTTCGTGTGGCCTTGAATGCTCGTACCGCTGCCTACAACTCGGGCTTGGCATCAGGAAACATGGACGTCTACAAGGCAGAGTCCTACCGACTGCGAAGGGCGGTGAAGGACGCAAAGAGAAGGTACAGGGACAAGATGGAGTTACACATGGAGCAGCAGGAGACCAGAAACCTGTGGCAGGGGCTACGGATTGTAACCAACTACCGAAGCACCCCTCCCTCACCCGCATGTGCCAGCACCTCCCTAGCTGACGACCTGAACTCCTTCTACGCTCGTTTCGAGAGGGGCAACACCACTCCAGGTCTGCCGACTATTGACAATACCGACAGCGGGCTGGCTACCGAAGCTGAAGGGAGGAATATGCACACATTCTCGCTGTCCGAGCACGACGTGAGGAGAGCACTGACACGGGTGAACATGAGGAAAGCTGCAGGCCCCGATGGCATCTCGGGGCGAGTACTCAAGTCCTGTGCTACGCAGCTAGCTCCGGTGCTCACTACAATATTCAACCTCTCCCTGGACAAGTCCGTGGTCCCTGCCTGCTTCAAAAAATCCATCATTGTACCGGTACCAAAAAATGCCTCCCCAGCCTGCCTGAATGACTACCGTCCGGTGGCCCTTACCTCGGTAGTCATGAAATGCTTTGAGAGGCTGGTGAAGAATCACATCTGCGCCTTCCTCCCTCGGAACATGGACCCGTTGCAGTTTGCATACCGTCCGAACAGGTCCACGGACGATGCAGTCTCCCAGGTCTTGCACACCGCTCTCTCCCATCTGGACAGCCAGAAGGGGGGCTACGTGAGGATGCTGTTCATAGACTACAGTTCAGCCTTCAACACGATAGTCCCCACCAGACTGGCCGGGAAGCTACTGGAATTGGGGCTCAACACCTCCCTGTGTGCCTGGGTCCTGGACTTTCTCACCGCCAGGCCCCAGGTAGTCAAGATGGGAGGGAATACATCGAAGTCCCTCACCCTGAGCACAGGATCGCCCCAGGGTTGCGTCCTCAGCCCCCTATTGTACTCCCTGTACACACATGACTGTGTGGCTAGGTTCAGCTCCAATTCAATAATTAAGTTTGCTGATGACACTGTGGTGGTGGGCCTGATCTCAGACAATGATGAGAAGGCCTACCGGGAGGAGGTGGCTGATCTAGCACTCTGGTGCCAGGAGAACAGCCTCCTCTTGAACATCAAAAAAACGAAGGAGCTGATCATGGACTTTAGGAGGGCACATCATCCGAGGACGTACACTCCATTGAGTATAAATGGGGATCCTGTGGATAGGGTGAGCTGTTTTAAATATCTGGGAGTCCGCATCGCTGAGGATATGACATGGTCATCACACGTCTCAGCACTGGTGAGTAAGGCAAGGCAGCGCCTTTACCACCTCAGGCAATTGAGGAAATTCAGAGTGTCTCCGAGGATCCTACAGTGCTTCTACGCAGCGGCGGTGGAAAGCATCTTGTCCGGGAACATTACCATCTGGTTAGGGAATTGCTCTGCCAAGGACAAGAAGGCTCTGCAGAGAGTAGTGCGTTCGGCCGAACGCACTATGGGAACTTCACTCACCCCCCTGCAGGAACTATACAACAGGAGGTGCAACTCCAGAGCAAACAAAATCATGAGAGACCTCTTCCACCCCTGCAACGGACTGTTCCAGCCGCTACGGTCAGGCAAACGCCTCCGTTGCCATGCAGTGAGAACGGAGAGGTTGAGAAGGAGTTTCTTCCCAGAGGCAATTCGGACTGTAAACGCCTTTCTCACCAGGGACTAACTCTACAGAACGTTTTTCCTACTATTATTTATTAAGTAAAATAATATGTGTGTTATGATTGTGTTTATAATTTGTTTGGTTGTTTTGTTGTTTGTCTTTTGCACAAAAGTCCGCGAGCATTGCCACTTTCATTTCACTGCACATCTCGTATGTGTATGTGACAAATAAACTTGACTTGACTTGACTTGACATGCAGTATAACTGTATAATATGCTAATTAACATGTTGGATTATTGCTTGGAGTTTTTGTTAATAGCTCTACAAACCCATCTCCCCGCACTTGGTCCACAGCTCCCCATGCTTACGTGACTCAAATAGTCATCCGCACATTTAAAATAGTTGGTTAGATTTGTTTATTGTCATGTGTATTCAGGTACAGTGAAAGGATTTTTCTTGCATGCTAACCAGTCAGAACACCATCAAACGCTACAGTATTTACAGTATCCTCGTGCTTTTAGTCTCCCCACATTCCCATAGATTCCACCATTCACTTACACTTGTAGGGACAATTACATAGGCTAATTGACCCAACAAGACACATGTCTATAGGATGGGGGGGGGGGGGGGGGCGGCAACTGGGGGGAGAGCTGGATCTCATCCAGAACATTCCCAACTTTACATCTCAATCTCCATAGTTGAGAGTTCTCCACTTTTACTGGTAAGCAAAATATTGTTAAAAATCAATGCCTCCAGCACGTTGCCAAGTAATTGCTGATGGGTATTAAAGGGGCATTAAGAGACAAAAGACAGCTAGAGAGATTTGATGAAATTGACCTTGAGGCCTTAATAGATGAGGGCATACCTGAAAATTGTGTAGCAATTAAATGAAGGATTCTTCAAGTGGGGGGTTATAATTTTAGGTATTTTGAGTCTCCTGATGTGCTGAGCAGTCCCCTGTCCATTAAACCAGAGATTGGATAATATGCTTTCTCTTCACTCAGTTCTGCAGGTCATGAATTTCAATGTTATTCAATTACTGAAATCGGCAGTGTGAATGCTGTGTTCTTTCAATTAATGTCGCTGGAATCAATATAAAGTTCCAACTTTTCATCCCGCTTTCTTCAGTGCGGTGATGAGTAAGTGGATTTCAATTTTGTTATTCCAACCAGAGTAATGAAGTTTCCAGAGATATTGGTTCACTTGACTATGCAGAGGATTCACAGCAGCAGTACAGTATATGTTTACTGAATAGGCTCATTCTCTCCTCATTTAAATTTGTCAGTAACGGACTGACTGCTACTTGCTTAGTTTTGTGGTGCAGTTAAGAACAATGAGGCTGGTCTCTTCATGCAAAGAAAAGGGCTATGTTGACTCGGCAAAGCACTGCCAACTGCAGTGAAGGATAGTTAGAGAGAGAGATGGAGAGAGAGAGAGAGGGGGAGGGGGAGAGAGGGGGAGAGGGAGGGAGGGGAGAGGGGGAGAGAGAGAGGGGGAGAGGGGGAGGGGGAGAGGGGGAGGGAGAGGGAGAGGGAGATGGACAGAGTGAGAGGTGGAGAGGTAGTCAGAGAGGGGAGGGGAGAGGGAGAGGGAGAGGGAGAGGAGAGGAGGGAGAGGGGGAGAGGGAGAGGGAGAGGGAGAGGGAGAGGGAGAGGGAGAGGGAGAGGGAGAGAGAGAGAATAAACATTAATAGAGAAAATATCTATGCTAAAATTTGTATGACACAAGGCTGATACTATACATAGACACAAAATGTTGAAGTAACTCAGCAGGTCAGGCAGCATCTCTGGGGAAAGGGCATAGGTGACGTTTTAGGTCAGAACCATTCTTCAGCCTAACAGGTTGAACAAGGATTCTGAACTGAAACGTCGCACATTCCTTTTCTTCAGAGATGCTGCCTGACCCGTTGAGTTACTCCAACTGTTTGTGTCTATCTTCAGTATAAACCATCACCTGCAGTTCCTACTCATTCTGTGCACTGTCACACTGCTGAATAGCTGTCAAAAGGAAATCAACTTGAGAAAAAGTGACTGAAGCATGTTGATTATATCAGTTCGCAGTGTGCTTTGAGAGTTAGCTTAAACTCAGTCAACAGCAAACATGGGCATACATCATACTATTGGTCATTATTAAAACAAAGGCCAATGTGAAGTGTTAACCCTCCATTCCAGTCTGCCAGTCAACCAGTTTCCAAACTGCTCAATAAACTTCATAGAACATAGAACACTACAGCACAAGAACAGACCCTTCAGCCCTCAATATCTGTGCCAAACATAACATCAACACCATCTTTCATCAACCTGTGTATAATCGATATCTCTCCATTTCCTACGTAATCATGTGCCTACCCAAATGCCTCCCTATCATATCTACCACAACCACCAATCCTAGCAGCATGTTCCAGGCATTCACCACCCTCTGGGTAAAAAAACTTGGCCCGCACATATCCTATAAACTTTGCCCCTCTCACGCTAAAGCAATGCCCTCTAGTATTTGGCTTTACCATCCTGGAATAAAGGTTCAGACTCTCTATCCTATCTATGCTTCTCAGAATTATATATACTTCTATCAGGTCTCCCCTCACTCTTTGGTGCTCCAGAGAAAACAATCCAAATCAGTCCAACCAACCTCTCTCCCTTATCTATTAACCCCAATATTCTGGTAAATCCCTTCTGCGCCCTTCCCAAAGCCCCCACATTTGGACTGTAATGAGACAACCAGAACTGCACTCAATATTCCAAATGTAGCTAAATCAAAGTGCTATGAAGCTGCATCATGACTTCCTGACCCATACGCTCAATGCTCTGACAGGTGAAGGTAAGCATACCAATATGCCTTCTTAACCACTCTATCAATTTCTATTGCCACTTTCAGGGAGTTTTGGGTTCTTCAATTCATCAAAAAAATAATTTTAGCTTTAATATGAAGCCTTAAACAATGTCTTCTGGATGTCTTCAGAAATTTGATCCTTTGACATCCCTTGTTTTGTTTGGCTCTAATAATTACTGTCTCAAACCTGGACTGTTCTTTAAACATTACTCTAATTATTATAAATGTATCTATGTGCGCTCAGACCTTCATTATAGATGCCAGTAACTTCCACGCACCAGATGTTCATTTAACATTTTACAATTCTCTGGTTTCTCTCCCACACATTTCTTAAATAATAAATAGATTTGCAATCTAAAGGGACGACGACTGAATTGAGAGAGCTCTGGAAGTTTATGGCCGAGGCATAATTTCTTCCACTAGTTCGTTAAAAAAATATAAGGTTTGGGAATTGTCAGTCATTAATCCAAATATCAATGGCAATCCTGTTAATGTTGGTTCATTATTTAATTTCTCAGGAAAGTCATATGCCTCGGTTTTTTTTCCCCACTTACTGTGAACATCGACACATATTCACATATTTCCTTACTTCCATTGGAAAGTTGGTTGCCGCAGTTGTTACAGGTCACAGAACAGCCCCAGGGCACTGAGGATAGAACCACAGACCCAGAGGATGGTTACAGCATTGTTCAACCCCAACCTTATGTAAGATCAAAGCAGCCAGACTTCTTCACTGTGTAGGAAGGAACTGTAGATGCTGGTTTAAACTGAAGATAGACACAAAAATCTGGAGTAACTCAGCGGGACAGGCAGCATCTCTGGAGAGAAGGAATGGGTGACATTTCGGGTCGAGATGCTTCTTCAGACTGGATAGAGATAAGGGAAATGTGAGATATAGACGATGATATAGAGAGATATATAGAACAACGAGTGAAAGATATGCAAAAATGTAATGATGATAAAGGAAACAGGCTGTTTGTTGAGCGAAAACAAGAAGCTACTGTGACTTGGGTGGGGGAGGGATAGAGAGAGAGGGAATGATGGGCTGCCTGAAGTTAGATAAATCAATATTCATGCCACTGGCTGTAAGCTGCCCAAGGGAAATATGAGATTTCAAAGTTCAGGAGACTCCTTGTAGACATGCCGAATCTTCTAGACGGCTAAGAAAATGAATATAACAATGTACAATCTTGACCACTGCATCAGTGTGAAGGAACCAGGTTAGTTTGCTGCGATGCCTAACAGTTTGAAGAGGTCAGCCATCTCCTTCAGCAGTTTACCAGTTATGCCAGGGAATCTTAATTCTAATTCCATACCATCTTGAACCCAATCCTCTAATGCAGTAATTTCTTTGGATTCTGAGATTTATTTTAATTGTTCCTGTGCATTTAAATGTTTGTTTCTTTTAGATGTTATTTTAAAGTCAATTTTATTTTTACTTTAGTTTAGAGATACAATGTGGGAACAGGCCTTTCAGCCGACTGAGTCTCCACCAACCAACAATCACCCCATACACTAGTTCTATCCTGCACTCCAGGGACAATTTACAGAAGCCAATTAACCTACAAACCTGCATGTCTTTGGAATGTGGAAGGAAACTGGAACACACAGAGAAAACCCATTTGGTCACAGGGAGAACGTACCAACTCCGTACAGACAGCACCCATAGTCAGAATTGAACCCGGGTCTCTGGCGCTGCAAGGCAGCAACTCCACCACTGCAGTACAGTGCTGCACAATTTTTTATTGTTCTTACAGCTTTGATGTCAAATATTTCTGAGGCTGTTTTGTGATCTGTAAAAACTGATGCAGTCAGCTTTGCGTGTGGAAATAAATAAATAAGGAACTGGAATATGCCAATGTTCACAGTCACGGGGAAAAAAAATCAAGAATCAGCAAAATTGTTTCAGCTGATGGCCTTATGCAATGGACTGCAATAGTAAAGCTAGCTCACACTTCAACTCAAGGACTATGAGCAGGAAATTCAAAAGCATTTCTCTGGACATCTGCAACAGACATAGTCAACAAGCTCAGTTAGGGCACCTCTGTCAGTCTGCACTGCTATATTTATTTATTTATTTATTTATTTGCACATTAGTTTAATTTAATTTTGGATTTAATATATGTACATGATTTAACTTAGATATGAGATGAATTTATCATGATTTCATGTTAATTTATAACTAATTTGCCTTAATCATTTTTATTTATTTATTTCAGTATCCCCTCTTCTTATTAAGTTTTCATTTATGCCAAGTTGTTACGTAAAGCATTTGGCAGCACTTTATTTTGGCATTGCTACTGAATTTATTGATATCCCTTGTGATTAAAGTTAATTACTAAATGTATCTGTGTTCATATGTATCATAGCCTCTGCCTTGCATTGTTAAACACTTCCTTTGCCCTTCACTAAATTCTCACTTCAATAATTTATTTTAACTTACATTGAGGCCCAGCCAAGCACAAACTCATTGCTTATTTCCCTTGGTTGGTTCTGTGACCTGTGGAATTGAGGAAGAAGTATTCCCGAAGAACTATTTGTTAAGAATACTTTATTTAGATAGAACATTATTTTCAGGGAGAGACACAAGGAACTACAGATGCTGGAATATTGCATAGAACACAAAGTGCTGAAGTAATTTAACAGGTCAAGCAGTATCTGTGGAGGTCATGGACAGGTGGCTATTTGGGTCAGGAATCTTAAGTCTAGTTTACTTTAGTTTAGAGATACAGCATAGTAACCGGCCCTTTGACCCACCGGTTCCGCACCAACCAGCGATCCCTGCACATTGACACTATCCTACACACACTCGGGACAATTCCCAATGACAGCAAACCAATTAACCCGCAAACTTGTACGTCTTTGGAGTGTGGGAGGAAACCGGAGCGCCCAAAGAAAACGTACGCAAGTGACGGGGAGAACGTACAAACTCCATACAGACAGCACCCCTAGTCTGGATTAAACCTGGGTCTCTGGCACTGTAATTCCCCTGTCCCACTTAGGAAACCTGAATGGAAACCTCTGGAGACTTTGCACCCCACCCAAGGTTTCCGTGTAGTTCCCGGAGGTTTTTGTCAGTCTCCCTACCTGCAACCTCCGGCAACCACCTGCAACCTCCGGGAACCGCACGGAAACCTTGGGTGGGGCGCAGAGGTTTCCGTGAGGTTCCCGGAGGTTGCAGGTCTCCAGAGGTTTCCGTTCAGGTTTCCTAAGTGGGACAGGGGCATTAGGCAGCAACTCTACTGCTGTGCCACCAAGTCGCCCTTCTGAAGAAGAATACCGTCCCAAAACGCTGCCTATTATTTTTCTCCAGAGATGCTGCCTGACCTGATGAATTTCTCTAGCATTTTGTGTTCTGCATAATCTGTTCAGGATGTGCGAATGCCCTTCACAGTGAAATAAATATTTTTTTAAGTACTGGGACTATTATAATTTAGGATAAAGTTGATTCAATTGGGGCCCAGAGTCCTTCCACATGCCTGAGAAGAAGGAATACACTGAATGGCCCTCAGTTCTGCTCTACCTTTCAACACGATCATGGTTAAATTGCTCATAACCCATTGCTGCATTCCCATCTCTCCTCATAACCTTGACCCTCCTTTGGGTTTTCAGAAGGCTTCACACCTCTGCTCAAAAATAATCAAAATCTCTGCTACTAATGAATTTGTAAAACCTCCAAGGATTTATAATCTTCTGAGCAAAGCAAAATGCCTCATCTCTGATTCAAATCACTCATCCCTCATTACGAAATAGAGTTCTTTCATTTTAATTTTTACCACAAGAACAAACATCTTCTCTGTACCTATCCCGTCAAGACCCATCAAGATCTTGTATGTTTCAATCACATCATTTCCCATTCCAAACTCCAGTGGACACGAGCCTTTCAATCTTTCCTCTGATGAACTGACAAACCTGTACATCTTTGGAGTGTGGGAGGCAACCAGAGATCCCGGAGAAAACCCACGAAGGTCACGGCAAGAATGTACAAACTCCATACAGACAGCGCCCGTAGTCAGGATCGAACCTGAGAGTCAGCAATTCTATGGCTGTGCCACCGTGTCGTTTTAACTTGGTCATAAAGGCCATGCTCCATACCTGAACAAGTGTCTTTTAAATGTTGTTGTTGTACGACTTCCTCGCGCACTCATTCAATAAACATCGTGTGATGTTGCTTTTTTCACTAGTTCCTATTAAACCTTGGCCCTATCACCTAAACCTCTGCCCACAAGTTCTTGATTCCCCAAACGTGGGAAAAAAGATTGTGTGCATTTGGCTTTTCAATGTCCCTCATGTTATACACCACTATAAGATCACCCCTCAGTTTCCTACTCTCCAAGGAATAAAGTCCCAGCCTACCCGACCTCTCCCTATAACGCAGTCTCTCGAGTCCCGGCAACACATTACCCACATTAGTCAGGAAATGGCGTTAGGTAAACTGTTGGGACTGAAGGCAGATACATTTCCGGGGGCTGAAAGTCTGCATCCCAGAGTACTCAAGGAAGTGGCCCTAGAAATTGTGGATGCATTGGTGATCATTTTCTAATACTCTATCGATTCTGGATCAGTTCCTGTGTAACTCAACTTTTTAAGAACGGAGGGAGAGACAAAACGGAATTATGGACAGTTAGCCTTATATTGGTAGTGGGAAAATGCTTGAGTCGATTATTAAAGATGTAATAGCAGCGCATTTGGAAAGCAGTGACAGGATCGGTCAAAGTCAGCATGGATTTATGAAGGGGAAATCATGCTTGGCTAATCTTCTGGAATTTTTTTGAGGATGTAACAAATAGAATGGATAAGGGAGGGCCAGTGGATGTGGTGTATCTGGACTTTCAAAAAGCCTTTGACAAGGTCCAACACAAGACATTAGTGTGTAAACTTAGAGCACATGGGTATTGACATGGATAGAAAACTGGTTGGCAGACAGGAAACAAAGAGTAGGAATTAATGGGTCCTTTTCAGAATGGCAGTCAGTGATTAGTGGGGTGCCGCAAACGCTGGAACCCCAGTTATTTGCAATATATATTAACGATTTAGACGAGGGAATTAAATGTAACATCTCCAATTTTGCGGATGCCACAAAGCTAGGTGGCAGTATGAGCTGAGAGGAGGATGCTATGAGGCTGCAGGGTGACTTGGATAGGTTGGGTGAGTGGGCAGATGCATGGCAGATGAAGTATGTGGATAATTGTGACGTCATCCACTTTGGTGGCAAGAACAGGAAGGACATGGTGTCAGATTAGGAAAAGGGGAGGGGCAACAATTATCGAAATGGTGTCAGATTAGGAAAAGGGGAGGGGCAACAAGACCTGTGTGTGCTTGTACATCAGTCACTGAAAGTAAGCATGCAGGTACAGCAGGCAGTGAAGAAAGCTAATGACATGTTGGTTTTCATTGCGAGAGGATTTGAGTTTAGGAGCAAGGAGGTCCTACTGCAGTTGCACAGGGCCCTGGTGAGACTGTACCTGGTGTATTCTGTGTAGTTTTGGTCTTCTAATTTGAGGAAGGACATTATTGCTATTGAGGGAGTGCAGCGTAAGTTCGTCAGGTTAATTCCCGGGATGGTTAGGCTAACATATGATGAAAGAATGGGTTGACTGGGCTTGTATTCACTGGAATTTAGAAGGATGAGAAGGGATCTTATAAAAACATGAAATTCTTAAAGGATTAGACAGACTAGATGCAGAAAAAATATTCCCGATGTTGGGGGAGTCCAGAACCAGGGGTCACAGTTTAAGAATAAGTGGTAGGCCATTTAGAACTGAGATGAAGACAAACTTTTTCACCCAGAGAGTTGTGAAACTGTGGAATTCTCTGCCACAGAAGGCAGTGGAGGCCAATTCACTGGATGTTTTCAAGAGAGAGTTAGATTTAGTTCTTATGGTTAAATGAATCAAGGGATATAGGGAAGAGGCAGAAATGGGGTACTGATTTAGCTTGATCAGCAACGATCATATTGAATG
The DNA here is from genome assembly GCF_028641065.1 of Leucoraja erinaceus. Taxonomy (NCBI): domain Eukaryota; kingdom Metazoa; phylum Chordata; class Chondrichthyes; order Rajiformes; family Rajidae; genus Leucoraja; species Leucoraja erinaceus. The sequence goes on from NC_073408.1 coordinate 17,123,537, forward strand.
GCGGTGCTGGTTCGAAGGGCCAAATGGCCTACTCCTGCACCTATTTCCTATGTTTCTATGTTTCAAACATCCCTGTAAATCTTTCCTGCGCTCCTTTCAGCTTGATTCCATCATTTCTATACCAAGTAAATATGAAGTTTCCAAATGGCAAAGAACTGTTGAACAGAGCCATCCCTCTGACAATTGAGATAGGAACTGTGGTTAAGTAATTAATTAAACTCTATTGCTTGGGTGAGATGAATCACCCCACTCTGTAGCGGATGGTAGAGTTACTGCCTCACAGCACCAGAGACTCTGATTTGATCTTGACTACGGGTGCTGTCTAACAGTTTGCAATTTCTCCCTGTGGTTGCTTGGGTTTTCTCAGGGTGATTTGTAAAATGACTTCTAATTTTACAATACATTTTTGCTTCCGCTGTTCCAAGACTGGCTACGCACGATACATTACAGTGAAACTCTTTTGTAAAGTTGCATTTTATTAATTGCCAATTAATATGCCAAAGATAGTTAACCTTAGTAATTACGATTTAAGTGTGTGTTTAACAACATGATAATTGTTACTAGCTGTCAACTTTTCTTTAACATTTCCAATGCTCTTTCTCTCTCGTTTAATCCACTGCATCTTATTGCATCTCCTTCTGCACACTATTTGACATTGACTTCACTCATGCTAATTCATCATCTGGACTTTAAAATCCATTGCTGATGAAGGCCTAAGATTCCACGTTTCTTCCAATGCGTCATTACCACATCGAGCTTTGCGGAAAGGAACCTTAAATGGCCGGGTAATGCCAGTTAATAAGTTTCTGACGCCTACCCTACTAACATCTGGTCCAGTAACTCTAACCCCATGGTGCTCAGTCATCTCCATAAAACCATAGAAGCAGGATTAGGCCATTCGGCCCATCAAGTCTACAACAACATTCTATCATGATTGATCTAATTTATTTTCTCAACATCGTTCTCCTGCCTTCATAAGACCATAAGAAGTCATGGTGTTCCCTCTTGACCTGGGTTTCAATCCTGACCTCAAATTAGGCCTTAGTAGGGTTTGTACTTACTGCTCGTGACTGTGATGGTTTCCTTTGGGTGTTCTGCTTTCCTTCTGTACCTCAAAGACATGCTGGCAGGTTAATTGGCCTCTATAAGGTAAGTGGTTAAAGAATCAAAGAGGAATTGATGGACATGTGAAAGAGAGTATGCAAAAAAAGGGAAATGTGACATGACATTGCTCTGCTGGGAGCTGCCATGCACAGAATGTGTTCAAAGGACTTCTTCAGAGTCATATGAAGTAAACTAACACACTCCTGAGTCTGAAGAAGGGCCCTCAACCAAAACGTCACCTATCCATGTTCTTCAGAGATGCTGCTTGACCCGCTGAGTTACTCCAGCACTCTTGGTCTTTTATTTTATCTGTAGTTCCTTGTTTCTTATAGACAATGACCAGGCTCGGTCTAACAGGCTATCTACCCTGAAGACAGGCTCTCTACTCTAAATGCTGATCAAAAGTTGAATAGTGCAAACATTTCAAGAAAATTCTTGACTAACAGGTAACATCTTCACATTTACTTCTGGGAATCTCTGACCCACGACCACTCAGAACAGAGAAGGAGCATTGATGATGGCAGCAAAAACTTTAATGTCTCCAAGTAAGCCCAGTGACAATGGTGGAAGGAGTTCACAATTTCCACGGTGTCCAGATGCTCACCTCTCAAGCATTGAGCAGTTCCTGCCCATCTGAGATAGTGTTTCGTAGCTCCAACACCAACCATCTGAGAGTTCTTACAACAGCAATGGAAGGTAATCACCCTTGACTCTTGAAGGAGTATTTAGAAAGAATAAAAATTAATTGTCATTGAAGAGAACAAAGCCTTAAGTTTTGAGGAATTAGACGGGTAAAACCAGTGGAGCTATAAATCAACAGTCAGCATCATGACAAGCACTCTGAATGTTTAATTGGAAGAAGGATCACCATTTATAGTAGCTGCCTTTCCCTGCCAGACCCAACATCAATCACTCGTACCAATCCTTTCTACATTAACTATAACGATTTGGACACAAAATGCTGGAATAACTCAACGAGTCAGGCAGCATCTCTGAAGGAAATGGATAGATGACGTTTCAGGTCAGGAACGAAGGGCACGAAGATAGACTTTGAACAACTCATTAGAGATGCTGTCTGACCTGCTGATGTTACTCCAGCATTTTATACCCTTTTATTGTAAACCAGCATCTGCAGCACCTTGTTTCTATAACTAAAATGATTTAACTTTTCATTTGAGGAGTTCAACGGGCAACTTCCTGAAGATTATTTTTGATCTGAATCACACTGACTACTGCCTTAATATTCCTAGTGGTTTGAGTGTGACCTCGAATTGTATGCTCACGTTTGATTTGCTCAGAAAGTTGTCCTTCACTGTTAGTACTGAACATTATTTGCGTCTTCTATTCAACTTTTCTTCAATTCAGTTCAGAAGCAGCACAGTGCGACACAGCAGCACAGTGGTATAGTTGCTTCCTTACCCGGGCTTGGACCTGATTACGGGTGCTGTCTGTATGGAGTTTGTACGTTCTCCCCGTGACCGCGTGTATTTTGTCTAGGTGCTCTAGTTTTCTCCCACACGCCAAGGACGTAAAAGTATGTTGGTTAAATGGGACGTGGTAATATTGTAAATTGTCTCTAGTGCAGTTTAGTTTAGAGGTACAGCATAGAAACAGGTCCTTCGGTTAACCGGGTCTGCACCAACCAGTGTTCCTACACATACTAGGGACAATTTACATTTAAACCAAGCCAATTAGCCTGCAAACCTGTACGCCTTTGGAGTGGAGGGGAGGGATGGGTGGGGGAGGGGAGCATCCATTGAGGAGGAGGAGGGGGGCGAGAGAGATGTGGGGGGGAGAGAGGGGGGAGCTGGGGGAGGACTCAGGGGGGAGAGGGGGCTCTAAAGGGAGATAAAGAGACTAGAGGGGGGGATAGAGGGCAGGGGCTTACACCTATTGTCCTCTAGTTCCTAATGAAGATGTACAGGGGGAGAGAGAGGGTGTGCAAGTGAGACCCGGGGGGTGAGATGCGGGGGAGGGGGAGAGGTGGGGTCAGCAGGGAGGTGATTAGGAGGGTGGAGGGGGGGGGAAGGGGGGGGTAGGGGACAGTGTGTGGAGGGAAGAGGGGAGAGAACAGAGGGGGAGGGAGTGGGTGGGGGAGGGGATGGGGGGGAAAGGTGGGGAAGGGGGAGGAGGAGAGAGGGTGAAAAGAGGGGAGGAGGGGGGAGAGGGAGAGGTGGGGGGGGGGAGGGGGGGGGAGGGGAGGGGGGAGGGGGGGGGAGAGGGGGGGGAGGAGGAGGAGGGGAGAGAGAGGAGGGGGGGAGGGGGGGAGGAGGGAGAGGGGGGGGAGGAGAGACAGGGGAGAGGGGGGGGGGTGAGATGAGGGAGGGGGAGAGGGGAGGGAGGATGGAGAGGAGGGAGGGGGGGAGGGGGAGGGGAGGGAGGGGAGATGGAGGGGAGGAAAAAGAGGGGAGGGGAGAGGGAGTGGTGGAGGGGGGAGAGGAGAGGGGGAGGAGGGGGAGGGGTGAGAGGAGAGGGGGGGGAGGAGAGGGGGTGGGGAGAGGAGAGAGGGGGGGTGGGGAGAGAGAGGGGGAGAGAGAGAGAGAAAGAGAGAGTGCCTTTTTAATTCAACCCAAACAACCATTTGCAGGCAGTGCTTTTTTATTTCAAACTAACTATATTTTCATTTTCAAACCAAATTAAGGGTACTCACAGTGCCGTAGACATTTGTTCGGTGTCATTCAGAGCTCAGTGTGACAGAGACTAATTGACAGAGCTCCAGCTTGCAGACTAATTGAGGCACACCACTTCCTGGTTTTATAGTCCCTCCCCCTGCCGCCAGCGGGGGCAGCAGAGAGAATGGGGAATTTTGTAAAACATTAATATCTCTGTCATTTTTAATCGACGGGAAAAATCTTCGGCACTCATATGGCAGAGGGGGAGCTCTGAGTGAGGTGGCCAAAAATGACGGCCGTAGGTGGCGGCGTTCTGTCGGAAATCGCAGCACAGATGGCCAAAACCGGTCAAGAACAGACTTTTAGTAATATAGATAGATATTATAAATCCCATCTGAGACTTGGTCTTTGGCACCAGAATGATTTTGCCATATTTCCAAGGGAGAGAAAAAAAATAATTTTATTGTTGCACAATAGTTCATCTTGAGGCTCCAAATAAATGACGGAGCAACATTCAATTTGTGTAACAATTCTATTTGTAGCAGATTGAAATCCAAAGTCTTTCAAATGAAAACTGAGGCATAGTCTGCAAATGTAATCTTGTTAAGTAAAAAAAAAAGTACCAAGATGTGTCTTTTATGAATATATTAATGTAAACTACACATGACAGACCCACAGCACAAGAGAGTGGGTTATAAGTACAAAATCTTGCAAAACTGGTGATGTGCCATGTAACAGGTTGCCAACATCGGTATGATTTAGGAATGTGGTAAAAGAATGATGGGAAAGGATTTAAGGGATATAAGCTTTCTGACATACATTTTGAGTGAAAAAACTGGTTGAATACAATATGCGAAGAACTGCTTTTTGTGTGTTTACTTGAACAGACACTATTAAATGGACTAAATACAACATGCTGGAGGAGTTCTGGGTCCGGCAGCATCAGCAGAAAGCGAAATGGGCAACGATTTTTTGCGTTGGGACCATTTTTAAGTCCGAGCCACTGAGTTCCTCCAGCCGTAGTAATAAAGAATGCAGATGCTGGTTAACACAAAAAAGGACAAAGTGCTGGAGCAACTCGGCAGGTCGGGCAGCATCTCTGGAGAACATGGATAGGTGACGGCTCGGGTCGAGACCAGTAGTTTGTTTTTTGCTGAAGAGTCCATCATCTGCAGTCTTGTGTCAACTTTTAATGAAATCTAAGATGGAGCAAAATTAATGGGTGCAGTTTCCGTCCCAGTTCTTTCCACCATCCAGGTGTCCAAAACTCTTCTTTACTGGAATTTTTCATTTGTTAATTTTAGGGTTTTTTTTTTTTTTTTTAAATACTTTGCAATATTATGAACTAAAATCCCAGCTGTTGTTGGGCACAATCTGAGTCAATTTGTTTCCCCTACTGTATCCAATACATGGACATACCGCAGAGCAAGGGAAGGTCATTAGTATGGGATTAGTGCAGGAAAGTAAGGCTGGATAACACTTTAGCCATACACATGGTAGAGCAGAGATTGGAAGCTGAATGTGTCTCTTTCTTGCTTCTTGTATTCTCTGTACTTGTTTTAAAACTGTTAACTTTATTTTTCACCATTATCATTCTGGGCCACTGTGTGAGTGCAGCATGTTCTATTATGTGTTGGAAAGGAATATCAAGATAGCCAATTTCAGCTTAAAAGGTTACATGATCATTTTATTCGTAAGTGCATGATGGAAGTTTTCCTAACTTCTAAGGACGCCTCTTGAGAATAATTACAGGACGTACACCATTATAATCGAGAGTAAGACCTTTCAAATGAAATGTATGACTTGGCCACACATTAAACACAGAAGAACAGGTTGTAAAGCCAGATGAGTAACAACATACTTTCAAAAGGACAGAAAAGGTCCCTTGAAATTAAGTATTATGAAATGGCCCTTTTGATTCCTGATTGGAATTGTGAACAGGACATTCACCTCAACAAATGATCTTTAATATTGCCATGTCATGTTAACTACTATGCAAATGCATAGCTATCTGACTGGTGTATAAAAGAGTATATTTCACCATTAGCAAACAGCACATCCATACTGGACACAGTCACTTGCTAATGCAGGTTTAGTTTAGATTAGTTTTAGTTTAGATACAGAAACAGGCCGTTCTGCACACCGAGTCCACGCCAACCAGTGATCCCCGCATATTAACACCATCCTACACACACTAGGGACAATTTACATTTATACCAAGCCAATTAACCTACAAACCTGTACGTCTTTGATGTGGATCTCAGAGAAAACCCACATAGGTCACGGGGAGAACCTACGAACTCCGTACAGACAAGCACCCGTAGTCAGGATTGAACCCGGGTTTCTGGCGCTGTAAGATAGCAACTCTACCGCTGTGCCATCCTAGCAGGTGATAGGTAGCTGCGTTATTCCATTATTGATCCTTCATTTTGTGACCTTGCTTTAGATTGTGTGATATACATCATTTTTTAGTTTAAAATGTTATGTACTTGCACACGGCCAATTATTTTTTTGTTTCCTGGATTTTGCATTTATTTCTGATCACGGGATATCTTCACTCATCATTATTCCTTTGTCACCTTTAGTTTAACTTCTTGGACATAGAGTCATAGAGTTATACAGCATGGAAGTATAACTTGGGCCCAACTCATCCATGCCGACCAAGTTGCCTAATCGAGATAGTTTCCCTTGCCTATGCATGACCAATATCCCTATAAATGTGTTTTATCTATATACCTGCCTAAGTGTCTTTTGAATGCTGCAATTGTACCTGCCTCTACCACTTCCCATGGCACCATCACCCATTGTGTGAATAATGTCCTCCCCCCACCTATGAGTTCCTTTAAAAACTGTCTCCTCTCACCTTATACTTATCTGAATTTGCTATATCTCGACCATTGTCTCCGTTGATCCAGATCACATTGTAACCTTCTTCACTGTTTACTGTACCACCAATTTAGATGTCATCTGCAAGCCCACTTACCCACCACCTATATTAATTAAAAACATTAAAATAATACATTTATACCATTTATATAAATAATGAACAACAGTGGATCCTCTGGCATATCACTCGTTACAGGCCTCAAGTCTGAAAATCAAACCTATATCACCATTAACTGTCAAGATACAAGATACAAGATAGATTTTAATTGTCACATGTGCCAGATGACACAGTGAAATGAATTCCCATACAGCCATACAATAAAAATAAACAGGACTCAACACACTATAGAATTTAACACAAAACATCCCCACACAGCAGAATCAAAGTTTCCCACTGTGTGGGAAGGCACCAAAGTCAGTCTTCTTCCTCCACTGTTCCCCGTGGTCAGGGTCTCCCCGTGCCCTCCGCAGTTGCAGCTACGAGCGGCCCGATGACCAGGACCGCTCGCCGGGATGATACCAGTCCGACGTCGGGGCTGCGGGACGTCCTCAGCGGCGTGGACACCAGAGTCGGCCCCCTCCTACCGGAGTCGGCGGCTTCCAATGTCCGTAGGCCACGCCGGGTGGAGACTGCTGCTGGAGACCGTCTACAAGGCGCCCCAGGACTCCACGATGCCGTTCAGCGCCGCCCGCGTTGGAAGCTCTCCGCACCAGAGCTTCACGATGTTGGAGCAACGGCCCAACGCTCCGGAGGTCCAAACGGCGACCCAGGTAGGCATCGCCCGCTCCGCGGTGACTCCAGCGCTGCGCGGCCGCTGTAGCAGCCCCGGTCCGGTTTCCGGTCCCCGGCAGGAAAGGCCGCTCTGATCCAGCTGGTAGGCCGCGAGGTGGGGGGGGCGAGGGCGTGACTCAGAGAAATAGTCGCGTCCCCGCCAGGAAGAGACTGAGAAACGGTTTCCCCCTTACCCTGCCCCCCTCCCCCACATAGAAAAGTAAAAGTTTCCCCCTAAAACAGACTTTAGACTAACTAAAAATAATAAAAAAGATAAAAATGACATACAGGCTGTAGGTAGAGGCTGCTGCCAGTGCAGCGCCCCTAGTGGTTCAATAGCTTCAAGCCATGTTTGTATCCAGCTGCTCTGAATACGATGTGATCTAACCTAAACAAGCTTCTTTAGACTTTTAAACTTTAGAGATACAACTTACCTTCCAACCCACGAGTCCGGGCCGACCAGCGATCACCACACACACACCAACAATATCCTACACACCAGAGATAATTTACAATTTAGAGAAACCAATTAACCTCCAAACTTGTATGTCTTTGGAGTGTGGGAGGAAACCAGAGCACCTGGAAATAAACCCACTCGGTCACAGGGAGAATGTACAAACTCCGTACAGACAGCACACGTAGTTTGGATCAAACCCGGGCCTCTGGTGTTGTATGGCACCAACACTACCACTGTGCCACCGTGCCGCATTTGATTACTGTGCAACACTTAGTCAAAGGCCTTGTTAAGCTCATGTAGACAAAGACTGCCCTCATTTATCCTCTTGGTCACCTATTCAAAAAACCCAATCAAATTTGTGAGGCATGGTTTCCCATGCACAGTGCACTGCTGTCCTTCCCTCATCTGTCTTGCCTTTCCAAATGCATCTAGATCCTAGCTCTCAGAATCCCCTCCAATAAATTGCACAATACTGATCTTATGATCATTGGTCCGTAGTTTCCAGGCTTTTGATCGCAGCCTTTTTTTAAATAGAGGCACAACATGTCACCCTCCAATCCTCTGGCACCTCAGCCATGGCTATTGAAAAAAGAGGCTGTCTTCTTCAATTTCTTCTCTAGCTTTTCACATTGACTAGTAAGGGTGTCAGGGGTTTTGGAGCAAAGGCAGGAGAATGCAGTTGACAGGGAACGATAGATCAGTCATCTTGAATGGTGGAGTAGACTTGATGGACCGAATGGCCTAATTCTGTTCCTCGAACTTATGAACTTAAGATCAGGTATCAGTATTTGGTCAGGTACCAGTATTTATTGATGGTTATACATTTTAAGACTTCCATTACCTCCTCATTTATAAAGAGGAATCTCTTCAAGACATCATCATTGGATGGAACTGAGTGTTTGACCTTAGTCGGGCAGCACACAAAGACCATCTTGTAAAGCAGTGGTGAATTTATCAAAGAACTAGGTTTATTCAAGGCCTTAACCGTGCACACTGGGAAGCACTTTGAGAGAACCCAAAGTGTTTCAATGATTCACAGCACCCACACCCTTTCTATTTTCTCACGCCACAATGGTTGCATGCAGATTTTACATTTTTTAAATAATTCATCAGTGATCAACCATCAACTTCCTGTTCCCTCTTAATTAGAAAACTATTATTTCATTTGTGTTGCAAATGGGTCTCAAAAGTGACATTTCTTATCCCATGCCTGGTTTACAACCTCCTGTATTTATCTTTACACCAAATAGCTATGCCTTGTATTCTAAACACCTAAATATATTCATTGCCTCTCCTAACATGAGTTTTAAGTTACCTTCACTATGTTGGCCTCTTTTCCTGTTGTGCTTCTCCAGTATGTAAGCTCTAGGATTTAACATATTACAAAGTTGCTCAATTTGTCTGTCCATTTGGCAGGGCCTTACTTGGCTGCTTAGAAAAGAAGCAGTAAAGACCTTGCAATGCAGTTGTTGACAATTGTAGCACTTTGCCAATGGTTTTTGTATGAATGCTGTGAGGGTTGCTTTGAAGGTGCCTGTTTAATTATTACTAAAACTTTCAATGAACATTGCTGTATTGTTCACCACACACTGCCACCGGGTCTTTTGACGAACCATTACTTTCCTCATTTGGAAGCAAAACAGTAGGGTAATTACTTTTCAGAGTCTTTGAGATTTATTTTCGGTACAGCCTGTGGCTTCACACTGGAATTGCTAGAACATATTGGTCTTTATTTTAACTCTTGCTAAGCTTCGTGACTACTTTAATGTAATGCTGAACATTTTCCTCAGTGAATTCCATGCCTCATGTATGGTGCGTGATTTACTTTCAGCTTTGGACTTGGCTACAAAATTATTGATGTCACTATGCACAGACCGCTCAGCCTTCAAATATCCATTGGCTTTGATCATAGAAGTCTTATAGAGGTTCATAAAATCATGAGGGGAATTGTAAGGTGAATGCACACAGTCTTTTACCCAGAGTAGGAGAATTAAGAAACAGAGGACATGTTTAGTTTAGTTTAGTTTAGTTTAGTTTAGTTTTATTTGCTTCAGTTCATTGTCACATGTACTGAGGTACAGTGAAAAGCTTTTTGTTGTGTTCCATCCAGTCAGTGGACCGACTGCACATGATTACAATCAAGGTGAGCGGGGGAAGATTTAATTGAAACCTGAGGGCAACGTTTTCACACAGAGGGTGGTTGGTATATGGAACGAGCAGGCAGAAGAGGTAGTTGAGACAGGTACTAGACATGTAAAGGACAGTTGGACAGGTACATGGATAGGAGATGTTTAGAGGGATATGGGCCAAACGCAAGTAGGTAGGACTAGCGTAGATGGGGCGTTTTGGTCAGCATGGGCAAGTTGGGCTGAAAGGCCTGGTTCCATGCTGTATGACTATGACTCTGACTGGTGCAGCTTGCTACTTTTCATTAGGGGAACACTGCACTCCATCCTGGGACACCTCATGTTCCCATTCCTTTCCTGCACAAATGGTACGTGGACGTCACTCGCAATGTTGCCATTTTTTTGTTACTGCTAAATTAAAGCTGCCGGAGGAAATAGTTCAGGCAGATACGGCAACAACATTTAAAACACCATAAGGTGCCTTGCCAACAGTCTGTCTGTCCTTTCGTCATTTTAGTTGTTATTTTTAGTGTGTTTTACAAGTTTGTGTTAATGTTCTCTGGTTTGTTTTATGTGGGGAATGGGGGTGGGGGTCGGGGGAATCTATTTTTTCAATCTCTTACCTTGCCGGAGTTGCAATTGTTTTCTGGGTCATATCTCCAGTCGCTCTGTGGCCTAACATCGTGGAGCTGGAGGCCTTGCTCGGAACTGACGTTGAGCCCCACCGTGGGGCGTGGATGTACCATCCGAACGGATTCCTTGCCTGGGATTGACGTTCCAACTGCAGCAAGCAGACATTGACATCAAGGGGTTGCAGCCTTGGGAGAGACCGAGTCGGGAGCTCCAAAACCGCACGACGTTCGGCAAGCCCCAACCTGGGGAACTGACATCCCCCCCAATGCAGGAGCTTGATCGCCTCAATGCAGGGGGCCCTCCGTCGGCTACGGGAGTCAAGATCGTCCTGTCAACGGAAGGTTCGAGGTCCCCCTGAGAACAAAGAGGGAAGAGATTAAAATTTTCTCCGCCTTCCACCACAGTGAGGAATGTGGAGGAGTCACTGTGGTGGATGTTTATGTTAAAATGTATTTGTGTGTTTTGTTTCTTTTTATTAGTAGGACTGTATGGCAAATCAAATTCCTCATATGTTGCAAAACATACATGGCTAATAAAGTAAGTATGAGTATGAAGACATGTGGACAGGTACATATGATAGGAAAAGGTTTAAAGGGATATGGGCCAAGCATGTGTAAATGGGACAAGCTTAAATGGGGCATCTTGGACAGCAAGGGCAAAGTTGGACTGAAAAGGCATTTGGTTTCAGTGCTGTAAGACTCAATGGCCCTATGACTCTAATTGTCCTTGAACTGAAGAGGTATTTAAGAGTAATTTACATTGTTGGGTCTGACATCACACCCAGTTCAGATCGGTCAAGGATGGGAGATGACCAGCCTTGAGAACATTAGTGAATCAAATGATTTTTATTGCAAATCCAATAATTTCATGGTTACCATGGATCCAGATTTAATTCCAGAGTTATTGATATATTTGAATTAAATTCCCTGGTTGTTATGAAGGATTTGAACACCTGACTTGGAATTAATGATCCTGTTCAAGAAAGAACTGCAGATGCTAGAAAAGCGAAGGTAGACAAAACTGCTGGAGAAACTCAATGGGTGCGGCTTCGCTCCATTAATGATCCTGTGCTCGGACTATCAGTCCAGTAAACTTAGCTGCAATGCCATGCTACCATCTCAAAAACACTATGTAGGAGGTGTCTGGCATCTTGTGTGCTTCCCACTGCCCTCCTTTGGTCCACTGTGCCGCCCAAAGAAGCAGCAATCAAGTTAAGACATGAGGCTGTATCAAAAATCCTGGAAGTAGTAAGAAACCAGACCCTGGATTAGTAAGGGGTTAAAGGATATAGGAAGGAAAGAGAATAGGGTTGAGAGGGAAATCAGCCATGATTGAATGATAGAGCAGACCTGATGGGCTGAATAGTCTAATTTTGTTCCGACGTCTTATGAAACCATGTTTACATAACTCAGTTATCAGGAGATATGGATTTCCCCGTATCTTATCAGGATGTCCATATCCACATGGAATATCCATATCCCCATAGTATATCAGGAGGTAAGATATCTGGCACCACACAGTGGTGTGCAGAGTCAAGTTTTTCCCCTTTGGATAACCTTGATATCACCGGTAATGTAAAATGGAGAGGGTCCAGGCTACTGGTTCGATTCCTGAATTCTTTCTACATCGACAACCCCAGAAAACTGTCTTTGATTCATCATGGCATGAGTAGCTCAACTGAAACTGGTTTGCAGACAGACCTTGCACAGTGCGCACCTGTCCAATTCAGATGGGAATTCTGTGATAACCACGTGTGCCATTGTAGAACAGTTCAGGCAATGTTCATGTTCATATGAGCAGAATTAGGCCATTCGGCCCATCAAGTCTACTCCACCATTCAATCATGGCTGATCTATCTTTCCCTCTCAATTCCATTCTCCTGCCTTCTCCCTGTAACCGCTGACACCCTTACTAATAAAGAATCTATCTGTCTCTGCCTCAAAAAAAAATCCATTTACTTGGCCTCCACAGCCTTCCATGGCAATGAATTCCACAGATTCACCACCCTCTAGCTAAATGTGGCAATGCTAACATTCGTCTCATGTTCCAGTTTGAAGGCAGAATAATGGTATTTAATATCCCATCAGCTGTCACATCACGCTGCATTCTCCAGTATCACTGCTACGACAAAGATAATAAGACTGTATGCACATACATTAAGTAATTCAGCTGCGTTTGTTATAATTTCAATGAATATTTCTCAGTTCAAGTTAAGATGCCATGAAGACCCAAGGCTTAGATGTCAATACTGGAGAAAAATGGAAAAGGTAAATTGAGGTAGCGATAAGTTTTAATCATCGTGATTTAGTTTCAAAAGCCTGAAGGAGTTTAATGATTTGATACCCTTGGCACAGATTTGGCACCCTTGGGGGGGGGGGAGGGTTGGAAGAGGGAGGGGAGGGAGGGGTTGGGGGAGGTGTTTGTAGATGTTACCGAAAATTGGGGAAATGCTGACTGATTGACTGGGTGGGAATACAGACACAATGCTGATCAAAATGACTTTAGGCTCCGTAAATAGACATTGTAATATCCAAGTGATAGATTCGATTCTTCAACTTTACTTCTACGACAAAGTACTCCATAGAAAGATGATTTTGTACAACCAGGTATAACCAGCAGAAAACAGGTTTGTGATAGAAATAGTTTTTCTTTTGTCCCCAGGTGCATGAGCTCTGCACGTTATATTTGATTAAATGTAAGTCTGCTTTCTTCATCTATTTCTATTTCTGTGCACCATTCTTCAAAATGATGTGATTTTGGGTTGCAATATGTTTACACTGTATTCCTACAGTCACTGAGGTGAGATAAGTCCCACCAAACTGAATTGCTTTATTATTGGCAGAACACATTCTCCCATGGAAAGTTAGCTAATATGGGATGTGGTAGTGTAATGTTAAGGCTCAACCCTCGTTCGCTGCTGAAGTGTGTGGCGGCACGTTGGCAGTCCTTGGACAAAACCATGGGGCAGAGTACAGAACAAAGCTGAACAGATAAGTTTAAACGAAGAAGAGGAATATCGTATATATGGATGTGGAGAGGATTTTACCAGTAGTGGGAGAGTCTTGGACCCGAGTGCCCAGCCTCAGAATAAAAGGACATACAGTACCTTTAGGATGGAGATGAGGAGGTATTTCTTTAACCAGTGCGAGGTGAATCTATGGAATTCATTGTCACAGGTGGTGGCGGAGGCTGAGTCATTGGCTATCAAAGCGGAGATTGATAGGTTCTTGATTAGTAAGAGTGTCAAAGGTTACAGGGAGAAGGCAGGTGAATGGGGTTGAGATGGAAAGGTAATAATAATAATCTTATTTATATAGCACATTTTCAGTCAACTTGCATTGACCCCAAAGTGCTTCACATAATTACATTACATTACACACAGGCAAAGGTGGGTGAAGTGTCTTGCCCCAAGGACACAATGACAGTTTGCACTCCAAGTGGGATTCGAACCGGCTACCTTCCGGTTGCCAGCCGAACACTTAGCCCATTGTGCCATCTGTCGTCCCACCTGACCAGGTAGGTCAGTTATGATCGAATGGTAGAATAGACTAATGGCCCAAATGGCCAAATTCTGCTCCTATGTTTATGGTCTTATATGGATGAAGGCTATGAAATTTCAAAGTTGATATGATATCTGTAGTGCTTCTGAGTTGGGCAAAATGTTTAATCTCCAGTTTAGAAAGTGATACATATGAGGACAAGAATTAACAAAGCGAATGTACATCTCTAATATCCAAATCTCTTCTGTCATTACGTGGAATATTACCACAAATATATATATACCCATATATATATATATATATACAAAGTTAGACAGAAATGGTGTAGAAACTCAGTGGGTGAGGCAGCATCAATGGAGCAAAGGAATAGGTGACGTTTCGGGTTGAGATATATATATATATATATATCCAGGGACCCCAGCAGTTCTTCCAGGTGAGTCCCACATGTATATCCTCTACTCCTCTAATATATATAGATCCATCAGGCCTTGGCGGACCATGCATAAGTGTTCGACAAAGCGCTCGCTGAGTCTACGCTTGGTCTCGCCAATGTACAGGAGCCTATATCGAGAACACTGGATGCAGTAGATGAGATTAGAGGAGGTACGTGGACCTCTGTCTCACCTGGAAGAACTGATGGGGTTCCTGGATGGCGGCAAGGGAGGAGATACAGGGACAGGTATTAGATCTCCTGCGGTTGCCGGGGAAGTATTTGAGGAGAGGGTGGTTTGGATGGGAAAGGATGAGTGAGCCATAGTTGCGGAGGAAACGATCCCTGCAGAAGGCAGAAAGGGGTGGAGATGGGATGATGTGATTAGTGGTGGGATCGTGTTGGAGTTGTCGGAAGTATTGGTGGATGATGTGTTGGATGTGGAGGCTGATGGGTTGAAAAGAGAGTACCAGGTGTAATCTATCCTTGTTGCATCTGGGGGTAGTGGTGGTGAGAGCAGAACTACGGGACAGAGAAAAGATGTGGGTGAGGGATCCATCTGACAGTCAGGAGGAAACCACGTTCACTAAAGAAACAGGACATCTTGGATATCTTAAAATGGGAAGCCTCTTCTTGGGAGAAGATGCGGCGGAGATGAAGGAATTAAGAGTTGGGGGTTGCATCACTGCAAGAGGTAGGGTGGTAGGAAATGTAGTCCAGATAACTGTGGGAGATGGTAGGTTTATAGTAGACATCCGTCAGTACTCTGTCCCCTGTGATGGAAACAGAGAGATCAAGCAAGGGGAGAGAGTTGTTAGAGATAATCCAGGTGAATTTGAGGGCAGGGTAGAAGTAAGTGGTGAAGTTAATGAAGTCCAGGTGTTCTGCACTGGTGCTGGAGACATTCTCGATGCAGTCGATGTAACAGAAAAAGACGGATAGGGCCAATGTCTGCCTGGAACAAGGACTGTTCGACCTAACTAACAAAATGGCAGGTATACTGTAGTTAGGGCCCATGTGAGTGCACATGGCTACACCTTTAACTTGTTGAGGAGAGTGTTAGTAGGGGGAAATAACCGGCTCAGATTTATACCTTGCGCATCTTTCAAAGCATTCATAATTATCTTGTAAGTTCAGTTTTGCTTTACAGGAAACAAACTCAAATGATTGTCTGCAGCTATTAGGTATATGTTTCAATGTATCTCCCTTTGGGATATATGTTTCCAATTGCAGAGCTTTAACAGAGAGTTTTATCAATTTTAAGCTCTGATGGTTGGCATTATGCATTGCAGGTAAAAGCATTGTGCAAATGGAAGGCAAAGCTTTTTAGTGTTCGATGATGTGATTTACCCTCATTTATTTCAACTGGTAGCGTATTCGCATGCGATGCCCGACGTTGGTTTGAGTTACTCACTTTTTGATTTATGCACCGCTTTTCAAGCCTATAAACCCAGTGTAAGACACACGGTGCCTGCATTTCAATCAATACTGCTTCTGGTACAGCCTGTTTTTGGCTCCATTGTTAAACTGGGATATATTGAGATCACAAAACACTGACTCTTGTGAGACCGCACTAAGCTCATCTTGCTACTTCGAACGCTATCACCATTACCCTATGTTTTTTGTCAGTTAAGCAGACCTAACCAGATCAATAATTTACATTAAAAATTAACGTGCTTTCACCTTTGTTTACACTTGGAACCACTGTGAGGGGGAGAAGGGGAAGGACAATGGTGTGGGAACCCGGTGTGGGAGGACTACCGAGTGGGGAGGGTGTGAGGAGAACAAAGGAGGAGCGGGCAGGGGTACTTTGTAACTTTTTGGCAGCATTGGGAAAAAAGGAGGACTCGGTTTGGGGGGACTGCCATGAGGGGGTGAGAACAAAGGAACTGGCTTGGGGGGGAAACGCCATGAAGGGGGGAGAGGGGAAGAGCAAAGGAGGACCCGGCAAGGGGGATCTGCCGAGAAGAAGAGGGTGGGAGAGAATAAAGGTGGACCTGACGCGGGATACTTTGTAACTTTGTCATCGCCCATTATGTGGTGACTATTGCATATCTTGGGTATGCAAGCAAAGAATTTTACTGTGCCTTGTCACATGTGACAATAAAGTATTCCATTTCCTTCCATTTCCTCGTGAGCTTTCTGGAAGTCCACTAAAGTAAGTTTCCCCTGCTCTCAATTTTACCCACCTCTTCACAAAATTCATTAAATATATCCCTGTTTTTCTAAATCCCAAGGAACTCCCTCGATTCTTGGTGTTTAGTCACTCTGCCCTTCATTATAGACTCTAGTTATTTTCTGCCAATAGCCATTAAGTCAAATGGTCCACAATTCTCTAATTTTCACTTCTTAGCACTTTCAATAACAGTGACTGGCATAATTTCCCACCAATAGATTTAACATTGATATGTTATCAACGATACGTTACTAAATCATGGAAAGTTTAAGTGTCCAGCTAGTTTCTCCATCATTATAATGCTTTTTAATCAAAGTCATGGAATATTTAATAATAATGAACAGAAAACAGGGAGCAGCAACAAATAGGATTGCTACAAGAATCAATAAATGGGCCTCAGCTCTTTGCAATACATTTCAGTGAGTTAGATGAGAGAACCAAATGTAATGTATCCAAGTTTGTTGATGATACAAAGAGACTGCAAATGGCTAGGAAGTGCTTGAGTGGATGACTGGGTAAGTGGCAGGCGGAACTTCTGCCACTGGAACTTTTATTGGTAAGGGAGAACGAAATATCCAGGTATGTGTAATGCCCCTGTCCCACTTAGGAAACCTGAACGGAAACCTCTGGAGACTTTGCGCCCCACCCAAGGTTTCTGTGCAGTTCCCGGAGGTTCCTGGAGTTTTTTGTCAGTCTCCCTAATGGTCGAAAGTGGTTTCCGCTTCTTCTATGTTCCGGCGATTATTTCAAAAATTTCAAAACCGGCTGAGACTAAAAATAGGTTGCCGTTTTAAAAATCGGTGATTTTTTAGTCGAAGCCTGTTGCAATGCTAGTTGGAGGTGGTTGCCAGAGGTTGCAGGTGGTTGCCAGAGGTTGCAGGTAGTGGAAGGTAAGATCTTGGTGGGGAAGAAGGGTGGGGCGCAAAGTCTCCAGAGGTTTCCATTCAGTTTTCCTAAGTGGGACAGGGGCATTAGGAGGAACCAGCAGATGCTGGTTTAAACCGAAGATAGACACAAAAAAACTGGAGTAACTGAGTGGGACAGGCAGCACATCTGGAGAGAATGAATGGGTGATGTTTTAGGTCGAGACACTTCTTCGACTGGTTAGGAATAAACTTAGGTGTGAAGCCTGAAGAGTAATATCTTAAGACATCAAGGCAAATATTTTGCAAACATTCATTTTAAGTAGATAGAAGTAGAAAAGTGAAGTGGTGTGCAGGAATTTTCCCATTGATTTGCGTGCAGCCTTCTGGATTATACATGATTACAACCTGGACATCAATAGTGTACAGATACATGGGAAAGGGCATAACATTTTGTGCATAGAGTAAGAAATATTGCTGTTGAAATAAGGATTTAAAAGAGTGTAGCAATTGTCATGAATGATTGCAGATCCTCTTCTGGAACCAGCAAGTAAAGAGTTGCCTAGTTTCAAGCCTGGTTTTAGTGTCATTTTAGATTTGAGTCTCTTAATTAACACTATCATATCTGCTTCCACCACCATCCTTGTAGCATGTTTCAGGCACCTACCATTTTCTGTGTAATAAAAAACTGCCCTGCATCTCTTTAAACTTATTCTCTCTATACCCTACAAGCTATGCCCTGGGGGGAAAAGTCCTCCCTTAGTATTTCAGCCATTCCCTCTGCTTCCTTGTGTACATTCTCTGCAGGGTTTTTTTTTTAATTCACACTCAATCCCTTTCATTTCTCAGTGCCTGCAGAAAATATGTTTGGATTTTCTATCCTTCCAATCCTTCATCAATCCCTCTCTATGCCATTCTTATTGTACTTTCTTTATTTCATATAACGTTTTGAATTTCTATTCAAGCTTCTGTGCTAAAGTTTTATTCACAATTCTACTCACTGGATCCCAATTTCTCATCTGGACTTTAATGCGAAAGTTGTAGAACTGAAAGAAGGTCTCTGCAGTCCAAAATGGGACAGATTTAAACTTTCCTGGAACCATGTCTGGTATAAAATAACATTTGAACACTTCATTGCTCCCTTGATATTACTCCATTCATCCATGTGAGATATAACTGTGTTGCTGCAAAGGAATTCATCCTCAAATTTAATAAGCAGAAGACACCTCAGGAGCCATTTCACAATGTGTCTCTTATACATTAGGAGCAGTGACACATCATTATTAGGCAACTTTCAGCCACTGAGTGAAATGGAAAGTTTGTATTATTCCTGCACATGTTCTGTACGATAATGTTTTTCAGAATAATCATTTTATTGCAAAGTATGAAAGAAATTTATGAATCAGATAGCTGCAGTATTAAACATTCTTCACTGAAGCAACATCAGCACCAGATCAGTTTATTCTGCATTCTATAAAGATGTCCTGGAATAAGGTCAATGATGTAAGAAGAAAACATACAAAACTGTTATTCCGTTTCCTCAGAAAAGAGAATTGTTCAATATTAATTAAATTATTTATATTTTATTGACTAGTATTAGGAATGAAAAGTTACCTATTATTAAATGTTGGAAAGGGCTCATGAATCTGCAAGACTTGTATTGCCTCAAGTGTTTTGGTTTCTTTATTATTCCAGTGGCATATGTTTGGCATTAATAAGGCGGATTATATATATATATATATTTTAAAACAATGCGATTATCAGGTCTCAGCTGTCTGATCAACCTGAGCAGCTGACATACTTTGTCAAACAAAAGAAGAACAAAGTCTGGATTCAGGATTGCTAATAGGATCACGTTTCCTTCACACATGAGTTCAATCTGTCAGCCTATCTGACTAATGTTATTATAGAGTTTGTCGGGGAATGGGGTCTGGAATTAGGACTGATGCTCATCGAAAGGATACTAACACTCTGAAAATTCTCCTCCACAAGACATGTTGGAAACCACAATTAATATGAATTAGCATTGTGTCAGAAAACCATTGGATCGGCATTTTATCAAAAACTTTTTTTTTTAATTCACTAAGTGCTTTTAGATTAAAATGTTATAAGACATATATTATTTGTAGGTTTTGTTCAATTTTTAGAAAAGTCGATGTTGAAGAAGTGAGTGCCTACATTACGATAACATGTCAATATAAGCTGTGAGGATCATCAGCCTCAACAAACGTTCATTGTTTCTCCTCAAAGTACCGCCATTTGTTTCACCTCCTTTTTAAGTTCTATCAGTTGTGCTTGTCTAAAAATATACCTTCCATTGCCGAACGCTAAAGCACGGGCTTGCTTCTCAAAGGATGAACACATTTACAAGGAGACACATTTCCCAGTACAACCCACAAAGGCTTGGCACTCATTCATTTCCTCTTGCACATAGTGGCTTGTGATCTCCTTTTCAATGAGGGTGTAATATAAAGGCAAGCTGTTGATATCGTCTGCTTATAATTTGATCTGTTAATGAATTTGAATAGGTTTGAACCAAAATGCTGTGGTATTTTTGGTATCTTCTGAAGGGAAGGAATCAGATGGTGATCATTCCATGTAGTCTCCAACCAACAACTTATATTAGCGACACACAAGGAACTGCAAATGCTGGAATTTTGAGTAAATCACAAAGTGCTGGAATAACTCAGCAGGTCAGGCTGCAACTCTAGGGAGAGACAGGCGATGTTTCAGATTGTGACCATTCTTCAGAATGGTTGTAATAAGGGGAGAAAGCTGGAAAGCAAATGGGGGCAGGACAATGTCTGATAAGTGTTGCTAGTTTAGGTATGTCCGTTACTTATATTAGGTCAGGTTTAATGACTGCAATGTGATTGCGTTATATATCATGTTTGGGCAATTGGGTCGAAATAAATACAGTCCGTACAGGCATTAAGGTAAAGTTCCAAATTGGTATTCCATCTTTTCTAGTCCCTCAGACTTGAATTTAGAACAAATTTGCGGTAGATCATTGTGCTAGACCAGGTCTGTCCACAAAAATTAGTCATCATTAGAATTTGCACAAATTACACCCTTTTGCAGACCATAGAGGCTCTAAACTTTAAATTGTCTCTTCTGAGTGTAAGAGCACTTTGAACCATGTTAACCATCAAATATAACCACATATTACAATTAATAATCTTTAGAAGTCGGTTTTAAATAATTTAGGATCAAGTTACTCACAAGTAGTGGAACATGGGAAGAAATTAATCTGTGATTGAAAGCATTGAATTTGTCGATGGTAGAGAAGGTATGTTAGACACATAGAGTCATATAGCGTGGAAACAGGCCCTGCGGCCCAACCTGCCCACGCCGACCAACATGCCCCATCTACACTAGGCCCTGTTGCCTGCATTTGGTCCATAACATTCTAAACCAATCCTACCCATGCACCTGATCAAATATCTCTTACATGTTATGATAGTAACTGCCTCAGCTACCTCCTCTGTTGCTAGTTCCAAATACCCATCTCCTATTAAATCCTCCCCTCCCCTCCCCTCCTTTCTTCAGACTGGTGGTCCAATTCCCTCTACACTACACCTCCATTCCCACCAGGAAGGTCTTAAAGCCCTCCGTTTCTTCATCGACCGCAGAACCAGCCAATTTCCGTCTACTAACATGCTTAGAATAGCTGGTCCTTACCCTTAACAACTTCTCCTTCGACTCCTCCCAATTCCTCCAAATCCAAGGCGCAGCTTTGGGCACTCACATGGGCCCCAGCTGTGCCTGCCTCTTTGTAGGAAATGTTGAACAATCCCTGTTCCAGGCACACACTGGCCCTATTACCAAACTCTACTGACACTACATTGATGACTGCATTGGTGCTACCTCCTGCACCCATGCAGAACTCACTGACTTCATCAACTTCATGACTAATTTCCATCCTGCACTCAAATTCACTTGACCCATCTCCGACTGCTCACTACCATTTCTTGATCTCACCGTCTCCATCAAAGGAGACAGACAATTGACTGACATCTATTACAAACACACTGACTCCCATAGCTATTTAGACTACACTTCTTCCCACCCTGCTTCCTGTAAAGACTCTATCCCCTACTCCCAATTCGTCCGTCTACGCTGCATCTGCACCCAGGATGAGGTTTTCCATACCAGATCATCGGAGATGTCCTCATTCTTTAGGGAACGGGGTTCCCCTCTTCCATTATAGATGAGGCTCTCACTAGGGTCTCCTCGATATCCCACAGCTCTGTTCATGCTCCCTCTCCCCCCTTTCGTAACAATGACAGAGTCCCCCTTGCCCAATCTGCCGAGCGTAAATTGGAAGAACACCACCTCATATTTCGCTTGAGTAGCTTCCACCCCAGTGGTATGAACATTGACTTCTCAAACTTCAAATAGCCCTTGCTTTCCCTCTTTCTCCATCCCCTCCTCCTTCCCAGTTCTCCCACCAGCCTTACTGTCTCTGACTACATTTTATCTCAGTCCCGCACACTCCCCTGACATCAGTCTGAAGAAGGGTATTGACCTGAAATGTCACCCATTCCTTCTCTCCAGAGAGGCTGCCTGTCCCGCTGAGTTACTCCAGCGTTTTGTGTCTCCGTCCAATTCCCTCCACAGTTGCTGCATGATTATTGACTTGCTCCAGCACTTTATATTTTGTTCACCACTAAACTAGATTATCACTTTGCTCTTTGTGGGATCAAGTTATGTACATTTTTAATATCGCAAGCAATGGTTGTGCATCCAAACCATTTCTGTACATGCAATATGATGAAAGAATGGATCGAATGTGCTTATATTTAGGATGAGAGGGAATCTTATAGAAAACTATAACATCCTTAAAGGCTTGGACAGACTAAATGCAGGAATTTTTGGGGGGGAGTCCAGAACCAAAAACAAAATATTTTAAAGCATTTCCTGTCAAATCATATTTGAAGACACTTCATTTTTTTTGGTCAGAAACATTATGTTCAGCTACCAACCAATGATTTCTCAATCAGCAACATCTGCACGGAGTAAAACACTTTCCAAAAAGGTTAGTTTTATTGTTTCCTTTCAGATCCACAGTTTAGTTACATTTTTTGATACCTTTGTTTCCCCTTGGCAGTGTAACCTTGCCATAATTAAGGTGTATTTTGTTGTGTATTTTCTCTAGCATGGACTGAACAATTGTTTGCTAACTGGTTTCAAGATGGAAGAGCATTAGATACACGAATAACCACATGAACTGTTCTTTCTGGATCAGTAATTAAATTACTGCCAGCTGCAGGGGAAATCCTAATGAGAATTTTTTTACTAAATAAAAGAAGTGCTTGTTAGTAAGTAATGAAATATTTTTATGTGGCATTATATTCTAGTAACCCTGATGAAACAACATCAGGCTCTCAGAGAAACTAAAATTTGTGCAAAAGGACATTCTTGCTATTGAGGGAGTGCAGCGTAGGTTCACAAGGTTATTTCCCGGGATGGCGGGACTGTCATATGATGAAAGAATGGAGCGACTGGGCTTGTATTCACTGGAATTTAGAAGGATGAGAGGATATCTTATAGAAACATATAAAATTATTAAGGGATTGGACACACTAGAGCAGGGGTTCCCAACCTTTTTGAACATGCTAGAGGCAGGAAACATGTTCCCGATGTTGGGGGAGTCCAGAACCAGGGGCCACAGTTTAAAAATAAGGGGTAGGCCATTTAGAACGGAGATGAGGAAAGACATTTTCAGCCAGAGAGTTGTGAATCTGTGGAATTCTCTGCCACAAAAGGCAGTGGAGGTCAATTCACAGGATATTTTCAAGAGAGAGTTAGATATAGCTCTTAGGGTTAGTAGAATCAAGGGATATGGGGAGAAAGTAGGAGCAGGGTACTGATTGAGGATGATCAGCTATGAACATATTAAATGGTGGTGCTGGCTCGTAGGACTGAATGGCCTACTCCTGCATCTATTTTCTATGTTTCTATCTTTCTATGTGTCATTCTGAGCTCAGGTAAGACATGAGAGAATTGTGTATATTTTCTTATTCCTTCCTTTGTAAAATTCCAATTTAATGGATCCATGGTTCAATGGTTCTTTATTGTCATGTGTGCACAGCATAGTAAAGTTATTTTGCCTAACCCACAATTGCACATTCACTATATTGTATTACCGTTTACAAAGAAAAAGAAAAAAGTCCACAGTTCCGTCCACCTGATGGAAGTATGGGATTGTCCCTGATTCAGGTAAGCCCAGGTAAGACCCAGGGGGCTGCAACATTTTCATAATGAAATATTTACACCATTTAATCAAGTAAAAGCAATTAAAGATTTGCAAGAACCCAGAAATTGCGAGGACTGAACATTCCTGGTGAATTTCCTTCCCTTTGTGTTTCACTGAGCATTCTGTAGCTTATGCTGCTAGCCGGTAAAATGATGAAGAAATTGTAAGCACAAGATTTGCTTTCATTCTTATAAATAACTATCCAAGAATGATAGAGACAACATTACAACAACAAAATCTGGGTCATGATGTACTGCTGCCCAGCTCGTGACTGACATTAATGTCTGCGGTTATTCAATACATGACCAGTTATTTATTTCAGTTACACAGTATTATAGTTAATTAAGGCTCATTTCTGTCCTACCATTAACACATCATTATACTTATTCAAGGCTTTATGCAACATATAGTTATGATTGAAATTGTTAACATTTAGCTTGATTGTATTAAATCTAGTTATAGGCTGAAAGAAGATTTCAGCTGTGGTTGGTTTTAGGCTGGAAGCTTTAGTTAAATAATTGAATTTTTTAAAACAAATTTTTTCGAGTTCTGGATATTGGATATGGAAAATAAGGCTTATTTCAGCCTGACCCAGGGGCCCATCTCTTTTTAGTAGTATTCTTATTTTTTTCATTATGTACTGGAGTTTAATATTTGCAGGGCAGGGTTTGTAGTGAGCCAAAGGTAAATTGCTTTCTTTATATAACACAGGACTCCATGATTCTTCCCAAGGCTTGTCCATTCAATTTCCTTTGGAAATCGAAAATGGTGACCGTGATTGCCTGATTTTCTTTTCTTTTCTTTTACAGACAGTAGGTGAAAGTATTGTAAATATATTTTCTTCAAATGTCATTTTTGCCCTTCCAATTTTCTTCCAGTTAAAATTGGGCAAATACACAAACCAGGTGTTCCAAGCATATCAGTTTCCTTCATGATGTGATTGTCACAGTTTTATTTGGACCTGAGATCACTTTAGTAGCTTTGACCTGCTTTAAAATGCTTTTTGATAAGTCGTAACAGTTAGATAATTATTGGTTGAAAATCATCAGATTTAAATATATCATTTTGCTTCTGCCAGAGTTGCAAACATTGTTCGCATTGGGGACATTTGATGCTCAGTACTTTTTGCCCAAAGGAGGTGATAATTGATTATGTAGAAAAATTGATATAGAAAAATAGAGGCATACAGCATGGAAATAGGCCCTTCAACACCAACCAACATGCCCCATCTACACTAGTTCCACCTGCTTTGGGTCCATATACCTCTAAACAATAGACAATAGACAACAGTCCGCTGGACTGGAGGGTGGCAGCTTCGACCACCCCCGGGCCGCGGAGTTTGAACCGGCCCGTTCGTGGAGCTCGGTGAGCCGTGGGACTGACTTACCATCGCCCGGTGGGGTATCGCCTCAGCGCAGAGGGAGAAGAGGAGGAAAGAGACAGCAGCCCTAAGATTTTAGCCTCCATCACAGTGAGGAGGTGCTTGGTGGACTCACTGTGGCGGATGTTAATTTGTGTTTCCTGTCTGTTCTGTTGTTCATTATTGTATGTATGGCTGCAGGTAACGACATTTTGTTCAGGCCGTAAGGTCTGAATGACAAATAAAGGATCTAATTCTAAAAAAAATAGACAATAGACAATAGGTGCAGGAGTAGGCCATTCAGCCCTTCGAGCCAGCACCGCCATTCAATGTAATCATGGCTGATCCTCCCTATCCTATCCATGTGCCAGTCCAAATATTGTTTAAACATTGTGATAGTACCTGCCTCAACCACCTCCACCAGCAGCTTGTACAATATAGCTGACATCCTTTGTGTAAAAAAGATACCCCTCAGGTTCCTTTTAAATCTTTCCCCCCTCACCTCAAAACGATGTTAAAATATGTTAAAGCCTCTTGATTCCCCTCGATTCATGGAACACTGCAGTCCTTGTAATAGTGCTCCAGGGATATTGACCATTTTCTTTTCTCACAGTCTATAATACATTTGTTCCCTGTATATTATTAGAAACTAAATAAGTAATTTCCTCAATTGAGTCAACACGGTCATTCCCAACCGAGTTACACTAATCCTGCAATAATCACAATTCTCCCTACATTCCCATCTAAATCCGCCAGATTCTACCACTCATCTACACACCAGGGGCAATTTACAGTGCCCAATTGTCTATGAACCAGCAGGTCCTTGGGATGCGAGGGGGAAAAAATGGAGCTTCTGGGTGAAACACACACAGTCAGAGGGAGAACGTGCAAACTTCACACAGACAGCAGCAAAGGTCAGGATTGAACCCAGGTCTCTGGAACTGTAAGGCAGCGGCACTACCCGCTGTACCATTGTGCCACCCTTGTTCTTTGATGTGGTTCTTGATTAAAATAGAGCAGAATCCATGGACTACAAGTTAATCTCTTGGTATGTCAAGCAATTTCTTATAGTGTTTTTGTCATTTTTATTTCAAATGATTGAAGTACCATATGAAACAGGCACAGATCCCCATGCGATGGTTAAAATCTTCAGAGACTTTTAAAGTGCATTCCCTTAATGAAATATATTAAGATTCATCTCTTTTCCTGAGCACTGCTTAATGTCAATTAGCAGCAATTTCACAGTGCATACCTTTAGATCCAAATAACTGTGTTCCACTCTCTTAGATTGATTACCCTTTAGATTCACAAAGCCATTTGACCAAAGTAAAACTTTCATCCCATCACTTTGGTCTCTTGGTGAGCCCAACCCCTAGAGTAAAAAAGGCCACCTGCAGTGTCAACTACACTTTTGCTGAAGTAATTGAAATAGGGTACATGCCAGTTTTGCTTGAGGCATATTTTATTACACATTCCATACCTCACTCTAAGTCTCAGCGCCTCCAAGATTTCCATTTAACTAATGAAGATAGACATCAAAATGGATGAGTCCATTCACAAAGGATCAAATCAGCAATCTCTCATTACTTTGGAAATACAATTGTGTCTTTAATGGATGTAAGAAACGCCTGTCAATATAGATGAAGGTTACCTCTGCAATTGCAACAATCCCAGTCAGCAATTTAGTTTTCAGTTAAGTTTAGAGATACAGCGGGGAACCTGGCCCTTCGGCCCACCGGGTCCATGCTGACCAGTGATCCCCACTCATAAACACTATCCTACACCCACTAGGGACAATTTTTTTACATTTACCAAGCAAATCAACCTACAACCTGAACGTCTTTGGAGTGTGGGAGAAAACCGAGGATCTCAGAGAAAATCCAGAGAAAGGTCACGGGGAGAACGAACAAACTCTGTACAGACAGAGACCGTAGTCAGGATCGAACCCGGGTCTCCAGTGCTGCATTCGCTGTAAGGCAGCAACTCTACCGCTGCGCCACCATGATCGCCTATACAGTTATGATCTATACTTTGCAATCATGTCCTGGGCATAGAGGGGCTAACAACAAGTGGGAGACAATTATATCCCTCATCCCTTCTGCTCTCTACTTTGTACAGTTGCCCTGCATACAATTATTCTCTTTGCAGCTTCGAGAGATATTTTTTTAAAGGCCCATTCTACAGCAGAACATATTATTACTTTAAGACTAAAAAAGCACAGGCTTTAACAATGTTTTGTTTTATTTAAAATCACCAGTTTTCTGCGAAATACAGACTATAGGTTTGCACAAACATTCACTCCCAACCTGCATAGTAATTCTGAAATGAATCTAATCAGAATATCAACGACCAACTTTGACCAAAGTGATAAAATAGAGTCTGATGAAAGCTCCTGAACTGAAACATCACCGATCCTTCTTCTCTGGAGATGCTGCCTATCCCAGTTAGTTAATCCAGCACTTTGTGTCTATCTTTGGTATAACCCAGCAACTGCAGTTCTTTGTTTCTACTTCTAGATAAAATAGCTAGTCACCCAAAATAATCTACATTTGATTACTGGTTACTTAATATTATTCAGAATAAGGGATAGTTAATTGAGACATTGTGGATAATGTAGTAGCAAGAATTTCATTGTCCTATCTGGGACACATGACAATAAACTCTCTTGACTTGACTAGTTGGAGATTGCAATTTTTTTTTTTTTAAATGTAGTTGATGGCCTTGGAGAGCTTTTAGGCCAGTTATAATGATTCTTGGCATATCCAGATGTGTGTGTGTGTGTGTGTGTGTGAAAAGTAGAAAATCAGTTTTATTGCCTTTCTAAGGGGGCAGTGTGGTTGTGTTGATATCCTTGTGAGCAGAAAGGACGAGGGATAGAATTGACCCTTCTGGTTCTTAGCCCCTCTATGCACAGGGTGGATGATTGTAAAGTAGAGATCAGAACAATGGGATGTGGGAAATTGCACACTTTGAAAGCACCTTGTCTATCATCAGCTAATTCACATTCCTGAATATATTAACAAGATCCACTCCTCAGTGGAAGCCTAATAATATTAACCATATAACAATTACAGCACGGAAATAGGCCATCTCGGCCCTACAAGTCCGTGCCGAACAATTATTTTCCCTTAGTCCCACCTGCCTGCACTCATACCATAACCCTCCATTCCCTTCTCATCCATATGCCTATCCAATTTATTTTTAAATGATACCAACGAACCTGCCTCCACCACTTCCACTGGAAGCTCATTCCACACCGCTACCACTCTCTGCGTAAAGAAGCTCCCCCTCATGTTACCCCTAAACTTATGTCCCTTCATTCTAAAGTCATGTCATTGGACCATTGGATCAATTGTGCTCCAATTACCCCAGCAGTTGGGTTGATTCTCCATTAGTAGGAGAATAATGGAGGTAATAATGGAGGTAATAATATCACTAGAGGTCACAGAATTAAAGGATGTTTTTTAAGGAAGGAAATGAGGAGGAATTTCTTCAGTCAGAGGGTGGTGAATCTGTGGAATTCTTTGCCACAGAAGGCTGTGGAGGCAAAGTCAGTGGATATATTTAAGACAATGATACAGTAGATTCTTGATTAGTACGGGTGTCAGAGGTTATGGGGAGAAGGCAGAAGAATGGGGTTAGGAGGGAAAGATAGATCAGCCATGATTAAAAGGTGGAGTAGACTTGATGAGTCAAATGGCCTAATTCTACTATCACCTATGATTTTATGAATAGTCTGAAGGAATGAAAGATGAATGAATTAATTAATATGTTATACTTTATTGTCACATGTACCTAGGTACAGTGACATTCATTGCTTTGTACAATATACAATTATACAAAGAGTCTCCATGTACAGATTGCCAACAAAGTTACACAATTATTCATTATAGTCCTGATGTTCCCTCTTTGTCCATGTGCTGTGTGTCTCTACGTCTGTGGTGTGGTGTGCGCTGATCATGTGTTTAAGTACACAATCTCAGGGACACTTTGTAGCTGACCTCAGAGCAACCTATATTATACTCCCCTGGTTACTCTGACAGCACCTTCCAATCCTGTGACCTACTATTAAAATGGACAGAGGTAACAGATGAGAGAGAAAGTCACATCCTGCATGTTCCACTCAAAATAACAAATGATCCCACCTTATGGATATGTGAAGTAGGCACAGGAGTATGTGCCTTTACTCTTCAAGTCTGTGTTGTTATTTAATGACCTGGCTGATCTAAATTTAATTACAATTCTGCATCCCATCTATTCATGGGAACTTCCCACCCTTTGACTTATCATAGATATCTCCAACTCTGTCCTAAGAACATTCAAAATCCTTTCTACCACCGTATTTTAAAGGTTCTGTCCCACTTGGGCGCCATTTGTGTGCCACGCAGGTAGCGCGCGAAGAATTTGTGAATCCCAATATCCTGGGGCGATGTGTGTGACCGCGCGTCACTGCCTACGCCACCACGCCTCATCACACGTGCGCGTACTGCATGCCATGCGCGCATCACATGCACGTCACGACAGGCGGGTCTTGTGTCGTGACGCGTAAATGATGTTGCATAAATGAAGCGCAAATTACGCCGAAAGGGGGCAGGCCCTTTAGGAAGAGAATCCGAAAGATCCACAACACTGAGAAAATAAAATAATGATCTTATTTCTGCTTTAATTGCTGCCCCCTTGTTATGAAGCATGGCCAATGCTTTGTCTGTGCCTGTACACACCATACAGCATACCGGCACCTCTAAAAATATAAACATAATTACTTCTTCATCCAGTCACATGACATATATGTTTACGAAAGGTGCGAATCAGCATGTTTTGTCTGCAAAAAAACACTGACCGTGACCTTTAGTTTTGAATTCCTCCACAAGAGGAAATACTCCAAATCCATTGTTCAAGACTCCTCTGGATCTTGTACGATTCAATCAAGATGTCTTGTTTATCATCATTCAGACCATCAGTCCGAAGAAGTGTCTTGACCCGAAACATCACACACTAGGAACAATTTACAGTTATAACAAGCCAATTAACCTACAAATCAATACATCTTTGACATGTGGGAGGAAACAGGAGATCTCGGAGAAAACCCACATAGGTCATGTGTAGAACGTAGAAACTCAGTACAAACAGCATCCGTAGTTAGAATCAAACCCGGGTCTCCAGTGCTGCAAGGCAGCGACTTTACTGCTGTGCCACCATGCTGCCCAAACCTCTTAAATTCAATACATTTTGCTAACATGTCTATGAACCAAAATATTATTCTTTCCACAGATGCTGCCTGACCTGCAGGCTTTAATTTTTGTTATTCTCAATTTACTTACTCTAGAAATATAATAGGAAATTCAAGAAGGCAACCTAAATCACCAAAGACCTACACCACCATGGCCACACTCTCATCTCGCTCCTATCATCGGGAAGAAAGGACGGGAGCATGAATTTCTAAGTTCAAGAAGAACTTCTTCCTATCATCCATCAGGCTCTTGGGGTCGAGGAAAGACTGTTCACGTTGCGGCATTTTTTCCACCAAAATTCCACCACCACGCACATGAAGCACAAGAAGCGCAAGACACGCACCATTGTATGCAGATGCCGAGATGTGTGTTTAGCTCTGGCTGAACAACTTCTAATCTTGTGTGTGGATTTGATAAGAAGAAGACAAATATAACTATAACCCCAACTCAGCAACAAACTACAATGGACATTTTGTAAAGATTGCACCATGTACTTTGACTTGCACCATTATAGTCTGGTTATCAAATATAACTGATAATTTATTGTATCATTATTTACTGTACTTGTTGTGTTGTTGTGTTAATGTGCCCATAAAGCTGAGGCAAGTAAGAATGTAATTATTTCATTCCCATTGCCAATGACTAAACAATTCTGACTCTAGACTCTTTTTTTTAGTGGTGTATTACAGTTTTTCAGCATCTATCTTTAGAAGCTGATTCTAATGATGAAACAATTACCCAGCTTGTATTTTGCCATGAATCTACCTAATTTCAATGATTTTTTGATGATCAACAAACCTGTGATTGTGCAGGCAACTGAACCATCCTACCAGCCATTAGAGAGCAGTTCTGAACTACAATCGACCTCATTTGAGACCCTCAGACTACCTTTGATTGGACTTTACTGGAGTTTATCTTGCTCTGAATGTATTCACTTTATTCCCTTCATCATATATCTGTACACCAGGCCGAATGGCCTACTCCTGCACCTAATTTCTATGTTTCTATGTTCTATGTTTCTATTTCCTTGCTAACAATGATCGTTATGTACATTTTCTTTGACTTCATCCCCTTTGTTTCATCTTCACACCTAACACTTCCTTATCTCTGTATCTTCCTCTCCCCTGACTCAGTCTGAAGAAGGGGTTTTGACCCGACCTGAAACGACACCCAATCCATTTACCTAGGCATGCTGCCTGTCTCGCTGAGTTACTCCAGCATTTTGTGTCTATCTGTACACAGGGGATGGATCAATTGTAATGATGTATTGTCAACAAAAGCTTTTCACTGTACTTAGGTACACGTGACAATAAACTAAATTCAAACTCAAATAAGGTATTGGTCAAAAATTGCCATGAGAAATAAATGATTAGGACAAGATTGAGAGGCACAGTGCTTGAGAGACAGTAGTAGCGGAAATATTTGTTGAAGGGTAAGTAATTGGCCCATCAGGAATGCAAGTTGAACACTTCAATCGTTGTGTTTGCCAAATTGGAAATGTGAGTTTCCAAAAATTACTTCTAATATCCCTTCCCCAGAATATTTTTAAATTCCTTTTGGCTATTTTATAAAATTCAATTATGTGATACTATTGAGAATTCTGTGCATTGGGAGTTGTTGAGAAAGACAATAACAGGTCAACAATATTTTAGAAAACGCAATTTACAGATAACTCAGTTGCTGGGGAAAACTGATGCAGCTAGAATGCAGAAATACACATGTCTGTTGAGGATGTTCAGATTTTTGATTGTTTTTCATACCGTGACGTGATTTTTATATTCTTTATTATTTTTAGCAGGAAACATAAAATCCAGTCATATTAAGGTTTTAAACTGGGAGGTACATCCACACCACACAAGTATTTGTGTAGGAAGGAACAGCAGATGCTGGTTTAAACCGAAGATGGACACAAAAAGCTGGAGTAACTCAGCGGGTCAGACAGCATCTCTGGAGAAATCGAATAAGTGACATTTTGGGTCGAGATCCTTCTTCAGACTGAGAGTCAGGGGAAATGGAAACAAGAGATATCGATGGTGATTTTGAGAGATATAGAACAAATGAATGAAAGATATGCAAAAAAGTAACGATGATAAAGGAGGCAGGCCATTGCTAGCTGTTTGCTAGGTGAGAACGAGAAGCTGGTGCGACTAGGGTGGGGAAGGGATGGAGAGAGAAGGAAGGGTTACTTGAAGTTAGAGAAAGTACCTCCATTAGTGTCAATCATATATAATTGCCCCATAACTTCTGAATGTCACACTTTGCCATATTTTCTGACTCATTTTTTGCTTTGTTATATCTATTACTAATAATATATATCTTCTGAAATAGAATCAGTTTCCTTTCTTTGAGCATCCTCTCCCAGATGTGAGAAGAATGAGTCATTCTGCTGGTGTCAGTATTTCAGGAATGATATTTGAATGCACAAAATTGCATTTTTCATGTTGCAATATACAGGGCCATCAGTGATGGAGCAATTGAAACTGCCATGTATAAGAGATTAGAATATCAGAGAGTTCGAGGAAGTTATGGAGAAAATCGTTTTCTGCAATAAGATATGTTCAAGCCTCATGAACAAAGTACACATGAGCAGGAAAGTGCTGACATAAACTAAGTCATATGGGACAGAGCAGTGCATGCCTGGTCATGTAATCTTGGCTTGCAGCCATTTACAATTGTAATTTTTAGATTGTTTGATTTATCTAGGGGTCAAGCCATGTTCTATTTGATTCAGAAGTATGAAAAGATGATTATTACAGGAGCATTGTGATTAATTGCTACTATTCACTGCTTGTCACAATTGATACATAAGAATCCCAATGCAATCCAACAATCTCATTAGTACTTGAGGAAATTGTTATATAGCATGTTTTTCCTTTGTCTTCCCAGATGAATATCACAACTTGAACTCTTGCGAGATAACATTTGTGCCAGTGGTGTATTGTGAAATTCGATTGAACATCTCTACCTAAGCTCAGGGCAATGCAATTGAAACATTGCTGATCATGAAGTGTGTGATGTGCTATGGCATTAAATTAACTGGAGATCAGCAGAAGCTTGAAGGAAAATTGAATCAGTTTATAATGCAAGGGAAAGATAGACACAAAAGGCTGGAGTAACTCAATGGGTCAGACAGAATCTGTGGAGAAAAGGAATAGGTAACTTTTTGGGTCGAGACCCTTCTTCTGTGTCTGAAGATGGGTCTTGGGACAAAACGTGATCCAGTTATGTTAGAGTAACTCTACGGATCAGGCAGCATCCTTGGAGAACACAGATGGAAGATATCTGAAGAAGGGTCCAAACATCACCTATCCATGTTCTCCAATGATACTGCCTGTCCCCCTGAGTTAACCCAAAAATCTATGTATTGTCGGTCTGTTTGTCTGTTTATCTATCTATCTATCTATCTATCTATCTATCTATCTATCTATCTATCTATCTATCTATCTATCTATCTGTCTGTCTGTCTGTCTGTCTGTCTGTCTGTCTGTCTGTCTGTCTGTCTGTCCTCTACTCTTCCCCACCGTTAAGCATTAACCTCATTTTAATCCATTCCACCACCTCATTCTTTTTCTCCTTTAAACAATTGCCATTCATCGTGCATAATTTAGACTGAACAAGCCCCTACACAACTTCACTACACAAATATAAACTTTTTGGGGTTTTTTCTCAAAATTCCTGCATCTGCAGTCTATCGTGTATTCCAAGTTTACTGTTTGCTTTCATTGCCCTGAAAATATCAATTTCTCTCTTAGCAGATGCAGTCTGACCTATTGATTATTTCCAGCTCTCTCTGGATTTAATTGAATTGAAATTTGAATTGAATGGAATACTTTATGTGACAGGTCACAGTGAAATTCTTTGCAATAGTCCCCACATAAAGGGCGCTGACAATGTTACAATGTATCCCTCGTCAGATCCACTCTTCTTCTCTACACCCCCCCCACGGTGGATCACCCTTGCCGGGTTTCTCCTCCTTTGTTCTTTCCCTCTCCTTCCTTTATAGCGATCCCCCCAAGCCGGTTCTTTTTCTCTCCCCCCCCCCCCCCCTCATGGCGGTCGGTCCCCCCCACACCGGGTACGCCTTTGTTCCCGGCGTCAAGTCCTCCAGCGTCTCATCTACCGCCGAACCCGACCGGCGCCCTCGTCGACCCTTATTGAAGGGGTCCTTATCACTCTTATTTCAGATTTCCAGCATCTGCAGCTTTTTGCTTTTGTCTTTTCCTCTGACTCTCCTGCTCTGAATAATTTGTACAAATCATTTTATCCTCACAGTTCAACCTATGTCTCTGGTGTCGACCGTGGTAAATAAATTGTTGCTGTCACGCATAAGCAGTCATGATGGCTCGTGTTGTGAACTAAGCACAAGATGAATGTGATGGGTAATTGCAACTTTTGTCAACTCAATTATCATTGTAACTCCTTGACCCGCCACGTTATCATGCCTATACATATGACAAACTTTGCACTTCAGGTCCACATTAAATCACATCATTCTTTTGCCACACCTCATTTGAAACATTATGGGGAAGTTAGACCAATCTGTCCAGATAAGACCATCATAAGATGACCCTGGGACAATGGGCTCTCACAGTGACTTGCTTGCTGGACTAGCACCCGTAAAAGGAAGAGCCATTGATCATTTTAATCCTTCAATTTTAGCAACCCTCAGCATGACCCAACCCACCATCCACTCCCCCCTCCACCATACCAATCTTCCCCAGCCATTACCCTGCCTGCACAAAACATTTTATCAGGGTGCATCACAGCATGGTTTGAGAACAGTTCCATCCAACACTGCAAGAAATTGCAGAGAATTGTAGACGCAGCCCAGACCGTTACACAAACCAACCACCCTTCCATTGTCTCCATTTATACCCCATGCTGCTTCAGCAAGGCCACCAGCATAATCAAGGACAAGTCACATCCTGGCCACCCCTTTCTCCCCTCTCCCATTGGACAAAAGGAATAGAAGTGTGAAAACGAACACCTCAAGTTTCTTCCCAGCTGCTAAAACACAACTGAACCATTCTACCAACAACTAGAGAGCAGATCTGAGCTACTATCTACTTCATTTGAGACCCTCAGACTATCTTTGATTGGACATTACAGGACTTTATCTTGCACTAAGCGTTATTCACGTTATTCCCTTTATCATGTATCTGTATACTGTGAATGGCTCGATTGTAATCATGTATCGTCTTTCCGCTGACATGTTAGCAGGGAACAAAAGCTTTTGCACCTTAGTACACCAGTCAATAAACTAAACTCAACTCATTCTAAATCACAGGTCCCCAAACTTCCTTCCAATCCCTTAAGGCCCCAATATTCCAAATGTTCCCTTGGTTCTCAGGTGATAATTCCCTAAATCCCAGAATGTCAAAGGCTTTTCTTCCAACCAACACAAAATGGTCCCCATACCCCTAAACAGCAATTGATTTTGGCCACAACTTTTCTCAACTCATGCTACAATTATGTGGGTCCTGATCCCTCCACTAAATTACTCTCCGATTCTTTAATCAGGGTAAAGAGGGGGAAAGTCTCAAAGTTAAAGGTAGAACATTCAGAATTGAGATTTATTTGAGATTTTCTACCCCAAAAGGCAGTAGAAGCTGTAACTACTGAGCTCATTCAAAATTGAAATTGATATCTGTATATTCAGGTTTTTGTTTAGTTTCGGGATACAGTGCAGAAACGGGCCCTTCGGCCCATCGAGTCTGCGCCAACCAATGATCCCCGCACACTTACACTCTCCTACACACAGTAGGGACAATTTAAATTATACCAAGCCAATTAACCTACAAACCTGTACTTCTTTGGATTGCGGGAGGAAACCAGAGCACCCGGAGAAAACCCAAGCGGGTCACGGGGAGATCGTACCAGCTCCGTACAGACAAGCACCCATTGTCAGGTTCAAACCCAGGTCTCTGGCGCTGTAAGGCAGCAACTCTACCGCTGAGCCACCGTGTTGTGCCACCATGCTGCCCTGTTGCCATTAACTGAACACTTTCCCCTTACACACAAGCTCACCCGCAATCCACCATGCTCACTTTAATTTTAAATTCTGAATTCCAATGCTTAATGCTGAGCCAAGGAGCCCTTATATGAATGAACACTCGCCTTGGAACAAGTTTGATTACATTCATATTTTTGAGATCATACACAAGGTATTACATATTAAATATTAAATGCACTGTGCTAAGTAGCGCATGTTGAAACCTCAAATATTTATCACATAGTTTGCAATTACTTGGCCAGTCTCAAGCTATTAACACTTGCAATAGGTAAATGTATGCACAGTTCTTAGAGATAAATGCTTCCAATTACATTGGAAGGAATACGTCACAAAGTGCTTGAGCAACTCAGCGGGTCAGGAAGCATCTCTGGAGGACATGGATAGGTGACATTCTTCAAAGATGCTGCCAGACCCGCTGAGTTACTCCAGCACTTTATGTCATGTTATTTTAAACCAGCATCTGCAGTTCCTTGTTTCTGCTGAAGAAATTAGGCAATAGATATAGACAGGAGCCAGCTTTGAAGAGATAGCATTGCCAACTTAGGTCAGTTGAATGAGATGTCCAGATAAAGCCTCACAAGGGTCATAATCATTTTAGATGGAGAAAAACTCTATGTTTTGTATAATATTTTAGCTTAGAGATGCAGCATGGAAATGGGCCCTTTGGCCACCAACTCCTTGCCAACCACAATCACCAATACACTAATTCCATCATTCTATCCTACACACTAGGGTCAATTTACAGTAACCAATTAACTTACAAACCTGTACATCTTTGGAATGTGGGAGGAAACCAGAGCACCGGATAAAACCCACATGGTCACAGGGAGAACATACAAACTCCATACAGACAGCACCCGTAGAGAGGTTCGAACCTGTGTCTCTGGCGCCGTATGGCAGCAATGCTACTGCTGTGGTACTGTGCCGCCCTTGCGCTTTACATCAGTGTTTCTCCATGGGTGTAGGCTTTCGAGCTCTGAACCACTCACAAACTGTCCGACTTGGGAATGTTTCATTTTCACATCTTTAATTACAATTTGCTGCAAAATATGGATTAGGAAATACATAAAATTCAATACTGAAGTATATTCCATTTATTAGCAAAAAAAAACAACATAAAGAAGGCCATGGATTTATTTTTACATTTCTTACCTAACCTGGCCATTCTAGAGTGTTAAAATAAAGGACCAATCCAGAAAATGCAGAAGTACAAACCCAACATGTTTCAATGAATAAAATATCAAGGGAAGAAAAATATGTATTAGACCGAGTAATGGAGGAAATGCCAAAGATTGAAGTCATGCATAAATTATAGTTCCCTTTGATTAGTTTTACTCAGTTTTGTGCAGCATTAACAGTAATAAGGTATTTCTAAGAAGTCAAAGCAGCAACTAATTAACATTTAGGTAAACATAACAGCCTAGAGTTGTTAAACAAAAGGAATTCAATAGAAATTTTAATTAATCACAATGCAAAGGATGAATTGGTTAGAGCCTGTACGTTATTAATAAATGGCATGTTCATCTGCTTAAGGGAGAATGTTGGCTGAAACATATTCAATTTCATGATTGTATTAAAACAGTGGCCAGAGGAAATCAACATGAGACGTTGGTGCTAGTATTATAAATATCACTTAACTCAATTTCAAAATTACCTGTTTAGAGATGCATTTTATTCTGCATCTTCCCTTCTCTGTCACCAACCCACGCACAATCCATCAATGTGTTTTTTCTTCTCTGCTGCTGAAGACATGTGTTCTTGTGACACTTTTGCCTGCCATTAGCCACCCTGACGTGTCTTCCATTTGCAGCTGTCCTTCCTTTGCCTCACAACTTCAGACAACCTCCACAGAAACATCATATTAATTGGATGCAGAGAAAGGGTGCTTTAAAACGGTCGTGCATTTCACATAAATCGGTCACACCATCAAGCAATCACACGAAGATCAAGGAGGAATGAATGGACATGTTGCAATCGGAAATGTAATAATAAATGCAGATACTGCACAAAAGGAAAGATGGTATTTCCCAAATTGAAAGTGTTTGTGTGACTGTGAACTGAATCACTAGAGATAGGGACTGCTGGATATAAAACTCTTTAGTCATCACAAACAAGCCTTCTGGAGAATCTTTATCTCCTCTCCCATTACTGTGATGTTTCATAGTTTTTATACACGAAGGTAGAAATCGGTTTAGGTTTATTTTATCATGTGTACTGAGATACAGTGGAAAGCGTCTTGATGCTATCCATTCAGATCAGACACTTAAGTCAAGAGTGTTTTATTGTAATATGTCCCAGACAGAACAATGATGTTCTTACTTGCAGCAGCACAACAGACTATGTAAAAACAATCAAGTCAAACTCAAGTAGAATAGGTAGAGGGTGAAGAGTGTATGAATGACTAGATACACAAGAGATTGCAGATGCTGGAATCTTGAGCCAGAAACAAACTGTTCAAGGAACTCAGCGGGCCAAAATGGGCAAATGATGGTTCTTCGACTAGTTCTAGAGTCCCCCGATTAAATATTACTGATTGTTTGCCGCGTTGTCACCTTCCCCTCAGCTAACAATGAACCATTTGACATTTCCTTATCATCATCCGCTTTGATCTGTTGTTTTCACACCTTACCCTTCTATATCTCTGGACTCCCTCTCCCCTGACTCTCAGTCTGAAGAAGGGTCTTGACACGGAATGTCACCCATTCCATTTCTCCAGAGATGTTGCCTGTCCCACTGAGTTACTCCAGCATTTTGTGTCTACCTTTGGTGCAAACCAGCATCAGCAGTTCCTTCCTGGTTGGGTTTTAGGTTGGGACCCAACTACGGCTTTGATATTTACCTACTTACCTTTATCTTTTTGAGTGTAGGTGAACTAGGGTGGGGTAAGGTCCGAGAGAGAGGGAGAAAGCAAGGGTTACTTCAAGAAATTAGAGAAATCAAATTCATACTGCTGGGTTGTTAGCTGCCTAAGCAAAATATGAGATGCTGTTCCTCCAATTTGCATTTGGCCTCACTCTGACAACGAAGGAGGCCCAGGACACTGTGAACAACCTGAACTATTACTACAAATATAATTCGGTGGAACTCACATTTTTGATACATTATCACTAAAATTCACATCAAACGAAGTGGACACCTCCCAACAGAATCCATGTGACTGTGTTCCTTTTTATCTCATCTACATTGTTAGTTCAGGCTGTGGGGTGTAAACTCATTTGCAATGATCATTGGTCTAGTTTTCCCAGATACAAGTTTGAAAATCAACTATGCTGAAGGAATTGCAGTGGTTGAGGGGGGGGGGGAAGAGGTATGAGTCACCTCTGCAAATCTATCAAAGACATAGATATACTATAGACATAGACGAGAGGGATAGACCTAGACATAGACATAGACATAGACATAGACATAGACATAGACATAGACATAGACATAGACATAGACATAGATATAGACATAGATGAGAGGCATAGTCATAGTCATAGACATAAACATAGACATAGACATAGACATAGACGAGAGGCATAGTCATAGACATAGACGAGGCGTCGTCATAGACAGCATAGAACAGTATGAGGCACGAACAGCCCCTTCGGCCCCGATGCCAAGTTAAACAATTTCTTCTGCCTGCACATGATCCATATCCCACCATTCTCTGCAATCCATGTGCCTATCTGTACACCTATTAAATGCCACTGTTAAATCTGCACCCCTGGCAGCACATTACAGGTACCTATCACTCGTGTGTGCAAAAAGCTATCTTGCACATGTTTAAACTTTGCCCAGAACATCAACAACAACACAAGCTTTAATAGCAGCTTCAACTTGCGATTAGATTCAGATACAAATGGTTGTTAAAACACGTATAGAGATGGTTCTTATTTTGCACCACTCAGTTTTTTGTTCAGTAAATGTCATATATAAAAGTTAGGGATCCGGCTGCTACAAATGCTAATAACAATCTCTTTTATATTGAAGTGACAGCTCTTAGCGGTGCTTGACGCTTGCAAGAGAAAACTTACAATAATTTGTAAAGCTGTGTTTAGAGATGTCAAGTGCCAGTTAAACAGAGGAAACAGAATAATAAAAAGAATGCCAAACGGATGTCCATCAGTGAGACTGCTACATAAAAATAAATAAATCTTGCAGCTAAAGGCAGCTTCAAGTTTTCAATCAAAGTGCTGTTTAAAGTTTAGTCACTGATGAAAAGTATGGCAGACAAATTGTGGCAAATTGTGTACCGTTGATACAGATTGCAGGATAATCTGGTTTAGTCATATTGGTTGCTAAGTCAATGTTGATGGGGATATAAGAGCAAGTCTATTTTGAATGTTGTGGAGCTGACTTCTGTGTATATGCTTTGGTTAAATAATTCATCCAAAAGACAGCATGTCTGAAGCAACCCTCCACTCTCTCAGTGTTCAATAATGAGTCGGTATGGATTTTGTGCGCAGGTGATTAGAAATGTTCTTTAACCTGTAACCTTTCAATAGACTCATAGTGGCATGGATGCAACTACTGAGCCACTGCTGGTAACTTAATGGTTTAATAAGGTCAGGAAATGGTGGAAAGAGCAGCCTCCACTGGAAAAGCAAGAGAGTTAACTTTTCAGGTCGATGACCTTCCATCAGAATTGAACGTTTTAAGTTGTAGAGAAAGGGTCGAGGGTTAGAGATAAGCAAAGGGAAGGCCCAGGACAGGATGGAAATCAGGAGTAATTGACTAGCACATAGGGTCATGGGGCAAGCTGAAAGAGAAAGGGGGAGGCCAATGAGTGACAGGAAATGGCTGGAGCAAGTGTAATTAAAGAGATGAAAATGAAAGCTGAAATTATCCAAGAAAGAAGTTGAAATGCATTAAGGGGATGCGAGACACTAAGCTGGAATGGCAGATGATCTGAAACTGAATTGAAAAGATAGTAATGCATTTAATCAGAAGATGAAGGGCTGTTTCCCAAGCTTCCGTTGAGGTTGACTAGAAACGTGTGACAATGTAGCTAGACTGGGACAGAGTGTGGTGAGGATGGGTAGTTGAAGAACCAGGCACACCGATTGAACAGAGGCGTTCTACAACTTGGTTACTCATTCTGCCCAATATAATGAGGCCACACATGGTGAGAAATGATTGCGTTACATTAAATTAAAAGACTCAGTATGGATTTTGTGTGCAGGTGATTAGAAATGTTTTTGAAACCTGTAAAGTTGGGGGGGTGGGGGGGGGGGGGGATTGCATGGCATTTGGGTAGAGTAAGGTCACAAAGACTTGAGGAGAAAAGGAGAAAAAAAGGTTTCAGATAATGAGATAAGAGGAGTCAAAATAAAAAGAGAGAGAGAGAGAGAGAGAGAGGGAGACAGGGTGGAGAGAGGGACAGGATAGCGGGAGAAATGATGTGAAGTGTGTAGGAAAATGGAGGCCCTCACTTTTTTCCCTCCCCATTCCAATCAGTTTGAAGAAAGCTCCTGACCCAAAACGTTGCCAATTCATTCCCTCCACAAATGCTCCTGTTTTGCTGAATTACTCTGACACTTTGTTTTTCTTCACAAATCCAGCATTTGCAGTTCCTTGTCTCCACAAGAAAAACCCAAGGTTTAGCGAATGGCCTGTTTCTGAGAGGTGCTGCTGTATGCCTGTATTACACAGAAAGTCAGGGCAGAGACAGATCATCCATTGAATCAAGAGCGAAATGCCAGATAGGCACAAAATGCTGGAGTTACTCAGCGGGGCAAGCAGAATCTCTGAATAGAAGGAATGGGTGTAGTTTCAGGATGAGGCCGTTCTTTTCCCAAATCATCACCCCTTTCCTTACATCCTTCCATGCTGCAGTTATTCCAGCATTTTGTGTCTATCTTCAGTGTAAACCAGCATCTGCAGTTCCTTCTTACACAAAGTAAAATGACAGAATGGGTGTCAGCGGGGATGCAGAGTTCGGAGAATTACATCAAGGTCCAGGAATTGCTCGCATGGAAAGCCCTCAATAACATGGGGAAAATCTGGACGTTTCGGACGTCTAAGGGTCTCTAACTGAGATTCTTCCATGCAACTGTAGAGACCATATTATTGTACGGGTGTGAGGCATGGACTCTCACTCGAGCACTGTCCAAGTGGTACCTCGATGGTACCTAAACCCGAATGCTCACAACAGTTCAAAATGTCAGTTGGAGGGACCACATCACCCACGCCTTGCTCTAAAGGGAGATTCCACTTCTGACTGAGAAGATCATGTGGGGAAGGATGAGGCCCGCTGGTCACTGCCACGACCACCCAGCAATGCCAGCAAATAAAGTTGTGCTGTGGGAACCCACGCATGGAAGACATGACCCGGGACGGCCGACCAAGACGATGCTGAAGACATTGATGGAAGACGCATGTGTAGAGACAAAAGAGGAGCTTGCCAGCTGCACAGAGGACAGAGACGTGTGGTGCGTCCGTCACCGTGCGTGTACGCACTGCGTCGCTAACGTTTTCAACGATGATGAATGATAAATGAATGAATTGAATGTCACCAAACACGGACTACAGATAGATAATATGTTGCAACATTGTCCATTGGAGGGATCAACAATCTGCTTAAATTAGATTAGATTAGATTAGATTAGATTTGTTTATTGTCATTCAGACCTTTCGGTCTGAACGAAATTCTGTTTCCCTGCAGTCATACATATAATTTACAAAAAAATGACAAAACACATAGTCAACACAAATTTAACAACCACCACAGTGAGTTCACCAAACACCTTCTCACTGTGGTGGAAGGCAAAATCTTAAAGTCTCTGGCTCTTCCCTCTTTGTTCTCCCTCTGCGCCAAGGCGACGGTTCAAACTCCGCGGGTGGTCGCTGCCTCGCCACAGCTCAGAGGCCGAGTCAGGTCTCCGCCGCCGCCGCCTCCGTCACAGCCTCGGGGCCGAGTCAGGTCTCCGCCGCTGCCGCTGCTACCGCCGCTGCCGCTGCCGCCGCTGCCGCCACTACCTCCGTCACAGCCTCGGTGCCGAGTCAGGTCTCCGCTGCTGCTGCCGCTGCCGCCGCCGCCGCCGCCACAGCCTCGGTGCCGGGTCAGGTCTCCGCTGCTGCTGCTGCCGCTGCCGCCGCCGCCGCTGCTGCCGCCACAGCCTCGGTGCCGAGTCAGGTCTCCGCTGCTGCTGCCGCCACAGCTTTGGTGCTGAGTCAGGTCTCCGCTGCTGCTGCCGCTCCCGCCGCCGCCGCCGCCACAGCTTCGGTGCCGAGTTCGGTCTCCGCTGCCGCTGCCGCCGCTACAGCTCCAGGGCCGAGTCAGGTCTCCACCGCTGCTGCCGCCGCTACAGCTCCGTTGCCGCCAGCTCCGCCATTAGGCCTCGGCGCAGACGGAGACGGGGGGATACGACCGAAGAAAAAGTCGCATCCCCCGAAGGAAGAGGCCAAAGCATTGTTTCTCCCACCCCACCCACATACATACACAACTTAATAAAACAAAATTAACTAAAACATGGCAAAAAACAAAATGAAAGAAAAAAAAAAAACAGACGGACTGCAGGTGGGCCGCAGCTGTTAAGCCAGCGATCAACAATCTGCTCTGCTGAGGCCCTCAAGTCTTCCTGTGCAAGAGAGCATCTTGATGTTCCGACACAATAGTTAGTGTGATCCCACGGCTTAGGGAATAGCTCCTCAAGTGAATGGAGCAGTATTCAGCAGTGGAAACACACACACGCACTTCAACCCCTCAGCAATTTGGTCAAAATAATCTGGATTGACCAGGATTCTATTGTTACAGATTACTTTAATAGT
This sequence comes from Leucoraja erinaceus, assembly GCF_028641065.1. Taxonomy (NCBI): domain Eukaryota; kingdom Metazoa; phylum Chordata; class Chondrichthyes; order Rajiformes; family Rajidae; genus Leucoraja; species Leucoraja erinaceus. The sequence goes on from NC_073408.1 coordinate 17,167,714, forward strand.
TTTGCCTTTGAATATTTTAATACAAATTTCAACTTCATCGTGGTCAATTAAATATTTAAACAGTAGATTTACCATTAATTTTCTGTCAGTTCAAATAGATGCTCACTGTGCCTGCAGATACAAGAACATCCTCTGAGACACAAAATTCTATTTGATCTTTAATTATAATGGCAGGTTTCACTAACAGATAACTACATTGGAGGTGAACATAGATAAGCTTTGAATGTTTAAAAACTGAAAGTAATCTCAAGATACTTTCAGTAAAACTCTCTCCTGGTTAAATCTTTAGAGGGAGGGAGAGGGAGAGGGGAGGGAGAGGGAGAGGGAGAGGGAGAGGGAGAGGGAGAGGGAGAGGGGGGAGAGGGAGAGGGAGAGGAGAGGGAGAGGAGGTGGGTGTGCTGCTGTAAAACTGAAGCCTGTGCATACCAAGACAAGTATTATTTTGTCCACTCTTGCTACTCTTTGGGCAGTGTCCTGGGCTGAACCACCTTAAGCTGCTTGTCAAAAGTGGGAAAGTTCATTGACGTTACACAATATTTAATTCCACCATCAAGTCCGTACATGACAAAACAGACTGTGCAGCATGACCTTGACTATATGCAGGCATAGGGTGATCATCGGCAAGAAACATTGGCACCATGGAAGTACAGAGTATGAACATCTCTAGTAAAAGAGAAACCAACCTTAGTTTACTTTAGATTAGAGACACCAGTGTGGAGACTTTGGCCAATCAGTTCCGCGCTGACCAGTGATCCCTGCATATTAACACTATCCTCCACACACTAGGGACAATTTTTCCATTTACCAAGCTAATTAACCTACATGCCTGTATGTCTTTGGAGTGTGGGAGGTGACCAAAGGTCTCAGAGAAAACCATGCAGGTCACGGGGAGAAGGTAAAACTCCGTACAGACAGCACCCGTAGTCGGGATCATATGGCACTGAAAGCGCTGTAAGACAGCAACTCTACCTCTGCACCACCGTGCCATGCTCTTGACATCAACAACTAACCTCGTTACTGCACCACCCATTATCAACAGCTATCGGGTCAATATTAAATAGACCCACCCACATAAAACAAAACATACTACAATAGTAGGTTAGAAGCTAATATCCTGCAGCAAGTGATTCACCTCCTGTAGCCCCAAAGACTTTCTACCATCTATGAGGTGGAAGTCAGGAAAATAATAGATTTCTCAAAGATTCTCAAACAGCTTGACACCATGCAAGATAAAGCAACCCATTAGGTTGACACCCCATGAACAATCCCAAACATTCTTCCCTACCACCACCACTGCCTGCAGTATGTGCCATCCACAAAATGCACTGACGTTCCTTACTCAGGCCACTCTGACAGTGCACAAGCTTTGCACAACCTTTACTGCCAAGAACAACATGGTGCATGAGAACACCCCTCCCTCCCTTTGGGATCCCCACCAGTGTTGCACAACATCCTTCACTGTCACCAAGTTTCAATACTTAGAACTCCGTCACTAGGAGGACTGAAGGGACTCACAACGAGCTTCACAAGGACAATTGGAGATGAGAAATAATTGTTGGCCTTGCTGCCAGTCCCTTAACATTCACACACATTTCCCACTGCTCTTTAATCAGGAGACACATAAAAAAATAGCCACATGTTCATGTTGAAATGATTACACTTCCACTGTTTAAAAAAACATATGATTTAAAAAAAAGGGATAATATGAACTGAGTAATTTAGGTTTGTGGCAGGTGAGGATCTTGTGATAATATTTAATAATTGTATAATACTGTCTGCTACGCATTAAGTCACATAAGGTATCTGGATATCATGCCTAGATTTGTACGAGATCATTTTTTAAATGATTTCATTTTGAAAGATACTTAATTTAAGAAATATTGCATCAATATCACAAGATGGTTAACTCGGTTTTATTAATATTTAGGATGTTTGTGCAACAGAGCTGCTTTCACTGAAAGTTTCAGAGAGGTTAAGACCACACATTATATAATTTTAATATTGGGGCAGTTTATAATGCAAACTACAAATTAATGAATCAAAAATTAACAAGGGAGGAGGCCAAAGGGGTTGAATTACCAGAAGAATGTTGTTACAGGATTAATACGTGGAGGTTATTTTTGTGTATTTTAATTCTGGTGCCCTGACCATTCTTGTCACTTGTCTCCAATTTTCTATACTCTTGGATCGAAGCTCTCACCCTTATCCTTTGTTTCTCACCCTCTATTCTCCCTGTTAATGTACCATCAAATTACACACAAAGCTTGCCTTCAGTCAAACTTCAAGCATGTATCTACAAAGTATGCAGGAAGGAACTGCAGATGCTGGTTTATACTGAAGATAGACACAAAATGCTGGTGTAACTCAGCGGGTCAGGCAGAATCTCTGGAAAAAAGGGATTGCCGATGTTTCTGGGTTGGATCCCTTCTTCAGGCTTGAGTCTAAAGAAGTGTTCTGACCTGAAACGTCACCTGTTCCTTTTCTCCAGAAATGCTGCCTGACACGTTGAGTTTCTCCAGTATTTGGTGTCTATCTTAAGCATTTATCAATATTGATCCCATTTCATTCTCCCGAGATTGACTTAACTTTTCCCTGTTTCTCCCTCTCACTTACACACTACAGGCAATTAACAGTAGCTAGGTCCACATGTCTTAGATATGCAGGGGGGAGGGAATCAAAGCAATGGAGAAAATCCACTTGGTCACAGGGAGAATGTTTAGTTTAGTGTAACATGTACTGAGGTACAGTGAAAGGTTTTATTGTGTGCTATCCAGTCAGCAAGACAATACATGATTATAATCAAGCCGTCCACAATGTTCATATACATGATGAAGGTAATAATATTTAGTGTAAGGTAAAGTCCCGTAAAGTCCGATTAAATATTGTCTGAGGGTCTCAAATGAGGCAGTTAGTGGCTCAGGACAACTATTTAGTTGTTGATGGGATGGTTCAGTTGCCTGATAACAGCTTGGAAGAAACTGTCCCTGAACCTGGTGGTACATGGAAAACATCCAGGATAAGGGTTGACTGGTTGCTGGAGTTGTAAGGCAGCAGTTCTACTGGTTGTGCCTCCTTGTCACCACATAAAGTTCATTAAAATGCCTCTTTTTGTGGTTAAACTGTCAGTACTCCAGTGTGTCTCAGCGTGAGGTTTTCTCATGTGAGGTATAGTTGGACATTTATGATGATATCAGTAAAATATTGTAAAAATACAAGTAGATATTGAATGAGAAGAAACTAACCTATTGTCACTGCAGGGTGGAAACCCAAGGGCAAGCTTCTTTACAAGTGGAAAATAGTCACTAATGTCTTGAGAGTACTCACTGTCTATTCTTCCTTTATGAGCCCCATGCTGTGAATTTGCACTTGAAATCTGGCCTGTGCTTATCATTTAAAGGAACACGGGTATGATCAAGAAGTATTTTTACTCAGTAGTCTGTGTTAAGGGAAAACTAAAAATTTGGATTTATATAGAGTCTAAGAGAAAGGTTGTATTTATATATTGCGTTTGTCATATCGGAGTATCGAAAGCACTTTATAATCAAGCAAGACATAATGTCGACAAATATAATGGCCAAGTTGCAGATCACATAGTTACTTGCTTCCCGTATCTATGCTGTTCATCGCAATATTCCCAGTAACAGAAGGAATTAACTCAAACACACAGCAGCTGAATGTGCTTGCAGGTTTAACAGCCCCCATTGGTGCCATTGTTACAGTGGTTATTGGCTTCGTGTCTGCATGTGGCGTAAGCCATAATTCTGTGAAAATGTCCCCAGTGAATCTGGACTTCCTAACACCCTAGCCTCTCACAATTAATCATGGAAAAAACATGTCTTATGTGGGTGGGAGTGATAGTTAGTGTGTGTCTCTGAGCTCATCTGGGTTAGCTATTTCGCCGTTCCCTTCAGGAAAGAGATATTGGATATTCCACGGGATAGCTGTTATAGCAGAAAAGAACAGGAATAGAAATAATGCAATAATTAGCAAACACTGATTTGCAGAAACAGCAGCAGAAATGAAATAAGAGAAAGAACTCCAGGAGCAGTTAATAATGTTGTGTTCTTGGGATTAGTGAAACTCATGCCACAAATATTGCAATTAATTTTCATAGGTCCCATCGTTATTAAGAGGAAAATCAAGTAACAATATCTTCATATGTTCACTTGTAACTTAAGAAAGTCCACCCTTACGGAAAGTAACTAATGGGATCTCAGAAAATAAATACACCAATTACTAGAAGTTATACCACAGGTGAGCAAATTCATAAATAAAGCTACTCAAGCTATAGGATTTATTTCTAGCAAAGTACATTAGGAAAGTAGAGAAATTATGCTAAACTTTTAACAAATCTTTGTTAAGGGCCCGCCCACTTGGGCGTTATTTGCGTGTCACGCAGGTGGGACGCGAAGGTTTTGTGAATCCCAAAATCCTGGGGCGCTGCGCGCAACTGCACGTCACTGTCTACATCACCACGCACCATGGGAGCGTATTGCATGCCATGTGCATATCACGTGCGCGTCACGTGCATGTCATGACGCGCGCGACGTGACACGGAAATAATATCGCGTAAATGACGCGCAAATGACGCCCAAGTGGGACAGGCCCTTTAGACAACATGCTGGTACTGTGCGCTATTCTCGTCCTCATATGTTGGGAACATAATCATGTGGCACTGGGCGAGGATGCCAAGAGGATTTACTGGCACAAGAACTAGGGTGTAAATATCAGGGAAAGATGAACAGAGTGCATCTCATTTCATTTAATAAGATAAAAACATATAATGCCAAGGTGAATTATGGAAGGCTGATTGGACAGGGTGGAAGTTTAAACATTTGAATTCTTAAAAGGGTGACAAGTAAGAGGTGGGAATTATACTGAGCCCCTGGTCATTATTATCATTCAGTTAGTAATTAAATAAAATTTCTGGTCTTTGTATCCAGTTATTTGATCTTTAATATTATTGTTGTTGATACAATCTTACTGAACATTAATTGGATCCATATTTCCCTAAATATTTTTTTTCTCAGGAGCTACTTTGAGAGGTGTTGCATAAAGACCGTTTATTAGTTTCTTGAAACTGATTTATAGATGGAGCAAATTACTTGGTAGCTCTATTTCATAGCTTAATGTGTGCTTCATGGGTGGCGTGGGCTCTGTGGGTTCAAGCTCTGTTTCCGTGCTGTATGACTTTATGAATTCAGATTGTCAGGTTGAATAAACAGTGCTAAATGAGACAGAACCAATGAGCCTGTGGGTGCACTCTGCAACTATTCCCAAATGAGGATGTCACCTTGCTTCAAAACCTTATCAGATAATAGCCACCAGGCAAAATGGGTACAAAGAATCTCCATTGGATGTTCCCAATGACAGCAGCCTACAGGTAAATAATGACAACTACCCGCACAAAGACAGAGAGAGACTCGAGAAACTGCGAATGCTGGATTCTTGATCAAAATACAAAGCGATGGAGGAACTCATAGGTTCAGTCAGCATCTGTGGAGACAATGGAGAGGTGACGTTTCAGGTCAAAACCCTTCTCCATACTTTTGGGCCAGAAACATCACCTTACCATACACTTTACAGATTCTGTCTGATCTGCTGAGTTCCTCCAGTGCTTTGTTTTGCAACAGAAAGACAGATATTTTCTCATATTGCTTCATATTTCTCTTGACATCTTCTTCTTGCATATGCCGTGCACAACCTAAAGTTGTAGATCAAGTGGCATGAAAAACGACATCTATTTGTTTGTGCACATCGGGTTGATTGCATTAGTCGAACCAGTGTGGACCATGTGAAGGTTGCAATCTCCCACCCTTCTCTTCACATGAAATGAGGCCTTTCAGCTCAGCTGGTCTATGCCAACTCACAAACAATCCTCAGATGGACACAAAATGCTGGAGTAACTCAGCGGGTCAGGCAGCATCTCTGGAGAAAAGGAATAGCTTATGTTTTGGGTCATAGAAACATAGAGAATAGGTGCAGGAATAGGCAATTTTGGCCCTTCGAGTCCTTCAGCCATTCAATACGATCAAGGCTGATTATCCAAAATTAGTACCCCATTCCAGCTTTCTCCCCATATCCCTTGATTCCGTTACCCTTAAGAGAAGGGTCGAGGCCCTTCTTCAGATTAAGAGTCGGGGAGAGAGAAACCAGAGGTACGAAAGGGTACAAAGAACAAATGAATGAAAGGTCAGAAAAGCACAGAGGGGGTTTTGCGAGAAAAGATGTTGCAGAACTCTCATCGTAGAGAAGAGGAGAACATCTTCAAAGTAGGCATACCTTGAGGAGAATTCCTATCAGTCCCATTCTCCTCATTTCCTTTAAATCTGTCCCTTCTCACAGCCTGTGCATTGACTTTGCCCACGATAGGCACTCCTACTAGTAGTAATTTCCAGTGGCCAATGATCCCATCAATAAGCATGACTTTGAGATGTGGGAGGAAACCGGGATACTCAGGAGAAACTCATGCAGTGAATGGGAGATTTCACGCCAACAGTATTAGAGTTCAGCATCATTCCTGGGTTGTTGGAATTGTGGCAGCAGCATTAACTGGTGCCTACCTCTAGGGCCACTTTCAAGCCACTGCTCAAAGAGTAAATGCAGAAAGTCGCCATACTGTAATAATACTGTGATGTAGATTTGGATGACAGGATTGCAAATTTAAATTTTGCTTCAAGTAATCTGAACATTGCTCTATGCAAATGAGATTTTTAATTAGGTATGCCATGAATAAATTCTTCCATTATTTTTTATGTGGCTTTTGTAAGACATTTAATTAATTTAGCTGAGATAGAAATTCCACTCAGCTAAATGAGTTGCAGCATGTGGCTAGTGTGGGCTACTCCACGCTTGAGTGGGACATTTCGTAATTGCCTTGTGTGACCTGACATTCCTTTGGTACAAATAAAATTTCTGCCCTCGGAGTTATTCTCGAAACATGACGACTTCAGTGCAGCTCAGGGGAGCTCCGCGGGGATTGAGCTCAAAGCGTCAATTATCAGGTCACGACATCTGAGGCCTGAAGGTGAGCAGCCTTAAAAATTGGATGGGGACCAAGAAAGGAGATGATCCATTGTACGAGGACGAGAGTGGAAGTTACTTAATGCTGGGACTCAGAAAGCACTGCAGTCATGTGAGCAAGTGCTCACTGAATAAGTGCGGAAGAAGCAAACTAGAGAGCAGTCTTGAACTACCAATTACCTCATTGGTGGCCCTCGTTTTATGTTTGATCGGACTTTACTGGATTTACCTTTAACTAAACGTTATTTCCTGTATCATGTATCAATACACTATAAATGGCTCAATTGTGATCATGTACTGTCTTTCTGCTGACTGGTTAGCATGCAACACACCGTACCTTGATACACGTGACAATAAACTAAACTGGGCTGAACTTCTGTGAACTGGGAGAAGGTTCCAACAAGTACTAAACACTTACATGACGTCTGTAGGAAGGAACTGCAGATGCTGGTTTAAACCGAAGATAGACACTAAATGCTGGAGTAACTCAGCGGGATAGGAATGTCCTGCTGAGTTACTCCAGCATTTTGTGTCCATCTTCACTTGGAACATCTATGTGTTTAGCCCTCTGTAAAACAACAAAGAGCTGGAGTAACTCGACAGCTGAGGCAACATCTCTGGAGGACGTGGACAGGCGATGTTTCCAAAGGTGAGCTGCTTTGTAGATTAATTGGTTATTGTAAATTACCCCTCACATAGATGGGTGACAGGAAAACTTAATGGACATTTGAGAGAGAATAGGTTACAGAAAAATAAGCAGGGAAATGGGATTGATGTGGAAGCTAGCCAATGATCTTTGAAGGTCAAATTGTAGATCCTCCTTCAGTGGAGCCATTGTAGACTGCAGCAAATAAAGCTTGTGCTGAACACATATTGGACTGCTACCATTGCATCAGAAATATTAAAATAATAAAAAATAAGAAATGCTGGAAATACTCTGGTCAGACAGCAGACAGGGAAACAATTGCCACTAGAGGCCATTGAAACATTTGAAAAGTCACCAACAGGAAACCCTTCAATAAGGTTCCACATTACAGGCTTTTCCACAAAAGAGGACACAAACAAACGTAAGTGCTGCCAAGAACAAAGGGGGGCCCGGCATGGGGGAACCGTCGTGAGGGAGAACAAAGGGGGAACCGGTGTGTGGGGACTGCCGAGAACTAAGTGGGACCAAAATGGGATGTGTTAAAAATGGTTTGTGTAAAATGGAATACTTTGTGACTTTGTCAGCATACTTTATGTGGTGACTCTTTGCATACCTTGGGTATACAAAACACAGAATATCACTGGGACATGTCACGGCGATAAAGTATCTTTCATTCATTCATTCATTCAAATTGCTGCAGTCACTCAATGGATCATACGGTATTTCCGGAGAACATGGCTGGACGATGTTTCAGTCTGATGAAGGATCCCAATCCGAGAAGTCACCTATCCATGTTTCCAGAGATGCTGCATAATCCGCAGTTACTCCAGTACTTTGTCTCTTTTTTTGAAAACCAGTTCCTTGTGTCTCCAAACATTTTTAACAAACTTGAAGGGTATGACTCATTGGCGACACCTTGACAGCATAAATTTGCCTTAGTGATAGATAACAAAGGTTTATGATGAATGTTTTGTTTTTTTTTAAACTGGCGGAAATTGAATAATTGTGATCAGTATTGATGTTATTTCCTTTCTTAAATTTATATTGATGACCAAGACCTGGGGATGAAAAATTAAAATTTCTAAATTTGAGGACATCACAAAACGTAGTAGTCAAGTGAATTGCAAAGAGGTCAGCATTAGGTTGCAGCAACATATAAACAGGCTGATGGAATAGGCAATGCATGGCAGATGAAACTTTATGTGGGGCAATGTGCGGTGATGTAGAGACAATGTAGAATAAAGAATACTGCTCTAAAAGGGGTGAAAGAACAATGTGCACAAATCACTGACAATGACAGGGTATGTTGGGAAAGTAGTTAACATGACATACACAATTTTAGGCTTTTAACAATAGAGATATAGCATATGAAGGCAGGGAAGTTATGCTGAACCATTGTAATACACTAGTCGGGGCTCAATTGAATTAATGCATCTAATTCTGGTCACCACCTTGTACTGGAGTGCATTCAGAAAGTATTCAAACCCCTTCACTTTTTCCACCTTTTGTTACGTTACAGCATTCTAAAATTGATTTTTTTTTTTGTTTAATCATTAATCTATACACAATATCCCAGATTGAAGAAGTGAACACATGTGTTTAGAAATGTTTGCAAAGTAATTAAAAAGAAATAACTGAAATATCACATTCACATAAGTATTCAGACCCTTTACTGAGTACTTTGTTGAGGCACCTTTGGCAGCGTCAAAGTCTTCTTGGGTATGACACTACAAGCTTGGCACACCTGTATTGAGGTAATTTCTCCCATTCTTCTCTGTAGATCCTCTCAAGCTCTGTCAGGTTGGATGGGGAGCGTCGATGCACAGCTATTTTAGGTCCCTCCAGGGATGTTCGATCGGGTTCAAGTCCGGGCTCTGGCTGGACCACACAAGGACATTCACAGACTTGTCACGAAGCCACTCCTGCATTGGCTTGATGTGTGCTTAGGGTCATTGTCCTGTTGCAAGGTGAACCTCCGCCCCAGTCTGAGGTCCAGAACGCTCTGGAGCAGGTTTTCATCAAGGTATCTCTCTGTACTTTGCTCTGAACATCTTTCCCTCGATCCCGACTAGTCTCCCAGTTCCTGCTGCTGAAAACATCCCCACAGCATGATGCTGCCACTACCATGCTTCACAGTAGGTATGGTATTGGCCAGGTGATTAGCGGTGCCTATTTTCCTCCATACATGACACTTGGCATTTAGGCCAAAGAGTTCAATCTTGGTTTTATCAGACCAGAGAATCTTGTTTCTCATGGTCAGAGAGTCGTTTAGGTGCCTTTTGCAGGGCTCCCAACATTGGGTGAGAGTTGGGAGTGAGAAATTGCGAGAGACCAAGCCCGAGAGAGGATAGTCCCCTTCCCATTGGTACGGAACATTTGCATTTTTCAGCTTGAAATTGTGCAATATGGTGCATGCTGTAGTGAGTCTATTAACTTACACTTGAATGCAATATATATGCTTTAAATTGGATTGGAGCGTTTTGAAAGGGGGAGGCTGTGCGATCACTGATCACTGACCCGATGAGGGAGTCGAGCAACCTAGTGGGGAGAGGGTGTGGAAGAAGGGGGTCCCCCCTCCTGGGGTAGGAACCTTTTGAAATTTGATGTATTAAAATCATGTTTTAGTGCACTGTAGATGTATGATTTCAATGTTTTTTGTGTGAAGTATTTTTAAGAGGTAACTTTTTAAGGGGTAACTTTATCCACACAAAGGGTGATGGGTGTATGGAACAAGCTGCCAGAGGAGGTAGTTGAGGCAGGGACCATCCCAACATTTAAGAAAATGTTAGATTGATACATGGATAGGACAGGTTTGGAGGTATGGACCAAAAGCAGGTGGCGTAGCTGGGACATGTTAGCGGGTGTGGGCAAGTTGCACTGAAGGGCCTGTTTTCACACTGTATCACTCTATGACACCATTATACCTCCGCCATGCATGAATGCTTCAAAATCAAGTGATCGAGGTTTATTGCCAAGCATACTCAAGCATAGAAACATAGAAAATTGGTGCAGGAATAGGCCATCGGCCCTTCGAGCCAGCACTGTCATTCAATATGATCATGGCTATTCATCTAAAATCAGTACCTCTTTCCTGTTTTTTCCCCATATCCCTTGATGTCGTTAGTCCCAAGAACTAAATGTAACTCTTTCTTGAAAACATCCATTGAATTGGCTTGCACTGCCTTCTGTGGCTGAGAATTCCACAGATTCACAACTCTCTGCATGAAAAAAGTTTGTCCTCATCTCAGTCCTAACGGCCCCCCCCCCCTTTATTCTTAAACTGTGACCCATGGTTCTGAACACCCCCAACATCGGGAACATTTTTCCTGCAGTTACAGTAAGTGAAAATCTAGCAGGCAAGCAGGATGCTTTCTCCAACCACCCCCATTTGAAGTCCACTATCTTCCACCGTTTCTACCCAGTGCTTGGGACTTACTTCCAGTAGCCACCGGTTGTCCTCCAGGAAGCATCGAACCGCAGCCTGATCCATGCCGGTCACCTGGGCGAATTTGGCACAGAGACTCTCACGGCAGCGGCGCAACGGTTCCTACGCCTCAAATGGCCCGGGACCTTTGTACTGAGGCTGCTCCCCCCCCCCCCCCCCCTCTCTCTCCCACTCTCTCCCTCCCCCCTCTCTCTCAGCCCAATTCTCTCTGCTCTCTCCCTCCCCTCTCTGGCCCTGTCTCTCTATCCCCCTCTCTCCCCACTCTCACCCACTCTCCCCTCTCTTCCCCCTCTCTCTCCCTCTCTCCCCCCTCTCTCCCCCCCCTCTCTCTCCTCTCTCTCTCTCTCCCTCTCTCTCTCTCTCTCTCTCTCCCCCTCTCTCCCCCTCTCTCTCTCCCTCTCTCTCTCCCCCTCTCTCTCTCTCCCCTCCTTCTCTCTCCCTCCTCTCTCTCTTCCTCCCTCCCTCTCTCCTCCCCCCTCTCTCTCTCTCTCCCTCTCCTCCCCTCTCTCTCTCTCTCCTCCCATCTCTCCCTCTCTCTCTCTCCTCCCCTCTCTTCTCTCCCCCCCTCCCTCCCACCTCACTCTCCCCCTTGCTCTCTCTCCCCTCTCTCTTTCTCCTCTGTCTCTCCTCTTTCTCTTGCCCCCCCCATCTCTCTTTCCACGTATCTCTCTTTCCCCCTCTCTCCCTCTTCCCCCTCTCTCTTTAACCACCCCCTCTCTCCCCCTCTCTCTCATTCTCCCTACCCTCTCTCTCCCATTCTCTCTCCCTACCTCTCCCTCTCCTCCCTCCACCCCCGTTCTCTCCCCCCCCTCTCTCCCTCTTCTCTTTCTCCATTCACTCCCCCTCTGTCACTCCCCTCTCTCTCCACTCACCCCCTCTCTCTCTCCCCACTGTCTCCTCCCCCTCCATGACTCGTCAGCCCCGCAAACACTCCATGGCCGGAGCTGCAGCGAGTGACTCGTCAGCCCCGCCACTCGCAGCCCGGCTCCCCGCATCTGTTCCTGCCGCTGGTTCTGCTCCCATCCCTCCTTCAGCCCCGGCTCTCCAACACCCGCGGACCATGCAGTTTATCGGAGTTTTTAAATTTTCATTGATCATAGAATTTCTCACCCCAGAGCGTGAGAAATGTCTGATCAGCGTGAGGGCGTGAGATTTTGCTTGAGGGCGTGATTCTCACGCTGAAAACGTGAGAGTTGGCAGACCTGCTTTTGGCAAATTCCAAGCGGGCTGTCATGTGCCTTTTGCTGAGGAGTGGCTTCCATCTGGCCACTCTACCATAAAGGCCTGATTGGTGCAGATATAAATGTCCTTTTGGAAGGCCTCCCATCTCCACAGACGAACTCTGGAGCTCTGACAGTGACCATCGAGTTCTTGGTCACCTCCCTGACGAAGGCCCTTCTCCCCGATTGCTCAGTTTGGCTGGTGGCCTGCACTATGAAGAGTCCCAGTGGTTCCAAAGTTCTTCCATTTAAGAATGACAGAGGCCACTGTGCTCTGTGGGAGATGCAATGCTGCAGAAATTGTTTTATACCCTTCCGCAGATCTGTGTCTCAACACAATCCTGTCTCGGAGGTCTACAGACAATTCCTTGGTCTTCATGGCTTGGTTTTTGCTCTGAAATGCACTGTCAACTGTGGGACATATAGACAGATGTGTGCCTTTTCAAATCATGTCCAATCAATTTAATTTACTACTGGTGGACTCCAATCAAGTTGTAGAAACATCTCAAGGAAAATCAGTGGAAACAGGATGAACCTAAGCTTAATTTTGAATGTCATAGCAAAGGGTTTGAATACTTATGTAAATGTGATATTTCAATTATTTATTTTTGATTATTTTGCAAACATTTCTAAACACCTGTTTTTGCTTCTTCATTCATGAGATATTGTGAGTAGATTGATGATTAAAAAAAAAAAATAATCCATTTTAAAATTAGGCTGTAACGTAACAAAATGTGGAAAAGGTGAAGGGTCTGAATACTTTCTGAATGCACTGTATGTTGGTCGGTGTGTGCAAGTTGTGCCGAAGGCCCTGCTTCCACATTGTATCACCCTATGGCTCTAAGTAAGCCAACATTACTGCCACAACTCAAGAAGGCAGATCACTGCCATTGTCTCAAGGATTATTAATGAATGATAATAACGAAGGGACTCACCATTGATGTGCATGTTCTGTGAAATGAATTTCAGAAAGAAAATTGTGGTGAGAGCAAAGTGGAAAATGGTAGCAAAAGGCAGCAAAGGTAATGTTGAGAGGGGGAAGTAGCAACAATTTAGTGGGCAATGTACTAAAATACCTAGTGGAGATCTTAAATTAGGGGTGTCACAGCGGCACAGTGTTAGAGTTGCTGCCTTACAGTGCCAGAGACTCGGGTTCAATCCTGACTAAGGGTGCTGTCTGTATGCAGTTAAATGTCCTCCCTGTGACCACATACATTAGGTTTTCTTCAGGTGCTCCAGTTTCATCTCACACTCCAAATATGTGCGGTTTGCAGGTTAATTGGCTCCGTGAATTGTAAATTGTCCCCAGTGTGTAGGATATTTCTAGTCTAGATGCTGTCTGACCCACTGAGTTGCTCCAGCACTTTGTACCCTCCATCCAGTTCAAGGTAGTTTGCTTGATTTCCACCTTTTTCCACCATGCTAAGCAATTGTTCGCTCCTTCACCCGGAATAATGTAACATCAGCATGCACCATCCACAAATACCTGCCAAGGTTCCTGTGACAACACCTTCCAAATATGCGTCCAATACCAACAGAAAAGAACAAGATCACCCAATACATGGCAACACCACCACCTGTATGTTCCCCTCCAGATCGCCCACCATTGTAACTTGGAAATGTATTAATGTCACTGTGTCCTAGAATATCCTTCCCATCAACACTGTAGGAGTATCTTTAGCAGAACTACATTGGTTTAAGATGTATTTCCCTCCAGCTATCCAAGGGCAATCTGCCATGTGCAATAAATGCTGGCCTTGCCAGAGAAATATACATTCTGAAAAACAAATAAAATTAGAGTACTGATTTGCATAGACTAGGCACTTGCAGGATCGGAGCTGCAAGCAACTATATCCTGAACAGGAATGGGACACAAACTCTTGAGCTGCGATTCCTGTCTGCTTGAACCCACGAGACAATCAGCCCCTTCGTTGCAGGCTGGTCTGATGAAGGGTCCCGGCCCGAAACATCACCCATTCCTTCTATCCAGAGATGCTCCCTGTCCTGCTGAACTAGTTACACCTGCATCGGTGTAAACTAGCATCTGCAGTTCTTTCCTACACAGCGCCTTCGATGCAGGCTTCCCTGGATGATCAAACAACGATGGGTCAATAATCTGTGTAGAAAGTAACTGCAGATACTAGTTTACACTGAAGATAGGCACAAAATGCTGGAGTAACTCAACAGGTCAGGTAGCAAGGAGAAAAGGAATAGGTGACATTTTGGATGTCTGAACAAGGTCTCGACCCAAAACATCTCCTATTCCTTTTCTCCAGAGATGCCGTCTGGGTGAAAACACTTCCTCGTTTAGTTTATCATGTGAAAATGCCGCAGAAATAAATTGTAATGCATTGCATTGCACAGAAAAATGAAGTACAATGTTGAACAGAATGGCTGAGGCAACAGGACCACAGAAGCAAGGATAGAAATGTATGAGAGGGATATGGAGCCAACACTGAATATATCACAGAAACGTTTGACTTTTGCATATATTTAAAATACTAATTTAAAATTTAATGAAATTGATCTTTAACATTGTTATTTTATTGCAATTTCAAATGATTGCATTTAATGTGTTTGCAATGGAGCTTTGTATAATAGAGTTTGAATGTACAGGTAATTGAATTTTAATTAACCTGATGACTGCTTCCTTCGAAGAGTGCTTTTAATTCAATAACATATTAATAAATTCTATCCATTTTTTTGCAACACATGATTGGTGAGCAGCTGATTTTAGTGTCGGCATTAGTGGACCACGGGTAAATTAAACCTGATTAGGATGCATGAACAATCATACAACGGAAAGCACATATTACAACGTGGTTAACCATATAACCATATAACCATATAACAATTACAGCACGGAAACAGGCCACCTCGGCCCTACAAGTCCGTGCCGAACAACTTTTTTTCCCTTAGTCCCACCTGCCTGCACTCATACCATAACCCTCCAGTCTCTTCTCCTCCATATGCCTATCCAATTTATTTTTAAATGATACCAACGAACCTGCCGCCACCACTTCCACTGGAAGCTCATTCCACACCGCTACCACTCTCTGAGTAAAGAAGTTCCCCCTCATGTTTCCCCTAAACTTCTGTCCCTTCTGTCAGGGTTCTTCTCACTGCCCTGTTAATAAATGACCAGGATGAAATTAGTTTAGTTTAGTTTAGTTTAGAGATACAGCACGGAATCAGGTCCTTTGGCCTACTGAGTCAGTACCGACCAGCGATCCCTGCACACTAATACTATCATACACACGCTAGGGACATTTTTATGTTTAGTTGATTGTCACGTGTACCGAGGTACAGTGAAAAGCTTTTGTTGCATGCTAACCGGTCAGCAGAAAGACAATACATGATTACATAATAATCCTTCATGTGGTGAAAAGGCAAGAGGCACAAAACATCCATGAAAGTCTAATCACCCCTGGAACAATACACTTTCCCAATGGACTCCATATACAAAGGCAAAATCCTCACACTATATTGATAACCTGATTAAAAAGGGCCATTTCAAAGACAGGTGGAGTCTCTCTGCATCCAGATATCTCCACAATAACAATATGTTGACCAAACTCCATTCCGTATTTTCAATTCAACTGGCATCCATTTCTCTTTCCTGCAGCACCTTGCTTCCCATTATGTTCACAGTTTATTCCTGGCTTTTATTTTGGCTCACCATCACTCAAGTCTATTTTTCACTCCCTGCTCCATGCCTCTGATGTTGCATTCCCTCTCTATTCTCTCCAGAATTAATTTAATCTAATCTCCCTGCCATGAAACTGATAGAAGTAGACCAGCTATCTGCTTTCTGCCCTGTTCAATTTGATCCGTTGTTAGGTTTGGTGATATAACTGACCTTCTCTGTGCTTAGATTCCTATTCCTTTTGACCCACTACATTTTTCTTCTTTTTCATTCATATCAGAGTTTCCTTACCCCATCTATCAACTGTGGTCAGTAAGTGGTTGGAAAGTTCATTTTCTGAATCAAAACACACATTGCATTTAAGCAATCCATCTGCATCAATAATACATTTTGCCATGTCTGTTTATTATAACATTTATTCATTAATCTCTATAAACATGGAAAAACTTTTATGTCAACTCCATATCATTTATTACTATAGCAATTTACATTTCTTTATAATTTATTTTCATCATTTATCTCTATTTTGTTTTGTTTTTAATTGTGGTTTGTATTACTTCCATCAATGCTGGACATTAAGCTTCACTGGACATCTTATCCATGGCTGTAAACTTCCTACTCAGGCTTGAATACAAGACAGAGAATTACAGCAACACCCTAAGCCATTATTACATAATGTCCATAGGCTGCACTTGTAAGAATAGAGCCAGAGTATTGTACAATCTTATTCTATTTAATGGCCTTCTTCCAGCTGTGACTGTTGTCCGAGTGTACACTGCAGGCACTGTGCAGATGTTATGTGGCTATGGGAGATGCTTTGAATAGTGGGTACCATAGACAGGGTGTAAATAATTGGTTTGTCCTTGTGACAGCCTCTTCCACTCACGGTATATGTAAGGATCTTGGTAATTGCTAATAAATCCCTCTAACATGTGGTTGGCTGAAATATGTCCAGTGAGCAGAGAAAAATGGCTGTCCCAGTGTGATTTAGTGGAAGCAATGCCATTGAGAGGTTTAGATGATGCTATAAATCATACAAATAAAGCAATGTGGCTGATAGCTATTAACTGGAAACCAAGATTAGATTACTACCATTAAATTGTTCCCCCGTGTCTCATATTTTTATGTTGTGTTTGGTGCTTGGGCTGCATTTTTAGACTGTCCACAACTTTCAATACTGACACTGTGTCACCCTCATCTGTGTCTTGATGCATTACAGGGTTCACATTGAGGAATTCATGATCACAACGTCATTACTTCCAATTTATTAGGAAACAATGTGCTTTATTAATAATAAACTCTTGTCTCCCAGGATATGGGCTAGAATTTGCTGCAAGTATAAAGCATTACTCTGTGGTGAAGTGGACAGCAGCCAATAAAGTAGCGAATGTAACTTGTTTTTTAATACGAAGATCGCACTGGTGGAGTCAATAGCATTGCATCCTCCAACCTGACATGTTTTTGCAAAAGCTTATTACATCACTTCCTTAGTAACCATCGGCCATGTTTCACTGCAGTGTTCTACTCATGCCTGACCACAGCGAAACACAATGATACAACAGAGAAGGGCGGCACGGTGGTGCAGCGCTAGATTTGCTGCCTTACAGCGCCAGAGGCCCAGGTTCGATCCTGACTATGGGTGCTGTCTGTACGGAGCTTGTACGTTCTCCCCGTGATCTGCGTGGGTTTTCACTGAGATCTTCGGTTTCCTCCCACAAGGTTAAGACTTACAGGTTTGTAGGCAAATTGGCTTGGTATAAATGTAAAATTGTCCCTAGTGTGTGTAGGACTGTGTTAATGTGTGGGGATCACTGGTCAGCATGGACTCAGTGGGTGAAGGGCCTGTTTCCGCGTTGTATCTCAAAACTAAACTAAACTAAACTAAACTAAGAATGGTTATCCAAGAGGATTGCTAAGGATTGCAAGAATTTGAAATATTTTCATTTAGTTGCATGCCTAAACTAGCTCAGCCTTGGGTAGTATTTTGGACAAACGATTACATACAAAATGCTTTCCAAAGTTGCCCATTGCACTCCATTCTGAACCAGTAGCCCTGAGAAAGACAATGGTGTTACTCAGCTGGATGCTTGTCAGAATTCAACTCGCCCCAGCTGCTCTGCATAATTGTGGTGGAGCTACGTAATTGTTTCACTGAACATGGTATTGAAGTTGTGGTGCAGAGGTCAGGAGTCGAGATGTTCTAAGGACCAGTGTGGGAGAGGAGCCCCGACCATAGCCACCATGACAAAAGCCTGACAGGAGGCAGCTGAGCAGTGTCGGCCAGCAAGATACCCCTGGAGGTATATGGAGTGCAAGGGAATACTTCCTCACCTTACTAAATGGCCAATGGTGAGCTGTAAATCTGAAGCTTCTAAAATGATCATTTTTTAGATTGGATAGATATTGCCTTAGGTCACTGATGGTCAATATTTTTATGCCAAGAGTCATGTGTTTTATTGCCATATGTCTTGAAACGTAACAATGAAAATCTTACTTGCAGCAGCACAACAGATATGTAAACATGGCACTCTGTAAAGACTGTAATAAACAACAAAAGTATTTTCAGTATATATGACAATAAAACACTCTTGACTCTTGACAGCCCTGTAGTGTTGGTCAAAAAGCATGCTGCTGGGGGAAATCGCAGGGTCAGGCAGCATCTGTGGAGGGAATCAGATAGAGGACATTTACACTTGGGGACTTTTTTCATGAAATGTCCGTCCATTTTGCTCTATGGATGCTAACTGGCCTTCTGAGTTCCTCCAGCAGTTTGTTTTTTTTGCACAAGATTCTAGTATCTGGATGGTCTAGTATCCACAGAGTGTTGATGTTAATTGTGATGGAGAAAAGCCTTAAAATAATGTGTAGGAAGGAACTGCAGATGCTGGTTTAAACCGAAGATAGACACAAAAAGCTGGAGTAACTCAGTGGGACAGGCAGCATTTCAGGAAAGAAGGAATGGGTGACGTTTCGGGTAGAGACCCTTCCTCAGTCTAGCCTTAAAATAATTATGATTGTGTCCTTTTTCCTGGGAACAATACACATTTACCCAGTTATCTGTTGAAGCCAGTCTCTGGGACAATGCGCTTAACTTTAGAAGCATTTTGAGGAATTGATATACATCTGGCAAAAAGGAAGTGAAGAGAGAGCAAATGACCCAAAAATGTATCTCAAAGGACTCATGATTCATCACATCTGTGATGCCTTGGTTCTTCAATCTACACTGAACTCTTAACAATCCATCATGATGACAATTATGAGGGTAATCATAGTAATGCACACACAGAGGCGTCTAAACCCCAAACTATTGTTATGCTAGAAAACTAGAGGAGATATTGGATGGGCGAACAGGAACACATTATGTTGCTGCTCAAAGCTCCCCTGTTACTCCCAACATTAGATTTGATGTTGACAACAGATGTCAAACAAAATGAAGACAGATGAAACCAATAAGACATTTTAAAGTTTAGTTTAGTTAGTTTAGTTTAGTTTAGTTTAGTTTAGTTTAGTTTATAGTTTGGTTTAGATACACTGTAGGTTTAGTCCCATTGGTTTTGAGATACAATGTGGAAAGTTCGGCTGGCCCTACGGTTCAAATCCCCCATACTGTCGTTGTGTCCTTGGGCAAGACACTTCACCCACCTTTGCCATATGTTGACCGCGATCGATCACTTGCACAAAATAGTTGTCTCACTGTACACTATGACCCATCATTTTTGCATTTCATTTGACCCTACACTTACACACTAGGTTATCCCACTTTTGATTTATACACTGGCTGCAATTTATAGAGCCCAATTAACGTACAAACCCACACCTTGTAGGGAATGTGGGAGGAAATCAGAGCACCCGGAGAAAACCAACACGGTCCTAGGGAGAATGTGCAAACTCCACACAGACAGCACCCAAGGTTAGGATCCAACCCAGGTCTCTGGCGCAGTGACTCTGCATGGCACTACTGTGTGCACTTCTCATGTACTCCGACGGCCTGTATAGGCAATGAAAGCGTTTTGCAAAATATGTTCTTATTTCAAAGATACAGAACAAAGTTAGGACCTGCTCTCAGTGATGATGTTGATAATTGTGCAGTCTTGTAAAGCATGCCGCCAAGGAAATGCTTTTGAAAAAAAAGTTATTTGTGCACAGCGAGAACTCACACAGCATCTGCACATTATATCTATTTTTAATGATACTGGGTGATGGATAAATATTGCCCAAAACACATATTTTATTATATACACACTAAAACACTATTGTATTCCATTGGTGTAAAGTGCATCTGAACATTGTGCCCTCAGCTGGTAGTGTTACCTGCAGCATCGTCATTGACTCCCGGAGTCTCTAGCTTGTGACTGCACAAAGTGGAGCACTTGGGGTGGTATTGAGTATCAGAGGGCCATGCATCAGGAGTACAAAGTCGGAGCCTGTACAGGTAATGAGCAGTGCAGCACATAACATACCATGCACCTATCTTGCCTTGGCAACTAATTCCTGCCCTAGCTGGGGAAGAGTCTGTAGTTTCCATATTGGCCTCACCAATCACCTCAGAAGACAAAAACAGAGTTGAAGCAAAGCACCAAGTGGAGCATGTAAAATATAACAACTGCTGCAAAAGTACTCTCCTTCTACAAATCTATATCATTGAAGTCTCAAGAACCAAAGGAAATTAATGTAGATGTTGGACCGGCCCACAGAAATGATCAATATCTCTTTTTTTCTGTGCTTCAATAGTGAAGCAGAATATACAAACACCACTAAAAGTATGTTTAGCACTAACTCCAATGGACAAAACCATCTCCATAAGATAGACAGAAAATGCTGGAGTAACTCAGCAGAGATGCTGCCTGACCTATTGAGTTACTCCAGCATTTTCAGTCTATCTTCGGTATAAACCAGCATCTGCAGTTCTTAAACACCATTATCATTTGGACCAAAATAATATGCAAGAACTATAAGATTATGAATGCATGCACTCTTACTAGCTGTAACATTAAAACCCTCATTATCTCATACAATCACATGTCTTCAATGTGCAGGCATGCCTTTCTCAGACAAGATGTTAGCCAGGGAGCAGTCCAATTTATTTTACTGCTGATCTCTTAATTTTACTTTTGTTGAAGGCTACTTTGCTATGTTCAGCATTCTCTCCTAATCAGTGTCCAGTTTTCTCATTTCTTAAATCCACTGTAGATATATGCTGTGGGTAACAAGTCTACTAGGAATCTTTTAATCCTGTGACCAGCCGTATAGTGCATTTCACTAAGATGGTGGCTTCCCATTTTCTACTCGGTGAATGTCACTTTCATTGTGCCTTGCTAATTGCCGCTTACCCCGTTTCCTTACCTACTATGCTTTAATTCTGTAGCAAGGAACTGCAGATGCTGGTTTAAACCGAAAATAGACACAAATTGCTGGAGTATCTCAACAGGACTCCAGAGATGCTGCCTGCCTTGCTGAGTTACTCCAACATGTCATGTCTATCTATGCTTTAATTCTCTCGGTATAGTTTAGTTTAGTTTAGTTTAGAGAGACAGCGTGGAAACAAGCCCTTCGGCCCATCGAGTTTGCGCCGACCAGCAATCCCCGCACACTAACATTATCCTCATCCTCCATACACTAGGGAGAATTTTACAAATTTATCAAAGCCAATTAACCTACAAACCTGTACGTCTCTGCTTCTTGCATCTTTTGTAGAACAGGGATCTTTGTCCCTCTGCTCATCTATTGATCTTTCCCGCAAGTGTCTGGTCCCACTGTGATCTCTCGCTTGTTAATGTCAATTCCTGTTGTCAAATCCCCTGCAGGTGTCAGTTGCTGCTGTGCCACCTTTCTCACTAGCTGCCAATTCTCCTCATGACCTTTCACTTGTTAATGCCAGTCCCTCCTTATGCTATTGCTGATTTCCATCTCTCTCTTTTATTGTCCTTTCACTTCTCCGTTCCCTACTCTTTAAGTCTCCTCTGCCAACACCCCAACTCCCACACCCACCATTTCTCCTGGTTCACTTGCCTCCCTCGCCTTTCCTTCATCTCTGAAGGATTCTAATTGCTAGCAATGTGACTTGAAGACAAAAACAACACTGGAAATCATTCAGTAAATAAAGTCCCCCAAATTGACAACTCAATGCGGTTTGTTCAAAAGCAAATTGTAAATAAATCAGCAACAGCAGGAGGACAAACAAACAAAAACATGAGAGAAAGGAGATAAAGAATATAAACCATACAGCATAGGAACAGGCCCTTCAGCCCAGCTTCAGTCTGAATAAGGGTCTCGATCCGAAACGTCACACAATCCTTCTCTCCAGAGATGCTGCCTGTTCCGCTGAGTTACTCCAGCATTTTGTGATCACCTTCGATTTAAAGCAGCATCTGCAGTTTTTTCCTACACGTTGCCTTCAGCCACCATGTCTATGCCGAACATGATGCTATACTATAGGATTAGTTGTAGGATTAGCTACACTAACAGGCTTTTCAGATAAGATGGAGTAGTCCACAAACATACGTCTTGTCAAGCAAGCAGGCTTGCTTGGAAACACAACCAGGTGCTTGGGTAAATAATTGGGCTCACTTAGAAGAAGCAGTAAATCATGAGCTCTCAGATCCACAGAGGCAAAAACAAGAGCATGAAGATAAAATTCTTTTTTCTTTCTCAGAGACATTCAAAACTGGCTCGGTGCCTGATGTAACAAATAACCCTTGTTTTCAGCCCTGAGAGTACAGCTAGTTCCAAAAGAAACCTATTTAGCTGTTGTTTGCAGATTAGTGTAGAAGCAGGGGCATGATGATTAGATAAGTGCATGCTTGCAAGCAAATCTCTCTGTACTTTACCATGGGCCGTGATTCCAGAACATCACCAGGACTCACAGACTTTAAGATAGAAACATAGAAAATAGGTGCAGGAGTAGGCCATTCGGCCCTTCGAGCCTGCACCGCCATTCAATATGATTATGGCTGATCATCCAACTCAGTATCCTGTAACTGCCTTCTCTCCATACCCCCTGATCCCTTTAGCCACAAGGGCCACATATAACTCCCTCTTAAATATAGCCAATGAACTGGCCTCAACTACATTCTGTGGCAGAGAATTCCAGAGATTCATCACTCTCTGTGTAAAAAATGTTTTTCTCGATACATCTGTCATAAAGACATTCTGACAAGCTTTTGCGACTTAGTGTAGTTGTAGGACACGTGAGTCATAGAGTCATCAAGAGATGTGCAGTGGAACAAAGATTCCTGATCTACAATAGATGCAGGAAGCAGAGAGGATAGAGTAATAGGGCCTGTTTCATACAGCGTGAAACAGGTCCTTCGCTCCAACTTGCCCTCATCAACCAACATGTTCCATCTACTCTAGTCTCACCTGCATGTATTTGGCCCAAATCCCTATAAAACCTTCGTATCCATGTACCTGTCTAATTGTTTCTTAAATGTTGCGATAGTCCCTGCCTCAACTACTTCCCATGGCAGATCGTTCCATACACCCACCACCGTTTGGATGAAAAGGTGTCCATACTGGCCAGCACCTCCCGCCTACACTTGTCCCACCTGCCTGCGATTGGCCCATATCCCTCTAAACCTGTCCTATCCATGTACCTGCCTCAATGTTTCTTAAATGTTACGATAGTCCCTGCCGCAACTTCCTCCCATGGCAGCTCGGTCCATACACCCATCACCCTTTGGGAGAAAAAGTCACCCCTCATCCTCCTGCACGCCAAGGAATAGAGTCCCAGCCTGCTTAACCTCTCCCTATAGCTCAGATCCTCGAGTCCTGGCAACATCCTGGTAAATATTTTCTGTACTGTTTCCAATTTGACATCATCTTTCCTTGAATACAATACTCTAAATGCGGCCTCACCAACGTCTTATAAATCTGCGACACGACCTCCCAACTCAATGTTTATTTGCTGCTTCGGTGCTATTGGGTTGGAGTTTTATTGTTGTTTTAATAAATATTTATTTCCATTAATCTGATATTGTCTGCGTGTTCTTCCTCCATCATTGATCTAAAATGTCAAAACCTGTTCATATCTCATTACAGATGCCTAATTAAACCTCTGTTTTCTCCTGTTCCGCATCCTTCAATGCCTGTATGTTCATGTGTCTATATGAAAGCCTATTTAATACCACTATTGTACCAGCCTTCCATCACCATTCCAGACACATACCACTTTGTATTAACAATCTGCTCCTCTAGTAATCACTCTAGTATTTGACATTTTCACTTTGGGGGGAAAAAGGTTCTGTCTCCCCTACCTATGCTTCTCAGAATTTTATAAACTTCTCCACTCAGCTTCCAACACTCCAGGGAAAACAAACCAAGTGTGTCCCACCTCCCCACATAGTTAATACCCTCTAATGAAGACGGCATCTGGTAAACCTCTTCTGCACTCTCTCTGGATAGGATACTTTCTATACTGCATTTGTAACATTAAATTTGATAATTCAATCAATTGAATTTGATTTATATATTACAAATTCACGATGCTTCTGTCTCATCAGTTTTACCATAAGAAAAAAGGCAAGAGATAGCAAAGGGGGTGAATGCATCTATTCATGAGATTAAAAATGGATTGGCTGCCAGTTTCACTCAGTTCCCACATATTTTAATGCCATTGCTAGCATTTATAGGATAACTTGCCCACTTGTACAGTAAAGACTCAGAAACTCTACCATCTGCACAAAAAAATCCAAATTATTTACTGAGAGATGTAGCAGTCAAAAGAATAGAACATAGACACAAAATGCTGGAGTAACTCAGCGGGACAGGCAGCATCTCTGGAGAAAAGGAATGGCTGACGTTTCGGGTCGAGACCCTTCTTCAAACTGATGTCAGGGGAGTGGGCGGTAAAGAGATAAAATGTAGTCGGAGACGGTAAGACTGGTCAGAGAACTCAGGGGAGGGGATGGGACGAGGAAAAGCAAAGACTGGTTGGAGTTAGAGAAGTCAATGTTCACACGGCTGGAGTTTAGGCAGCCCAAGCGAAATATGAGGTGCTGTTCCTCCCATTTGCGCTGGGCCCCACTCTGACAATGAAGGATCAGTGTGGGAATGGGAGGGTGAGTTAAAGCATTGAGCAACCGGGAGATTAGGTGGGTTTAGGCGGACTGAGCGCAGGTGTTCAGCGAAACGATCGCTTGGTCTCGATATAAAAGACTACAACAGGGACATTAAGCATGATGGTACATCTTTCCTCAGCTAGCTGTGTGGAAGTGACCCAGAATAAATTTGCTGCGCTGTTGCCCATGTAAACTTCTTTCATAAACATTATTTTGCAGTGCAATCAGTCGTCTTGGTAAAATCATCACAATAATATGTGGAGGAGATGGTTAGTGTTGCATTCACCTGTAAAGATCTCGATATTCTTATTCACTTCTCCTATCTTCATTCCTTCACGCATGCCTGATCCAATTCCTTAATCCCTGGTGCAGATAACAAAGCATTTGCTGACAGAAAGAAATGGTCAGCGGAAGATAGCAGATGCTTGCAGTTTCCCAGTTGGATTGCATCACGGCAGAAGCAATGATATTTTTAGATAATTTCATAAACGAGTGTTTACTTTAACACACCAGTGAAAATAGGTTTTAAATGGGTACATTGATAATGAAACTAGCTTGTGGAAAGGGTGAATTTTGATCCTGACTCCTGATAATCATGATTGTGGTCGAAAGGATATTAGGAGGCATAGGTAAAATAGTTGATTATTTATTACAAGGAAAAATGTGGGGACATCATGTGGAAAAATCTCACTGAAAATCAAATGTTGAGTTTTCTCTTTTCTAAATTCAGAATTCAGGGCGGCCACGGTGGCACAGCGGTAGAGTTGCTGCCTTACAGCGCGTGCAGAGCTGGAGACTCAGGTTTGATCCCGGGTAAGGGTGCTGACTGTATGGAGTTTGTACGTTCTCCCCGTGACTGCGTGGGCTTTCTCCGAGATCTTCAGATTCCTCCTGGTGTGCTTTGTGGATCTGTTAAACCATTGTTATGTCTCTGGAATGACCACAGGTACACGTATTTAGGAGTTTGAAGCTGAGCATAGATCAAGTCTCTGTTTATTCACGGCCGTCTGGATCCAGAGTGCCCTGCCCATATTACGTCATTCCCACATATACATGTTGCTATGCGGGCAAACAAAGTAGTCCTTGTGATATAACAAAGTAGTCCTTGCAATATCACAACATTCCCCTTGTCTTACGTAAAATAAAAAGTTCCTCTGCCCTTGATATGTCTTGTCCGTGTCAAGGTTAGTGGGTAGAGGTGTCCGAATCTACCTTCCAAACACTCTGCTGGTGACGGTAACTTGGAATCAATCAGTGTAGTATGCAAGTTGAGTAAAGCTGCTGCTACACTCTGTTCTGTTGTCAAGGACTTAATTAATGATGGATTTCACCGTTTGTACCATTTTGGCTTTGGCTCTGGTCCGTGCTCTGTTACACCGCTGATCCGGGCTCACACACAAATTATTGTTTTGTTCTGTTCAACACGCGGCTTGTGCAATCTTAGGGGGATCCTTTAAGTTTTGATGGTAAACAATCATACCTCAGTACATTTTATCAAGTTGGAATTCAAAACATCATTAAATTTGAGATTTCCAAGATCCCTTGTTTATGTCTTCCTTGGTAACAGTCGTTTTCTCGAGCAGCCTTCTGCTTATCTTGAGACCATTCCCCATACACAATTTTCGATACTGCTCTTAGGTTTTAAAGAAAATACAGCTTGCTTCATCTCCGTGACATTAACAAGGCTAACATTTATGAAGTTGTGCTTAATATCTCGCTTGTGTTGGAAAAAGCGCGTAAACATATTTGTTAGCCTTGTTAGTGCAATAGGAGCAAAGGTAATCGTTTTCTGCTGGCTTTGCAATTAATAGGTGAAAGGTAACAGCCTGTCTTTAGTTTCAGCTGAATCCATTTTTGTAACTTTTAAATCTTTTAAATTTCCTCATTTATTCAATGTAACTCACCTTCCTTAATTGCAGCTAATAACAAATACAAAATCTTCCAATGTTATAAAGTCAATTATAATTCAACTGAATGGCATTCCCCTAATGAAAACATTTGTGGTAAATAAAGCAATTCACTTTACACAGAGAATATATATTCAACACTTCATGTGTGATGGGAAATCCAGCAGTTCTCCTGCACGTTTCTATGGAGGATTTGAACTGTGACCTTCAATCAGGCAAAAGAAAGCTGAATTGAAACATTTCATCAGTGATGCCTATAAGGATACTTGGGATCACAATGGAACAGAGAATCTGGTATTAGTTTATGAAGGGAAAAATACATCATCAAATGCATTGAGTGATTAAGAATTTCATTTGCATTGACCATAACGTTGCCTAACATCTTTCCTAAGAAGCCTTACCTATGGAATAAGACAGAAAATGAAGAAAAACGATGCTCTCCAGATATTTGAGGTATGAAGGATAACTATAAAGATTAAAACAAGCAAAATGAAAGAGTTACTAACAGCAAAAGTTTAATTCAATTAATCTCAAACAGATGAATCCTGTAAATGTTATTTACATATTTTCTACGAGTCAAAGAGGAAGGCACTTAAGCTTAATTTGTTCCAATTATATTTCGAAAAGTGATCCTCAACTGAAATTGGATAGTCAATCTAAAAACATCAGTGATATAGAGCAAGGCAAGCAATGAACCATCAATGTTGAGAGAAAGTGAATCTAAACCAATATACACTGTAATTTAATTCAGAGGTTTAATCTTCCGGAAATGAATTGTTATTCCTGAACATCACCCACATTGTATTTATTTATTGGTAATTAAATCTGTATTCTAGCATGTAATCAAATTAAAGGGAAAATAGAGTAAACCAGAAATAATTTGTGATCCTGTTATTCAGAAATCTTGATTGTTGTACCTAGTTCACATGGTAGTGCTCCCATGCTCCAAGGCCCTGCATTCCCTTTAAAATCATTGGTGCCTTGTCTCTCATGCCCCATGAAACGCATCAGAATCCCATTTACTCAATCACTTGAAACTCAACAGATCCGTGTTTCGAATGCCCTTTGAATACTGCGTGTAACATCTGAAAAGTGAATTAAAAGCATGTTGGAGTGTTGAGGAATAACATTCAATCATTACTCCCTGGCCACTCCTTCCTCCCTCTCCCATCAGGCAAACAGTATAGAAGTGTGAAAACGCACAGCTCCAGATTCTGGGACAGTTTCTTCCCAGCTGTAATCAGGCAACTGATTCTGCAGTGCTGAACTACTGTCTACCTTGGAGACCCTTGGACTATCCCAGCTCTTTAAGAAGGCTGCAGACTGGAGAATCAACCTACCACAACCAGAAAGCAGTGCGGGTGCAGCAGCATCTATGGACCGAAGGAAATAGGCAACGTTTCGGGCCGACACTTGGACTATTTCCTTCGCTATATTGGCTGCACCCGCTGAGTTTTACCTCGCACCTGAAATCGTGACCTCCCTAAATGTGAATCCCTTATCATCACTGCTGTCTCGGCGGCAGTGGGGCCTCGGCAGCAATGGGAGCCTCAGCTGCAAAGTGAACATTGGCGGGGACATGGGCCTGGGCGGTGGTGGGGCCTCGTAGTCGATGAGCGCGAGAGGGGAGGGGAAGACAATGGGGACCCGGCGTGTGGGGACCGCCATGAGGGACAGTGGGAGAACAAAGTGGGAGGAGGGGGAGGGGGGCGCTCTAGTCTAGAATCCTCTGTCCAGGGGGTCAGTCTGTGGTTGTTTGTTTGTTCATTTGTTCCGGTGAAGGTGCTGTGCACATGGCAGCCAGCCAACAGTCGCTTGCCTTTTTCTTTTTGTTTTCACTTTAACTTTCAAGTTTCTTTGTACCTTGTGTGTGGTGACTGTCGGCAGACCATTCTCCCTCCGTGGATGAATAACGTTTTATCGTATTGTATCGTATGTATCTATACACTGTAAATGGCTCGATTGTAATCATGCTTTCTGTTGACTGGATAACACACAACATTTTTTTTTACTGTACCTTGGTGCACGTGACAATAAACTAAGCTGAACTGAGTTTAGTTTAGTTTAGTTAAGAGATACAGGCCAGAAACAGGGTGAAGGGTAGATATTGGACAGGGTAAAGGGTCTGATACTGGACAGGGTAAACCAATATCATAGACTGTAGACACAAAATGCTGGCGTAACTCAGCAGGTCAGGTAGCTTCTCTGGAGAGAAAGCATGGGTGGCGTTTCAGGTTGGGACCCTTCCTTAGTCTGTGGAATGGTCCCGACCCAAAGCGTTACCCATCGTTTTTCTCCAGAGATGCTGTCTGACTAGATGAGTTACTCCAGCACTTTATGTCTATCTTTGGTACGAGCCAGCATCTGCAGTTCCTTTCTACACATATCGTAGCATGTAACATTTGTGCAGAAGATTGATTTGTAACTCTGAACTGAGAGAATGTTAGTTCAATTAAACCCCAGAAACAATATGACTTGCATCATTGGTTCCTTCACAGAAATATGTAATTATATATCATTGAAATATTATCAATTTTCTGCCTATTGTACGAGTTTGGCTTGATTGTATTTTACAACAGTTTATCTGATTTGATCGGATAAAAGCAAAAAAAAAGCGTTTCACTGTACCTTGGTGCATGTGACAATAATAAACTTAAACCTAAATTCTATTGTAACCTATTAGTTGTTGGATAAGAGGTCAAAAAAAGCAATCTCAACCTTCCTTCAAAAATGACACAATTACTGTTATTGTCTGTGGCAGAATGGAATAATTCTACAGTCTAGGAATAGACTATTTACTTTTCATGTCTGTACCAATTCTTTTTTCTACATGTTACTCCTGTCTCCCTCAGACTTAATACTCTCTTGGCGTTCATTGCAAGAGGGATGGAATACACGGAAATACATCTGTACAACTGAGCATGGCTTTGGTGAAACAACGCCTGGAGTATGATATAAAGATTTGCTTGCCTTATTGAATATATCTGCCAGAGGCAGTGTAGCAGAGATTCATAAAGCTGATTCGCAGGATGAGCAGGTTTGTCATGAGAAAGGATTAAGCAGAACAGGTTTAACTCCCAGGAGTTTATCAAAAAAGTGATCTCATTGAAACATAAAGATTCCCATGGTACACAAAAATGCTGGAGAAACTCAGCGGGTGCGGCAGCATCTATGGAGCGAAGGAAATAGGCGACATTTCGGGCCAAAACCCTTCTTCAGACTGATGGGGGCTGGGGGGGAGAAGGAAGGAAAAAAGGAGGAGGAGGAGCCCGAGGGCGGGGGAATGGGAGGAGACAGCTCGACGGTTAAGGAAGGGGAGAAGACAGCAAGGGCTAGCAAAACTGGGAGAATTCAATGTTCATGCCATCCGGACACAAGCAACCCAGGTGGAATATGAGATGCTGTTCCTCCAATTTCCGGTGTTGCTCACTCTGGCAATGGAGGAGACCCAGGACAGAGAGGTCGGATTGGGAATGGGAGGGGGAGTTGAAGTGCTGAGCCACCGGGAGTTCAGGTAGGTTATTGCGGACTGAGCGGAGGTGTTCGGCGAAATGATCGCCCAACCTCCGCTTAGTCTCCCCAATGTAAATCAGCTGACATCTAGAGCAGCGGATGCAGTAGATGAGGTTGGAGGAGATACAGGTGAACCTTTGTCGCACCTGGAACGACTGCTTGGGTCCTTGAATGGAGTCGAGGGGGGAGGTGAAGGGACAGGTGTTGCATTTCTTGCGGTTGCAACGGAAAGTGCCCGGGAAGGGGGTGGTACGGGAGGGAAGGGAAGAATTGACAAGGGAGTTGCAGAGGGAGCGGTCTTTGCGGAAGGCAGACATGGGGAGAGATGGGAAGATGTGGCGAGTGGTGGGGTAATGTTGGAGGTGGCGGAAATGGCGGAGGATTATTTGTTGTATTTGCCGGCTGGTGGGGTGAAAAGTGAGATTCCCATGGTTGGGGCAGTCAAAAATAGGGGATATTGTCTCAGAATAAGGGATTAGCCATAAGACTGAAATGAAGAGAAATACAGCAGAGGGACATTGAGACTGAAGCAACGTATACTCAAGGCTGAGCTGGATGGGGTTACAGACTGTTCACGAATCAAAGGTTATGGGGACCAGGCAGAAAGATGCAGTAGAGGTCAACAATCAGATTAAAGGGGATGACTGAAAGAGGGGATGAAGGAAACGGTACAGGGAATATTTACGAGACTGTTACCATGACTCGATGATCTGAGCTACAGGGAGAGGTTGAGCAGGCTCTATTCCATCGAGTGCAGGAGGATAAGGAGTAACCTTTTCACCCAAAGGGTGGTGGGTGTATGGAACGAGCTGCCATGGGAGGAAGCTCAGATTCAGATTCAGAGTCAAACTTTATTGTCATTGTGCAGTGTACAGTACAGAGACAACGAAATGCTGACAACGAAGCTGAGGCAGGGACTATCGCAAAATTTAAGAAACATTTAGACGGGTACATGGATAGGACAGGTTTACAGGGATATGATCCAATCGCAGACAGGTGGGACAAGTGTAAATGGGACGTGCTGGCCAGTATGGGTAATTTGGGCCGATGGGTCTGTGTGCATGCTGTAGGGCTCAATGACTCTATGACTAGTTAACGAGGGCTTCATCCACCGGTTCAAATCTGCAACAGGGAACTCAAACATGTTATGGATAGTTATATGGATGGGAAGGGAATGGAGGGTTATGGTCTGAACTCAGGTAGATGGGACTAGGGAGATTATGTGTTCGGCACGGACTTGAAGGGTCGAGACTGTTTCCGCTCTGTAATTGTTATATGGTTATATGTTATATGGTTATATGGTTCTTCTACACCTGGGCAAGTGGTACATGAATCACTTGCTCAATGGGATCAAGAGCTGATCATGGCCAAATTTGTGGTTGAAATTCTAGGCCCCTATTTCACAGATGAGGCCTGGATATGAGATGAGGAGGGGAGGATGTTTCCACTAGCGGGAGAATTTAGGATCAGAGCTCGTCCACTAAGAATTAAAGGGCATTCCTTTAACGGAGATGAGGAGGAATTGCTTTAGTCAGACGGATCTGTGGAATTCATTGCCACAGAAGGCTATGGAGGGCAAGTCATTGGATATTTTTATGGCAGAGACAGATAGATTCTTGATTGGTATGGGTATCAGGGGTTATAAGGAGAAGGCAGGAGAATAGGGTTAAGAGGGAAAGATAGATCAGCCATGATTGAATGCCAGAGTAGACTAGATGGGCCAAATGACCTAATTCTGCTCCTATCACTTATGAGACATAGACCTGAGAACCTATCTATTTTTTTAGGTGGTCATAAAGTGGGAAAATTCCATGTAAGGTGGGAGTAAGGCAGGCATTTAAACATGGAACTAAGACTGGTAGGAATGTGCTGATAGTCAGCATAAAATAGATGGGCCAATTAGCCTCTTACAAAGATATAAATACATCCTGGCCAATATTTATCTCTCAACTGTGATAAATGATGGTCTAGTTATTGTTACATTTCTCTCTGTGCCTTTCATGTAAATTATCTGTCATGTTTCCGCATGGCAACAAATGAACAATGACGCTGTTTACGACAAATGCTCTGTTTCCTGGCATCAGAGTGAAACCATCTTCAGAGATATGAACAACAGTGACTCATTTCAAAAGTAGCCAACTGCTATTGGGTAGTCTCACTTGCTTAGTTTATCTGACAACTATCACCTGAGGCTCTTATGGGGCACAGTCAATGCTGCTTGTACCTCTGGGCCTTCTGCCACTGAAACTGAGGCACGAAGGAGCATCAGTCTGAAGGTCCACGATCTGGAGAAGCCTCGACCAGTAGACCAAAGGCCGAGGGGCCATCACTGGAATCTCAGGCCCTGTAGGATGCTCTAGGCCTCATGGCACCGGACAGAGGCTTGCTTTGGCATTGTTGCCTACAGATTGCTCCTGTAGACTCTGGGTCTACTGACAGAGGACTTTCATGGCAGACCCTGGGTCTACAGATTGAAATCTCCTCTGGGCTCTAAGTCAACAGTGTGTTGGCTTTTCTGGGCCCAAGGTCTACAGAGTGAGGACTTCCCTAGGCCCTCAGTCTTTAGATTATGGTTCCTTAGGGCTCAGGTCTGTAGATAAATCTAATAAGAAAGCCTCTGATCATAGCACCTGTCCATGAAAGGTTTGCATCTTTCTCTTTTGACTTAGAACAATGTGACTCGTTATATACTCAGTCTTTGCCTGGTTCACAAAATGGTACTATGTGTGACACACTTGCTGTGTCTGACCACATAACAATGACCAATGCCACACTCATTATTTCCAATAATTAAAAAAATGTTTTCTTACATTTGTAGAGCAACATAAAAAAATCCAAAATAATATAATATTATCAGTGCGCTTCCAAAGTTATAATGTTGGCAGATTAGAATATTCATCGTCAAGATTTCACAATATTAATACAAGTAATGAGTGTTTGTTTCTCTTAGCTGGTGATGTTTTACATGTGAAATTACTGATTAGATGACAATTAATATATGATCTCCGTGGGTTTAATCTTTGGAGTGATAACATGGTTATTTATAATAAGTCGACAATTGTGTGCTCCTGCTGGCAACAGTTCCTGTTTATAGACTTCTCATTTCCACCAGGGAGAGTGTCAGCTCAAAAAAACAATTCCAAAAGACCTGCCAGCCCAGAGCTCTCACAATCCTCTCTGCAAAGGGGAGAGATAGAAGAAAAGTGATGTAGACCGTAAAGACAAAACGGCTGGAAGCGGGGAGCATATATGGCAGGTGGGAAGAGAAACAGAGCTAAATATAACAGGGGACTTCAGCAGATTTATCACCAGTTCTGAAAAAAACAAGTTTCTGGGCAGAAACATAATGTTGATGGTGGTGAACATAAAATACTGGAATAACTCAGCGGGACAGGCAGCATCTCTGGGGAGAAGGAATGGGTGATGTTTCAGGTCAAGACCCTTCTCAACACGAAACGTACCCATTCCTTCTCTCCAGAGACGCTGCCTGTCCTACTTATGCATGGGTAGGATAGGTTTGGAAGGATATCGGCCAAACGCGAGCAGGTGGGGCTAGTGTAGCAGGGACATGTTGGCAAGATGGGCCAAATGGCCTGTTTCCGCTGTATCACTTTATCTATATTACTAACAGTCTGATCTTGACCACTTTCTGTTTTTCTGTTTCATAATTTTAGAAAAAAATGCTGCCGCTGCGCAAACCAAGAGGATTTTTCCCATCGATTAAAAATAAAAGAATTATTAATGTTTAAAAAATGTTGACATTCTCACTGCTGCCCCTGCTGGTTGGAGGGGGGAGGGACTATAAAACCCAAAAGTGTTGTGCCTCAGTAAGTCTCTGCAAGACGGAGGAAGCGAGAGGGTCACATCTCTCTGAGCTGTGAATAACACTGAACACATGTAACTCAACTGTGAGTGCCCTTAATATGGTTTCAAAATGAAAATGTGGTTGGTTTGAAATGCTGCACTGAAAATGGTTGATGGTGGTGGTTGCTTTGAAATGCTGCACTGCAAATGGTTGTTGGTGGGGGACCACAAACTCTAATCCCATCTTGCAACTAATCACTCTGGCATCCCACCCCTCACTCTCTGATGGCCTCAGATATCAAATTATTCTGCTCCCACCTAAGGAAAAACCTTTTCACCCAGAGTTGTGAATCTGTGGAATTCTCTGCCATAGCATGCAGTGGAGGTCAATTCACTGGATGTATTCAAGAGAAAATAATATATAGCTCCTAAGGCTAACGGAATCAATGCATATGGGGAGAAAGCTGAAACAGGGTACTGATTTTTGAATGATCAGCCATAGGGATCGAATGGTAGTGCTGGATCGAAGGGCTGAATGGCCCACCTGCAACTATTTTCTATGTTTCTATGATCCTTTTGACCACAACCCTTTTCACCCTTTGAATCTCCCTTAGCACCCCACCCTCAGCGAAGTCAGACCCATGACATCCTAACATACCCTTCCATATTTTGACATCACTTTCCCTGCCCCAATCAATCCAACAAACCATCTCACGTCATGAAACTCGCACATTCTGAACTTTTCTTCTCGGAATCCCCATCCCCTTCCCACGCTGTCCCTTATACCTTGACCACCCTAAATGAACCCAATTTCCGAGCATTCCTTACCCTGACTTTCCTCATACCTTAACCCCTCAACCTCATACCTTAATGCCATGAGTCCCAAACCTTGGACCCTGACACATCCATGAATCCTCAAACTCCATCCCTAAAACCTTTCCCGCTCCCTCTCATAACCCACCACACCAAACCAGTCTGAAGACGGGTCTTGACCCAAAACGTCACCCATTCCTTCTCTCCAGAGATGCTGCCTGTCCCGCTGAGTTACTTCAGCAGTATGTGGCTAACCCCAAACCCTATGATCCCTCAAACACTATTCCTCAAACCTCTAGTAGACACGCAGGCAATGGCATTAGGATCACACTAAAAAGCATGTGAATGTCACCGTTTTGGGCACCATTTGATACCCGTAGCACCTAAAAAGCATTAAGTTTCACAGCCACTACTTCTTTGGTAGTCCATAGCATTTCAGCTTGAAGCAAGAACACATTTAAAACTACAGCTTCCAAAGTAATATATAACTTTATTTCCGATAACATTTTTTGAACATGCACACGACAGCGAATGTGTGATATAATGGAGTGTAAAAGAACAATAGTTTTTTGCTTAAGCCCTTCTGAGTGACATATTTGCTTCCCAGGAACCTGAGAAAAGATGCTATTAAAATGATGAATGTAGGCTATGACAGGCATACTTCATCTTTTCAAGACCCATTTGCCCACCAGGGGTTTGTGCTTTATTGACTTAAATCATTGCTACTGAGCCCCGGGCAGGTTCAACGTGTGAACTCCCTGCTTATAATCAGCAGCCGTATAATCACGTGAAGTTTCTGTGTAATCAGTGCAGCAATGTGAGAATAGGTTCAGCAACGTTCACGTTGTGGATTCTACGAGAACCTTTAAAGATCCAACGTGTTACACAGGGTGCAATGAGAGACTTACAGTGGAGTCACGCTGCGCACTGCTTGCTACGTGAGTTGGCACATTGTAATTTGCCAGGAACTCGATGTCCTGAAATGTGCCAGAGGAAGAAATCTCATCCCATTTCAATATCCAGGTTTGTGCTGAGTCCTGACTTGTAGAATTGAGTTTAGTTTAGTTTAGCTTAGTTTAGTTTGGACTTCGTCCAGTTTGTTTTAGTTTAGAGATATAGTGTGGAAACAGGCCCTTCAGCCCATTGAGTCCACGTCAACCAACGATCACCCGTATACTAGTTCTACGTTATTCCAGTTTCGCATCCTACACACTAGGGGAAATTTACAAAAGCCTATTAACCTACAAACGTGCACGCCTATGGAATGTGCGAGGAAATCTGAGCACCTGGAGAAAACCCACGAGTTTGCAGGAACTCTGTAAAACAGCACCTGTAGTCATGATCGAACCCGGGTCTCTGGCGCTGTAAGGCAGCATCTCTACTGCTGAGCCACTGTGCCACCCCAGACCTACTGCTGGGATTAGGTTTAAGAAGGAACTGCAGAAGCTTGAAAATCGAAGGTAGACAAAAATGCTGGAGAAACTCAGCGGGTGAGGCAGCATCTATGGAGTGAAGGAAATAGGCGACGTTTCGGGTTGAGACCCTTCTTCATACTGCTGGGATTTAATCTACTGGGATTAGGTTGGTTGTTCCTTTTAACCCAGGCTGCCCATGATGGGCTGAATGGTCTCCTGCAGTGCTGTGAATTATCAATGATTCCTGGTATTCTATGAACATGCTCACAACAGGAGCAGCTCGGTAGAAGGAATCCGCTAACCCACCTTAAATCATAATCAACCCTCCTTGAAGGGATTATTAACCAAGTAGTTTCTCCTTGCTGTTGCTTCAAGGATTCTGCATGGATCTGTTCCACCCTCACTCATCTACCAGGGGTGGTGCAGCGGGTATTCAGATACTATT
The DNA here is from genome assembly GCF_028641065.1 of Leucoraja erinaceus. Taxonomy (NCBI): domain Eukaryota; kingdom Metazoa; phylum Chordata; class Chondrichthyes; order Rajiformes; family Rajidae; genus Leucoraja; species Leucoraja erinaceus. The sequence continues at coordinate 17,204,647 of NC_073408.1, forward strand.
TTTTTGCCATTTCAGACATGGATGTATTAGTAAACATTCCCTTTGCTTCAGTGGATAATGCACAGAGGGCAAGTAGAGCAAGGGGCAACTGGGTGAGGGGGAGAGGAGGAGGAGATGGACGGTTATGATAGAGGAGAAGGGGAGGAAATTATTTTATCAGAGGGCTTTATCCACTTGCTCAGGGAGCAATTATTGTCATGGAGTCGTACAGAACAGAAACAGGTTCTTCAGCCCACCATATCCATGCTGAACATCAGGTAACTATCAAAGTGAATCCCATTACCAGCATATGGGCAACAACCTTTTGTGCCTTAATGAGTCAAGCACTCGTCCAGATACTTTTCAAATGTAGTTGGTGAACCTGCCGCCACTGTTTTCTCAGGTCAAGCGCTCTTGGTTACAACCAATCTTGTGGTGAAATATAAAACCACCATCTAACTCCCCATATTACATCTTTGCCATCTGGTGTTTTAGAGTTTTAGAGGACCAGTGGGCCATAGGTCCTGTTTCCACGCTGTATTTCTAAACTATATAAGAATTAGGCTGGGGTATGATGAAGAGAGGGACATCCAAGATTGGAGATGCAATAAGTGGGATATGAGTTCTGTGGATGCATTCCCTGGTCTTGAGCACTTGCATACCCAAGGGTTTAACTCCTGGAACTGATCTTCAGGGTTACCTGCCCACTTGGTCCATTAAGGATGTAATTGGAGGCTTGGGAATACAATACATCTCTCCACTTATCTGCCTCCTCCATCTCACATCAACACAGAGAGCACATGATGGACAGGGGGAAGTTCACAACAATATGTTGAGTAGAGAGATACAGCATGAAAACTGGCCCTTCAGCCCACCGATCACCCATTCACATTTCTTACATGTAACCAAACTTTTGCATCCACTCCCTACTTACCATGGGCAATTTACAGAGGCTAATTAACCTACAAACCATAACACCCAAAGGACTTAGTTACAAGGAGAACATGCAAACTCCACACCGACAGCATCTGAGGTCAGGATCAAACCTGGGTCCCTGGCGCTGTGAGGCAGCAGCTCTACCGGCTGCACCATTGCAGCAAACTTCAATTCAAAGCTTCAGTGACAAAACACACACACACCTCAATGTATTTCTCTTTTAGAAGATGCAGGCTAGCTTTACATCAAAATAGCTTTAGATATTTCCCTATTGTTCTGTGCAGCCAATAAACAGGGCAATTAGCACCTGCTGATTGTTATGACGAAGCAAATAAACCAATGTTTAAATTTAACATACTGCTCCATTCTACTCGGTGGGTGTGGGTAATTGGGGAACATAGTAGCGCAGTAGTAGAGTTGCTGCCTTCTAGCGCCAGAGACCGGGTTTGATCCTGACTACGGGTGCTGTCTGTACAGAGTTTGTACGTTCTAACGGTGACCGTGTGGGTTTTCTCCAGATGCTCTGGATTCCTCCCGCACTCTAAAGACGTACAGTTTTATAGGTTAATTAGCTTTGGTAAAATAGTAAGTTGTCCCTAATGTGTAGGATAGTGCTAATGCAATGATGATCACAAGTCGGTGTGGACGCGGTGGGCCGAAAGGTCTGTTTTCGCACTGTATCTCTAAAGTAAAGCATAAAGTTTAAATCACACACAGACATCCCTTCCTCGTTTTTTTGGAGTTACCATATCTGTCTACAACATGTAATATATACAATTTAATATAGACATAAAAAACTGAAGTAACTCAGCGGGTCAGATAACACCTGGAGAATAGAAATAGGTGACGTTTCGGGTCAAGACCCCCAGAAGAAGGGTCTCGACCCGAAACGTCACCTACTCCTTTTCTCCAGGTGCTATCTGATCCGCTGAGTTACTTCAGCTTTTTATGTCTTTCTTCGGTTTAAACTTGCATCTGCAATTCCTTCCTACATGTTTAACTTAATAATCCGCCACATGTCGTATGACCTTGCAATATATCATTCAGCTCACGCAATATTCACACTTTCATCCAATATATTCAGCAGACCCTGGAGATCATCCAGTTTCGACCAACCTCAGAGTTTTATTAGTAGCAGAGTGATGATTGAAGTGAAGACCAAAAAGAAATTGCAAAAAAATAACTGGAAGTTTGAGAAATCCTTCTAGCTTCAGTAAAACGATTAAAGGATTGAGTAAAATGGTGGAATGACACAGCAGACTTAAATAAAGCATATTAGAATTCAGATAATGGAATATAATTCTCTGACTGTGCCAAGATAAAAACTTAATATTTAGGCTGCGGAATAATTTTCCACAAAATCACTTAATACTGTGATGGAAAGATGTAGATTGACAGGAAAAAAACGGGCAGTGAAGTGATGTTTGGTGAAGTTATCGACCAAGAGAATTGAGCTTGGCATAATGAAGGGACACTTTTAGCACTGACAATGGTACAGCTGCAGAACACAAATTGTGCCATTTTGATGCTTTTTGTAGCTTTATCATTGTTAGAAAATAAAAGCTTCATGCAGCAAGCCTCATGATAAAAATAAATCTTGAGAGGATTATCAGATAAACATTTTGTTGTTACTTAGGGCTGTTATGGAAGAACACATTATTTGCAGATGATATTTCTTGGAACATATGCTGGAGAACAGTTAAAACATTGTAAGAACTTAAATCTTGCCTTTGTTTTAGATGCTAATATGCACATAACTAGGACATTCAACTGATTGACTGATTGAAAGATTGGGCATGGAAACAGGCCCTTCGGCCCACACTGATCACACTACTTCATATGTTCAGAGAATCTGTAACTGTAGAACTAGGCCATTCGGCCCATTAAATCTACTCCGCCATTCAATCTCTGCCTCCTAATCCCATTTTCCCCATAACCCCTGACACCAGTTCTAATCAAGAATTTGTCTATCTCTGCCTTAAATGTGGAGGTAAAGGACTGACGACATTTTCGGTTGGGTGTCTTCCTCAAACCCTTCCTCCACAGATGCTAGCAGACCCACTGAGTTCCTGCAGCCCTTTGGTTTTGCTCAAAATGTCAGCACCTGCAGTCGTTTTCATCTCCTTCTTGCCTAAAAGCAAATTGTGTTTCAATACCTTGTTTAAATTTTTTTGTTGTAGCAACATCAATTCTTAAGGAAGACACAAAACACTGCAGATGCTGGAATATTCATCAAAACATAAAGCGCTGGAGGTATTCACTGTGCCAAGCAGCATCTGGGGAGGATAGACACAAATTGCTGGAGTAACTCAGCGAGTAAGGCAGCATCTCTGGAGAAAAGGAATAGGTGTGGTTTTGGGTCTGAAGAAGGGTCTTGATCTGAACTATCACCTATTCCCTTTCTCCAGAGATGCTGCCTGACTTGCTGAGTTACTCTAGCATGTTGTGTCTATCTTCGGTGTCAGCCAGCATCTGCAGTTCCTTCCTACAACATTTGGGGTGGGAAAGGCCAAGTGACGTTTTGGATTGGGATCCTTCTTCAGACTCAATTGTTGATGTTGCGCTCACTGATTTTTAAATGGCATTCGTTAAATCACTTAGACCAGACATAAACAAAATTATGGCCCTGAGATTTTTGAGATAAGTGGAAGAACAGAGTCATACAGCACTGCAAGAGATTTGGAGTTTTACTACTTGCTAAGGGAATTAAAAATAGCAGAAATTAGGAAAATTGCCCTGAATATGTTGATAGTGAAAAAAAATCTGAAACAATTAACTGCTAAACGTTTGCTCAATTGCACTGACCCAGGCTGATTTTATACATGCGATTATTTTGTAATTTTGAAGGGAAACAAGTGACAAAATTGATTTGAAAATTCAGTAGAATGCTGAGTTCCATTTGTATCCAGATTGCCAGTAACAGATAAAGTATAATGTCTATAGTTTAAAGGGCAAATACTCTGAGAGTTTTTGTTCCAGTAACTACGTAGCTGATTCATGATGGTTCTTTCCTTTCAGTCTAATACTGTGAGATGTTTAATTTTGCTGATTTGTACAGGGCAAGAGAGAGCTCTTATGGCTAAGGGAATCAAGGGATATGGGGAAAAAAGCCAGAACGAGGTACTGATTTTGGACGATCAGCCAAGATCATATTGAATGGCGATGCTGGCTCTAAGGGCCAAATGACCTACTCCTGCACCTATTTTCTACATTTCTCTGTCTATGGTTGAGTTTTTTTTGAAGCGACAACATTTTCCCTCTCACCTGAAACATGCCCTCTAATTTTATACTCCCTTACCCTGGGGAAAGGATTGTGCCTATTCCCTTAATATATGGCCTCTCATGACCATGTAATAGATCTCTACCATTATATTCTGTTCAATACCTTCAAGCTTGTTTCATATCCAATTGGGTACCTTGCCCGGAATCCCATATGATCTAACTTTCCAGAACAGCCTGCCATGCAGTACTTTGCCAAACCCCTTGCTAAAACCCCTGTAGATCAAGTCTACCTCACTGCCCTCATTTATCTTCTTGGTCAAATTGGTGAGACACGATGTCCCCTGCACAAGTCCATGTTGACCATCCCTAATCCGTCCTTGCCTCTCCAAAGATAGACACAAAAGTGCTAGAGTAACTCAGCAAGTCAGGCAGCATCCCTGGAGAAAAAGGATGGGTGACGTTTTGGGTCGGGACCTTTCCTCGGACTCAAAAGTCTTTGCCTCTCCAAATACTGTCTCAGAATTTGCTCCATTCATCAAGGGCACCACTGGAAGTCAGATTGCCCTCCTGGGCGGTCCTTTCTGTGGGTATTGAGATGGCTGAAGAGGCTGATCTTGGAGCCACAGACATTATTGCAGGTAGTATGTCCCTCCAGATCGACAGCTGTGCATTGACATATTTTAACGTGGGGAGACTGGTGCATGGACAGCCATCACAATGGTCCTTAACAGAGACAGATCCAGGTGCAACGACATGGACTCCACAATGTCTCCCCCTGCCTTTTCAGCTGTAGTGGTCCCACACCTGTTGGACAGCCACCGTTCTCCATGTGTTCCACCATTAAGGTCTTCTTCTTGGTGTGTTCTTTGTCAGGAAACACCACTTTTAGCTCATGGGAATCATGGGCACACACCAACAACTCCACCAAGGCAAGGCGGTGACCTTTGGAGAAGCCCATCTAATAACTTACCCACCCCTCCATGTTAGACTTGTTGTGGCCACTCTGAATCTGTTTTTTTTCTTCACAGCCTTTCTTAAATAGAGGCACAGCATTTGTATCATCAATAGCCCTCCTGCTATTGATGATACAAATATCTCCACCAGCGACCTCGTAATTTTTTTCCGACTTGATCAGGACCAAAGATTTATTTACCTAAATTCATTTTAAGGCCTCTACCACCTTCTTTCCTATCAAGTGAACCCTCTTCTCAACATTACAATTAATTTCTCCAAGTTCCCTTCCATCTGTGCCATTTTAAACAGCATACATAGACGAGAATATTCATTTAACACCTTGACCATGTTCTGCACCTCCACATGGACAACCTATCGATCTCTATGGGACCTGTTCCCGCCCTCGATATGCTCTTGCCCTTAATAAACGTAGAATACCTTTGCATTTCCTCCACCTCACCTGCCAAAGCTTTCTCAAGTCTTCTGTTTGACTACCTGATTTTCCCTGTTAATTATGCTTACCTTTATGTTTTTGTTTAGTTTGGAGATACAGCACTGAAACAGGCCCTTCAACCCACCGAGTCCGAGACGACCAGCGATCCCAGTGCACTAGCCCTATCCTATACACACTAGGAACAATTTACAATTTCACCCAAGTCAATTAACCTACAAACCTGTACATTTTTGGAGTGTGGAAGGAAACCGGAGCACCCAGTGAAAACCCACGTGGTCAAGGAGAGAACATACAAACACCCCACAGAGAGCACCCATAGTCAGGGTCGAACTGAGGTCTCTGGCGCTGTGAGGCAGCATCTCTACCACTGTCCCACTATGCCGTCATGTTACTGTGACTGAAATTATTATTTTCTTTCTAGTAATAGGCATAAATCCAATTTATTAAGATGCTTGTAGGTGACTGTTCAAACTCGCTTATGATTCATGATGCTCACCATCAAATCGTAAAGATGTCACTAGGTTAAACTAAAAGCCAATAGAACTGAGAATGAAGAACTCAAAGAGTTACATGCAGCACCTGTGTACAAAGATGTAATGTCAGACTGCAGGAGTACGTGCTGGGAGTGCACTGAAGCTCTGTGGAGGAGGAGCTCAGTCTAGGATCCTTCAGCTTCTAGACATTAAGGGGCTGATTCCAATGAGGATACCCCTCAATCAAGGGAAGGGGTATCACCCCATTGCCCACATACGTGGTAAGAGCATTTTTTGTAAAGGTAGGTGTGAATACTACTGGGTATGTACTATTTGGGGCAGCTGTGGTACAGTGGCACAGCGGTAGAGTTGCTGTCTCACAGCGCCAGAGACCCAGGTTTGATACTGACTACAGGTGCAGTCTGTGCGGAGTTTGTACGTTCTCTGCCTGATGATTGTGTGGGCTTCATCCGGGTGCTCCGGTTTCCTGCCACATTTCAATGACGTGCAGGTTAGTAGGTTAATTGGCTTCTGTAAATTGCCCCTAGTGTGTAGGATGCAAAACTGGGACAACATAGATCTAGTGTTTTCCAGTTTCCACGCTGTATCTCTAAATTAAACTAATGGATATATAGAGAGACTGTATGAAATGATTTTTGCACAGTTGTTGTTTTGTCTTTATCTTTTATTCGGAGTAAAGTTTATGGTTGAAATTATAAAAAGCCATCATCTCAGACTTCGAATGAACACAATGGATTGCAATGAACCTAAGAAATATGAATCCTCATAAGTTATGTTAGGGGAGGTGCTATACATAAAAGCAATATAATGTCAACAATGCAGTTGGTTGAAATGTAAAGTCGTACTTCCAGGCAGCAACCTCTGCAGATATTGGAACATTTACCATTTAATTTGTTTCCTCAATGTGGAACTGCCTCATAGATTCCCATCCCTGGCCTACTTAGAAAGCCAGTCACTGTTGATTGCTTGTGCTGCTTGATAGAACTGTCAAAAGGTACAAAATAGCAGCTGAGCTGATCTATTCGAAGGTACACAAAATTGCTGGAGAAACTTGGCGGGTGCAGCAGCATCTATGGAGCGAAGGAAATAGGTGACGTTTCGGGCCGAAACCCTTCTTCAGACCCTTCTAGAGCTGATCTATTCATTGACCAAGGAAAGAATCTCTCTGAGCTGACATTTGCAATGTGCATTGTGGAGAATTCAAAGCACAATTACACATCCTGCAGTTTGATAATCCAGGACAGACATCCGTGAAATTCCACCTTGCTGTGTGTACTCACATTACCTGACAGGGTATTTGCTTCCCCAATCAGGATATGCCCCACTGTGAACCAACAGACACATGTCATTTTAGCACTGTGGTGGACTTGGCTTTCATCACCATTCATGTGTATCAATAAGGTTTAAGTTTTAGTTTTAGTTTTGGAGGCACAGGCCCTTCGGCCAACTGAGTCCGCGCCGACCTGCGATCCCCACACATTAACACCATCCTACACACACTAGGGACAAGTTACACATACACCAAGCCAATTAAACTACATACCTGGACGTCTTTGGAGTGTGGGAGGTCGAAGTAATCGAAGATCTTAGAGAAAACCCACATGGTCACAGGAAGAACATACAAACTCCATACAGACAGCACCCATAGTCGGGATTGAACCCGGATCTCCGGTGCTGCAAGCGATGTAAGGCAACAACTCTACTGCTGCACCACCATGCTGCACTGAATTCTGATTTGTAAAACACATTTGGGAAGCAGGGGTTATGTTACTAAGATGTAAACTGCGGAAGAGGTGTACCCTGTCCCTCTGTTATAGTTACTTGCGTCCAGTTTCAGAATGCCATGGGACATTGTGATTCCAATAGCTGAAAATATCACTCGAGGGAGGAGTGTGTAGGAAGGAACTGCAGGTGCTGATTTAGACCAAAGATAGACACAAGGTGCTGGAGTAACTCACCAGCATCTCTAGAGAAAAAGGATGGTTGGCATTTCGGGTCGGAGCCCTTCGAGGGAGGAATACAGGATTTGGTTTCCATTATTATTTACACCATAAAGTGATCTTCATCAGATTGATACTAATACCTTTTCTTAATCTTTGTTATTAGAAATACAGCACGGAAACGGGCCCTTCGGCCCACCAAGCCGGCACCAACCAGCAATCCACGCACACTAACACTATCCTACACACACTAGGGACAATTTGCAACTATACCAAGTGAATTATACTGCAAACCTGTACATCTTTGGAGTGTGGGAAGGAACCGGGGCATCCAGAGAAAACCCACACAAGTCTTGTGGAGAACGTACAAATTCTGTACAGATAGCGCCCGTAGTCAGGATTGAGCCCGAGTCTCTTGTGCTGTAAGGTAGCAATTCTACCGCCATTCCACCGGGCAGTTCTTCTTGTCATCATCATAGCCAATAACTCAAAGTACAGTATGATTATCCTCCTGATGAGCCCTTTCTAGGGGTCCTGAGATGGCTGAAGAGGCCGATCCTGGAGCCACAGAGTTTGGTGCATTCACATCTTTCAATGTGGGGTGGCTGGTGCATGGACAACCACCAACCACAGAGACAGATGGCATGGACTCCACAATGGTTGGGAGTCTCTCCCCGCTTCTTCACCAACCTCACTGCCATTGTGCCAACCCTACAAGTTTAGAGGAATATGAGCCAAACTGAGGCAATTGGGTCTTGCTTAGATGGAGCACTTTTGTCAACGTGGAAAGGTTTAGATTTTAGACTTCAGAGATACAGTGTGCCCATACACTAGCCGTATCCTACACACTAGGGACAATTTAAAATTTACAGAAACCAATTAAGCCAATGAACTGATAAACAAGAACCTCTGGAGACTTTGCACCCCACCCAAGGTTTCCGTGCGGTTCCCGGAGGTTGCAGGTGGTTGCCGGAGGTTGCAGGTAGTGGAAGCAGGTAGGGAGACTGACAAAAACCTCCGGAACCTCCGGAAAGCGCACGGAAACCTTGGGTGGGGCGCAAAGTCTCCAGAGGTTTCCATTCAGGTTTCCTAAGTGGGACAGGGGCATTAGGCAGCAACTCTATTGCTGCGCCACTATGCCCTGGTTGGACCGAAGGGCTTGCATTCATGTAGTATGACTCTATGACCACATGGAAGTTGCTATCAATGTCATCATGAATTGTCCATCCTTAATTGCCCTGAATTGAGGAGGGAATCGAGAATCAGCCTCTTTCGTAGCTCTGGGAACATGGTGAGACAAGAATGGATACAGACAGCAGATTTTCTTCCTGCAAGCACATGAGTGAATTATTTGGGTTTTATGGCAATCTAGCAGCTTAATGTCATTAGCTGTTTTTTTCGTAAACGTGCAGATTTTATTTCATGACTTCAATTTAAGTTCTCCATCTGCCTTTGTGGGATTTGAGCTCAAGTCCCTGTGATAACGACTTAGAACTCTGACTGCTAGACTAGTAATTAACAATCAGCTAACAGATGACGTTGGAAGTTACTAGGCTCTCCGACTGCTTGGGCTGTTTAAGTACGAACCGCTGACTGTGATTTGAATAGGGCACCATCTCCCCTCATTCCCATTAACATTTTTGTCCACAGAACAGAATGCTTCCGAAATGGGTGTCATTTAGCTTTGTTATAGGCTGCCCTCCCCTTTCAAAGTCACATTGGAGACAAATAAAACTGAATATTCATGGGGCTTGAGCAGCGTTATGAGTGAACACTTTTCCTATCAACAGCTGTTTTACACTCATTTAAAATTGTTATCCTTCAATAACCAAGTGATTATTTCAGCATTTTCACCGTACACTTTCCACATAATAATCACTTTGCCAGCCAATCAGGTCCTGCCTCATGGGCATCAGACGATGGATGTTTTGATTGCACCATCCAATTGTCTTTAATACCTAAACAACTTACGCTCAGCAAGCCCTTTCAGAAGTATGAAATTTGCCTCTGCAACTGACAGCTGAAGTGGGGAGCAATTAATGGAACAAAGCCAGCTCTGCCGACTTTGAAGATGTCAGATTTATGCAGCAAAATATTGGCAAAAAGTCTAACAATCATCAGCTCTGTCTAGCAAGAAAATCAACACCTCCGCATGAAATGAGTGAATAATTTGTCATTAATAACTAGGGATATGGCAGCTTTTTTAAGGCAGCCAACCTTTCACAAACCATTTCCAGTCACTAATTGTTTTGAATATACTTATAGAGGCAGTCATAGAGTGATACAGTGTGGAAACAGGCCATTTGGCTAAACTTCCCCAAACCGGCCAACAATGTCCCAGCTACATTAGTCCCACTTGCCTGTGCTTTGTCCATATCCCTCCAAACCTGTCCTATCCATGTACCTGCCTAACTGTTTCTTAAATGATGGGATAGTCCCTGCCTCAACTCCCTCCTCTGGCAGCTTGTTCCATACACCCACCACTTTTTGTGTGAAAATGTTACTCCTCAGATTCCTATTAAATCTTTTCCTCTTCACCTTAAACCTGTGTCCTCTGGTCCTCGAATCATTTACCCTGGGCAAGAGACTGCACCTACCCAATCTATCCCTCTCATGATTTTATATACCACTATAAGATCACCCCCTCATCTTCCTGCGCTCCTGGGAATAGAGTCACTGCCGACTCAACCTCTCCCTCTAGCTCAGACCCTCTAGTCCTGGCAACATCCTCGTAAATCTTCTCTGCTTCCTCTGCAATTGTTCCTTCTACTCTTGGAGAGAACTTACTGTGGCTGGAATTGTGCTCCATTGCCAACGGTCCTTCCATTTTCTATAGATTCTGTAGGTGCTAATCCTTTATATATGACTCAACACAGTCAGCAGATTTTTTTAAATCAGGATGGACTGCATACTTCATTTCACACTTACCTGATGTGCAGTGCATTATATTCAATGTAATAGGTAGGTTAACCTATGATGAGTGTACTCGGCATGTACTCGGCATGTACTTGGCACTCGGCATGTACTCTCTGAAGTTTAGAAGAATGAGAGAAGACCTCATTGAAACATATAGAATAGTGAAAGGCTTGGATAGAGTGGATGTGGAGAAGATGTTTCCACTAGTCTTGAACTAGAGATCATAGCCTCAGAATAAAAGGATGCTCTTTTAGGAAGGAGATGAGAAGAAATGTCTTTAGTCACAGGGTGGTGAAGGCAGGATCGATAGATTTTTGATTAGTACAGGTGTCAAAAGTTATGGGGATGAGGCAGGAGAATGGGGTTAGGAGGGAGAAATAGATCAGCCATGATTAAATGGTGGAGTAGACTTGATGGGCCGAATGGCCTAATTTACTACTATCACTTATGACCTTATGACCTTATGCAATGCTTAAAAAATGAATCTCTTTAGTCGAACGATAACAAAATCAATTGATGAAATTCCACCACAATATGGGTTCAGAGCATCGTACAAAAGTAAATATCAAACCTGTGACCTTCTGAATTCATCAAAAGACAGCAATGCGTACTGAGCAACTTCAAGGCTGAAGCTGGTTGATATTAAATTGTTTATTCATCAAGAGAAACCCATATTCTCTCAGAGAAACATAGAACTGCAGATGCTAGTTTTCAAAATAAATGACACAATGTTCTGGAGCAACTCAGTGCGTCAGACAGCATCTCTGGAGAACATAGATGGCCCTTGTTCTCCAGAGATGCTGCCTAACCCGCTGAGTTACTCCAGCACTATGTCTTTTTTCCAAATTTCTTGAGGACACTCTCGTAGAACCTCCAAACTCAAAATAGATTATTCTTTCGATATTTTTTTAAACACAAAGCCAGCAATAGATGATTAACTGCAGTTTTAATGGCTACACTGTAATTATCTTTTTAGCTTCAACATTTTGAGTCTAGACAGGTAATGTTGGAGAATTACATATTTACAATGGGAGTACAGTGTAGCTGTCAAGATATTTCTACATATTGAAACATCTTTGCTGGGAGAATGTAATTCACATTGATGGTCTAGAGACTGCTGAGGACAGAACCCAGACCCAAAATATACCTCTTTTGTTACAGTTTTAATGAATGGGTCCTTGCATGTAAAAAAAAACGGAATATTAAGTGACAAGGCAGACTGTGCATTTAGTGGTAGGCTATAAAAGATACTTTAATGACATGTTAATGTACAAGATGGTCACTTACTGTCTTCCCTGATCTCATCATGGAAATTTCAATATCCAACATGTACATTAATCTATCGTCTGCAATGGTACTGGTCGGAATGACCTACACCTTAAGTCTGGTTTCAATAGTGGTGGACATTGCCCAGTCCATCGCAGGCATTGACCTCCTCACCATCAGAGAGATCTACTGGATGTGTCGCAAGAAGGTAGCTAATGTCGTCAAAGACCCGCACCACCTTGCTGCTATCTTCAGGAAGAAGGGACAGGAACCCATAAGTCATAACATCCATGTAGACACAAAGCGTTATTGCAACACACAGGGCAAGTGCAATTGTTTTTTTTTTTTAAAAGAGCACCGCTGGGAGAGGCAAGGGGAGTGCTGGAATCATTCGGTAATGGCTTGAGTTGGAGGACCACGCCTCCCATGGGGGCTACAGGGATTGAACGGGTACGTTAGGGGAGCAGACTCAACGGGTCTGCACTTGGTCTAGTATATATAGATATACTGCAGCTCTTAGGGCTAACGGAATTAAGGGATATGGGGAGAACGCAGGAATGGGGTAGTGATTTAGGAATCAGTATGTGTAAAAACGTGCTCCACATATCTCCTTTAATTCTGTCCCTCTCACCTTAAAGCACAGCCCTCTAATCTTTGGCATTTCCAACTTGGGATAAAGGTTTTGACTGTCTACCCTATCCGTGACTTCTAATTTTTTTATACTTCAATCAGGTATCTCTTGATTGGCATTCCAATGTTCCAAACAATCCAATGTTGTCCAATCGCTCCTTGTAGCTAATACCCCCTATTCCAGACAGCATTGTGGTAAACCTCTTCTGTACCCTCTTCAAAACTGCAACATACTTCTTTTAATGGGGTGAACACAACTGCTCACAATAATCCAAAAATGCATCCTAACCAAAGTCTTAGGGAGTGGCATCGTGACTTCCTGACACATACTCAAAGCCATGACTAGAGAAGACATGCAATTAATATGCCTTCTTTAACATATTATCTCCAGGTGTTGTCACTTTCAGGCAGCTCTGGACTTGGAGCCCAAGATCCCTCTGCACATGAATGTTGTTAAGTGTCTTGCCAATATCTTTCCCCTTGAATTCAATCTCCCATAGTGCAACACCTCACACTTAAACTCCATCTGCCATTTCTCCACCCGTTAAATAGAGATCTATCTTTTCACCGCACCACCATCATGATAATTCTATTTGCTGCATCCAACAAGCTCAGTAGTTAAGTGCAACATGAGTTTCTACAAAAGGGTTTACTGTCCATTAAAGTCTTAAAGATTAGATCTGATAAGGTTGGATCAATTGGAACAGCACGCATTGTCTTAAGTGCTTAAAAATAAGTCAATAGCTTTAGTAAAGACATTCTCCAGACTTTTGTCCTCCAAGCAATGTAAAAAATATGCACAAAAAACAAAATGGTGTCACCATGAATGTTGTAACCATTTAACTTATTGTTGAGAAAGTAAATACACGAGTGTCATTGTTGTGGGAGGTACGGTGGCTCAACTGGTATAGCCGCTGCCTCACAGTACCAGGCCCGAGTTTGATCCTGACATCGGCTGCAGTCTGTGTGGAGTTTGCACATTCTCCCTGTGACCCCATGGGTCTTCTCTGGGACCTCTGGTGTCCTCCCGAATCCAGAGGATGTGCAGGTTGATAGGCCAATTGGCTTCTGTAAATTGCTCCTAGTGTGCAGGAAGTGGATGCGAAAGTGGGATAACATGGAACTGGTGTGAATGGGTGATCAATGGTCAGCATATACATGGTGGGCCGAAGGGCCTGTCTTCATGCTGTGTCTCTAAACTAAGCTAAACCTAACCGCTGGTAAATTACAAATATAGACTTTCCACAGGCTTTGACAAAATGAGTACATTTTGTTTTGGAATATCATGAACTTAATAATCACGACCCAAATTTCATGCTGGAAAATGTATTTGAACTATCAACCTTCCACAGGCTAATACTAGAACAGATCCACATGATGTTCTGGAACACTGCTTATGTTGCTTCTTAACATTCAACAAAGATTTGCTGCACTGAAATGTAATTCACTATTCTCCCTGCCTGTGTGAATGCCCTCTGGGGGCAGCAGTACAGCTGGAATTTCATTTCTTGGCTCAAATATCAATAGCTAAACCAGGATTGCTGGAGCATGGGTTAAGCTGGAGAAAATCTTTGACTTGTCAATTGTTACGCTTTCTGCCAGTGCAACCTGTGAGATGCCCAGTTGTATTAACTGCAGCAATTTGCTCCAGTGTACTTCATCCTTTATAAACCAGCTCTCCCGCAACACCAAGCCTCTTGACTGTCCTTAAGTTGACTGATATCCCGTTCTTGATGAGCAGATGTGTTGTATTTTTTCGTCCTCATCGCCATCTTTGTTGAGCAGCTACTGAATTTATTCCTCAGAAAATGTCTGAATTTGAACCAGATTTTCCTCAGCAAAACACAAAGTGTTGAAGGAACTCAACGGGCCAGTTGGTATCTGTGGAGGGAATGGACAGGCGGCTTTTTGAGTCGGGTCCCTTTTTCGGTGACTGGGGATGAAGCACCCACCTCTCTTTTCCAGATTTGTCCCGCCCTCCCACCACCATTCCAAATCAAACTGAAGAAGGTATATGTAACATCAAGTGTCCATTCCCTCCAAAGATGCTGCCTGAAGTTCTGAATGCATCCAGCACTTTGTATTTTGCTCATGGTTCCAATGCTTTAGCTGAGTCCAAGCGGTGAAGTGACCACATATCCCTATTCCCTCTGTTCTGCCTTACTGACAATTCTGCCCCTTCCTCCGAGCATCCTCTACTGACACTCTATCCATGTTCTTGGTATCTCAACACATCACCCATTGAGTAAAGTAATCTGTCTAATAGCAGCCTAATCCTAGCTCACATTTCCCTGAGATGGACCTGATTTAAAGGTAGACACAAATTGCTGAAGTTACTCAGCGGGTCAGACGGCATCTCTGGCTGACATTTCGGGTCAAGTCCCTTCATCAGGCTCAATGTAGAGGAGGGGGGACTGGAGGTAAGAAAAGGCCAGAACAAAGCAGGGCCAGCAACAGATGGTTTGGTTTAGTTCAGTTTAGAGATACATAATGGAAACAGGCCCTTCGGCCCACTGGGTCTGGGGCAACCAGCAATCCCCACATATTAACACTATCTTACTACATACTATGGACAATTTTTACATTTACCAGGCCTATTAACCTACATACCTGTCTTTGTCTTTATATGTCTTTCGCTGCCTGGACTTGATTCTTGTGGATGATTCTTGAATTCTTGAAATGATTCTTGGGTGAGACATCTATGTCTTTGGAGTGTGGGAGGAAACCGAAGATCTCGGAGAAAACCCACGCAGGTCACGGAGAGAAGGCACAAACTCCATGCAGACAGCGCCCATAGCATGAATTGAACCCGAGTCTCCGGTGCTGAAAGTGTTGTGAGGCAGGAACTCTACTGCTGCACCACTATGTCACCCAAGGAAGGGTGGATCACATAATGGCACATTGTTGGCTGGGGAAGAGGTGCTAATGAAGGATACAATAATGGGAACAGTGGGAAGCTGTGCAACGGTGCTTAATCCCACATATAGAAGCATTTCACCATGAGCTCCCCAGACATGGTGACGCAGCTGGTAGTGCTGCTGCCAGTGACGCAGGTTCCACTTGACCTCTGGTGTTGTCCGCGTACATTTACACATTCTCCCTGCAACTGTGTGGATTTATCCTGGATAACGCAAAGACCCGAGGATTGGTAAATTAATTGGCCACTGATACGTGACCTGAGTGTTTAGGTGAGTGTGGAAACTGCGATGAGTCAGTGGAATAGTTGGCAGAATAAATGGGATTATTGTAGGATTAGTGTAACAGTGTGGACTGAAGGCTCTGTTTCTGTGTTGTATGACTATGTCCTCCAAACATCTCAAATGTATTGCATTCTCTCATTCTACACTTCATAATGAGATCACACAGAAAAACTATGCTCTAATTTGCAATGTCCTATTAACCTCCTATATATCCCCCCACCACCCAACACTATACTCGCTCACAGCTAATCTATCTTTTTACAAATTCCCCCCTCTACAAATAATTCCACGATATTCACCTTTTCTTCATAATTTTCAAATTACACCCACTCCTCAGATGTCCCTTACTCACCCCTGAGTTTAAACCATTCCACCTTTAGTGGCTGTGTCTTTAGCAGCAAAGCCGATGGGTTTTTTCAGAAAGATGCAAAATGCAGGAGTAACTCAACAGGCCAGGCAGCATCGCTGGTGATGCTTTGGGTTGGAACCTTTCTTCAGACTGATTGCAGGGGTGGGAGAATAGAAAGCTGGAAGAGTGGAGGGGTGATTATCTTTTTATTATGACCATAGTCACCTGTCCTTTTAGGTTTTGGTATTTCACTCCATAACCCCCTCTGTCTCTGATTCATTCCCCGCTTCTTAGTGGCCATCTTAGATTCATACTTTGTAAACGTTATTGTCATACAGTGTGGAAGTAGGTCTTTCGGCCCAACTTGGTCACCCCGACCAATCTACACTGTATTATCCACACCTACACTAGACCCACCTGCCTACATTTGACCCATATCCCTCTAAACCTATCCCTTCAATTTACCTGCCTAAATGATTCTTAAATGTTTTCAATAGTACCTGCCTCAACTGTCTGCTCCAGCAGCTCCATACACCCATCACCCTTTGTGTAAAAATGTTACCCCTCAGGTTCCTTTAAATCTTCCCCCTCTCACCTTAATCCGATGTCCTCTGGTTCTCGAAAGGATGGAAAGGAATTTTTCAATTCAACTCAACAAAACCTGTAATGATGCTGTTTGGTAAAAGTTTCCTTGTTTTATTTTATTAGTTAGAACCCATTAAGATTTGAACACAATAATAATAATTGCAGCAAATATTGTTAAGACGTTCTCAATTACCTTAATATCATTCCTAGGAGTAGCAAGGAGAAGCATACAAATTGCAACAAAATAACATCTCGTACACATTTGACATAAATTCAATAACATTAACATTATTCGGCTCTTTGGTAGTTGACTTTAATCAGGAATCTGGGCTCCATCTAGCCTATATTAATATGCTCCTCTGAAGTAGTAATAATCTTACTTGCATGCATTCAATGCAGTACATTCTTACCAGAATTTTGTAGTGTTTATTAACAAATGCATGAATATCACATTCCAAACATGGACTTGATTCTGATTAACAAATCAAATAAATATAAGCACATCAATGAAGCCAGATTTCGGAGTACATATTCAGTTTCAAACGACTGTCTGGGATATGTTTCCTGCCATATGTTTTGTCATTTTCATAAAATGTTGTGAAACAGCTGAGAATTCATAAGATACTTGGAAAATGTGCCTAGAGCTGCCAGGCAAAAGATGGGACAGTTGTGAATGCCTTTTGAACGGAATGATTTCCAATTAATATTTTAATGCCAGCACGATAGCCCGCTACAGTAACCCCTATCTCAACATCTTCCTATCTCCACCCCTTTCCAGCTTCCACAGAGACTGTTCACTTCCCTTACCACCCAAACCATTCCCTCCCCAGGTACATGTCCGTGCAACTGCAGGAGATGTAACGCCTGTACCTCCTCCCTTGAATCCATCTAGAGACCCCAGCAGTCCTTCCAAGTGAGATGGAGGATTAGGTGCACCCCCTCTAACCTCACCTTGTACATCGGGGAGACCAGGCATAGACACACCGACTATTTGACAAACACATGTGCTCGGTCCGCCAAGGACAACTGGATCTCCCATTTAATAAGCATCTTAACTCCCCTTCCTATTCCCATACTGACCTTCCTGTTGTGAGCCTCCTCCACTGTCAGAGTGAAGTCATGTGCAAACTGGAGGAACAGCTCCTCATATTCCGCTTACAACCAAAAGGTATGAATATTGAATTCTCTAATTTTAAGTGACCTCTGACAACCCCCTCCCTCTCCCCTTTTGCCCCCACACCCTCCTTTCACACTTCTCTCCTATGCCCCAACTGGACTAGAACCTATTTATTCCCTCCCAACCCCCTCCCACATTCCTTCCTCTGGCTTCACAATTTACAATTCCAATCCTGCTCACACTTTCTGCTTTAATCTCAGGCCGTTGTTCGAACCATCTGCCTATTAAACACCCCACCTCACCTGTCCACGATTTGTCCCATCTCTCCTCTCGCCCATCTTTCTTCCTCCACCCCCTCCCCCCACACAATCAGACTGAAGGAGGGTCCCGATATGAAAAGTCACTTATCCAAGCTCTCCAGAGCTGCTTGACCCATTGATTTGCTCCAATATTTTGTGTCCTTTTGTTCTTGTTCTGCAGTTCTTTGTTTCTAGGAATCCTTGTCCACATCCATGCCCAAAAAATCAGTTTCCTTACTCTCGTCTTCTCAAACGCCAATGGAACAAACTTTGGAATCCCTTGTTTGGACTTTCTTACCATCAGCTACCAAATACTGCTGAGAATCAGATGCCTAGCCCACTATTGTCTACCCTACTAATATTGACACAGATTTCTTCCTGACCCTCTATCCCACATTCATAGACCACCTCCTGAAGTTACATGGTCCAATACTTAACTCAATCTCTGGGCCAGACAACAAAACACAACTAATCCTGAGCTAACATCTCTTGTCCAACATTGTCCAGCTTTCCAAATCAGAAGACTTCCTCCCATTTACGCATGCCTAGATAGTATTAATGTAAGTATGCATATTTTGACAGGGAATTAATATTGTAGAATTTTGAAATTAAGGCAAATATTCTGCTGTATTCTCTAATTATAGGGCCACAATAATGTCAATATCATTTGTTGGCATGTCATACCCTCAACTGGAATTAATCCCTTAATGACAATCAATGTTCCAGAATTCATTTAGTTGTTATCTTTTAGAAAATGATTTGATTTACGGGAACATGGATATTTTATCACGTGTATTAAAGAAACATCTTGTTTAAGAACTATTGTTACTCATAGTGTCTTCATTTGGCACATCGAAAAGTGGAAGAGTGGAAGATTCAATTGAAATTCCCGTTCAATCGGAAGCCCTTTGATCAAGAGTCTAAGCTATAGGAGATGTTTTACAACCACCATGATGCAAGGTGGTTCTCTGGTAAATGCATTGGATGGTAGAATGTCACAAGTTACTGTCAGACCCAGGAGATTGGAAAAGCAGCTGAATCAGATGAAGGTTTCCAATCTAAACACAATGTTGGTTTGAAAGTCTAATCTGTTGCTTTTGCTTTTTGACCAATGAAAATATATTTACCACTATTCTTTTATCGCAGCAATATCCCCAAATCTTCTCCAAATTCACATTTCTTCAACCAGAAAAACTCAGCAGTCATTGGCATCAGAAAATGTAGATGATTGGAAACAATAAGGAGTCCTTATATTTATTTTTGTAACTTTGGATGGAAGCCAATCTTCTCTCCTTCCTGGTATAATTATATGACTTACTGCACTGTTCAGCGAATGGTCACAATGCTTCATCCCATGGCTTTGACTGTCAAAAAGTAATTCAAGGTTGTGCTGCTTCAAGTAAGAATTTCATTGTTCCATTTCAGGACATATGGCAATAATACACTCTTGTATCTGGGAGTCTCTTGAGTCTTGAGTCTTGGGTCTTCTGTCAGTTACAAAATGATCAATTTATTTACCATTTACCATGGAGTAATCTCAATTTGTAGAAACAAGATGGCCCTTTTCCAGCTTTCTTTCAAACCCACCCCTACAATCAATCTGAAGAAGGGCCTCAACCCAAAACGTCAGCTACCCATGTTCTCCAGAGATGCTGCCTGTCCCAGCACTTTGCTTTCATTTGAGTAATCCTAATTTGATGACTTTCAATTACTAATTTCAAGAAAACAAAGTGTTGTAATATGTAAATTCATGTAACCCAAGGCAATCTTATTTCTGTTGCTCTTTTATTGTGAGTCACAAGCTGATACTGGAGGCCTGGAATCACAGTTGGGAATCACACAAACTCTTGCTCTCATCTTAGCACTGAAATTGGCAATTACCTTATATCCTAACTGAATTGGAATGGTAAAGGCTCATGGCTGTGAGCAAAGTGTTACTTGAAGGGAAATGTTGGACAAATATATGGCAGGGTATGTTTGTGTGGGAGATGATTCACACAAGAGATGTCTCACAGATATGCCTTCAAGTGTTGTCTGAGGTGTAAAAATCCCAAGTCATCTGTCATGGTAGCCTTGTATCTGGACTTTCATAAAGCCTTTGACAATGTCCCATGCAAGAGATTAGTGACAAAATTAGAGCAAATGGTATTGGGGGTAGGGTATTGACATGGATAGCAAACTGGTTGGCAGACAGGAAGCAAACAGCAGGAATTACCAAGTCCTTTTCAGAATGGCAGGCACTGACTAGTGGGGTGCCGGAAGGCTTGCTGCTGGGACC
The DNA here is from genome assembly GCF_028641065.1 of Leucoraja erinaceus. Classification (NCBI taxonomy): domain Eukaryota; kingdom Metazoa; phylum Chordata; class Chondrichthyes; order Rajiformes; family Rajidae; genus Leucoraja; species Leucoraja erinaceus. The sequence continues at coordinate 17,225,266 of NC_073408.1, forward strand.
CCAGTTGTTTACAATATATATTTACGATTTAAACAAGGGAATTAAATGTAACTTCTCTAAGTTTGCGGATGACACAAAGCTGGTAGGCAGTGTGAGCCGCAAGGGGGACGCTATGAGGCAGCAGCGTGACCTGGATAGGTTGGGTGAGTGGGCAGAAGCACGGCAGATGCAGTACAATGTGGATAAATGTGAGGTTATCCACGTTGGTGGAAGGCAGATTATTATCTGAATGGTGTCAGATTAGGAGAAGTGGAGGTGCAACGAGACCTGGGTGTGTTTGTACATCAGTCACTGAAAGTAAGTCTCTAACTCTCTCTAAACCAATAATGAGGAGCATGCTAAATACCATGCGATTGCATTGAAATAGTGGCTTGTCCACATAAAGTGTTGCCAGGCTCGGTCACTTAAAGCCTCAAGAGAGGAACGGTTAAAATTATACACCATCCCATCTAGCTTTCAATAGAATGACATTGATAACTTGGTTCAGTATAAATTTGGGGAACTAGAATTAGAGAAAGAGTTGAATAGTGAAAACAAAGCTTGAAATGAAAAGTATCAGCGGGTCGGGCAGCATCTCTGGAGAACATGGATAGGTAATGCTTCGGGTTAGGGCATGGTATGTGTGGTGTTATGTCTGTCTTGAAGCTGTTGTGGCACTGTAATTTCCTGTAAAGGATTATTAAAGGTTATTCAATTCAATTCAATTCCTTCAGACTCAAAGATAGGTAATATTTCTGGTGAAGACCTATCCCTGTTCTCCAGATATGCTGCCTGACCTATTGAGTCCTTGCTAGCATAGAACCCTGCACTACATTTGTCCTCGTTAATTCCTTTCAGCACCCTGGACAACTCCACTATTTCATACAATGTGTACAGGGTGGCCTCTTCATGCCAGGTTAGTAGTTGCATATTATAAGGTATTTTTCCTTTATGGTTAATTCAGAAATACAGCATGGAAACAGGTTCTTTGGCCCATCGAGTTCACCCCTGCACTCATTCTATCCTACACACTAGGGATCATTTACAGAAGCCAATTAACCCACTAACCTGCATGTCTTTGGAATGTGGGAGGAAAACAAAGCACCCTGAGAAAATCTATATGGTCACAGAGAGAATGTGCTCACTCCATACAGACAGACATTGTGGTCTGGATTGAACCCAGACCCTTGGCACTGTAAAGCAGCAGCTCGTCTGCAGGGAGTTTGTAGTTTCTCCCTGTGACCGTGTGGGTTTTCTCCTGTGCTCTGGTTTCCTCCCACACTCCAAAGACGTACAGGTTTGTTGGTTAATTGGCTTCTGCAAACGCATCCCTATGTTTGTAGAATAGAGGTAGTGTACAGTTAATCGCTGGTCGGCACGGACTCGGCGGGCTGAAGGGCCTGTTTCCACGCTGTATTTCTAAACTAAAACTAAACTAAGTTATACCGCTGCGCCACTGTGCCACCCTTTATGCATACTTTATTTTATGCTTTGTCATCCTGTAACAGGGTAGAAGAAGTAAAGGTTTTCCAATTGTCAAGATGACATGAATTCAAACTGCCAGAACACATGCATTAGTGGGTGTGATGGTCGATATGCGCCTCATTTAGCTTTAGATTGAAGGATTCTTTATGCACAGAATACCTAGGGTGCATGATGCATCAAAGACTGCCACGCAAAAGACTGACAGTACCTTAAGACAGTGCAGAGGGGTAATTGTAAGCATCATGCCAGTACAGTGAACTGCGTTAATAGAAGATGATAATAAATTATGATTCATGGGATCATTTGAATTCTTTTGTCATTGCATTAAATCAGAAACTTCTTCAATCCTCGCAGGGCAACTATATATAGCTTCACAATGCTCTCATCACCAAAATAGGTCCCCTATTCTATTTCACTGCTTCCATTACGATTTCAATACTCTGATCCAATCTAATTTTTCAAACGTTTTTGTTGGCTTGGAGTCAGCAAATCATTTGTCTTTCGGTCTTGTCACAACACCTGAATTGTCTCCCAGAAGGGACAATCACAAGTGTTTATATAATACTTGGTTAACAAGAGGAGTGTGTTGACATGCATTCCACTTGCCTGCCTGAGCATAGTGACTACCGCATTCGCGAGGAAAAATCTATTTTATTGATCAGCATATTTTGAACAAAGTTTAATGACATCCGACTTCATCACCAGTGCACTATGTTTACAGGAAATACTTCCCCGAGGTGGAAAGCAGCAATGTGGAGTTTTCACGTTCTCCCTGTGGCCATGTGGGTTTCCTCCGGGTGCTCCAGTTCTTTCCCAACATCCCAAAGACACGTGGATTTGTGAGTAAAGTCGCCTCTGCAAATTTCCCCTTGTATGTAGGGAATGGATGTGTAAGTGAGATCATATTAAACTAGTCTGAACACGTGATCGATGGCCGTCCTGGGCCGAAGGGCCTCTTTTCATACTGTATCTTTCAATCAATCAACTGAATAGTTAAAGACCTAGATTGAGCGAATGTGGAGAGGATGTTTGCACTCGTGGGAGAGTCCAGGACCAGAGGCCATAGCCTCAGAATAAAAGGACACACTTTTAGAAAGGGGACGATGAGGAATTTCTTTTGTCAGAGGGTGGTGAATATGTGGAATTCAGTGGTTGTGGGGAGAATGGGGTTGAGAGGGAAAGATAGACCAGTCATGATTGAATGGATTAGATTTGATGGGCTGAATGGCCTAATTCTGCTCCTAGAAAGCATGAATTTATGAGCAATCAAAACACTGTAATGCTGCTTAGTCCATTTATCAAATTATTTATCCCTAATGCCAAAAAGACAAGTGATGCAAGATCATAGCTGCAATACTTGCAAGATCTTTTACAGGTCATTATAAACTGGAACTATTCTCTTATCATTCCCCACTACAGGTTAGTATTTTAGAATTCCATATTTGTTAGTATAGTTTGTAGATACAGCATGGAAGTAGGCTCTTCAACCCACCGAGACCATGCTAACCATTGATTACTCTTTCACACTAGTCTATATTATCCAGTTAGATAATTTCTAATCCACTTACTGTACACTAGGGGCAACTTTCAGAGGCCAATTAAACTACAAACAAGCATTTCTTTTGGATGTGGGAGGAAACCGGAGCACCCAGAGTAAACCTTTGCAGTCACAGGGAGAATGAGCAAACTCCACATAAACAGCACACAAAGTCAGGATCTAACACAGGTCTCTGGCGCCGTGAGGTAGCAGGTTTACCCGCTGAAACACCGTGCCGCCCTCAATGTGCTTTGCTATTATTGGAGCACAATTGTCGTCAAGGACTGACGGGTTCAACATAGGTGCACACTGGATGACGTCAAAGCAACTTATTGGGGTGGCACAGTGGTGCAGCATTAGAGCTGCTGCCCTACAGCGCCAGAGACCCGGGTTCGATCCTGACTAGGGGTGCTGTCCGTACGGAGTTTATACGTTCTTCCTGTGACTGTGGGATTCCTCCGGGTGCTCCGGTTCCCTCTCTCACCAGCATCTGCAGTTCCTTCCTACATATATTAACAATCGGTGCTGGCTCCAAGGGCCGAATGGCCTCCTCCTGCTCCTATTTTCTATGTTTCTATGTTTCAATCACCTCTCTTTGGATTCATCGCCACCATCCTTAATTTTACAGAATTCCACATCTCTTTTAGTCTTGATTGCAATCTGCTTAATGGAAGATAGACACAAAAAGCTGGAGTAACTCAGAGGATCAGACAGCATCTCTGGAGAATTGGTGGCATTTCGGCTTAATACCCGTCTTCAGGAAATGTGGGCATGTTCTTTTTTTTAATTCAGTGCAATTAGATCTGAAGAAAGTTTTGTGCAGTAAATATTGGAATTTTAAAAATTCAGCCAGGAAGAGATCTTTTAGGACATGATACGATACGATACATTACGTTATGATGTGATATGATACAGTGCAATAGAACTTTATTCATCCCTGGAGGGAAATTGGTCTGTCAACAGTCACAACACACAAGGTACACGGAAACTTGGAAGTAAAATTAAATTAAAAGTGAAAACAAAAAGAAAAAGACAAGCGACTGTTGGCTGGTTGCCGTGTGCAGAGCGTCTTCACTGGAACGGACAAAGAAACAAAGAAATAAACGCAGGCTTATTCCCTGGGCATAGGATTCTAAAACTAGAGTGACCCCCCCCTCCCCCACACCGGTTCCCCATTGTTCTCCCACCGTCCCTCATGGAGGTCCCTCCACGCCGGGTCCCAATTGTTCATCACGGCGGCCCCGCCACGCCGATCCCCTTTGACTTCCCCTATACCCCTCATGCTCATCGATCGCTGATCGCGGGTCGATGCAGACCTATCCATCGAATCTGGGAGAGTTATTCAATGATTTCCACTTTCCTGGGCTTTCCCTGAAGCCCTGTAATTATATCTCATTCAAGATTGTCATGCTTCACCTTTGAACCTGCATCTATTTTCATTCAGGCAGTAAATTGCTCCCCAATTCACAAAAACAAATCTTCCTCTTGTCACTTGTGGTTCTCGTGCCAATCTTTATATGTCAGCTACTCAACCTTTGACCCCTGGGGAAGAAACCCTTTCTCTTCTGGACTTTGTGCACTTTATCAAAGCTCTCATTAACCTCTCTACTCCAAAGGGAACTACCTATCTTCTCCCCTTAACTGAAATCACTTCATCCATGTCATTCTGGTAAATCAAGTCTGCCACCTCACCAAGGCCCCTGAGCTCCTTCCGTAAGTGTGGCGCAAATACATTGAACACAATACTCTAGTTGCAACTTAGCCTAATAACACTGAGCATTGTTTGTTTTATAAATACAGCGAGACAACAGGCCCTTCGGCCCACCAAGTCCATGCCGACCAACAGTCCCCCCTACACTAGTTCTATCCTACACATTGGGGACAATTTACAGAAGCAATTAACCTACAAACCTGCATGTCTTTGGAACGTGGGACGCGGAGAAAGCACCCGGAGAAAACCCACGCAGTCCCAGGGAGAACGCACAAACTCCGTACATACAGCTCCCATAGTCAGGATCGAGCCCGGGTCTCTGGCGCTGTAAGGCCGCTGCGGCAAAGTTCTGTCTGCATTTTAATTGTATCCACAAATGAATTCAATTTTTTTTTGATCGGAGAGCATGTGTGCTCACTCTAAACTGCCAGTGATCTCTATAACCTATAATTATGGGGTATAATTCTGATTCAACTTTACTTGCCCATGTCTGGTGGGCAGCAGTTGGAAATGAGACTGTCTGTACAAGTGCTCGTGGAATTGCCAAGCATACGTTCATCAAATGACAGCAGGAGGTTAAGCACAATCCTTTCTATTATTATAGCTGCAACTCCTTTCTCTGTAAAACCAAATCAGTTTTTAATCACAGGTTCACAGTGGTTGGTTAATTGGATATTAATAAAACTATGGTTGCTGTTTTAATTACATGCGCTAATCCAGTTATGGATATTTGCGCCCTGCCTAAAGAATTGAGACCATGCAGATAGCAAGTATTGTCTGGAACAGACAATCACAAAGTGCCGGAATAACTCAGCGGGTCAAGCAGCATCTCTATGGAAAAAGGATGGGTGATGTTTCAAGTCGGGACCCTTCTTCAGACTCTGGAGCATCCTTGCTACACAGAAGCTCATCATTAGATACAATACAATACAATACAATACAATACAATACAATACAATTTATTTGTCACTTGAACCTCATAGAGGCTCAAGTGAAATGTTGTTTCTGCAGTCATACATACAAGAAAAAAAAAGACCCAAGACACAACACAATTTACACAGACATCCATCACAGCGCATCTCCTCCTCGCTGTGATGGAAGGCAAAAAAAAACGTATCTCTCCCCTGCACTTCCCTCTCCCCCCCGATGTCAGAGTCAAATTCAGAGCCAGAGCCCGAGCCCCCGGCGGGCGATAACAATTGTCCCGCGGCCATTAACGCCGCGCCGGGTGATGCAAGGCCGCGCTCCGGGTCTTGTTGTTGGAGCCCCGGGCGGGCGCTGGCAAAGTCCCGCAGCCGTTGAAGCCACGCCGGGTGATGATGTAAGGCCCCGCTCCAGGTCGTCCTCGACCCCGCTACTCGGGCGGGAGAAGTCGCCGTTGCGGAAGCCCCGAAAGCGGTCTCCCAGCAGGGACCCGCGGGCTCCCGGTGTTACTGTCCACCAGACCTGCGGTTGGAGCCTCCGAATCACCGAGGGTCGGGTCGCAGCAGCGCGCCACCACCGCTCCTCCCGCTCCGGACTCGGTGAGCAGACTAGGTCCGCAGCTCCGTGACTGGAGCCCCAGGACGTTCCTGCTGGAGGCCGCTCCACTTTGCAACCCCAACGACAACGGAGACCCGATAGGGAAAGGTCGGGTTCTCCGTGCAGAGGAAAACATTTTTAAAGTCCCCCCCCCCCCCCCCCCCCCCGCCCCCCCCCCCCCCCCCCACACACACACCACCCACACCCCCCCCACCACACACACACACACACACACACACACACACACACACACACACACACACACACACAAACACACACACAACACACACACCCATCAAAAAAATAAAAACTACTTTAAAACGGGACAAAAAATAACAAAAAGACAGACGGACTGCAGAGGCCGCTGCGACGTGAGTCGCGCCGCCCACGATTGCACAAGCTCAGGTTTTTAATCATTGACAAATGTTTCACTGATAGTATGGCAGTGGTGACAGTCAAGTTGATCAGCACATGACATAGAACTAAACAGCGAGAATTTGGACCATAATCTTTAGTGCAATGAATGACTATGGAAACATAGAACAAAATAAGTGCTGGAGTAGACCATTTGGCCCTTCGAGTCAGCACCACCATTCAATATGGTCATGGCTGATCATCCAAAATCAGTACCGCCTTCCAGCTTTTACCCTGTATCCTTTGATTCCTTTAGCCCTAAGAGCCCTAAGAGATCTTGAAGATGGGGGTTTTAAGTTATGTTAGTGTTTATAGGGGTAATCATGGCACAAATCATGTTGGAGGAACGGCAAGCAAGGATATAGTGACTGCTGATTAGGTGGCAAAGAAGAAACATCATGACATGAGTCAGAAGCAGACACATGGTGTTGGGGTAATTCAACAAGTCAGACATCATCCCTGCAGAACATGGATAGGTGATGCTTCGGGTTGGGACTCTTCTTCAGACTGATCATAGAAGAGAGATAATAAAGCGGGAGCTGGTAGGAACCACAGCTTCAACCCCCAAGTGCTAGTTCACGGAATTGTTCATATGGAAAGGGACAGATGAATCAGAAAAGCAAGCATGCACACACAGTAATAATGTGAGCAGCAGGTTAGCCTGATCTGGAGATATAATTTGGAAGTAACTGGAACATGTTAAAACTTCAGGTGACAAAAAATCAATCAGGCCACTTCATCCTCTATCACATGTTCAAACAATGAAACATGCACGCACAAACACACACACACACACACACACACACACACACACACACACACACACACACACACACACACACACACACACACACACACACACACACACACACACACACACAAACACATACGAACACACACGCACACACATGCACACACAAACTGAAGTCAGATAAGAGTTCTTCAGAATACTGACAGAGAAATCCATTCACTTCAAATCTGTCCATTTCATCAGTTAATAGGAATGGGTACCAATTAGGCAACCGATCCGTTTGTTGGAGGGAGGTTCATTAGACAGCTCTGCCATGGTGGATCAACGAGGGATTAGGAGACAAGATTTATGATTTTAATGTAATGAACCAATATTAGTCAGTAACCAAAGAGCTGAAAGATTAACAAGAACTGGGATGAAAAAGGGCATTAGCTGTCGAGTTTTGGATGAAATCCCAGGGATTAGAATGAAGATGATTGAGAAGGCAATTCCAAAATTTAGACCCAGTGATGATATAGTAAAGGCAACAGATATATATATCGGGGACATCTATGATTTGGTCTGATGCTCCACTGCTTCTTGATGGGTGAGATCATTGGTTTTGGAGGTGGTATCAAAGTATTGTGCAAAGATTGAGGAGGTGGGGGGGGGGGGGGGGGGGGGGGGGGGGGGGGTCAGTCTCAGTCTCAGTCTCAGTCTCAGTCTACCCCACGTCAGAAGTGGGATGAGTTGTAAATTTGATAGGCACAGGAAAGAAGGATCTCCTGTGGCGTTCAGTCCTGCATCTTGGTGGAACCAGTTTGTCGTTGAAGGTGCTCCTCAGGTTGAACAGTGTGTCATGGAGGGGGTGAGCTGTATTGTCCAGGATGCTCCACAGTTTGAGGAGCATCCTCCCCTCCAAGACCATCTCCCATGAATCTAACTCCGCCCCCATGGGACTTAGCCAGCCTTTCTGATCAGTTTGTTGATCCCATTGGCGTCCGCAGTCTTCGCCCTGCTGCCCCAGCACACGGCAGCGAAGAAGATGGCGCTGGCTACCATTGATTGGTAGAACATCTGCAGCATCTTACTGTAGACGTTGAAGGAGCGGAGCCTTCTCAAAATGTACAGCTCACTCAGTCCGTCCTTGTACAGGGCCTCAACGTTCCTGGACCAGTCCAGTTTACAGTCCGGGTACACTCCCAGGAATTTGTACTCCCTGGTAAACTGCACATCCACACCATTGATGGAGACAGGGGACAGGAGTGGTCCTCTCCTCCTAAAGTCCATCATTAAATCCTTAGTCTTGTCGGTGTTGAGCTGCAGGTGATTCAGCCCACACCATTCAACAAAGTTGTCGAGTGCACTTCTGTATTCAGCTTCCCTCCCATTCACTGATGCAGCCCAAAATTGCAGGGTTATCTGAAAACCTCTGCAGGTAGCAGGAGGCGGAGTTATATCTGAAATCCGAGGTGTTGATGGTAAGAGAGGACCGTCCCCTGTGGGGCCCCTGTGTTGCTCACTACCATGTCCGAGACACAGTTCTGTAGCCTGACATATTGTGGTCATCCAGTCAGGTGGTTGGTGATCCAGGACACCAGTGGGTGCACCCACCCGCATCTTCAGCAGTTTGCTCCCTAGCAGTGCAGGCCGGGTCGTGTTAAATGCACTGGGGAAGTCAAGAAATATGACTCTCACAATGCTTCCCGGCTTATCCAGGTGAACTTAGGAATGATGGAACAGGTGGATGATGGCTTCCTCAATCCCCAACTTTGCTTGGTAAGCGGACTGCAGGAGGTCCAGGTAGGGTATAACCAGGGGTCGCAGGTGAGTGAGGACCAGCCTCTCCAGGGACTTCATGATGTGTGGTCAGTGCCATGATGTGTGGTCAGTGTCTGTACTCATTGGAGGAGCTGGGACGCGTCCTCTTTGGCACAGGAACCATGCAGGTTGTCTTCCACATCACGGGTACGCCACACAACTGGCTGGCACACGCCTTGTGTGCCATAAGGCTGGCACCTTTGGGACCCGTGGCTTTGCCTGGGCAGAGTCTGCTCAGCTCCTTCCTCACCTGCTCAGCCTTGATGGACAGGCGCGACAAGGAAAGGGCAGAGGAAGTGGACCAAGGGGATAGAGGGGGAGAGACAGTTGAGGAGGAGGGGGGAGGGTGGGCGGAGGTCCCACCATCAAATCTATTAAAAAAATGGGACCAGTACTGATTGTATTCCCTCCCCAGGCCACTGGTCTTCTTGTACCCTGTAACGTTCTTCATACCGCTCCACACATCTCTCTTGTTCTGCTGAACTGTCCACTCCAGCTTCCTCCTGTAGTCGTCCTTGCCCTGTCTCAGTCTCGCCTTCAGGTCTTTCGGCGCCTGTTTCACCTCCTCCGTGGCACCATTCCTAAAGGCCCTCTTCTTTTGGTTGAGAAGGGCCTTTATGTCACTGGTGACCCAGGGCTTGTTGTTGGGGAAACAGTGTACAGTCTCCTCAGGGACAACATTATTCACACAGAACTTTATGTAGCTGGTAACACAGTCCGTGAGTCTATCCATGTCCTCTCCATGGGGACTACAGAGTGCGTCCCAGTCTGTGTCCTCAAAACAGCCCTGTACAACGTCATAGGCCTCCTGTGATCACCACCTCACTGAGCTTGTGGTCACAGGCAGCCTCTGGCTGTGACCACAAGCTTATACCTGGGTAGGAGGTGAATCAGGTTGTGGTCGGATCTTCCCAGTGGCGGAAGGGCTATGGAGCTGCATGCCTCTTTAACATTGCCTTACAGCAGCTCCAATGTTTTCATATCCCTGGTGGGACAATCAACAAACTGAGTGAAAGTGGGTAGGGTAGTGTCCGAAGTCACGTGGTTGAAATCCCCCAGGATTGCGATGAAAGCACTCGGGTGTTGTGTCTGGAGTCTCGCGGTGACTGTGTGGATGACGTCACACACACGCAGAGGGTTGGGGGATGGAGGAATGTAAACAGTTATCACAATGCATGTGAAAAATTTCCTGGGTATATAGTATGGAAGGAGACCACACACACGCTCCTTAACCGTGATCCTCCACAGATGCTGCCTGACCCGTTGATTTACTCCAGTACTTTGTGCTTTGCTCAAGATTCCAGCATCTTGCTTCACCAGTGCTGAATATTGTTTGGGTTTTGAATCTTGTCTCAGTGTTAAACTGAACTTTAGTGAAACCGAAATATTAGTGAACGTTGAACCTCAATGGTTTCTTCTTTCGCCTGAGAGGGGAATGGGCCAACTGCAGGCGGGTTTGACTAGCCTAGACGAGGCATCTTGATCGGCATGGATGTCGGGCCGAAGGGCCTGTTTCGGTGCTGTATGTTTGCATGACTCTATGAATGCTTCTGACTCAAGGTACATATAATACAAATAAAAGATTATAAGGTAAAAAGGATGAAGCACAAACATAGAAATATAAAAACATAGAAAATAGGTGCAGGTGTAGGCCATTCGACCTTTCAATCCAGCAAGGCCATTCAATATGATCATGGCTGATCATCCAAATCAGTCCCCCGTTCCTGCTTTTTCCCCATATCCCTTGATTCCATTAGCCCTAAGAGCTAAAACTCTAAAATCTAAATCTAAATAAAAATAAAATTCCTTCTCATCGTCTTTCTAAAGGTACGTCCTTTTATTCTTGGCCTCTGGTTCTGGACTCTCCCACTAGTGGAAACATCCTCTCCACATCAACTCTATCCAGGCCTTTCACTGTTCCCTTTCAAAGATTGCCGTGCCTTAAAAAATCCTTGGGGATGTGTGAGAAGAGTAGGTTTTTTGTGTGTTTCTAAAGGAAGCCCACAGTATAGAGCGACAGAAGGCAGGAGAGCGCAGGTGCTCTGCTTCCTCTGCTGGCTTCAGGCCAGATCTGTGATGTGTGTCCTCGTCTGCTGGAATAACTGTCTCAGGGAAGAGGTTATATTTAAAATCATCCTTGTTTACAGGCAGGGTCAGTACTTCCAGCTGACTGACTACAAACCAATCAATATTTCATTTTCTATAATTGACACATTCAATTTGACAGCACAATAAGGCTATAAGCCCCTTTCTGTCATTGAAAACAGAAACAGCGAAGAAAACAAAAGCTCCTGCAAAAATAACCGGAGGAATGCAAACCTGATTCACACGAGATGCACTATATCGGAATACTCAGACAAGGTTAATTAGCTTTGTGGTTTGTTTTCAATGCAATATTTTGCAGATTTGTGACAGGGAGTGTTTAAGATGCAAGGGCAGTGACCCTGTAGGAATGAGTAATGCCTGCGTCTTTGATTGTGAGATGATTGTTTTGCCCAGTGAAAAATGTTCGGAAATGGGAGTAAGATGGTGATGCACCAGTTCAATTGCTCCGGACTAAATTGCAATGTTACACCTGATGACACCGTATTGGGAGGAGATGTTCAAAGCATCTTTTACTCTCGTGAAAGAGCCAAGGAATAATAGGCTAATACTCAGCTGGATGTGGAGCGTTGATAATAATACTTCTCACCTAGCCTACTGAAATTCCCTTTCAGTTCTTTCAAAGATCAATTCAACACAATGGATTCAAATAACAGGCATTTGCCATAATCACCAGGGGAAGCTTAAAAAAAAAACTGTTCCATGAGAAGGTTCCTATTTATTCTGTACTCAGTTCTAAACAGAGGATAGAAACAAGGAATTGCAGATGCTGCTTTACCACTGGAAAGACAGAAAAAATGTTGGAGTAACTCAACAGGTCAGGCAGCATCCCTGGAGAATGTGGATAGGGGAGATTTCGGGTTTGGAGAAAGGCCCCAACTCAAAACATCACCCATCTGTGTTGTCCGGGGATGCTGCCTGAACCTTTGAGTTTGTCCAGCATCCTGTTTATTTTCTCTAGTCGGAGTATATACCATATGACAGCAGCATACACATTTCATGCATGGACATGGTGCGAGTGAACCCAATAGGACTAATACAAAATACAAAGTGCTGGAGTAACATCGCGGGTCAGGTAGCATTTGTGGTGGGAATGGAGAGGTGACGTTTTGGGGGCTCAATCCTTCTTCAGACTGATTGTATTAGTGTGGCAAAGCTGGAAAAGAGAGCCAGAGTTAGGACAAAGCCTGGCAAAGGATTGATGGTGACAGATGAGGGGGGTTGTTAATTGGCAGGTGGATGGAGTAAATGACCAGGGTTGTATACATGCAGTCATGATATATACACCAATATATACAACAACAAGTACAAAACAGCAGAATTATGCAAAATTGCCTGTAGTTCAAATGTTAAGCTATCCTTGTCAAGAGGAGAATATCTTTAGGAGTTAATAACATTTCTGAGCAGTGAAGTGTTGAGGGATGCATACGACCTTGGTGCAATGCCATTTTAAATTCAATGTTGACCCATTTAATAAGTTTTTATTTACCTGGGATACTGATGCACAACGGGTAGAGCCATTGTCTCAAAATTACAAGGACAAAAGTTTGATCCTGGTCTTAGGAGTTGACTTCACATCACACGTCATCCCATAAACATGTGTGTTTCCTCTTTTTTTTTTTCCGGAAAGGTTTTTTTATTAGATTTTTAAACAAATGTACAATTTACAAGGTAAGGTAGAAAGCTCAAACAATTTAAAAAACACTTAAACAAAATTATCAAGATAAAATATTAACATTTTTATCTATAATATACTCAACCTCCTGTGGTGACCAGCGTTCACAGAAAGCCTCCACAGTCCCCGTGGACACCGCGGGTTCCCTCTCTAGGGACACGCGGGCACGGACGTAACCCCAGAAAAGGGGCAGGCAGCCGACCGCTGTGCGTCCGTCGACTGCCCGCTCCCTGGTCCCGCGAATGGCCATCTTGGCCAGGCCCAGGAGCAGACAGACAGGGAGACCCCCTCCTCCCTCCCGACCCTCCCTCCTCTGTACCGGGTGCCAATAAATTAATAGCGTTGTTTAATGTTATAACAGAGCGATTGTTTCTATTTTCTCTTTCTTTCTTTTCTAGGGTCTATTTTCTCACTTTACTTCCTTCTCTAACTTCTTTCCTAAGGGGCTTTCTTTTCCCAACACTCTTGCACTGCACGACTCTCTTGCACTTTCTTTACTTTCCTTACTTCTATCTTTTTCTTAAAGCTCAAAAAAAAAAAAAAAAAAATGAAGCGGTAAAAAAAATGTATTAAGATATATGTGTTGTGTAGGATTGTAATTTACTGTACTTCTAATAAAAAAAAAAAAAAAAAAAAAAAAAAAAAAAAAAAAATTAATAGCGTTGGACTAAAATGTAGCCAAAACTTGAGGAGCAGCCCCTTCAGAGACTTGTGTGTTTCCTCTGGGTGCCCTTGTTTCCTATCACAGCACAAAGACCTGCCTGTTGGAAGTCACTACAGTAAATTCCGCTTGTATGGGTGAGTGGTAAAATGACCAGGTGGAAGAACTGATAGGCAGAGAATAGGTTGCAGAGAAATATTGGGGAAAGGCACTAATTATAGGAATTTAGAAGGATGAGAGGAAATCTTATAGAAACATATACAATTATTAAGGGATTGGACAGGCTAGATGCAGGAAAAATATTCCCGATGTTGGGAGAGTCCAGAACCAGGGATCACATTTTCAGAATAAGGGGTAGGCCATTTAAGACTGAGATGAGGAAAACTTTTCCACCCAGAGGGTTTTGAATCTGTGGAATCCTCTGCCACAGAAGGCAGTGGAGGTCAATTCACTGGATGTTTTTAAGAGAGAGTTAGGTTTAGATCTTAGGGCTAAGGGAATCAAGGGATATGGGGAGAAAGCAGGAACGGGGTACTGATTCTGGATGATCAGCCATGATCAGCTGGCTCAAAGGGTCGAATGGCCTACTCCTGTACCTATTTTCTATGTTTCTATGTTTATGTTTAATGGGATTACTCTGAGAGCTGACATAAACCTAATAGCCCAAATGGTCACCATTTATATTTAAAAAATATATGGAATAAATTCAGTTGTGATTTAGCTTATCAAAAATAAATGCAAACTATTTTGGGACAAATATAAGAAAGTGTACATCACAAACTCTCTCCGGCTAACCACCGTTCAATAATTCCCAGCCCAGCTTCTTTACAGCTTAATTTCTATCTCTGCTAATTCCCTTTAGAATCAAAAAGTCAGTTGATATCAATTTTGAATCCTCTCCATGAATGGATTATATTTTAACATCAGTGTAAAAAGTCCCAAAGGTCCAATCTCCCCGACTGAGGAAATGTTGCCTCTTTCAAGTCTCAAATGAATAATAACTTATCTGGAGACAACACTTCCTTGTCTTGGGATCATCTAATAGAGCAAATGACGTTCCATCATCCATTCTGTCAATCCATCGGCAGATAGTGTGTACCAATTGGGGAATTAACTTCCTACTTGAAAATGCTGATGATTTTTAAGATCCTCTCACTAATATTTTGATGTGATAAGATTAGTAGAAATCAATGAGAATCGTACACAATAGATTGCCCGACAGCAATGAACAATAGTTCAGAAACCATTCTCCCTTTATGGTCCCTCCCTAAACTAGGGTACAATCCCAATCCTCCAAACTACCTCATTGCGGACTTTTTTTCTGGAACTGTTATACTACTACACTGCGAACTATATTCTGCGTATGTTACCTCTCTCTTCACTCTACCAGTTGTACCTGAGTTTGGCTTGATTGCATTCATCTATGTTATTATCTGAGCTGATTTGGTTGTATAACATTCAAAACACAGACTTTCACTCTACTTTTATATATGTGACAATAATAAACCTAAACCCCTCTGTCAGGCCCAGTTACAGCTCAGGTCGCATGCCCCCCTTAGGTCTGAATGCAATCAGCGTGATGTGCTTGTATGTTTTGTTAACATTGAACTCAAATATTCTTTCTTCCCATCCAAAGGATTTCTGACCACTTAACGATGAAGCCTTTCCTCCTTGGTGGCCTGTCCTCTCAGTATCCAAGCATCATGGATCCAAGCACTGGAGCATTTAATCGGACCTGACATCTCAGTGCATTACTGAAGGTATTCACCTTTCAGTCACCTCACCAGTAAACATCTCTCAACCAACAACACTTACAAAGCATTTGGTCATCTTCTCACTGTTATTTAAATTAAAGCACCGTTAGGAATATGGGTAGACTGTTTTACTCAATGTAGAAACAAGAAATTGCAGATGCTGGTTTACCAAGGAAAGATACAAAAATGCTGAAGTAAGTCAACTGGAGCAAATGGATAGGTGATGTTTTGTGTTGGGACCCTTCTACAGGCTGTTTGCAAGGATGGGGAGAAAGAAAGTTAAATGCATAGGTGGGCTGGTCAAGGTAAGGTGGAATATGAGGTGCTGTCACCCCATTTTGCATGTGGCCTCTTTCTGGCAATGGAGGAGGCCCAGGACAGAAACGTCAGTATGAGAATGGGAAGGGAAGTTACAATGGTTAGTAACTGGCTATTCCCGCTAGTCTTGTGGTAGGAGACTATACCATACACCTACTTTATCACTTTATCTATTTGTGTTGCAGGGAGCAATGGACTCAAACCCCAAGATCCCCCCGACACATCTATGCTGTTAGGGGTCTAACCATCAACTGCATGTCTTTCCCTTACATTCAGCCTCCCAAAGTGCACACCTCACACTTACTCGGATTAAACTCCATCTTCCATTTATATACCCACTTCTGTAATTAAACTATCTCCCACTGCATGCTTTGATAGCCTATTTCATTGTCCGCAACTCCAACAATTTTGGTGACATCTGCAGATTTACTGACCAACCTATCCTCATTCATGTCCAAGACATTTGGAATGGTCCCAATCATTAACTTTGCCTATCCATTCCATCCACAGATGCTGCCGGATCCACTGAGTAATCCAACACTTTGTGCGTTTTTCTAAAGATTCCAGCATCTACAGTTCTCTGTGTAAATATGAAGGAGTCAGATAATAGACGTCAACCGACTGCCACGTGAGTGGGAGAAGTAGAAGAGTTAGCATGGAGGTCTGGAGCATTCATCATTTTCCCAATACCATCCATCTTCCATATTTTTAAGTAAGCCCTGAAGGACCAAGTTTTGCAAAGTTATGTGAGTTTATCCATGAATCATCATTTACCTAACTTTGTATCCAACTGTCAGGCAACTGTCAGAACCTTGCACAGCATTCACCCCAGCAGAGCTGTTGATTCATGACAGCTTTGAGTTTATTACATCTTGACTCAGAGGAGAGAGAATGCACTTGGAACACAATCCAAGTTATGATTCACATTCCGTCAATTTATTGGGAAGAGGCGAAGAGAAACAGTTTACACAACATGAGAAAATGAGGGTATTATGACGGATGAACAAGTGCATCAAGCAGAAGTTGGGGTATTAATGGGACAGTGTGCGATTGCAGAGGTCAACCATGTTTAGTTTAGTTTAGTGTTACAGCTTGGAAACAGGTCCTTCGGCCCATCGAGTCCATTCTGACCAACGATCACTCACACACTAGATCTATCCTGTACACTACACAGCTACTACACTACACAATTACCTACTGCACAATTTACAGAAGCCAATTAACCTACAAACCTGTACATCTTTGGCATGTGGGAGGAAACCAGAGCACCAGGAGAAAACCCACGCAGTCACAGGGAGAACGTACCAACTCTACAGACAGAACTCTTAGTCAGGATTGAACCCGAGTCTTTG
Source organism: Leucoraja erinaceus (assembly GCF_028641065.1). Lineage (NCBI taxonomy): Eukaryota > Metazoa > Chordata > Chondrichthyes > Rajiformes > Rajidae > Leucoraja > Leucoraja erinaceus. The sequence goes on from NC_073408.1 coordinate 17,242,327, forward strand.
GCACAGTAAGGCAGCAACTCTACTGCTGTGCCACCGTGATGTTTCGTGTCGAGTGTGGATTGGAGGAAAAAAACATATTGTGTTCACACTGACCAAAACATTGTGGAGGGAGATTTAACTGGCAATACTGGAGGAATCTGTAATGACAAAGTTATTCCAGTCGTGTCCGCAGGATGTCGGTCAGTGTGAGTTGAATCAGAATGTCGCACACTCATCAGATCAAGATGCAAGTTAGGCGGCGCGACCCTGGTCAGCAGCGGCCTCTGCAGCCTGTCCGCGTTTTTATTATTTTTTGTCTATGTTTATATGTAGTTTTTGTTATTTTATGTTGGGGTGTGTGTGTGGGAGGGGGGGGAAACTTTTAAATTTCTCCCTGCACTGGAGACCCGACCTTTTTTTCGTCGGGTCTCAGTTGTCGTTGAGGCCGCAACGAGGAGCGGCCTCCAACAGGAAGAAGCCGGGGACTCAGGTGCCGACTCACCGTCAACGTCGCGGGGCTGGCCGAGTCCGGAGCGGGTGGAGCGGTGGAGGAGCGCTGCTGCTGCTGCTGCTGCTGCTGCTGCTACCGGAGAGTCGGAGGCTCCAACGGCAGGTCTGTGGACGGCGGCACCGGGAGCCCGCGGGTCCCTGGAGGGGGACCGCTTTTCGGGGCTCCTGCAACGGCGACTTCTCCCGCCCGAGTTGCGGGGTTGAAGAGCTCCTGGAGCAGGGCCTAACATCACTGCCCCGCGCGGCTGGAACGGCCGCGGGACACTGCGAGCGCACACCGGGGGCTCCAACATCAAGACCCGGTGTGCGACCTCGCACCACCCGGCGTGGCTTTAATGGCCGTGGGACAATTGCCATCGCCAGCCGGGGGCTTTGACTTTGACTCTGACATCGGGGGGGGGGGGGGAGAGTGCAGTGGAGAGATAAGTTTTTTTTTTTGGCCTTCCATCACAGCTATGTGATGGATGTTTATGTAAAATTGTAAATTATGTTGTGTCTGGGGTCTATTTGTGTGTAATGTATGGCTGCAGAAACGGCATTTCATTTGGACCTCCAGGGGTCCAAATGACAATTAAATAGACTATTGACTATTGACTTGACTATTGACAACCATAATTCCAGGGACACCACCATAGACATTTGAGCATCTGAGAAAAAAAAACAGTTAATAGACTGATCTTGCAATTGCTTACAACGCGGGGAAATCAGAGCAATATAATCAAAATTAAATATGTAAGTGAGCCCCTTGTAGATGTGGCATGCGATGTAACTGTTGTTGGTCTGCATCAATGTGTCCAATTGTGAACCTGGCATATTCTAGAGATTAAATAGCTAACACATAAGACTGACTAACAGGTCAATTCCAGATACATAAGACAATGTAGAAACAAGGAACTGCAGACAAAATGTGTAGGAAAGAACTGCAGATGCTGGTTTAAACAGAAGATAGGCACAAAAAGCTGGAGTAACTCAGCGGGTCAGACAGTATCTCTGGAGAAAAGAAATAGGTGACGTTTTGGGTCTGAAGAAGGATCTCGACCTGAAACGGCACATATTCCTTTTCTCCAGAGATGCTGTCTGATCCGCTGAGTTACTCCATCTTTTTGTGTCTATCCAAGGAACTGCAGATGCTTGTTTACAAAGTAAAGACACAGAGTGGAGGAGTAACTCAACAGGTCAAACAGAATCCCTGAAGAAGTGTCCCAACCTGTAACATCGCCTATTTATGATCTCCAGGGATGCTGTCTGATCCACTGAGTTACACCAGCACTTCATGGTTTATCTGGTCTTTATCGTTGTTGCTGTAGAATTTGTCCCTGTTGTCCACCACATTCTAACTGTGATTAAATTGCCTAAAGTGATGGAAAATGGGACCAATCCAGAATGGAATATCAATCTCCCGACGCGTATTCATGTGCACTTCTGAACTCTCCCAGGTCCTTTGAAGCAGGCTGCACCGTTTATGCACCTTTCATTTATTTGTTCTATATCAATGTCTATATCTCTCATGTTCCTTTCCCCTGACTCTCAGTCTGAAGATGGGACCTGAAACATCTTCCCTTCCTTTTTTCCCCAGAGTCACTCCATCTTTTTTGTGTCTATCTTCGGCTTAAACCGGCATCTGCAGTTCCTTCCGACACATCCTTTAAAGTCCCTTTGAATCACTCAAGAAGGGTCCCAACCCTTAACGTCATCTATCCATTTTCCGTGCCTAGTTTTGTAAACCAGTATCAGAAGTTCCTTGTTTCTATTCTTTAAAGCAGTTGCTTGGGCTGCCTGCCCTCTGCAGGAATGCATTAGATACAGCAGTGGCTGGTGGGCAGGCTGTTTTACAACCTGCAGCAGAAGAAACATATCTAACTGTTGATTCCACTGGTGACCCTACCCTTCTCTATCACTGTTCAACAGTGTGACATTTAATTTTATACATTTTTGGATCCATGAAATAATTTGAGTGCAGAAGTAATCATTACACCGAACCACAATTGCTGCCTAATGCAGTCTGAAAACCAAAGATTTCTCCCTCATAAAGCCACATCATCTCTGGTATTTCAGAGTGAGGGCATAGGCAAATTGGAGGAACAGAACCTCATATTTTGTTTGGGCAGCCCAGCAGCATGAATATTGATTTTTCTAACTTCAAGTAACCCTTGCATTCCCTCTCTCTCCATCCCTCCCCCACCCTAGTCACCTTGCTAATTTCACCCTTTTCTATCCCTTTGTTATTACCTTCGCCCCAGCCAACAATGGACCATTGTGGGCTCCACCATTACCGCATCATCGATGCAGGCTATGCTTTCTACAGTACCTTCCCTCTACTTTCCCCTTCCCTCACTCTCAGTCTGATGAAGTGTCTCGACCCGAATCGTCACCTATTCCTTTTCTCCGGAGATGCTGCCTGACCTGGTGAGCATTTTGTGTCTATCTCTGGTATTCTAGGGTGTTTTTAGTTATATTATTATCATGTTTACCACAGTATAGTGAAAAGCTTTGTTTTCATGCTACCCAAATGGTGCAGATATGCTATACAAAAGCTATATGCTATACATCAGTCTCAAGCACAATAGGTATTACAATGGGTAGAATATAGCTCTCAGCATTGTAGCACATCAATTGTAGAGACCAAGGTCAATATCTACAATGGGGTAGAGGTGAATCAGACAGTACCTAAGCTTATGGTAGGACCATTCAGAAGCATGGTGACAGAGGGGAAGAAGCTGTCCTTGTAGTCTAACCCAGCTCTCGGGCATCGGGTGACTTATTTGCTGTGTGTGAGTGAAAAACAAAGGTGGAGATACATATGGTGGTCACTAACAGATCAAATAAGTCCAGAAACATTTCCTTGGCACTCACTATCATGAAAATATAGAACAAGCTGGGTGTGTTTGAAGTTGACAGCAGGTTTGCATTGACAGGGAGGGAGAATAATGACATAATTGGAGGGAGGGCTGGGACAGCGGGGTTGAATGAAGCAATTAGAGTGGGAGTATAAAGTCAAGGGGGCATTTGGACCAAATTACATCTTTCTACATTTCTTCTTTCCAACCTAGATTTGGTTATTACTATCTCCCCTTTAGTTTTCAGTAGTTTCTCCAGGCTACAATTTCTACAGGAAGGTCAGTGGAGTGTTCAGCATCAGTGTGAATGAAGTAAGCCCATTAGAGTCGCAGCCTGAATACTCAGTAGCCTCTATCGTAGTGCAGCCATTATGGTGGATGTCATTTGTCAATGCTATGCTCGAATTATTAAGTATATGCAAGTGGCTCAGGGACCACATATTAATAATTAGGCCGTCACTGAAACTTAGGTCTGAAATTCTATTGAATTCACGTCTTTCTGTCGAGGAATCGGATCACGAGGGGGTTAGGTTTTTGCTGCAAATCAATTCAATGTGAAATTTAACTGAAAAATCATACATTTGATGAGTGCCATGTGTGATTTTTGTACTTGGTCTTCCAAGTTTGTGGGTTCATTTGGCTTCTGGAAAAATTGTAAAGAGTGCCGAGTGCACGGGGATTGCTGCCAGGGTGGACTCCATGGGCCAAAGTGTCTGTTTCTGCGCTGTATCTCTAAACTAAACTAATCTAAACCAGAAAGCCATGATCACCAAACCTCACCCTGCCCCACCCATCCCCAACTGTCAAGCATACTTTTCCACTTTCCACAAATCCCTGCCAGTTAACTCTTTTATAATGCCTGTCCTTTAACAACATTCTTTGGTCTTTCTATTTAATTAGGCTCCCAGATTAACTAGATGCTGCCCCAAGCTCGCTGGCTTTAGCTTTCTACTTTCTGAACATGGATCCCCACCTGAAAGATCACCTATCCATGTCCTCCAGAGATGGTGCCTGATCGCTGAGTTACTCCATCACTTTGTGTTTTAGTTTAGTTTAGAGATACAACGCGGAAACAGGTCCTTTGACCCATCGAGTCCGTGCCGACCAGTGACCCACACCTTAACACAATCCTACACACACTATGGATAATTCACATTTCTGATGATCCAATTAACCTTCAAACATGGACGTCTTTGCACTGTGGGAGGAAACCGAAGATCTCGTAGAAAACCCACACTGTCATGGGCGATCCCGACTGTCCTTAGTGCCAGAGACCCACACTGTTCGATCCCAACTGTCCGTAGCTGGGATCGAACCCGGGTCTCTGGCACTGAAAGTGCTGTAAGCAGCAATTCTACTGCTGCGCCATTGTGCTGCCCTAATATGTGATCTTTAATGTTATGCCATAAAATATCTATGTTGTTCGCTACATTCCTTATATTATAATTGTTATTGAATCACATGATTGTAACGTGATCTAGAGTCTTGAAGGATGCTAGATAAATGCAATTATTTCAATATATTTACAATTTATTTTGGATTGTATCAAGAGATGGAAAATGTGACTATTCCAGAATGAAATATCAATCTCCTGACATGTGCTCCTCAGGTGTATTTCTAGGTTTGTGCACCACAAGCATTTAACACAAAGTTCACTCTGTCACAATTCATATCCTTAAAAGTGACAATCACTTACAGAGAGCATAGAATGTACTACAGTACAATATCAGCCTCTTTGGCTGTGCCGAGCTTGATGCCAAGTTAAACTAATCTCATCTGCCTTCACACGATTCCATTCACTGCATATCCAAGTACAAATCCGTGCGCAAATCGAGGTTGAATGAAGCATGTATCCTCATGTATCCAAATGCCTCCCAAATGCCGCCGTTGTATACGCCACCACTGCCACTGTTGGGAGCACGTTCCAGGCACCCACAATCCTCTGTATAAAATAGTTGTCCTACACATCTCCCTAAAACATTACACTTCAGACTAGACTAGAGACTTTAGACAGTTGGAAACAGGCCCTTTGGCCCAGCGCGAGTCAAGAAACCAGATTAGGAGAAAAACTGACAGCTTGCGTAAATCATGCATGAAACATATTTTGAGCCTATTTCGAAATGATTGCATCCATTTCTAGTGGAAGAGTCACCCTTGGCAAATTGTACCAGGCACTTCCTGTTGTGATTCTCACTGTTTGGGTTAATCTCCCTGTTGTTAGAGCATGTGATGATGATGCATTCTCCGTGCTTCTGATTTATTGAGCGAAACTGGATCAATAGTTTGAGATTTATAACCTTCATCGTTCATTCACAATTTAAACAAGAGCAAATATGTAAGACAAGAGCCTTGGATGAACTAAAGGATCCTCATTAGGGGATCTCTTGTGTTGGTACTATCTCCCACACATTGGTCTCTTTGTATTGCAATTTAGCATGCAGTGCTGATGAAGATCACAATACTAATGTTTAAGGAACTGCAAACTGTGACCTATAAACCTTGTGACTGGCCCAAATGCAACATGGTACCCATTCAGGCCACCTGATCTAGGGAGTCACATCATACTCCACAGCACTGTATTCCTTTCTCAAATCCCCATGCCCCTTTGATTTCCACACTCGAAGTTCTCTGATGTGTGAAGAGGGATCCTCAACACCGGTTCACTTTGGACTTTAGACTTCAGAGATACAGCATGGAAACAGGCCCTTCGTTCTATCGAGTCCATGCCACCCAGTGGCCTCACCGTATACTTCTCTCCATAGATGCTGCCTCACCCGCTGAGTTCCTCCAGCATTTTTGTCTACTCACCATATACTAACACTATTCTGAACACTACGAAAAATTTACAATATCACTGAAGTCAATTAACCTAAAAACCGGTATGTCTTTGGTGTGTGGGAGGAAACTGCGCAGCTGGAGAAAATCCATGTAGTCACAGGGAGAACGTACAAACTCCTTGCACACAGCACCTGTAGTCAGCATCGAACCTGCGTCTCTCGTGTTGTAAGGCAGTAACTTTACTGCTGCGCCATTGTACCACCCCTCTCAACTTAAAGCTATGCCTTCTAAACTTTGATGTTTTCATCCAGGGAAAAAGGTCTGACTGTCTACCCTATCTATGCTACTCTTAATTTTATATATACTTGGCAATTATTGATCGCAGGTAATTGTGGAAGAGCCTTTTGTGTCAGTGATGTTCCTGAGGAGCAAACATGCATAGAATTGTAAACAAAGGATGCAAGAAGAAGGTAGATACAGAGAATCACCCAGTAGTGAAAAATTAATCACAACTAATGTATACCTCATGATAAAGGTTAATTGCTGTCAACAAAGCAATTGTGAAGAAGAATGTGCAAAGCAAGATCCCACAGACAACCATGTAATCTTAGCAAGGCAATCCTGTTAAATCTGTCCTAGGAATATTGTGCACAGTTCTGGTCACCTCATTACAGCAAGGATAAAGAGGCATTGGAGAGAGTTGAAGGTATTTCTCCTTCAAGCTAATACCCAGCAGCTATTACCCATTCTGGCTGGGTATTAGCTCGAAGGAGAAGTTGAACAAACTAGGATTGTGTTCTCAGGAACATCAAAGGTTTAGGCGAGACCTGGTAGATGTCCATGAAATTTTGAGAGGCATATATAGAGCATAAAGTCAGTATTTTCTTCCCCAGGGTTGAAATGTCAAGGACTGGAGGGCATAGCTTTAAGGTGAGAGGAGCAAAGTTTAAAGGAGATGTGCAAGGCATTTTTACACAGAGAATGGTGAAACATGCTGCCAGCGGTGGGGTGGAATCAGGTACAATAGTGGCAATAAAGAGGCTTTTACATAGGGACATGGTGATGCAGGGGATGGAGTGATGTGGATCACATTCAGGCACGGGAGATTATTTAACTTTTCATCATGCTTGGCATGGATGTTGTGGGTCGAAGGGCCTGTTCTTATGCTTGGTTCTAAGCTTCCAAGTGTACCTGAGAGCAGAGGTGAACACTTGAATAAAATGGTTCATTTGAAATTTGAAATCTGATGTATTTGCCTATTCCCAGTGTTGGTCTGAATTGTAGTCTGGGACATTGTGCTGATATCACCAGAGGTAGGCTTGCAGCATGACCCTCTGACTGTGAAGTCAGAATGCTAGCATTATACCACAGCTGGCATTGTATTTAATTTGTATGAAGGAACTGCAGATGCTGGTTTAAATCAAAGATAGACACAAAATGCTGGAGTAACTCAGCGAGACAAGCAGCAACTCTGGAGAGATGAAATGGGTGACGTTTCGGGTCGAGACCCTTCTTCAGCCTGAAGAACTGAGTAATTACGTTACTCCGGCATTTTGTGTCTTTTGTATTTAATTTGTTCCTCAAAGTAATCACTTCAAAGCATCCCAGGGTACCCGAGGGGCTCGAGAAATCGTGGACGCATTGGTGATCATTTTCCAATGCTCTATAGATTCAGGATCAGTTCCTGTGAATTGGAGGGTAGCTAATGTTATCCCACTTTTCAAGAAAGGAGCAAGAGACAAAATGGGAAATTATAGACCAGTTAGCCTGACATCAGTGTTGGGGAAGATACTGGAGTCAATTATTAAAGAAGTAATAATGGCGTATTTGGATAGCAGTGAAGGGATTGGTCCAAGTCAGCATGGATTTATGAAGGGGAAATGCTGCTTAACTAATCTTCTGGAATTTTTTGAGGATGTGACAAGTAAAATGGATGAAGGAGAGCTAGTGGATGTAGTGTATCTGGACTTTCAGAAATCCTTTGATAAGGTCCCACACAGGAGATTAGTGGGCAAAATTAGAGCACATGGTATTGAGGGTAGGGATCAGCATGGAATTGGTTGCAGACAGAAAACAAAGTATGAAAGAATCAATGGATGAATGAATGAATGATTGAATGATTGAATGAATGAATGAACGAATGACTAAACATATTGGCCAAGTATGTACACATACAAGGAATTTGCCTTGGTGCTCCGCTCACAAGTAACAACATGACATACAGTAAACAATTTAGAATAAAACATAAAACATTAAAACATTAAGAATAAAACATTATAGTTTAAACATGTAAAAGTGTGTAAGAATAAACGGGTCCCTTTCAGAATGGCAGGCAGTGACGAGTGCCGCAAGGCTCTGTGCTGGGGCCGCAACGACTTACAATACATATTAATGATTTAGATGATGGGATTAAAAGTAACACTAGCAAATTTGCAGATGACACAAAGCTGGGAGCAGTGTGAACTGCGAAGAGGATGCTAAGAGGTTGCTGGGTCACTTGGACAGGTTGAGTGAGTTGGCAAATTCATGGCAGATGCAGTATAATGTAGATAAATGTGAGGATATCCACTTTGGCTGCAAGAACAAGGAGGCAGATTATTATCTCAATGGTGTCAGATTAGGAAAAAGGGAAGTGCAACAAGACCTGGTAAACATGCAGGTACAGCAGGCAGTGAAGAAAGCTAATGGCATGTTGGCCTTCATAACAAGAGGATTTGAGTATAGGAGTAAAGAGGTCCTGTAATTGTACAGGGCCCTGGTGAGACCACATCTGGAGTTCCTAATGTTGGGAGAGTCCAGAACCAGGGGCCACAGTCTAAGAATGAAGGTGAGGTCATTTAAAACAGAGATGAGAAAAAACTTTTCACCCAGAGAGTTGTGGAATTCTCTGCCACAGAAGGCAGATGCCAATTTACTGGATTAATTTAAGAGAGAGTTAGATAGAGCTCTAGGGGCTAGCAGAATCAAAGGATATGGGGAGAAGGCAGACACGGGTTACTGATTGTGGACGATCAGCCATGATCACAATGAATGGCGGTGCTGGCTCGAAGGGCCAAATGGCCTCCTCCTGCACCTATTTTCTATGTTTCTATGTTTCTAAATTTGTCTATCTTTACAAAGAAATATAAAAATCTCTCATTTTTCTTGCAGCTCATTTGCTTTACACCTAGAATCCCTTTTGTTTTATTTCTCTATCACTTCTCCAATGGTTATATTACCCCGTAAGTAGTTCTGTCTGTACATGTTGATCTGAAGTTGCTCATTTGCTCTCTCTGGATGTTATATGGAAGTCTTTGTACCTGTAATATCTGAGCTCAGCTCACAAAGCCATTTGAGTTGTAATAAACCCATCAATCATAAACTCTACCCTGCATTCTAAATGGATGAGTGCGCTTGAGAACAGTGGCATAATCTCTGTTGATTTAAACTTCGATATCCTGCCTACACATCCCAGAATTCAATTTACTTGTTTAATTCCTTCAGCACCGTATCTTAACATTAAATCTTCCTGTTGATATAACACAGTAACACTTTGTAAATCCATTGTTAATTCACTGCAATAGCTGACTCTTACCAATGAAATTCAGTTTGCCTTTTCAGTCGTATGGCTGATCTACATTCTCTTGAGTTTGTCAATTGTGCCCTCTGCCCTCTGTGTTCATTCCATTTGAATTTAACAAGGTTACACTTGCTACTTTATACATAGTGTTTAATGTAAATAATATCTACAAGCATCCAAGTGATGTGCTATTCCATTCTACACTTTTCTAAACTTGTCCTTTCACCTCACCTCTGTACACTTTGTACGTGAAAAAAAAAACATGAATGCATTTTCTTTCTCTTGCGGATTGAAAACTCGACTATCATGCAAATCATTTTCCACTGGTCTCTGACGATAGCCCAGAAAGCAGATTAGGAGAAGAAACTGGCAGCTTTTTGTGTGTAAATCATGCATGATATATGTCTTGTGTCCATTTGAAACGATTGCATCCATTTCAGTGGTAGATTCACCCTTTTGGAAAATTGCACTGGACACCTCCTGTTGTGATTCTCACTGGTTTGGGTTTGGGTTCCATTCCCTGTTGTACTTTGAGCATGTGATGATGGTGCATTCCTCTCGCTTCTGACATTGACAGAAACTGGATCAATAGTTTGAGATTTATAACCTTCATCGTTCACTCACAATTTAATCAAGAGGAAATAGTGTAAGACAAGAGTCTTGGATGAACTAAAGGATCCTCATTTGGGCATCTCTTGTGTTGTTACTATCTCCCACACATTTGGTTTCCATGTATTGCCATTTGATAGGCATGCAGTGCTGATGAATATCACAACACTAATGTACATGGAACTGCAAACTGTACCCACAAACCTTGTCACTGGCCTAAATGCAACACTGTCACAGTCAGGCCACCCACTGATGTAATCCTTTCACTATTTCCCTCCTGTCCATTCTCAATTCCCCATGGCCCTTTGAGTTTCACGTTGCACCTCCAAGTTCTCTGATATGTGATCCTTAAAATTGCTGCACTTTCGACTTCAGAGATACAACGCGGAAACAGGGCCTTTAGTCCACCGAGTCCGTGTTTTCCAGCGATTTCCCTGTACACTAACACTATCTTACACATTGGACAATATACACTATCCGACAATTCACAAAGTTATTGAAGCCAATTAACCTGAAAAACTGTACATTTTTGGAGTGTGGATGGAAACCAAAGCACCCAGAGAAAACGCACGCGGTCACAGGAAGGACAAACAAATTCCGTGCAGACAGCACCCACTGTCAGGATTGAACCTGTGTATCTGGAGCTGTAAGATAGCAACTACCGCCGCACCACTATGCTACCAGACAGCATGTAAATAAGATGGTAGGTGGGAATGTGTAAAGCATAAAATGGGTGAGGATAGGATTGGTGTAGGTTTGGTGTAATGTTGTTTATTAAGGAATTAGAAAGAGAAAATACCTCACTAACAATGACAAAGGTTATTTTTTCCACGCAACCTTTCTGTTGACATTCATTTCTTGGAAGGGTGGTCAAATGGACACACTGATCTGTTCAGTATTCGTGCCTACTATGTTCTGGTGTGCTGAAGCAAAGCAAGAATTTCAATGTCCTATCAGGGACACATGACAATAAAACTCTCTTGAACTCTTGAACTCTCTTGAAATGTCAAGAAAGAGATGAGATGTATTTGGAGACAAATACATACTTTGACTGGTGAGTGGGCTGGAGTATGGTGTTAAGATAGCTATGATTATATTGAATGGCAAAGTTTATTTAAACAGCCTTTTGTTTGTTACGATTTACAGTCAGTTTGCGGGAATGATACACGGTACATAAGGATTCGCTGTTGCGAAAAACAGCTTGGAAAATCAATGTATTAAGTGAAACAGGGAATGTTAAGGACGATCTGAGAGGTTTTCAAAATGACAGGTTTTAGCAGCTAAGTGCACTGAGAGGAGACATAGCAGATTACCAATGGAAAATTGAAGAGATAATTAAAATAAACTCTATCACGCAGAAGATTGTCGGAGCATGGAATGTTTTATGAGAAGTGGTAATGAGGCAGAGACTATAACGTTGAATATAAAGCAATTGGATAAGTATTAGAAAAGAAAGATTATTTGTTTTTAAAATAGGTGGAGAAAGACTCTGAATTAGTGTGAATGGATTCATAAGAAGAGTTATTTCCAGTACATCTGTCATGGCTTGCTGGCAATTTTTAAGATCAAGGCAATACTTGCAGATTCTGGAAAACTGGAATGAAAACAAAGAATTATGGAAATGTGCAGGAAGGAACTGCAGATGCTGGTTTACACCGAAGATAGACACAAAAAGCTGGGGTAACTCAGTGGGTCAGACAGCATCTCTGGCGAAAAGGAGTAGGTGATGTTTTGGGTCGAGACCCTTCTTCAAACCCCATAAGGGTTACCCAGCTTTTTGTGTCTAACTGTGAAAATGTGAAGCTCTTCAGTTAGAGGCTGAATTACCATATACTGTACCCCACTGCTTGTGTGGGTGTTCAGTAAAGTCTAACCTGCCTGGATAAATGCTATTTAATATGCTTTGTTCAAACCAGTCAAGGATGTGGAGCTGGAACTGTATCAGGCATATTCTTTCTACTCACTATATTGACAGTGGCATTTGAGTGATATGTAAAATAATATAAAAGGATGGAATATGAACTAAACATAGAATAAATGAAGAGCACTATTAAAAACTGTCATTCAGCAGGGTATATTCCATTCATCAGACAAAACAAGCTGGATTTTCAAATGAGACACCTTAGATTTAAACAGAATTGGGGTTTGAAATCTTTTGCCATCTGTTCATGTAGAAATTTGGAAGAATGTAAAAACAGAAAACTACCGGAGGACAAATCACAGTCTTTGCAGAAGCCCGTGTTATAAAAATAAGCTGGATGAATTCAGCAACATGGAGACACAAGGAACTGCAGATGTTGGAATTTTGAGCAAAATGCAAAGTGCAAGAGTAACTCAATGGGGTAAGGCAGCATCTGTGGAGGAAATGAACAGGCGACCTTTTTGTGTAGGAAGGAACTGCATGTGCTGGTTTACACCATAGATAGACAGTGGAATTCCCTGCCACAGAAGGCAGTGGAGGCCAATTCACTGGATGTTTTCAAGAGGGAGTTCGATTTGGCTCTTAGGGCTAAAGGAATCAAAGGATATGGGGAGAAAACAGGAACAGGGTACTGATTTTAGATGATCAGCCATGATCATATTGAATAGCAGTGCTGGCTCGAAGGGCTGAATGGCCTACTCCTGCATCTATTTTTCTATGTTCTATGTTTTCTAAAATGTTAGAAGTAATGAACAGATGACATTTCTGAATAGGGAGGAACTGCAGATGCAAAGAGAGACACAAAATGCTGGAGTAACTCAGTGGGTCAGGCAGCATCTCTGGAGAAAAGGAATAGGTGACGTTTAGGATTGAGAGCCTTCTTAGCAATTTAAGCAATGTGCTTGTTGTATAAATGGGTTCTACAATTAGAATATTGTACAAAACTGCTTGGAAGTTTAAACCATGCCATTGTGAGATTGTTGCACAGTTACCCAGAGAAGCAATACAATGCTTAGTCCCATCACCGATCGCTGTGGCACACCACAGATTACAAGCTTCCAATCCAAATATCAACCCTTTACTACCACACTCTGTCCTCTTCCATGAAGCCAATTGTGTATACAGTTGGCTAACTCACCCTGGATCCCATATGATCTAAATTTGCCAATCAGCCTACCATGCAAGACTTTGTCAAAGACCTTGTTAATATCCATGTGGACAGCATCTACTACCCTGCCACCAATCCACATGGTCAACTCTTTAAAAAAACTCAGTTAAATTAGTGAGACACAACTGCCCACGCACAAAGCTATGCTGAACATCCCTAATCAAGCCGGTCCAACACAATAAGCCCAGGGCCTACTGACAGATTCAGAGACCCTAATCTGATCAGCTAAGTGTTGAGAAAAGTATTTGAGGCTAGCCGTGCCTTGGTGGTTAAGGGATCTTTTTCTCTGTGTGGTTAGGCTACATTTTGAGCATTGTGTGCGTTTCTGCTGACCACACTATTGGAAGTATGTGTAGGTTTGGGAAAGAGTGCAGAATAAGTTCACCAGGATGGAGTTTCCAAGTTCTCCAATTCACTGCCCGAATTGGAGTGTAAAAGTCATAAGGTGAGCTTTGACAAACTCAAATTGTTTTCTCTGAGGGTGAATATGGAGGCTGAGGGGCATACAGTGGCATAGCTGGTAGAGCTGCTGCCTCACAACACCAGAAATCCAGGTTTAATCCTGACTTTGCGTGCAGTCTGTGAGGAGTTTGCATGTTCTCCTTGTGACCAAATGAGTTTCTTCCAGGTGTTCTGTTTTCCTCACACATTCCAAAGATTTGTGGGTTTGTAGGTTAATTGGCTATTGTAAATTGCCGTCTATGTGTAAGGTGTTGATGAGAAAGTGTGAACTGGTAATCAATGGTCGACGCACATCAGGTGGGTCAAAGGGACTGTTTCCATGCTGTATCTCACAACTGCAATAAGCTAAACAATAGAAGAATGCATAATCATGAGAGGCATAGATATGCTAGATTGTCAGAGACTTTTACCCAGGTTGGAAATATCAACGAAAGAGCAAAAGTTTAACTTGAGAGGGGAAAAGTTGAAAGGAGATGTGCGAGGCATATGTTTCAGCAGGGAATAGTAAGTGTCTGGTGCAGAAGAGGTGGTAAAAGCACATGTAACAGTAATGTTTAAAGGCATTTAGACTACACATGAACAGGCAAGGAGTAGAAAGTGTTGTCATATTAAATGGCGGTGCAGGCTATGCATGCAGATGGGATTAGTTAGATTGGTTGGTGCAGACATGATACGCAAAGGAATTTTTCCTGTGATGTGCTTTTCCCTGTTTTATGGTCTATGCCCCAATGGCTTTGGGAATGATGCTGAGAACCTTAAGACTAAGAACCAACAGCACACAAAAACTAACTTAAACAGTGGATGGGTATTCAAGCTAAACACTCACTCGTCCCATCAGGTAGATAGGCACAAAATGCTGGAGTAACTCAGCGGGACAGTTAGCATCTCTGGATAGAAGGAATGGGTGACGTTTTGGGTCGAGACCCTTCTTCGGACCCATCAGCTACTTCCTACCCCATCTGTGGTCGAGTCTGCAGTTTTTACAAAGGTCTCATCAGTCACCCTGAACAGAAGCAAAGTGAAAGCCATCCACCCTCAGTTCCAAGGAACTATCTGAGGAGACTCTCACTGGAGAAGAACATGGACAACAACAGGACACCGGACGTTGGCTGTCCATTACTGAACCTGTTCAACCTTAAACCAATGCCAGGGATAAATGTCAACAATTCTCATCTGCTCACCACCCTTCAGAAGCCTCCATTATCTCCAGGACCATCCATCATGCTTCCCACCCTTTCTCAATATTGCCATGGCGCAGATTCCAGTGCGTTCCAAATGCTTAGTTGCAACTCCCCTCTATTTTTTGTAAAGAAGTTGTTATATTCAATGACCATTCGAAATATAGTCTCTTAATGAAAGGTTGCAAATATGGGTCTCCTTCTAACTACTTTAATACAGTATATTGGCACCATCTGATGTTTGTGATTGCTTCTTCACTTAAAATTTATAACCAGAGGGGGATTCAATACTCAAACTATTGATCTAAGGTTGGCTTTACAGCAACTAATACACCTAAAGCTGAATTTAGGAAGAATGAGTATTTTTAAATCTCGCATTTGTGATAGTCATAATTCCATACAGGACGGAAACAGGCCCTTCAGGCCAACAGCTGAGCAACATGCCCCATCTACACTAGGCCCATCTGCCCACAATTGATCCATATTCTCTAAATCTTTCCTATCCATATACCCGTTCAAATGTATTTAAGTGTTGTTTTTAAGTATTTCAGGACCTGCGTCCACTACCACCTCTGGCAGCTTGACCCGAGGCCCATCATCCACTGTGTGAAAAACTTGCCCCTTAGGTTCCTTTTAAATGTTTCCCCTCTCACCTTAAACATGTTCCCTAGTTCTTGAATCCCCTACCCAGGTAAAAGATTCTGTGCATTTGCCCGATCCATCCCCTCATGATTTATACATCTCTCTAAAATCACCCCCCAGCCTCCTGTGCTCCAAGAAATAAAGCCTGAGCTTGTCAACATCTCCTTATATCTCACGCGCTCGAATCCTGACAACATCCTCATAAATCTTCCCTGAACTCTCTAGAACTTAACAACATCCTTCCTTCATCAGGGTGACCAAAACAGAATAGAATACTCCAAATGTGGCCTCGCCAATGTCGTGTTCAACTGTAACATAACATCCCAACTCTATATTCAATACCCTGACTGATGAAGGCCAATGTACTGAAAGCCTTCTTGACCACCCTAGCTATCTGTGATACCACTTTCAGGAAACTATGTACCTGTACTCCTAGATTTTGATGTACATTGAAGGTTTCACCTTGTCACTTTTACATCCAAATAAGAATAAGAAATTGCAATTGACCGAGATGGATTACAAGGAACTGATCCACAGCAAAAACCTTACATTTATCCTGGTCATTGATCTGAGTAGGACAGGTTGAGTAATGGACAACCAACATTCTGTTTCCTTCTGTGGTCCAAGTTGACATCTTTTTATTAGTTTTTAGTTTTACAACCTATTTTCCTCTGTTCTTTGATGTATTGGCCTCCAGGTCTGCCACACTCCGCCGCTACAGAGGCTTCCATCAGGAAGATTAGTAGCTATGCTTATGTTGTTCATCTCTCATGGAGCATTTAAAACCCTCTCTGTTCAGATTTGTATACCTTACCCTCTTTAGAATGGATGTTTGAGAAGTGGTGAAAATTTATGACACAAGAGGTTACTTGATCCATCGTGTCTGTACTGGTTGGAAATTAACAAATTGATTGAATCCCATATTTCGCCGTTACTCCTGTGACCCTGCAGATCACAATTCTCCAGGTTCAAGTTCACACTTTTCATTTCAACCTCCTTCTTCTCACCTTCAATATACGCTTTCGAGTTTTAGTAACCAGCAATGCCCATTGGAATTTTACATAGCTCAATTATATCACAGCCTCCTTCACTCCGGAGGAGAAAGACCTATCCTTTTATGAATTCCTGACCCTAACTTTACTGTAAATAATACCCACCCTCTATCTTCATTCCCCTTTAATGGTTTCACTGATTGCTTTAAATCTGTGTCATAGAGTTGTACAGAATGGAAGCAAGACCTTTGGCCCATCACATCCATGTCAGCCATCCTGCCAACTCATCCTACTTTCTTATAAATTCCATACCTCTGAGTATCTGCCAAGATGCCCCCTCAATGCTATTACTGCTCCTGCTTCCACCACTTCCTCTGGCACCTCATTCCAGATTTCAACTGTTCTCTGTGTGAAACACATAGCCCTCAGATGCCCATTCCAACCTCCTTCTTCTCACCTTTTAGACACTTGTTATATATCCTATCTATGCCCCTCAATGCATCAACCAACTAAGGCAAGTGTGCTATACACCGTCTTCACAACCCAGTCTACCTGTGTTGCCATTTCAAAATCCAGCGGCGACAAAAATATGTTGCGACACTCAAGGAAACACCGTGGGTCAAAACATCATCACGCCGCATCATGCTGCGACTTTTTCGGTGACCTGATACGTCAATCAATGATGCCGGCAGTCGCCGAAAAAATCACCAAGTGGAACTGGTCCTTTACTCACCTTGTGTACAGCTCTAGTCTAAGCTCTCTGCTCCGATACACCTCAGCTAATACAGAAAAGCCTTGCATTTGTCTTTTTGACTAACTTACTAACCAAATTGATTTTGGCTGGGAATCTGTGGATACATGGCCCAATGTCTAAACAATGATATTCTCCCATTCATTGAGAAAATTGACTTATTTATTCCATTGCCTTGTTAGAACTTACACTTGCCTGGTTTGTATAATTTGCCATTTTCCAGCACAGTTGAGCAGTCAATTAATATCTTCCTGCATTCTAAATTTTCATCCACAAGGACATGTTGGTCGGTGTGGGGAAGTTGGACCGAATACTTACAAAATTCTTAAGCTGTTGGACAGGCCAGATGCAGGAAGATTATTCCCGATGTTGGGGAAGTCCAGAACTAGGGGTCACAGTTTAAGGATAAGAGGGAAGTCTTTTAGGACTGAGATGAGAAAATCATTTTTTACACAGAGAGTGGTGAATCTGTGGAATTCCCTGCCACAGAAGGTAGTTGAGGCCAGTTCATTGGCTATATTTAAGAGTTAGATGTGGCCCTTGTGGCTAAAGGGATCAGGGGGTATGGAGAGAAGGCAGGGATGGGATACTGTTGGATGATCAGCCATGATCATATCGAATGGCGGTGCAGGCTCGAAGGGCCGAATGGCCTACTCCTGCACCTATTTTCTATGTTTCTATGCCTGTTTTCACGCTGTAAGACTTGATGACTCTATGACTCAAGAATATACATTTTTGAAAAGCAAGGACCAGTGCTGGACTTTTGAATCTTTGATGATAATAGAGTTCTCAAAAACAGTATCAACTACCACAATTTACTGAGACAATTTTGGAGACAATTGTGTCTCATGGAGTTTAATGTTTGATTGTTATGGGACCCTATCGAAAGTTTTGCAAACAGCTATAGTGTCATATTGACTTGATAGTAATGGTACATTTACACTGATATTAAATTGGTTTATGGCCCTCCACCCTAGGAAGGAGTCCAACAATGTGAAATAATTGAAGTTCAAGCCTATCAACCTTTTCTTAGTTTCAAGGAACTATGTAATTTCATTACAATATCTCAGTTCAATAGCACTCCCCCATGGCCTTACCATTCACTGTGCATGTCCTGCCCTAGTTTCACTTCCCATTAGTTATTTTCTGGACCTTTATTTCTTTCTACACATGAAAGATGATGACATTTCTGTCATGGACCATCCAGCCAAACTCTACCCATGTAAACAACGGTCCAGATTCAAGAGGAAGTCTCAGAGCAAGGGGAATTCAGATGAGTAAATGTTGACTGACAATGAGGGCAATATTAAGAAAAATAAACACTTACATTTTTTGATATGTCATGCCTTCTTTTCTACCCTCAATAAATCACATTTGCACCCAGCCTATTATCAATTTGGGTCACAGAGCAGTTAGCACATGTTAATAATGGGAATTCTCAATATATAAATGAAATGCATTTAACAGGACAACCAGACATAAAATCACAAATTAATAAGATTAGTAAGGGTGTCAAAGGTTATGGGGGGAAGACAGGAGAATGTGGTTGAGAGGTAAAGATAGATCAGCTATGATTGAATGGCGGAGTAAACTCGAAGGTCTGAATGGCCTAATTCTGCTCCTATGACTTATGAATGTATGAATTTATAAATGTATTGAACCTTTGTCAGCTACACAGCCTTTCGATATTTGTAGCCTTGAGAAAGATAATCGTTTTTTTAATGTTGAAAAATATATATTCAGAACAGTAATACTTGATATATTACATTCCCATCTGAGGAAAATAAGTTCATTTTCAAGTTCAAATCATATTCATTTTTCTTTTATTCACAAACATATTTGAACCTTCAACTCAATTTATATAATGTATTCATACCATTTTTCTTGGTTCCAAAATACAATTATCTTCTAAATTTCATTATACACAGGTTCAGTGTATGTTTCTATTGATTTCCAATGTAATATGTTGTAAAGTCAATTCATTGCTCAAAAAATACCACGGAACCATTCAAAATAAAATGAATTTCCTCTTTTGCAGAACATAATGCTGTAAGTTTCAACATCAGACCATTTAATAGAGCAGCTATTTTGAAAGAAGTAATCCCGTATGATGGATATTCAAAATAATTCCAGACTTAAACGATATGTGGTAACTTCAGTTGTTTTGTAATGCTTTTAACTTTTATTCCTACCTCTTCTACAAAAGTATGTAGACATAACTCTTCCAATATTCTAATAATAATAATGCTAAACCGGAACTATGTATAATGTAATGCTTATTTATAAGAATTTATAAAGTATGGTAGAGAACAACACACCTGCATTGACACAGAAAGCTGAGCTATAAAAATTCCAAACAGGACATACCAATGTAGAAACAAAGAATTGTAGATACTGGTAAATACACAAAAGGATACAAAGTGATTAAAATAGTGCATGGCTATACTGGCAATGGAGGTGGCCCAGGACAGAAAGGGCAGTATGGAAATATGAAGGAGAGTTAAAGTCATTAACAACTTGGAGATCCAGAAAGCATTGATGGACCAAAAGCAAGTGGTCAGCAAATTGGCCGTTGAGTATGCTTCGTCTCGCCGATGTACAGGGGGTTACATTGGAAATGGCAAAAGCAATAGATGAGGTTAGAGGATGTGCAAGTGAACCTCTGTCTCACTTAGAAAGATTGTTGTGGATGGAGGCGAGGGAGGAGGTATAGGGACAGGTGTTACATCTCCTGCAGTTGCAAGAGAAAGTATCTGGGGAGTGGGTGGATTGGGTGGGAAAGGATGTGTGAACCAAGGAGTTGTGGAGGGAGCAGTCTCTGCAGAAGGTGGGAAGGGGTGGAGATTGGAAGATGTGACTAGCGGTGGGATCACGTTGGAGGTGCTAGAAATGTTGTTTAATGATATGTTGGATTGCAGAGGCTGGTGGGACGAAAGGTGAGGACCAGGAGATCTATTAAAATTGTGTGTGGTCTCATTCTGGCAATAAAGAAGGCCCAGGACAGAAATGTCAATGTGGGGATTTGAAGGCGAGTTAAAACAGTTAACAACAGGAGAACCAGGATACCTATTAAAATGGCATGTAGCCTCACTATCACAACCCAATGGCGTGAACATTGAATTCTCCAATTTTATGTAACCTCTAACCAACCAACAACCCCCCCCCCCCCGCCTCACCCCCCCCCCCCCCCCCCCCCCCCCCCCCCCCCCCCCTCCCCCCCCCCCATCCCCCCACCAAGCCACTCTTTGTCCTGTCTCTCCCCTTTTCCAGCTTTCCGTTCCCCTCAACGATCACTGAAAAAGGGTTTCAACCCGAAACATCACCTATCCTTGTCCTCCAGAGATGCTGCCCCACCTGCTGAGTTAATGCAACACTTTGTGTCCAAGGATGCACCAATCATCTCCTTCAAGCTGGTAACCAGAATACAGAAATACAAAATTACATTCAGTAGTTAAACCATGTTTTTCGATTAAATGTGGCAGCTTTGAAAGGTTGACTCAGAAGTGAGATGTCAGGTCAGATCCCGATTAAAATAAACTGATCTTCTGGAATGTGTTAAGGGATCCAAGATCAAACTTACATATCACAGAGGAGGTGAGCTTAAAAAAAATCTAACATTGGCAAGTAAAGCAAGGCACGAAGATATATAAAAAGTCATGAGCCAAATAGAAATGGAACACAAAGTTCATTCTACTACAAAGCAGAATATAGTTACACGATGGGAACGCAATTAGAACATCAAAATCCTGTATATTTCACACAAAAAAATATCAAATTGCTTCAAATTGATTCTGACTGCACAATAAGTAGAGCATTAGGGTTGGCTTTGAAATTAATGCACCATTTAAATTGGGTAATGGTGCCACAGTCTTCAAAATCAGGAAAAGGGCCTTTGTATGTATTTTCATCACATCACAAGCTGTTTCGTGCTCGCAAGTGTCCATGTCTTGTTTTGTTCTCCCCCACTCCCCCTTCAAAACTGTTAGTTCTCCATCCCCCTTCCACCTCACCCCTCTGATTATGGTGCGGTTCTAAGGCTAAATCAGGAGAAAATCTTCCAGGCATTCTTAAGGCCATTACTGACCTTACGGCACAGTGGTGCAGTGGTAGAGTTGCTGTCTCTACAGCACCAAAGACTAGGGTTCTATATTGACTATTGGTGATGTCTGTACGGAGTTTGTGTGTTCTCACCATGACCACATGGGCTTTACTCCGGGTGATTCGGTTTCCTCCCACACTCCAAAGACGTACAGGTTTTTAAGTTAATTGACCGGTACAAAATGTCCCTGGTGTGTAAGATAGAACTAGTGAATGGGGAATGCTAGTCAGCATGGACTTGCTGGGCCGAAGGGCTTATAGCTCTAAACTAAAGTAAACAAAAGCAAATCTACTGACAACTGTCATGGCCAGAATCCTGAAATGGGGTCTACCACAAGCATAGAGTCTGAATGGTTTGAAAAACCATGGCACTGGTTGCAGCTTTTGATAGTCGAGATACACCATGGAAACAAGCCCTACAGGCTACCGAGTCCACTAGCGATCACCCCATACACTTGCACTATCCCGTACTACAATTTTATCAAAGCCCATTAACCTACAAATCTGTACGTCTTATGGGAGGAAACCAAAGCACCCGGACAAAATCCACGCGGGCACAGAGAGAATTTGCAAGCTCCGTACAGACAGCACCCATAGGCAAGATC
Source organism: Leucoraja erinaceus (assembly GCF_028641065.1). Lineage (NCBI taxonomy): Eukaryota > Metazoa > Chordata > Chondrichthyes > Rajiformes > Rajidae > Leucoraja > Leucoraja erinaceus. The sequence goes on from NC_073408.1 coordinate 17,264,416, forward strand.
GAACTTGGGCCCCTGTCATTGTAAGGCAGCAAATCTACCGTTGCGCCACTGTGCAGCCCCCCTGATCTGATACCCTTATGCCCCTGTCCCACTTAGGAAACCTGAACAGAAACCTCTGGAGACTTTGCACCCCACCCAAGGTTTCCGTGCGGTTGACGGAGGTTGCAGGTGGTTGCCGGAGGTTGCAGGTAGTGGAAGCAGGTAGGGAGACTGACAAAAACCTCTGGGAACCGGACAGAAAACTTGGGTGGGGCGCAAAGTCTACAGAGGTTTCCGTTCAGGTTTCCTAAGTGGGACAGGGGCATGAGGACCTGACTGGTGCTCTGCCACAGAAAATCTGGACTGCAAAAAAATTGCTCTTTATTGAACTCTGAGCCGTAGTAGTTTTTTTAAGTATAGACATTTCCCAAGTCATGAAAGGATTCAGAGAACTATTCACATCCCGAAGTTAATGCATCTCAGAAACACTATTGGCTGAGATTACAAATATCGTCTTGGTGGGTTAATTTGGTACAGAGCATAGTTGTCTTTATCTCTCAATTAGATCTTAGGAAAAATTAGTTAGTTAGTATTGACGTGTACTGCAGATTCAAAACATGCCAGACCTCGAGAGTTGCCAGGCCACAGAGTGCTGGACTAGAGAGTTTCAACCTGTTGAGGGATGAAAACACAGTGATGCAGAGCTGCTGCCTCACAGCATCAGAGACCCAGGATCAATCCTCACCTCGGCTGCTGTCTGTGTGGAATTTGCACCTTCTCCCTGTGACTGCGCGGGTTACCTCCGGGTGCTCCAGTTTCCTCCCACATCCCAAAGAGGTGATGCTTTGTAGGTTAATTGGCCTCTGTAAGTTGCCTCCTATTGCAAAAGTGGGATAACGTAGAACGTGTGTGAATGGGTGATTGATGTTCACGCAGTCTTGATGGGTTGAAGGCTTGTTTCCATGTTGTTTCTCTAAACTAAACACACATTGCGTTCCACCAGTCCTGGGCGATTACCTGATGTATCCGATGAGAACAATTTCCACTCTCTTTGCCTATGGACCCATGAGGCCAAATAGCCTTATCCTGTGCCATATATTTATTTGTGTGGAAAGGAACTGCAGATGCAGGTTTATACTTAAGATAGACACAAGATGCTGGAGTAACTCAACGGGTCAGGCAGCATCTCTGGAGAAAAAGATTAGATGGCATTTCGGGTCGAGACCCTTCTTCAGACATAGAAATCCATAGTTTTCAATGAATGTCCCTTTATTTTTTCTTAGCCATTTGGGAGAATCACCGTGCTTCACAATGCTTTATTCCCATTGATACGAATGTGAATGAAAGCTTTGTGAATTGGGGACACAAAGTCCTACAAATGTCTAGCACAGGAACAACCCTGTGTGTAGCTTTACATTATACAAACACCTCATAGTCACTTTTACGTAATTTCAGATCCGCTACACTTCAAGGGACCTGAAAAGGTTCCTGGAATGGAGTTTCTTCAATCTATTAATCCTGCATGTCATTTGAGATTCAGTTTATTGACTGCTTTCAGCTCTCAGAGTCTCAAGAGGAAACACATGAAAGGTAACATCGCAAAGATAATATAATAACATCAACAATAAAAGAAAAACCCCTGAGGTCAGGGCCATTTTATTCTCATTCCCCTGTTCATACTTTCCACACGCTGTATTTAAATGCAAATCTGCATTTATCTGCTCTCCATTTATACAGTCAGTCAGTGGGTAATCAAATTAAAATCAGCACAGCACTTGAGAATTTACCGGTGTTCACTGCAAGAGGGCACTTACTTCCATGTGATGTTGGGCAAAATGGTTCACCGTGAACATGTTTTCTGACAAGAAACTGCCGGGTGATTATATTGAAGGAGAGTTAAATACTGTCACCGGATTATTTATTAATTATCAGCAATGTGTGGATCAAGATCAGGAGCAATGACACCTGAACAAATGTTCTATTCATCGTTTTCTGGCAGGAAATCATAATATTGGTGGTCAAACTACTCTATCTGGATTTTTACAGAGAATTTAATGCAAGCATGTTTTTGTTATTGAAAAATAAATTAAAGGAACAACATGAGTGATATCCCAGTGCCTGACTTTACCTCGACGATTGTTCTAAATCATTATTATATACAGTATAATTTCTTAAAGAAGAACCGAGTTGAGGGGGAGGAAGAGATGGAAGGTGAAGATTCCAATGGCAATTCCACAATCCGGCAAGGAAGTGGAGAGGATGCTACCATTGGTGGGAGAGTCCAGGACCAGAGGACACTGTCGCAGAATTAAAGGATTTCCTTTAGTAAGGAGATGAGAAGTGTATTCCTTAGTCAGAGGGTATTGAATCTGTGGCGTTCATTACCACATAAGGCTGTGGAGGCCAAATCGGTGGATATTTGTAAGGAAAACGATTGACAGATTCTTGTTTAATTTGGGTGTCAGTAGTTGTAGGGAAAAGGCTGAAGAACGGGATTGCGAGGGAAAGATAGATCAGCCATGATTAAATGGTGGGGTAGATTTGATGGACCGAATGGCCTAATACTGCTCTTATCATACTTTGAATTTATGAAATAGAAAAAGGAATTGGAATATTCCCTCCCAGTTTCTGCTTCATAAGTGTTTTTTTTATTCTCAATTTCCTGGTGTAGAAAATATAAGATATTTATATTATGTTCGCAACAACTTTACTGGAGTAAGGAAACTAATCTGTAGTTGGTCAGTGTGTCAGAGAGAGAGTACTGTAGGGGTCATGTTCTGAGCCTAAGAATGCACAAAATGTGTGGTTAAAATTTTAAGATGCAATGTCTGTCTTTTCACCCTTTCCCACCATCAAGGAACCCAACGATTCTTCCGGAAGAAGCAGTGATTCACTTGCACTTCTTCCAATCTAATGCACTGCATCCAGTGCTCACAAGGTGCTCTCTACATGAAATACAATCACACATGGGTGACCTCCTTTGTGACACTTGAGTTCAGTCCACAGGCGTGAGCCTGAACTTGCTCTTTCCTGCCACTGTGCGTTTGCGTAACATCCACACTGACCTCCCTATGTGCAGTCTCCTGACCTGTTATGACAAGGCCAGCATTAACTTGAAGAATAACACTTTTGTTGCAGCCTTGTGGACTTTACACTTAATTCAACACCTTCATGTAACTTGTTTAGTTTAGTTTAGTTTAGAGATATACAGCACAGAAACAGACCCTTCGGCCCACCGAGTCCGCACCGACCAGTGTACTAGCACTACCCTACACCAGGGACAATTTTCAATTTTACTGAAGCCAATTAACCTACAAACCTGTACGTCTTTGGAGTGTGGGAGGAAACTGGAGCATCTGAGCATTCACAGGGAGAATGCACTACCTGCATACAGACAGCACCCATTGTCAGGATCGAACCCTGGTCTTTGGTGCTGTAAGGCCGCAACACTACCCCTGTGCCACTGTGTTGCTTTCTCTATTTGTTCCTGAATGGACTGTTTAAATAATAACTATTTGGATAGTTAAAATAATTGATTTTTGACTTCAACACTCCTATTTCTATATTTAGCAGAGATGAATTCAGATGGGTGAGAGTAGCCTTTGCATGAAGTAATTATTATAGATTAACGTCCTTATGAGATGTTCATTGACCTTTAAATTTCACTTTGCTAAGAATTATCTCTCAGAGTTTGAGAAACCCGACAGCTAAAATTATGAAGTATTTCTGCAACAATGATTGCAGATGAGGGCAGTGAGGCCAAATGCAAATTGAAGGACCAGTACCTCATATTTTGCTTGGGCAGCTTATAACCCAGGGGTATTAATATTGGTTTCTCTAACTTCACGTAACACTTGTGTTACTCGTCTCTCTGTTCCACCCACACCCTTGTTGTCCAAATAGTTTCACTATCATTCTGCTTATATCTATCCTAACTATCATATTATCTATCTATCATAACTAACATATCTATCATAACTAACATACTATCATAACCTGAACCCAAACCCGAACCCTAACCCTAACGTATTTACTGGCTCCTGACCTAATGCATCCAGTACTCTTTCTACAGACTCCTTGTATGTCACATGCACCTCTACTCCACTCCTTCCCTCACCTGGCTTCTGACTCTGAAATAAATTCAAACTAATTGAATTTCAACAACAATAGGATCACCAGAATGCGACATTCCTAACATAGTTTCATTTTGGAGATACAGTGTGGATACAGACCCTTCGGCTCACCGAGTCGTCACTGACCATGAACAACTGTACACTAGTTCTATCCTACATACTAGGGACAATTTACAAAAGCAAATTAAACCACAACCTGCACATCCTTGGAATGTGGGAGGAAACCCTTAGCATCCAGGGAAAACCCACGTGGTCACGGGGAAAATGTACAAACTCCGTACAGATAGCACCTGTAGTCAAGATCGCACCCGGGTGCCTGCCGCTGTAAGGCAGCAACTCTACCGCTGCACCACTGTGCCGCCCCACCCAGTCACTAACTCTTACAAACGGATTTAAAAGTGAACATAGAAAATTGAACAGAACACCATAGTAACACAGTCCCTTCAGCCCACAATGCCTGTGCCCAACATGATGCCAAGATGAACTAAAGTGGACTGCCAGTTGTGCTGATCTCAGCGCATTTGATTCAATTGACACCAAGGGCACAGATAATAAGTTAGTGTAGCTCCGTGCAAGCTAGAATATGAGCAGCATTTTGGATGAGGTAATATTTATGGATGAAGGATGTGAAGGAGCTGGCAAAGAAGAGTTTTAGCAGCCTCGGGCTAAAAGAGGTTCGGAAGCAACTAGTGGACAGAGATGGAAAGTCATTAGAGAGGATTTGAGATCACAAAACATCAGCTTGATTAGGGAAGCTAAACTTGCCAGAGGGCAGTGTCCCAGTGAAGTTGACGCAATAAGTGGGTTAAATTAGAAACCAAACTTGACGTTCTCAGTCTTCCCAATATTTAACGAGAAAAAATGTTTGTAGTTAAAAGAAAATTATTTAGTGGAACTATTTGGACCATGTAACCAAAAACAGGGACAAACATTGATAAAAAAATAATCTATTGATGTTACAAAACCGAGATATAAAACAACATGAAGCACTGGAAATACTCAGTATGTCAGGCTGCATCTGTGAAGGTGGGCGGTGGGCGGCGCGACTCTCGTCAGCAGCGGCCTCTGCAGCCTGTCTGCGTTTTATTATTTTCTGTCTATGTTTTTATGTAGTTTTTGTTATTTTTTGTTGAGGTGTGTGTGTGGGGGGGGGGGGGTGGGGTGGGGAGGGGGGGGGGGGGGAAACTTTTAAATCTCTCCCTGCACGGGAGACCCGACCTTTTCTCGTCGGGTTTCCGTTATCGTTGGGGCTGCAATGAGGAGCGGCCTCCAACAGGAAGAGACCGGGGACTCTGGTGCCGACGACTCACCGTCGCCGTCGCGGGGCTGGCCGAGTCCAGAGCGGGTGGAGCGGTGGAGGAGCGCTGCTGCTGCTGCTGCTGCGGCCCGACCGGAGAGTCGGAGGCTTCAACTGCAGGTCTGTGGACGGCGGCACCGGGAGCCAGCGGGTCCCTGGAGGGAGACCGCTTTTCAGGGCTCTCGCAACGGCGACTTCCCCCGCCCGAGTTGTGGGGTCGAAGAGCTCCTGGAGTGGGGCCTGACACCATCGCCCCGCGCGGCTTGGAATGGCCGCAGGACTCTGCGAGCGCACGCCGGGGGCTCCAACATCAAGACCTGGTGTGCGACCTCGCACCACCCGGCGTGGCGTAAATGGCCGCGGGACAATCGCCATCGCCAGCCGGGGGCTTTGACTTTGACTCTGACATCAGGGGGGGGGGGGGGGGGGGAGAGTGCAGTGGAGAGATAAGTTTATTTGGCCTTCCATCACAGCAATGTGATGGATGTTTATGTAAATTATGTTGTGTCTTGGGTTTATTTGTTTGTAATGTATGGCTGCAGAAACGGCATTTCGTTTGGATCTCAAGGGGTCCAAATGACAATTAAATGTATCTTGTATCTTGTATCTTGTATCTTGAAGCGTATGGTGGAGTTAATGCATCAGATTATCGGTGTTTGATCAGTTTTGATTATTTTTCTTCTAATGCTGCATGAGCTGTATACTATTTGCTGTCTTTTCTGTTATTATTTAACCCGAGAGAGTAAGCTTTTATATTTGTGCTTGGTTTTTGAATTATTCAAACATATTTCACCCCATAGATTAATAGTAAGATTAAACGAGTACTTACCAGTACGAAGTTTGATCTGTATTTTATGAGGAGTTACGATGAGGGATTACGTGAAGAACCCGCTCAGTGAGCCGGCGCGGCATACTTCCAAGCAGCGGTGTGGAATCACAGATAGACACAATATATGAAGTAAACATAGCAAAGATTAAGGAGACATCAGTTTACTAGTTTGATCTATATAATGAGGGTGGGAGCGGAGGGCACGTAATCCCTCATCGTAACTCCTCATAAAATACAGATCAAACTTCGTACTGGTAAGTACTCGTTTAATCTTACTATTTTACTTTGGAGTCACGTGAGTGACTACGTGAAGATTTCAAAGGTCTGTGATTTCAAACCGTGTAACAGTTTTATTTCACTCACTGCCGAAGTTCTTGAGGGAGGAAGTAGTATCATAATTAACCAAAGAATCTGTTTGTTCAAAAACAGAAAAGTGTTTATTAACAATAACAAAAATTAAATGCCCCCCCGGGCTTAAATTAAAGATTTGCAGTTTGTAAAATTCTTTCTGCAAACAGGTCTGGCTTCATCAGCGGTTTGTTATAAAAGTTTTGGAATGTCGATTCCCTCGACCATCCTGCCGTATTTAGGATGTGGTCAATCGGAACGTCCATTCGCTCCGCCGCTGATGTTGATGCTGCCCTGGTGGAATGGGATTTAAAAATGTTAGTATTGATTCCCGCAGCTTTCAGCACCTGTTTTAGCCACCGTGAAATGGTTTGGCTAGTTACCCGTCCATAAGGTTTTTTTGTGGCTGACCCATAAGGCTTTTTCACTCCCTCTAAGTTTGTGGGTTGTGTCTAAATATTGCTGAAGATGGGTCACGACACATAGCCTTGGTTCTGGTGGGTAGGCCCGGAATATCATCGGTGAATTGGGCGTTCCTGGCCTGCTTTGTTTTACGAGAGCTAAAATAACGAATGTGATGCAGTCTGGGGTAATCACCATGTTGTCCAGTCGTAGTTTGTGTAGTGACTGGACCCTTTGAGCGGATACGAGAGCCATGAGCATGAGTGTTTTTAACGTAGGCTCCTCAAGACTGAGGGATCTAGCTGGTGGCCATCCTCTGAGATATGATAATACCACACTGATATCCCATACATGGGTATACCTGGGTTTTGGGGGCTTGTTATTGTAAATACCCTTCAGAAGTTTTATCACCAGTGGATGGGATCCTATGCTCTGCTGTCCTGCTGGTTTTAGATAAGCAGACAGGGCACTTCGTGCTGCATTTACGGCACTGTAGCTCATCTTTTCATCATGGTGTAGTTGGGCCAGGAACTCCAACACGTCAGTGATTGTAGTAGTTTCGTATGTTGTCCCTGCGTCCAGGCAGTATTTTTCCCATTTTCTGACGTACGTCAGGTACTGCTTCTTGGTGGATGTTCGCAGGGCTGCCGACATGGTGGTGATGGTTCTTTCTGATAATCCCAGTCCCTGGTAAGGTCTGTTTAGAACCTACAACCCAGGAGTTTAATATGTTCATGGCATGGGTGGCTCATGCCGGATACTGGGTGAGTCAACAGCTGTGGGTTGCTTAGGAAAACCATTGGTGACTCGACCACCAGGTCGTGAAGGACTGGGAACCATGGCTGTGTAGGCCAGTCGGGCACGATCAAAATTCCAGAAGCAGAGTCACTCTGAATTTTCCGAAGTACCCGACTGATGAGGCAGAAGGGAGGGAAAGCATAGAAGAAGAAATTTCCCCAATCCAGCGTGAAAGCATCTACCGCTGCTGCCTCTGGGTCTGGTTCCCAAGCCACATACATAGGTAACTGGTGATTCAGTCTTGATGCAAACAAATCGATATCTGGCGTTCCATATCGCTTAATAATTTTAGCAAAGATTTTTGGGTCTAACATCCATTCGATGTTATCATTGAATTTTCGTGACCTGGTGTCTGCCACTGTATTTAGCTTACCTGGTAGATAGGCAGCTGATAACCAAATATGTCTTTTGACACACCATTGCCAGATTGCATTGACCAATTTGTCGCATGATAATGATTTTATGCCACCCATGTGGTTAACGTAAGCCACCACCGTAGTATTGTCAATCTGTAACCTAACATGCACGTGCTGCATCTTAGATGCATATGCTTTTAACCCATAATAGGCGGCCAACATTTCCAAATAGTTGATGCCCAGTGTGTGTAGTAACGATGATTCTGAATTAGTCCATCTGCCACCTGTGCTGGATATGGAGTTAGTTGCTCCCCAGCCTAAAGCACTGGCATCTGTTTTAATAACTAAATTAGGGTTGGTGATGATAATAGGGCTGAAACTGTGCCAAACATTGTCTGCCCACCACTGTAGTTCTGATATAGCTTCAGTGGGTAAATTCATGATTCGGTCATAGTGACCCGAGCATCGATGTAGTGCATGTACCTTTGCTCTTTGTAGATTTTGATAGTGCAAAGGTCCAAATTGTGTAGCTGGAATTGCTGCTACGATCATTCCAATTACTCTGGCCACTTGTCGAATTGTTGGTCGTTTGTTGACTATTAAATTGTTGCATGATTGTGCTAATGCAACCATTTTTTCCCTTGGCAAAGTAACAGTCATATGGATTGAATTGATATTGAAGCCTAGGTAATCCATGGTAGTTAACGGCTTCAATTTGGATTTATCTGGGTGTAGGACGAACCCCAGTGTTTCAAGGAGCAGTTTTGTAGCTAGAACTGCTGCCACAGCTAATTCCTTGTTTTTTCCTAATATGAGGATATCATCCAAATATGCCATGACTATATGCTTTTGTTTACTTAATATTTTCATGGCTACTTTTAGTATTTTTGTAAATAGTCTGGGGGCTGAGGTTAGGCCATTGGGCAATGCTCTATACTGCCATTGTTGCCCCATCAAGATAAATTTTAGGTATCTACAATGATCCTTGTGTATAGGTATTAGATAGTAAGCATCTTTAATATCAATGCTTGCCATAAAGTATCCTTTGGAGATCAGTTGTCTGACAGTGACAAACGTCTCCATTTTGAAGTGTATATACTCAACAGATTTATTTAGTGATGTTAGATCAATGATGATGCGACATCCACCATCTTTTTTAGTTTTAGTAAATATATTCGATACAAATTCCAATGGTTCATGTCTGGTCTTTTCAATTATTCCTTTTGAAATGAGCCTTTCCAGTTCAGCTTGTCCTTCTTGCTTCTCTTTCTCAGAGGGAGAAAATACCCTTTGGGGTGTATGCTGAACTGGTGGTAATATGCCAAATTTAAATTCAATTTTGTATCCACTAATACTGTTGAGTATATATTTGTTATTTGTGACAGTACCCCATGCTTTTTTGAACAAGTGTAATCGCCCCCCAGTTAGTAGAGCACCCTTATTCTGTGTATGCTGGCAGGAACCAGACCCACCTACCTCCATGTTTATTGTCGTTTCTTCTGTTGTTTTTTCTTGTAGGCTCGGTTTTGTTGGTATGCTGGTGCTGCCGGGGGGCGGCGCATTTTCCATGGGGTCCGCTCTGGGCCCATGTCTAAAAAAGACCTTTGGGGGTAATAAGCAGCGGTCCAAGAGCTTTCACCAGTCCTTGGATGTGGATGTTTACTGGTGGATGCCGAGGGGTGCTGCCAGCTGGGTGTCGGATGAGATGTCCTGCTCGTTCCCGGGCCTGCCCTCATGAGGCCCACAGGTTTAGCTGCCTCTTCTATGTCTTTTAACCTTTTTGTCAGGTCTGCCCCAAACAGCAATGCCTCTGTTTCTGCTGCAGGTGTTTTGCATAGCCCCGCATATTTGGGGTTGAGGGCAGGTCTTATATTATCCCGCCTCAGGTTGTTGATCTCATATTGTGTATTGCACATTAGTGCTAATACATCCTGTTGGCAGGTGGTCATGTCAGTATGTTACAGAACGAGCAAAGGCGGTGATGCCGACGTTAGGAGCTTCAGAATTCGCTGCATTTTAAGCTCTTGACTGCGAATCTGCTGACCCAGCTGCCTCCAGATTTGTCCGTTGACACTCTTGACTTTTAGTGCCTCACAATTCTCTGGCGCTGTGTATTCTTCTAAAGCTTCTAGAAGGACCTTCTCCTGCAGGGCTTTGTTAGAAAGCTGGTTGATACTGGCTGCCATCCTGGGTTCCAGTAGTCTTCCTGCACGTGGAGGTGCCGCATAGCGGCCCACGACACCCAGCAGCTCTTCATGATCCTGTTCCCCTGGCATACTCCTGCACTCGTCCGCCTGCCCTTGTTGTAGACCAGCCCAGCCCTGGTCTCCCTTGCTAGCCTCGAATAAAGAGGGAGCAGAGGGGGGTGCTGCAGATACTGTGGCATATGCCCATCCTCCATGAGATTGCTTTTGCTGCATCTCTTGGTTGAGCATTTGCTCCAGGAGCTGTTTTATACAGCTCAGGTGGCTGTCTCTCCTCTTTTTTGGGGGAGACATTGCCTCCTCCTCCGATGAATCGGAGATAACCGGCCTATTCGTCTTTCTGTTGGACTTCCTCCCTGTCCGAGGTGCTGAAATCGGCGGCACCCGGAGTGGCTCGGTTTCGGGAGTTGGGGAGCGCTCAAAGAGCGGTCCCGCCGCCTGTGGCTGCCGCCCTGATATAGAACCCTCCTCTGGAGGAGTCGGGCAGGGGCCAGTTTTCTTAGCGAGTCGCTTTTGTCTAGTAGCCATACTCGCAATTCTCCTTCTCCTATTCAAAACACTTACCTGAAACGGTCGCGTTATATACTGCAGCTGGAGAGCCTGACTCCAGCTGCCGCCGCTGTTGCGCTGCTGGCGTAATGCCGCGCCTGCGCACTGAGCGGGTTCTTCACGTAGTCACTCACGTGACTCCGAAGTAAAATCTGAATACGTGTTACAAAATGATTAATTTATCTGAAGCCAGCATGCAAAGTTAGGAGTACCATTGTAGATAACTATGTTAAATCTAACTGTACATAATGGGTATGTAATGGTACGTTGACGGTGGAATATCACTGCTGATTACAATCTTACCTTCACGGTATTGGCTAATTCAAGGGTCCTGTGCTGATCCTGGAGGTTCAGTGCAGGACAACAAGTGGAGAACACTGCCCGATCCATCACAGGCACTGACCTCCTCCACCATTGCAGATCTGTAAGGGGTGTTGTCTTAAAATGGCAGCCAGCATCATCAAGGACCCGCACAACACTGGCCTCACTCTAAATTCACTCCTGCCATCAGGAAGGAGGTATTGGATACTATAACATCCAGGTTCAGGAACAACTTCTTCCCAACGACCATTAGGCTCTTGTAAACTGCGAACTCCAATTAAACTCTGAACTATGAACTGCCTGGGTTCCTCTCGGGTCCTTGTTTGATTTTGCCCTATATTGGGTTTTTATATATTTGTATTTATTTATTATATTATCTATTGAATGCTGTGTTTACTACCTGTTGTGCTGCTGGTGCAAGTAAGAATTTAATTGTTCCGTTTCAAGACACATGACAATAAAATGTTAATTTAGTTGTCGCCTCACCTGCTATGGATCTGAAGCACCATTTTGTTTAATTTCACTCTTTATCCATCGGTCTGTGACAGTGACATGACAGCTTACTTTGATAAGAGATCTCAGGTTACCTTTACATATCAAACTGCCAGATCTCAATCTCAACCCTGGAAGAAGCCAGGCAACCTTGACAGCCACAGGCAAGGCAGTCCTTGCTTTGCTCTGAACCTGTCATCATGACTGGAGCCACAAGAAGATTTCACAGAGAATGTCCTAAAATGAGGATGACTGACTCCTTGTTCCCTGCTGAGGTTTGTTTGGGAGAGTAGTCCCCTGAAAACTTAGGACTGATGTGATCTATATAAAACTCTTAATTTCCTCACTTTCAATAATCTACAACCTTTAATTTAAATAAAAATTAAATGTCTACGAAAATGTTTGGATCCGAATCAAAAACGATACCACCTTAGTAATAAAGTGGTATGACAGTCTGAAAAAGGGTCTCGACACGAAATGTCACCCATTCCTTCTCTCCAGAGATGCTGCCTGGCCAGCTGTGTTGCTCCAGCAATTTGTGTCCATCTTCTGAAAGTGAGAAAATGTGTTGTTTCATTCGTAAGGAAAAACTCACAGGTTTGCCATGTACGTTCTGTTGAATTCGATGATGTTGGTTGCTGACCTAGCAAGAGTTAAAGTGTGATTGAGTGTCCACAAATATATAGAGGTCTCTTAAACGAAAATGTAGATGGGTTGGTGAGTCGGTCTGCCGATGACATAAAAACTGAAGGTGGAGAAAGCGAAGAAATTTATCAAAGGATACAGCAGGATATGAATCTGTTACAAATAGTGGCAGAGAAATGGCAGATAGTTCAATCTGGGCAAGTGTAAGGTCTTCCACTTTGGGAGGTTAGATTTGTTTGGTTTATAGATACAGTGTGGAAACAGGCCCTTCAGCGTTCTGAGTGCACACTGACCATTGATCACCCATTCACTCTAATTCAATGTTATTCCACTTTTGCACCACTCACTACACGAGGGGCAATTTACAGAGGCCGGGTAATCGACAAACCCGCGGAGGAAACCGGAGCACCTCACGGAAACCCATATTGTCATAAAAAGAATAGGAAAAGCACGCAGACAACACCCGAGGTCAGGATCAAACCCGGGTCCCTGATACTGTGGGGCAGCAGCTCTACTGGCTGTGCCACTGTTCCAACATTGCTGCGCAATTGTGCTACCCTTAAAGCAATGTAAGGGGAAATGTAAGAGTGTACAATTAATGGCAGGACCCTGACAAGCACTGAAGTACAGGGCGATCTTGGAGTCCATGTTCATAGCTCCCTGAAAATAAAATGGAATGGCAGGGAACGGTTCATGTGCAGGCAGAAGGAATTGGTTTAATGTGCCATTATGTTCAGCAAAGAGATTGAGGGCCAAAGGGCCTGTTTCTATGCTGTACTGTTCTATGTTCTATGAATTACACCATCAAAAATTATTTTTGACCTATGTTTACTATCTAGTAAATCACATTCCATGGGCATTCGAGTGGAATGGGATTGAGTGTCTACCAAGGTGGTGGAAAATATGAAAAGACCTTGTTGTTGAACTTGTGTTGCATGAACCATCAAACTCCTAGGGAATTGATAAATGCGTGCAAGTGAAACTATTACTTGACATTACAACTCGCATTGAACTTCCCTTAATCGTACCCTTTAAAAGATCAGAAGATTAAACACCAATGTAGAGCTGCCCCAACTTTCATGGAGGCCATAAGAGGATTCAAATCTTTTCAAGAGCCATGATCTTCGCTCAGAAAATTAATTACTCTATTGATTGCCATGGACCTGCTGTAAAGTTATTTGAGAAACTAGAGAACGCTGAAGATTTCTCCTTCCCTCTGCTCCTTTAGAGATTTCTCTTTTCATGGAGTCATAGCTTCCTAGAGCATGGAAACAGACCCTTCACTCCAACCATGCCAACCATCATGCACACACCTACATTAATCCAATTTTATTTCCACACCCATATCTGTCAACTGCTCCCGGAGTATATTACTTATTTACACACTATGGAAAGTTTAGTGTCCAAATGGGTGGTGCAGTGGCACAGCGGTAGAGTTCGCCCTTCAGCGTCAGAGACCCGGGTTTGATCCTGACTACGGGTACTATCTGTATGGAGTTTGCATGCTCTCCCTGTGACCGCATGGGTTTTCGCCGAATGCTCCGGTTTCGTCCCACACTCCAAACATGTGCTGGTCTGCAGGTTAATTGGCTTCTGTAAATTGTCCCTAGTGTGTGGGATGGAACGCGTGAGTTCGTAATAACTAGTCGGCGTGGACTCAGTGAGATGAAGGGCCTGTTTCCACGCTGTATCTCTAAACTAAACTAACCTAATCTAAATTGACGTATTAACTTACCCATCTTGCGATGTGGATGGAAACAGAGCTTCAAGAAGAAATCCAGGTAGTCACAGGGAGAAGAAGCAATGCCCAGGCAAACGGTACTGGAGGTCAATATTGAACGCGGGTTATTGGGACTGTGAAAAATAGTTCCATTTGCTATGCACTTTGCATATTTTTGCCAAACGATCCATTTACCTCTTTACATGGTCAGGTGCCAATTTAAATCTGCAGACAATCTTGTGAAGTTTCTTGGGATATTTGCAGCATTATATCTGTCATGGAAAAATGAGTTAAGAAGGTAAGAAATAGATAAGTCAGTGTAGGAATGGACATATAGCCCCTGGTTGGTGTGCTTACTTTTTTTAACTTCAGGGTAGGTTTGCAGATTTCACAGAGGAGATAGGAATACATTGAATATATTGAAGGCCACAACAGAAAAAAAATGTTCTCTGCAGAAAAAAGATTACAGGATACAAGGAGGAATGTGAAGCAAACACCAAGATCAGATTTACAAATAGGATTTACAAGCTCATATCAGCTGTGAATCTATTGAATGTGAGATCAAGATTGAGAGGTCATTTGGCCTTCTCCTTCTGCACTTTATTATATTTTTATATTAAGCTTAGTTTAGTTTAGAGATACAGCATGGAAACAGATCCTTCGGCCCACCAAGTCCACATCGACCAGTGATCCCCGTACTCTAATACTATCCTGCATACACTAGGGACTGTTTACAATTTTACCCATGCCAATTAATCTCCAAACCTGTGCATCTTTGGAGTGTGGGAGCAAACTGGAGAAAACCCACTTGTAAAACAAGAAGTTAATTAACAAGAAGTTTATTTTCAGGGCTCAGATGCAGTAAAGTTCCAATTTACATAGAAACATGGAAAATAGGTGCAGGTGTAGGCCATTCGGCCCTTCGAGCCAGCACTGTCATTCAATGTGATCATGACTGATCATCCACAATCAGTACCCCGTTCCTGCCTTCTCCCCATATCCCTTGATTCCGCTAATCCTAACAGCTTTATCTAACTCTCTTTTGAATGCATCCAGTGAATCGGCCTCCACTGCCTTCTGAGGCACAGAATTCCACAAAATCACAACTCTCTGGGTGAAAATGTTTTCCCTCATCTCAGTTCTAAAAGGCCAACCCCTTATTCTTAAACTGTGGTTCCTGGTTCTGGACCCCCTCAACATCGGGAACATGTTTCCTGCATCTAGCTTGTCCAATCCCTTAATAATTTTATTTGTTTCTATAAGATCCCCTCCCATCATTCTAAATTCCAGTGAATACAAGCCCCGTCATTCCATTCTTTCATCATATCACTGCCCTGCTCTCCCGGGAATTAACCTCGTGAACCTACGCTGCACTCCCTCAATAGAAAGAATGTCCTTCCTCAAATTAGGAGATCAAAACTGCGCACAATACTCCAGTCTCCAATACTACAATAGTTGAATTAAATCAATATTCATAACTTGTTTCTCACTTCTAATCATTTATTGGGAGATGAAGAAAAACAAAAAATGAATTCATTCCAAAAGTTTTGTGGAAAGTGATGAGTTTCAGTTGAGATTTGACTTACAAAACTACATTAATGTATTAACAATAGTTCTCCTCGATTTAAAATTATGTGATCTATTGCCTCAGTGTTAGTCATTTCATGTTTTACCATCTAAGGTTATGTTAATGGACAGTATCAGTATGTAAGGATACAAAATCCGAGTATAGTTGTGGGAGACGCTGCTTTGTTTCTGCTCCGAGTATCATGTCCACAAAAGCCAAGCTGTGACCACAGAGATACAGAGTTTCCATAGTGACACATCTTGCTATTAGTTTGTGAAAGTCACATCGACCTAGATACCGTGAAAGACTCTGTTTTGTGTGCTCTCCAGGCAAATCATAAGACACATAAGTACAATCAAACCATGAGCGAGGTACATGTGCAGAATATAGTGTTGCAGAGAAAGTGCAGATGAAAAAGAAGAAGAAAAATTGAAGAGCCTATGATCTGGAAACATTGTGAAGATGGGATCAAATGACTAATCGATTAAATATCAACATTCATCCAGTTCCCATTTTGAATCTCACTGGACATGACCTACTGGAACAGTTATCTCTCTTCAGAAACTGGTTCCAAAATGATATGCTGTTAGCTTTGTCTTTTGGATCCTTTTGTCCCTAAATTTGGCCATGTCTGCAGCCAATGCAACCAGTCGCAATGAGGCATTAATTTTTTTTGCCCTCACATATCGGGGAGAGAGAGAAGAATAATATAATTATACTCTCCAACAGTAAGTGGTAGTGTAGGACTTTCAATGGGTAGAATGCATTTTATGAGCAAGGATGTAATCAAAATACAAAGTGCTAAACAACTCAGCAGGTCAGGCACCAACAGTGGATGGAATGGACAGGCAAGGTTTTGGCTCCCAGCCCTTCTTGAGTTAGGGTGTGAATGATGGAAAATAATAGTGAGGGTAAAGCCTGGCAAGTGATAGATGGAAGGTACACAAAAAAGCTGGAGAAACTCAGCGGGTGCAGCAGCATCTATGGAGCGAAGGAAATAGGCAACGTTTCGGGCTGAAACCCTTCTTCAATTCCTTCTTAAACACAAGTGATAGATGGATATGGGTCTGATTACCAGATGAGTGGAATAAGTGACAAAGGTAAGAGGTGAAAATGAGATGAAAGGATGTTAGATAAGCAGAGGAGAGAAGGAGTAAAATGTTTTGCCAGAAGGGGGTATGTGGTTGTTGGGGACAGAAGAGGTGGGGAAAATTGGAGAATAAAAGGGAAATGGTGAACTTGGAGATGAGAGATGATTGTGCGATGGAGCTGGGAAGATAGGAGAAATAATTTGATTTTGCTGATATATGTGACACTGAAATTTACATTAGGAACATCTATAGTAGCTGCAGATATTACAGTGTTGCAGGTTATGCAAATATGTGAAATATATCTCTCTAACATTACTCTCGAATATTTCTTAGCTCCTACTGCGGCATTAATAAGTATCTGTTGGAACCAGTATATTAAGACCTGGCACATTATGCTTGTGTTATCAGCAAACTTGTCAGTTCACAAGTTCACAAGTTCTAGGTGCAGCATTTGGCCATCCAGCCCATCTCAATTGTAAATGGAGAATTTGGAGCAGAATTTGGTCACGTGTATAGCGAGTATAATAGCGGGCTGAGTAGGCAGCCTTGCTGGTCACTGTTGAGAATTATGATGGAGTTGGTGTTGTCATTCATCCTTACTGATTGCAATCTGTGGTCAGGATGTTGAAGATCCAGTTTAATGAGGGGAATGTTGAGTCCTCGCTCCAGGGGTTTGGAGATAGATTTGAAGATGGAACTACGTAAATAAACAGGGGTCCAATATAGTGATATCCAGATTTTTCAGGTATGAGTTTATGGCCAGATGGCATCTGTTGTGGTGGTAGATGAACTGCAAGACTGTCTAGAAATTATTTTTTGCCATTCTCTTGTAAAAAAGATGTCCAGAGTCATCTGTTTCCTTTCCTGTTATGCAGCATAACTCTCTATGTGACTCAGGTAGCAAGCCATGGAACCCCTAATGCTCTTGGCTAACTGCGACGAGTGGCCACAAAGGTGATCACATCTCTGTTGATTGCTTTCTTGACATGATCAAACATCAGGAATTGTGCAGATATTTTTTTTTATTCAGAATCTATGTTTAATTTTTAACTATATTTAACTTAATTAAAGCTATATTTAAGAGGGAGTTAGATGTGGCCCTTGTAGCTAAGGGGCATTTAAGGCAGGTACACTGAGTTGGGTGTATATTTTAACAAAGGACTGAGTTTCTATGTTTCTATTTCTAATCTGCTCGATGATGATACAATGGCATTTAAGACAATTTAACAAAGGATTGAGACATTGTGGATAGAAATGTTAAGAATTGTTGAAGGCATGTCTTAGGGATAACTCTATGCCTTTAAATAATAACAGCTTAATGATTTTGCTACCTCATGTAACTGGATGATAATCCACAGTATCATCTGTGAACGTTTGTGAACTTTGTCCCAAATTGGTGCAATGCTAGCATTTGATTTGATCAAGTAGGATGGTAGCAATTCAAGAATGGTGCACTGTAGAAAATCACAACACTCGTTGAGGAGTCAACGGTCTTTGGAAATGTGGAAGAAGATCCACATTTACCTTCAAAACATTTGGTGTGCTTGTGCTTATTAGTGGCACGCTAACTGTAACGGCTAGAATGACATTTAGACAAGCAGAAGGCGCTGGCCTATTATTGAGTGTCAGGCAAGATCAGCTTTGGTGTTTCCATCCCACGCTATCCTTTCATATTTTCTCTACTTTCTTATTACTTTGAATAATTCGCTTAAGCGAGTCCTAATGACATTTTGAGGGATTGGATATGGCTTGGAGTGTAATGAGGCTGTTGGGGGAGGAAAGTTAAATTGAGCATTAATTTTAATGAATTATGTTTTGCTACAGTCTGGTGTTTCTCTGCATTAATGATGAAATTATTTATGGTCAATTTCAACATAGAATTTATAAAGAAAAGTAATTTTAAACAAAAAAAAAAGGAAAGCCTTAAGAATAAAATGGAATTGTGCCCTCGTTAATAATATAGATATGTCAATGCTAATGTATGGAGTGGTTAAATAAAGGAAACAAGCATTTGCACGCATGTGAGGCTTTTCATGATATGAGACTCATAAAGTCGTAGAACTACAGTGCACGGATACAAGCGCTTCGGCCCAATTTGGCCATGTTGACCAAGATGTCTTATCTGAGCTAATCCCATTTGTCTGGGTGGCCCCATATCCTACTAAACATCTTCTATTCATGCATCTGCCCTAATATCTTTTAAACATTGTAATTGTCCCTGCCTCTACAGCTTCCACATGCAGCTCATTCCATTTATCCACCACCCTCTGTGTGAAAATTCCTCTCATGACCCTATTATAAGCTTTTTCTCTCACCTTAAATATAAGCTTTTATCATTTTAAAGTCCCTTACTCTTGAAAAAAGACTGTGACCATGGACATTAAGCATGCCCCTTTATGATATTTATATGCTTCTATAATTACGCCCTCAACTTCCAATTTTCCAGGAACAATAAAGTTCCATCTTACCCACATCCCCCATACAACTGAAGCCCCCTAGTCCTGGTAACATCCTCATAAATCTTTTCTGCAGCCTTTCCTTCTTAATGATAACTTTCACAAGTGACTAGAACTGCACGCGATACTCCAAGTGTGGTCTCAACAACAATTGCCTTGTTGCAACATGACATTCCAACTCCTGTACTCAGTGCACTGACCAATGAAGGAAAATGTCACAAATGCCAACCTCACCTCTCTGATTACGTGTTACCAATCTCAGGGAACTATCTACATGTACCCCCTGGATTTCTCTGCTCGACGACACCCCACAACAATCTCCAGGACCATATCACTTGCCGTGTGTAAAGAGAAGTCATAACACACTGTGTCTTTACTACTGTTTATTCATGATACACATACGTTGCTGCCCTAGCTGTTCATGGTCTGTCACCGGAACTAGAGAGAGGGATCAATGGGTGGGAAGGTTGTAATTATACTTGTGATGTAGGGAGTGGTTAGTAGTGGTGAGGTCACTATGTTAAAGGTGCATGCACATGTCATCTACACTGTGTAAGTGATTTACCAAATTGTATATGTCCAAATTAAATTCCATCTGCCATTCTTGGCCCACTTTCCCATTTGAAATGTTGAGCCTGTTGTAATCTTATGCCCCTGTCCCACTTAGGAAACCTGAACGGAAACCTCTGGAGACTTTGAGCCCCACCCAAGGTTTCCGTGCGGTTCCCGGAGGTTTTTGTCAGGCTCCCTACCTGCTTCCACTACCTGCAACCTCCGGCAACCACCTGCAACCTCTGGGAACCGCACGGAAACCTTGGGTGGGGCGCAAAGTCTCCAGAGGTTTCTGTTCAGGTTTCCTAAGTGGGACAGGGGCATTAGACAACATGCTTCATTTAATACCACATTACCAATTTTGGTTTCATTCGCAAACGTGCTAACTATGTCAGCAAAATTGTCATCCATAAATCATGAATATAGATGACAAATAACATTGGAATCCCCAGAGCACACCACTGGTCATGGAACTCCAATCTGAATAGAACTCTCCGCTACCACTCTTTCATCCTTTCAATTAAGGCAATGTTGTTTCCCAAATACCCTCTCTGGATCTCAACCTTCCATACCAACTAGTTATCAATGTCTGAAGAAGGGTTCCAACCTGAAACATCACCTAGCTGTTTTCCCCAGAGACACTGCCTCACCTGCTGAGTTATTCCAGCATTTTGTGTCAATCTCTACCTTATCAAAGGCCTTGCTAAAGTCCAAATAGGCAACATCCACTGTCCTGCTCTCATCAATTCTCTTGGCCATCTTTTAAAAAATACTCAATCAAATTCATTAGCTACAATTTCTCACAGAGAAAGCCACGATGACTATCCTTAATTAGTGCTCGCCTTTCCAAATGCTGGTAGACTCTTTCCCTGAGAATTCCCTGCAGTAATCCTCCTACCACTGATCCTCAGCATGTCAGTTTGCAGGACCTTTCAACCATTATTAGAGGTTGAGTAGGCTGGGATTCTATTCCTTGGAGCGCAGAGGACATAGGTTTAAGGTGAAAGTGAAAAGATTTAATAGGAATCTGAGGGGTAACATTTTCACACAAAGGGTGGTAGATGTATGGAACAAGCTGTCAAATGAGGTAGTTGAGGCAGGGACTATCCCAACATTTAAGAAGCAGTAAGACAGGTGCATGGATAGGACATAATTTTGGAGGGATATGGACCAAATGCTGACAGGTGGGACTAGTGTAACTGGTACATGTTGGCCGGTGTGGGCAAGTTGGGCTGAAGGGCTTGTTTCCACACTGTATCACTCCATGACGCCATGACTCTATAAAGGCACTATATTAGCCACTCCCTAACTTCACCTATGGTTCCTCCTCTGAGACATATATCTCTGCCTGGGCCCTTGCAATTTATTCCTTGGCTGTCCATTAAAAAATGTCTTCAGATTTTAATTTCATACTTTAGAGATACAGCAAGGAAACAGACCCTTTGGCCCACCAAGTCTGCACCGACCAGCGATCACCCCATACACTGGCACTATCCTACAGACTAGGGACAATTTACAATTCTACAAAAAGCCAATTAACCTACAAACCTAATGTGAAGGAAGGGTCTGCAGATGCTGGTTTAAACTGAAGATAGACACAAAGAGCTGGAGTAACTCAGCGGGTCAGACAGCATCGCTGGAGAAAATGAATAGGTGACGTTTCCGGTCGAGACAACTTCTTCAGACCAGCATCTGTAGTTCCTTCCTACACACCCAGAGGCCCCTACACAGAAGAGGGCAACGTTTGAACTAGTCTTAGGTAATTGGTAGTGCTGTAGGGCAGAAGGGCCTGTTTCCACGCTGTATGACTCTATGACTCTATGTGGGAAGCATGGAATAAATTTTGTCACAGCAAGGTTTGACAAAAGCAATGAGATTAATGACAAGGGAATCTGTGTTCTGGATGACAGATGAATGATGACCTGGGCATAGGGGAGGTCACCCCTGTTCTATGAATAGAGCCAAAGATAATCTTTACATCCACTTGAGCTGAACAGCAGCACAGATGCCTTGTCTTGATGTATACACTGGAAGATGGACAAAGGCCCGAGGGAAAGCTGAACTCACATACCCATCTACAGCAGAAGCACGTTTATTAATGCTATTATTAGAAGCATCTACAGCATTGCTGATAGCAACCAGAGCAAAGATATGACATATGACACATCTTGCATTAACGGAGAGGAACATGAAAAGAGTGAAATTATTTGGAACGAACAAGCGGTGCAGCTGAAAGGGATGTGAACTTTAAATGTCCATGTTTTGTGTCAAATCACATGTCTGTATCATTAAGAAATAGCCTAAATGTATTCCATGGTTGTTTAACTTTCAACGGCTCATTTCAGTTTGGAAGGAAACAATTAATGGGGCTACTTTAAATGCACAGACTGTACAGAATTGAATCTAAGAAAGAGAATCAATGGTATCTTTGGCAACATAAGAACAGAAGGAGGTCTGGCATTACCTTAAGCCTATGCTATCATTCAATGAAATCTTGATCGATCTGTAATTTAACTCAGTTTTTCTATCCAGGATTTATAATCCCAAATACCCGGGTATGATTAAAATCAAATAATAAGTTTTAAAATTTTCCATTGACTTCTTGCTTTCCTGGCTCTGGGGCAGAATATTTCAGATTTACACTATCCTTTGGTGGAAGACGTTTTATTTTTAGTAATTTTCACGATGTTGGCAATGATGGGAGAGGCCTGTGTTTATTGACCATCCCTATTTGACCTTGAGAAAGTAATGATGAGACGCCTTCTCGAACCAATTAAGTCGTGCTGATGATGGGATCGTACAGCCCTGCGGAGGAGGCTGGTTCCAGGTTTTATGATGATGAAGGAACAGTGATATACTCCTAAGTCAAGTCAGTGTGCAGTCGTTAAAAAATCCTGCAAGTTTGCCGTCTTCCACTATTCTCGGTGGTAGAAGCTGCAAGCTTGGGTTGTGCTTTCAGACTAGCCCTTGTGTGTGACTGTGGTGCGTCTTGCAGATGGCAAATATTTCATCCTTTGTGAACTTTGATTGAAGATTGAAGATTGAAGATTTAAATGAATCTTTAGGGTGGTAGATCAAGTTCAGTTCAGTTTCAGATCAGTTCTGTTTAGTCTATTGTCGCGTGCACCAAAGTACAGTGAAAAGCTTATGTTGTGATCAAACGGGCTGTATCTTTATGGAGTATTGATTAGAAAGGTACCTTTATGAAGTGTGTGTATCTTGATATAATGTTGTTCTAATCCAGCTATTCAGTTGAGATACTGCCTTCCATAAAAGATGATCGTCAATAGATATAAGATCACGGCCTGTCCTTTGTTTGGTTAATTTTCCCACTTGATTCCCATGTCCTCTGATTACAAAGTCTGAAGAAGGGTTTCAACCAAAACTTCTTCTGCCAATTTCCCTCGGTAGATATTATCTAACCCACTGAGCTTCCCCACAAGCTTGTTTGTGTTTACTCTGATTCACATCTGTCCAAATAACTGAAGATCTTTACCTTGAATTTAATCAGTGACTGAACATCCAAAGCCCTCTATGTTTGAGAATTACAAAGGTCTGCAACCCTCTGTTTAAAGAAATTCCCCCCTCATCTCAGTCCTGAGTCCAGTGACCATGTCCTTATTTTAGACTCCCCAAACTTTTGGCATCCACAATGTTAATTCCACTCAGGTCTTGTGTAACTTCAATTCCACTCGGGTCTTGTGTAATCTGGCCAGGATTAACATCTATCTATCTATCTATCTATCTATCTATCTATCTATCTATCTATCTATCTATCTATCTATCTATCTATCTATCTATCTATCTATCTATCTATCTATCTATCTATCTATCTATCTATCTATCTATCTGGAGGAGGAGGAGGAGGAGGGGGGGGGGGGGAGGAGGGGGAGGGGGAGGAGGGGGAGGGGGAGGAGGAGGAGGAGGAGGAGGAGGAGGGAGGAGGAGGAGGAGGAGGAGGAGGAGGAGGAGGAGGAGGAGGAGGAGGGGAGGAGGAGGAGGGAGGAGGAGAGGGGGAGGAGGAGGAGGAGGGAGGAGGAGGAGGGAGGAGGAGGAGGAGGAGGAGGAGGAGGAGGAGGAGGAGGAGGAGGGGGAGGAGGAGGAGGAGGAGGAGGAGGGGGAGGAGGAGGAGGAGGAGGAGAAGGAGGAGGAGGAGGAGGAGGAGGAGGAGGAGGAGGAGAAGGAGAAGGAGGAGGAGGAGGAGGAGAAGGAGGAGGAGGAGGAGGAGGAGGAGGAGGAGGAGAAGGAGGAGGAGAAGGAGGAGAAGGAGAAGGAGAAGGAGGAGGAGGAGGAGAAGGAGGAGGAGAAGGAGAAGGAGAAGGTAACAATGGGTTGCTTCCCTGCCAGCTGTCACAGGTTTGAGGAAGATTGCACCATTGGGACAAAGTGGAGACCACCAATTCCACAGTGTGTCCACAACTGGGCAGCTGGGAAGAAGCCCTGAGACAGAGTGGCCAAGGTCAGGCCTGAGATGCCAATTCCTCTTACTGCCCACAGACCATGAGTGACTTCACCCCCACACGGTGGGAAAGACAGAGCCGACAGGATAACCCAGAAACTGTCAGCACCTCCACTCGAGGCAAGGGTGTAGGGGGAAGGCTGAGGTTGGCATGTCTCCTCCATCGAAGACCGGGACTGAGATGTGGGACAAGCCTGAGGTCACCAACACCACCATATACGTGCCCTGATGGTGAGAGACAGCACCCTAATGTAGTGCTAGACTTTCTTACTACACGTAAACAAACAAAATAGGTGAGTTCACACCACTACTTGTGTCAGTGTGGCCACTGCCGACTCTGGCGTTGTTCCTCGTAGCCATAATTGTTTATTTAAAATCTCTTTTTGAACGTAAATGAGGCAGCTATCACTTTTGTACTGGACAGCACCTTGCCGGGCATTGTATGTGAATGGGCTGCCAAACGTACACACAAGAGCATTATTTCAAAATTATGAGCACTTAAATTAGGCTTTGGTATTAATTAAACAAGTGTGTTATTCCAATAATAAAACGCATGGTGCATATATTGCCTTTCCCTCATTTCATTAAATAAAATCGGCGTGGTAAAAAAAATTGTAGCCCGAGTTTAACAGGCATGAAATAACACAATTGTATTGCATGAATGGCCAGGATTAAGTACTATCCTAATGCTGAAGTGTCTGTCAAAGATCTCCCCATTTCTCCCTGTGACTTTACAAATTTCCTGTGACAAGAATACCATTCTCATTTGTTAACTCTCGGAATCTAGAGTAACACTTGCAATCTAAATTTTAAATTGATGACTGTACACTACTCCAGATCGCATTACTTTTGCACTAAATACAATTTGCTGCAAGTATTATTATTCAATTTGATATATTAGCTCGAGCTAAGTATGATTTATTAAATGGAACGATATGTGACTTTTAATCTGTGTAAAATATTTTGCATGTCATTGTACAGTGTTTTTTGTTTCTTGGCAATGAAATCCTTATGCTGTCTACTATGCTTTATTTATTGGTCCTGATAGATGTTTCATTATTTATGAACCTAACCTTCCAAGAGTAATCATTGTCGACGCTCCCACTGTCATAGAGTATGTCCTTCTACAAAATGCTTTGTGTTCTTCAGGTAAATCCACTATTCCAGTCATCTGGAGGAGTAAATTAGCTCTTCCAAAGTTACTCTTTACATATCTGCACTTTCACTTTTATGCACCAAATTGGAGAACATTTAGGAAGTATGGCCTTTGACAGATTATGCTCAGCACTGCTTCCACTATGTCCTCCAAATGATCCAGTCGCAGCCTAGATCTACCTTGATGCTGAATCCTGTCTCTCTGTATTGTCTCCCTCATTACTTGCTTCATCTGATTAGCTGCAGTATATCACTGATACATGCATTAATTGGGGTGCCAGATTTAAGGTTTCAAGGTCAGTTTATTGTCACGTGTACCAATTATGGTCCAGTGAAATTTGAGTTACCATGCAGCCATACAAAGTGAAAAGCAACAGCCACAGAAAATAAAAGTTAACATAAACATCCACCACAGCGGCTCCCCACATTCCTCACTGTGATGGAAGGTAATAAAGTTCAATCTTCTCCCTCTATATTCTCTTGCGGTGTGGGATATCAAACTATCTGCAATTGGGGCGATAAAAACTCCCGCAGCCACCGATCCAAAGCCATCGCATCGGGGTGATTGAAACTCCCACGTCGGGACAGTTGATACTCTCCACGGCTTGGAGTTCCCGAATCGGTCTCTAACCAGGGACTGCGGGCTCTACAATGTTAAAGTCCACTGGCCTGCGGTTGGAGCTCTCCACAGTCGATCCCCGGGAAAGGGATCGCAAGCTCCACGATGGTAAGTCTGCGCCGCGCCCGCGGTTGAAGCGCCGGGTCGGTCTCCAGGAAAGGCCGCGCCACTCCATGATGTTAGGCCGCTGTGGGGACGGAGATAAAATATGGAAATAAATTGCATCTCCATCGAGGTAAGAGATTGAAAAAAGTTTCACCCAGCTCCCCTCCCCACCCCCCATATAAAACAAACCAAGGAACACTAAAACATACTCTTTAACACGTATTTAAATTAACAAAAGAAAAGAAAGGACAATCAGACTGTCTATCTCTAACTCAACGTCATAAAAGATGAAATTGGTGACCACAGCCTCTGTCACAAAGTCTACTTCTTACTCCCTTGTGTTTGAATCTACCATCTTTGCTCACCAGTATCTTGGTCTATACCAAGTGTTTTTCAGCTTAAGCATCCTGGTGTGTTATGTGTGTTATGATTGTGTTTATAATTTGTTTGGTTGTTTTGTTGTTTGTCTTTTGCACAAAAGTCTGCGAGCATTGCCACTTTCATTTCACTGCACATCTCGTATGTGTATGTGACAAATAAACTTGACTTGACTTGACTTGACTTGACTGTTAAACAAGTTTAATTTCCAGATCATGAAGTAGCATTCCCTATTATACAGTATGTGTTGTGGTAGAGAGTGAGTATTGAACAATGCTTCTGAAATATTGCTTCATTGATATTTAAGCAATTAGAGGTCAGACAGAAAATGTTGGTTAGTTTGGAGATACCACCTGGTGGTGGCTGTGACTGTCTCTTTCCTTTCTTTGTCTTATCATTAATTTCAGATGTATGTAATAGTCATGTATTACGTGATGGGTGCGGGGGGGGAAGAGACATTTTAAAAATCTCTTTATTCAACGGAGATGCAACTTATTTTCCGTGCCGTATCTCCGTTCGCGCTGCGGCCTAACATTAAGGAGCTGAGCGGCCTCCAGCTGGGATCCACCTTGAGGGCTCCGGTCGCAGACTCGTGGAGCTAGCCGACTGTTGGAAGCTGCAATGGCGCTGTGATTGCAGCTGCGACTCTACTTTCGCAGGATTTGGCCCCGAGCCCTGTGGTCTATAACATTGGGAGCTCGCAGGTCCCTGGTTGGCGACCGGCTTTTCAGGGGCTCCAGCCACAGCAGCGTCGTCTGCCCCAAATCTCAAGGCATAAATCAGCCCTTTCGCAGGACCTTTCATCGCCCGGCGCAGCTCTGCCACCAGACCTTCCATCGCCTGGCGGGGACTTCAATATCGGGAGCCTCGATCGCCTTGACGCAGCAGTTTTGATTGCCTGACTGCGGGACAAGAAGCAAGGAAGAGATAAGCCTTTTTTACCTTCCATCACAGTGAGGAGGTGCCTGGAGGAGAGTCACTGTGATGGATGTTTATGTTAAATTTATGTCATTGTGTGTTTTGTTTGCTTTTTATTGTTATAACTGTACGGTAACGACATTTTGTTCAAATTTTCTTTTTTGAATGACAAATAAATTCAATTCAATTCAATTCAATAGTGCAGAAACAGGCCCTTCGGCCCACCTAGTCCACGCCGACCAGCAAACCCATACACTTTAACTATCCTACACACTGGGGACAATTTCCAATTTTTTTTTACCAAACCAATTAACCTACAAACAATGTCCATGGCGATAATGCCAGGTATTATCTACCTGTGTATAATCCATAATCCATCTATTCCCCGCATATCCATCTGCCAATCCAAAATATTGTAAAATGCCACTATTGTCTCTGCCTTTACTGCCAACCCTGGCAGTGCATTCCAGGCACTGACCACCATCTATGTAAAAACACTTGACCCTCACATCTCCTTTAAACATTGCCCCTTGCATCTTAAAGCTATGCCCTCTAGTGTTTGATTTTTCCATCCTGGAAAAAAATGGTTACCTCCTTTTACCTTATATCCTGACCTAAAGAATATTTGTTGACTCTGTTGAATCCCTGTTCCTTAGTTCAAACCTTCTCTTGCAAGAGTCCTTTCCAAGTTCTTCACAAAATGTCTTTGCTTCCCTTTATAAACGTTAAGATGCATCTATCTGCCTGACATTTTCATCACCCCTCTAATACTTCCCTTTGTAGCTCAGTGTTTTATGCCTACTTATGAAGCACCCCCAGGACATCCTTTTGTTTAACAGCTCTATTACTTATGTGGGTTCCATCTTACACTTAGCAAATCAATAGACCATATGGCGTGGGTTTTATCATTGCACAGATGTCTATAAATTATTTGTGAGAAGTGCTGATTTCCATTGGCATACCATGCAGAAAGCTCCCTTCCACATAAATTAGAGCTGCTCACGTTCCGAAATGAAGCACAATTGGATGCTCAACAATGCAAATTAAAGTCATTGATTTAACCCTTGTAATTTTACAATACATTGCCATTGTGAATCTTCTATTCTATCAGTGAGCATCTACCAGGTCAATTGCTAAGCTATTCAAGGTAAACATCACCGTGGCATGGTGGCTCAGTGATAGATTTACTGCCTTACAGCACCAGAGACCCAGGTTCGATCATGATTATGGGAGCTATCTGTACAGAGTTTGTATGTTTTCCCTGTGGCTGCATGGGTTTTCTCCGGGTGCTCCGGTTTCCTACTACACTCCAAAGACGTACAGGTTTGTAGGTTAATTGGCTTTGGTAAAATTGTAAATTTTCCCTGGTGTTTAGGATAGTGTTAGTGTATGGGGCAGATTTGGTGGACTGAAGAGCCTGTTTCCACGCTGTATTTCTAATGTTTAACATCTAAAGTCTAATCATGATCTCAATTTATATTCCAGAGGGGTGGTGTTAAGTATCCCTGGAAAATGAATGGAGAAGTGTCCAGACATCTTGCCACTGATCAGTCACTCAGTTACCGTCATTGAATGAGTATAACTTTCAGATCAGGTGACCCTGACATCAGCAAAGTAACTTACCACCATTCGCTGTCAATCTCCTTCTTGTTGGATGGTCACTTTAGCAACACCAACAGATCAACCCTAAAGGTCAAGGTCAGGGGAGACTATTTCAGAAAGCAGTTTAATACTTCAATGGAACGGGAGACAAATTCAAAAGAAAAGAAAATCTTTGAAATACAAATATTTGCGATAATTCTTCCACCTGCCACTTTTTTAATGGATATTATGCGTATAAACGTTGTATTTCCTTTTCCTAAAAGTAAAACAAAGTAAAGTTATAAATGACTCCTTTTGATCTTAAATGATGTACCTGCCACTCGTGAGTATAATATACAGCTACGATTAAAGGCCCTGTCCCACTTACGCAACCTTTACAGGTGACTGCCGCGACCCGTGATAGGTTGCCGGCATTTTCAACGTTGAACATTTTATCCAGGAGCTCCATTCTTCCCACACTGCAAAGATGTGCAGGTTTGGCCTGGTAAAATTGTAAAAAAAAATAAAGTGTACTGGATCGCTGGTCTGCACGGACTCGGTGGGCCGAAGGACCTATTTCCGTGCTGTATCCCTAAACTAAACTAAAGGCCAAAAACTAAATTCCTCAAAAAGAAAAACTGTTTTAATGGATACCTTAAGAGATTTCCAGAATGAAAATCAATCTCAGCTTATTTTCAATTCAGTGTTAAAATAATTAAGCATTCCTTGGCAAAGTTTGTTTGATGTGATCCAGTAAATATGTGGAAATATTGATAATGGATTAATATTTGTGTGGCAGCCAGCTGAGCACACTTGATAGTTGAGCGTGTCCTTATCCATCTGTGACTATATCTGGATGTGAATTGTTGGATATATGGAGACAGATTCAAAACAACTGCCTGAATAGGACTTCCGGGACCTAAAGGACCCGTTCCACTTGCCCATCATTTGCGCATCACGCAGGTGGCGTGCGAAGATTGTGCATACCAAAATCCTGGGGAGCCACGCACGACCGCACGTCAGTGTCACCACGCACTATGTCACCATGCACCATGCGCGTATAATGCGCACCATGCGTGCATCACGTGCTTGTCACGACACACGCGTCGTGCATCGTGACACGTAAATTATGCCGCATAAATTACGCGCAAATGATGGCCAAGTGGGACAGGCCCTTAAGTCAACAGACATGGAACTCTAAATCCTTAACTAATCACACTTAGGAATCTGGTGACTGCCCACTTGGGATATTCCCTACTGTATCTTTGAGAACTGCTTTTATTTCCTTGAAACTTCTGAAGTAATCCTAAAAGCTTTCAATTGAAATAAGTGAGATGTGTAAATTTTCAAGATGTGAAGGCCTGCAGATACGGTTTACAAAAAAAGTCACAGAGTGTTGGAGTAACTCAGTGTGTCAGGCAGCATCTCCGTAGGGCATGAATTGGTAATATTTCGGGTCGGGACCCTTCCTCAGACTCACTAGGTGATATTTTGTATTATGACCACAACAATAGAGCAGTCCTGAATTATTATCCACCTCACTGGAGACCCTTGGACTATCTTTGATCGGACTTTATCTTGCACTAAAAGTTATTCATGCTATTCCCTTTATTATATACAGTGCATTGAAAAAGTATTCAGACCCCTTCATTTTTTCCACATTTTGTTACATTACAGCCTTATTCTAAAATTGGTTACAGTCATTTTTTTTTATCATCAATCTACCCACAATACCTCATAATATAAACGCGAAAACAGGTGTTTAGCAATTATTGCAAAATAATTAAAAATAAATAACTGAAATATCACATTTACATAAGTATTCAGACCCTTTGCTGTGACTCTCAAAATTGTGCTTTGGTGCATCGTGTTTCCATTGATTATCCTTGTGATGTTTCTACAACTTGATAGGAGTCTACAAGTGGTAAATTAAATTGATTGTACATGATTTGGAAAGGCACACACCTGTCTATATAAGGTCCCACCATTGACAGTGCATGTCAGAGCAAAAAACAAGCCATGAAGACGAAGGAATTGTCTGTAGACCGAGACAGGATTGTGTTGAGACACAGATCTGGGGGAAACATTTTTTGGAGCATTGCTGGTCATTCTTAAATAGAACTTTGAAACCACCAGGACTCTTCATAGAGCCTGGCCAAACTGAGCAATCGGGGGAGAAGGGCCTTAGGATAGAGACTTACTAACATATTCAGGGAGGTGACCAAGAACCCGATGGTCACTCTGACAGAGCTCCAGAGTTCCTCTATGGAGATGGGAGAAACTTCCAGAAGGACAACTATATCTGCAGCACTCCACCAATCAGGCCTTTATTGTAGAGTGGCCAGACAGAAGCCACTCCTCAGTTAAAGGCACATGACAGCCCACTTGGAGTTTGCCAAAAGGCACCTAAACAAGATACCCTGGCCTGATGAAACCAAGATTGAACTCTTTGGCCTGAATGCCAAGTGTCACGTCTGGAGGAAACCAGGCATCGCTCATCACCTGGCCAATACCATATCTACGGTGAAGCATGGTGGTGGCAGCATCATGCTGTAGGGATGTTTTTCAGCGGTAGGAACTGGGAAACCAGTCAGGATTGAGGTAAAGATGAATGGAGCAAAGTATAGAGAGATCCTTGATGAAAACCTGCTCCAGAGCGTTCAGGACCTCGGACTGGTTCACCTTCCAACAGGACAACGACCTAAAGCTCACGCCCAAGACAATGCAAGAGTGGCTTTGTGACAAGTCTGTGAAGTCTGTGTAAGTGGCCCGGCCAGAGCCCGGACTTGAACCCGATCGAACATCTCTGGAGGGATCTGAAAATAGCTGTGCATCGACACACCCCATCCAACCTGACAGAGCTTGAGAGGATCTGCAGAGAAGAATGGGATAAATTACCCAAATACAGGTGTGCCAAGCTTGTAGCGTTATACCCAAGAAGACTTGAGGTTGTAATCATTGCCAAAGGTGCCTCAATAAAGTACTGAGTAAAGGGTCTGAATACTTATGTAAATGTGATATTTCAGTTATTTATTTTTAATTATTTTGCAAAAATGTCTAAACACCTGTTTTCACTTTTTTATTGTGGGCTGTTGTGTGGAGATTGCTGATTTAAAAAATGAATTTAATCCATTTTAGAATAAGGCTGTAACGTAACAAAATGTGGAAAAAGTGAAGGGGTCTGAATACTTTCTGAATGCACTGTATCTGTATACTGTGGATGGCTTGATTGTAATCATGTATTGTCTTTCCATTGACTGGTTAGCACACAACAAAAGCTTTTCACGGTACCTCGGTACACGTTACAATAAACTGTCGTCAGAAGCCGAAACGTCACCCATCCATGTTCTCCAGATATACTGCCTGACCTGCTGAGTTACTCCAGCACTTTGTATCTTTTTATGGGGTAAATTTCCCTCTGCTTTCTCCCTGTATTATTGATGAAGGGCAGACCTGCCCCCAGACCAGCCTCGTGTTTGATGGCAAATACACAGTACTCCATTTTAACCCATCCTAGGAATTATGTGTGCGTAAAACTGAAGCATAGCAGTGGCATGTATAAATACATTTAAAAGCATAACAAGTCATTGCTATTCTTAATGAGTAGCTGTTAGCAGATTTGATAGGTGTTCTACGTGATGTGTTAAACAATCCAGTGAATAAATCAAAGCAACTTCTATTATTTCTGCCACAAGAGTTAATGTGACAGCTGTAACCAAGCTAATAACTGCTCCAGGATTCACAACAGACTTCAAATAGCTCTCGAGCTCAATGACTCTAAAATGCCATTTAGAATAATTACTTTATGCACTGTTCCATTAAAGAGGAATGTAACGCAAGCCTCTAAAATAATACTTCCAAACTACAAAACACCATATTAAATGCTCCTGTGAGTCATGAGTGACAATATTGTTTCTTTGATAATGGCAGGACTGAGCCTGATATCGCACTGCTCTTTGCACTGGGCTTGGGCCGTGAGTAGTTAAATCTTCCAGGTTCCATTCGGATGCATCAGACAAATGGAAGCATTGCAAGGATGATGGGCTGTAAGAAAATTGTCAACAGGAAAAACAAATATTGCATTTCATATCATAGTTCCTTCATCAATTGCTGCCTGGACTACTAAGTATTTCCAGCATTTTCTGTTTTTATTTCCATTCTCAGCATCGACAGCTTTTTTTCCTGATTTTTAGTGAGCATGGGATTATTGTCCATATCCTAGGAATACTCCCATATTTTAGTCTTGGTGGAGGCAATATGTTTACATGAAGAAGGGTCTTGACCTGAAATGTCACGCATTCCTTCTCTCCAGAGATGCTGCCTGTCCCGCTGAGTTACTCCAGCTTTTTGCGTCCATCTTCGATGTAAACCAGCATCTGCAGTTCTTTCCAACACATTTACTTGAACTTCAAGCACTCCCAGGCATAGATGATGCTGAAAGGGGAGCGGGTGAAAGTGTTTTAGGTTCTTGATTTAAGGAACGGGAAAATTTGCTGTTTGAGATTATAGTTCACAATGTGATTTTTGAAACATTGCTTAGGTTGAAATTATTTTTTGGAATGGGGTTTGAATTTAGAGTTTAATGGTCAGATTTCAGGCATGGGTAATTCATAAATGGCCAAATTGACTAAGCATGAGTCTGAAGAAGGGTCTCGACCCAAAATGTCACCCATTCCTTCTATCCAGAGATGCTGCCTGACCCGCTGATTTTATCCATCATTTTGTGTCTATCTTCAAACATGTTTGATACTTTTGCTTGAATCTTTTAATGTTTCATATAATTTCGTACCATGACCAAGGTCACAGGAAATGGTCTGTCCCACAGAGTTCGTCACAGGTAGGGATTAACAGGCCAATGAAAGAAAGGATCTTCTCACTGCCTCCTTGAAACAATGCAACATCCCCGCTAACTCCTGGGGCTCTCTGGCCTGTGGTCACTTAAAGTGGAAAATAGGCTTTCATTATGGATCTGAGAACCTCAAGGTCATGAAATGGGAGTGCACTGAATGTGATTCCTATTGGTTGGAAGGACAGCATCACCTCACAAAATCTACTCATTGAGGTGTCTCCTTCCTGCTGAGACTCTGTGATGCCCACACCTGCCTCGACAGACATCGAACACCCCACAAAAAATCAAAGTAGAATCAATGCTGTACTTGATCTTGAAGCACAGCCAAAGGAGATTAAGATAATATTATCAGCCTTCAGCGTATGGTTGAAGAAACATCAGGTGGCACAGTGGCTCAACTGGTAGAGCAGCCGCCTCACAGCACCCGAGGCCCGGGTTCGATCCTGATCTCTCGTGTTGTCTGCGTGGAGTTTGCACGTTCTCCCTGTGACCACGTGGGTTTCCTCTGAATGCTCCAGTATCCTCCGTCAGGCTAAACTGCAGGCTAATTTGGTATCTGTAAATTGACCCAAGTGTGTAAGGGGTGGGTGATCGATAGTCGGCATGGACTCAGTTGGTCGAAGGATTTGTTTCCGTGCTGCATCTCTAAACTAAACTAAACACTGTGGAGGAAATTTGCTAATATCTCTGGGAAGGAGGTCAAAAGGGAAGGAAGAAAATGCAAGCGCTCAAAACTAAAATGTTCATTAATCAAGATAACGATAGTCAGGTTTCACTTAAGCAGAACTTCATAATTACTGGAAGAACATTACTTAAATAAAAGGAAATAAATGCAAATGGACACTTGACTCTTGGAATGTCACGAAATTGCGCAATCAAGGCCATAAAAGCTATTGACGAAAATACACAACCTTGATGTTAAGTGCTCACTTTGTCAAATTTAGTTGGTAATTTTGTTAAAACCGAGTGCCTCTCTATTACATCTGGTAGCAGCCATCTGGTGATTGACATGAGATGCCAGAGACTGTAACAAATAAAATTAAAGGCTTCTTGGAATAAATTATGCTGCTTAAGTTAAAGTGCAGCGTGCACTCGAAAATAATAAAAAAAATGTTATGCAAAAAGCATTCTGTGCGGCATTACGGAGGATCTTGGTGAACATCTTGATGCAGCATTGGTCAGCTGGGAATATTTGTTGCAATCACCGAGCAGATGTGATGGAGAGAGGGAAAGCATGAAGAGAAATAGAGCAGCAGGGAAGCAGTGAGAGGAAGGACGTGGCAGAGACAGGGAGGGAAGGTAACAGACAAAACCCAACAACAACTGGCGTAAGAGCATAGAGATAGCAGAGGAGAAATAAGAAGCAGTGTCATAGTGAGGAACAATTTTCAACATGGTTGTAGATGTAACACAAAGTGCCCCTGGATGTGTTTTTGCAATTAACTAACGAGATGCTGAGGCAATATGGGAATTGTTCCAGAAACAATTATGCGGTTTCTAAGGATTACAAACCAATGTTGATACCTAAAAGTGCACAGGGAAACCGACTAGAAAGAAGAAAAACACAGACTTGCATTTATATGATGCCTTTTGCAATCTCAGGATATTCCAGAGATTCACATCTAATTAAGTACTCTGAATGTTTGCTGAATTTGTAATGTAGATACATGTGATTTTCAAAGTATGTTTTAAACCCTC
Organism: Leucoraja erinaceus; assembly: GCF_028641065.1. NCBI lineage: Eukaryota > Metazoa > Chordata > Chondrichthyes > Rajiformes > Rajidae > Leucoraja > Leucoraja erinaceus. Next base: position 17,299,917 of record NC_073408.1, read on the forward strand.
TATTATAGATAAGTCATTTACACAATGGGACAGAATAGGAATTAAAATGCTCGGAGACTTGTACGAAACTGGAAAATTATTATCATTCCAACAATTACAATTAAAATAAAAATAGAGAAATAATCACTATTTTAAATATTTTCAAATATGTGACTATCTGAAAAAATATACAAAAGATTATTATAATATGCCACCAGATTTACTGGATGAAGCAATGAAGACAAAGGCCAAATCAGCAAACTTAATATCATACTTGTATAACATCATGTTAAATATAGAAATACCATCAACCAACGGTATTAGAAGAGACTGGGAACAAGTACTAGCTATAATAGTTTCAAAAGAGAGGTGGGATAAACATTGACTATACATCCATAAATGCTCGATTAATGTAAGACACTCTAATTCAATTCAAAATCTTACACAGATTATACTATTCAAAAACCAAAATAAGTAAATTTGTTCCTAATGTCTCACCTATTTGTGATAAATGCCGATCTCAAGAAGCTACTATAGCACACTCATTTGTTTTTTGTATAAAAATTCAAAAATTCTGGACTGAAATTTTTGAAATCTTCACAAAATTATTAAAAATAAAACTGATACAAAAGCTGAATGGATTATCTTTGGAACAATGGAAGGTAGCCCTGAACTAAATGTGTTTCAAAATGATCTATTTAATTATGGGCTAATAACGGGAAAAAAGCTTATACTTAAATTCTGGAAAAACGCTCCTATACCAACAATAAATATGTGGATTTCAAACATGTTTGAAACATTACACCTGGAAGATATGTGACTCCTCCTTGCAGGCAAATCAGATCACTTTCAAAAGACGTGGTCTGCATTTATCGACTTACTACAAGTATAAGGTGAATCAGTACTTTAAAAAAGAAATGGTGTCAGGATCTGGTAAGGGGGGATGAAAAATACGAAGTTGTAATATCCCTTTTGCGCGGTTTTCACAATAGAGCTTTTGTTTCTTTTTCTTTCTTTCTTTTCTATGGTCTATTTCTTAACTTTTTTCCCTAACTATTTGTCTAGTGGATTTTTTTATTGATCACTCTTTTACACTAACACAACTCTCTCTCACTTTCTCTACTTTCTCTATTTCTATCTTTCCTTAAAGCTTAAAAAATGAAGGGGTACAATAAATGTAATAAGATATATGTGGCTTGTACTACTGTAATTTACTGTACTTCTAATAAATAAAAAAATATATTTTTTTAAGTATGTGTGGAGCAAGGGCCCATAAACAGCAGTATGACCAAATTTCATAGCTCTGGACCGCTCTCTAGTTATGATAACGTAATAAAAAAAATGTTTTGACTCCATTTCTATTAAGCTGCCATTTTAACATCCTTTCTTGACCCCATTGTTCAATATTAACGTAAATGGTTCTCTTTCTATATATCGTGTGGTCCCACTGGCTCCTCTTCTCCTGTGCCTCAACTGACTGCTATTTATATTCATCCCTTTTAAAATTTTCTCTATAACCTTCTCAATTGTGTATCATTCAAAGATCATTGTTGTTTCTCAAACTTTGGCAACTTGTAGATCTTGTAGCTCACCCCCTCCATGACACACTTGTCAACCTGAGGAGTACCTTCAGCAACGGACTGGAGATCACAAGATCTCCACAGGAGATCCTTCTACACTGTGGCTCTCAAACTGTGCAACTCCTCCCCTATCTGCCGTGGTGTAGACTGACTTTGTCCCCCCTTCCCAATCTTTGCACATCCCCGAGCCTTTCCACTCCTCACTTTAATTTCATGTTTCATGTATTTTGTGTTTATGTGACTGTTGGCAAATCAATTTCCCTCCTAGGATAAATGAACTCTATCGTATTGTATCATAGATCTCCTGGTAAATATACGGTTCTGAAACTTTGTAAATTTCACCACCATTTACAAGAGCAGAAATCTACCTTATTGACCAAACATATAGTCAGTCAACTCCTCCAATTACCTTCTTATTATCTTATCTGATTACCCTTCTTTGAAGTCTTTCTTTTCATATCAAGAACACTTTATGAATGTAAGCTGTTGTGGGTGGCAGTGTGTGGTCATTCCAACTGATAATCTTCGCCATCAGCCCAGAACACAAAGACTTAATGCTCTAGAAATGTATTGCACGGAAGACACCATTTGACCCATCATGTTCATGCTACCCATAATACAGCTGATGCCATATCCCATCCCTCAATCCATACATTTATAAGTTGCTGCACATAAGGGCTGCATTTTTCCAGGTCTCAACACCACTCAGACAAGTCTCCACCATCATTCAGCCGAAAATATATATTATTGTATTTCTCCCCTAATCCTCATTCTAACAATAACCTGAAATCTAAGTCACATTGTTTTTCAACTTCAACCCACTTCAAACTTCTCATAATTATATCCCTTCCTAAATCTCCCCTCAACCACATTCCAGACAAGGTATCCTCTCTAATCTTTACCGTTAACTAAAACATCCTCCATCTTATATCATGTTCTTCTAGTAATTCTACCTGAACTGTGAACACACTTCTGTGACTAACAATTATTTTTTTCTCAGTCTTCATCAATAATGGAAAATATCCAAATGTTCTCTTAAGTGCAATATTGAATTGAATTCCTATCTTGAGAGATCTGCAGGTATACACTAAAATTTCTCTGTTCTTTTCGACTTCTGTTATAGTCGTAGAGTCATGCCCGACTAACCCGCCGAACATCTGTTCCGTGGACTGGAACCGGCCCGGCAAGCCCGACTCGCCCCCACAGGCTTCCCAGGAGGTTGCGGAAAAATTGGACAGTGAAGCCTGACTGGGCCGAATGGAGCCTTGATGGCAGTGGCTAGCCTCGATAGTGATGACGAGGCGGCGGCAGCAGCGGTGAAGTCTCACGGCGGTGGGGCCTCGACGGTGGCGGTGGAGCCTCCGCGGCGGCGGTGGAGCCTTGCGGCCATGGAACATTGGCGGCAGTGATGGGAACCTGGCGGTGGTGGTGGAGCCTCGCCAGCGATGGGGCCTCGGCTGTGATGAAGCCTCACGACAGCGGCAAAGCCTCGCGCGTCGACCCGTGGTCAACGATCAATGAGAGCCTGAGGGGACCACCATGAGGGTGGAGGGGAAGAACAATGGAGAACCCGGCGTGTGGGAACCCCAATGAGGGAGGGGGAGGAGCAAAACAAAGGAGAATCCTGTATACTTTGTAACTTTGTCAGTGCCGTAGGTAGCCGATATTTGCACAGCTTGGGCATGCAAGCAAAGTATTTCACTATGGGTACACAAAAATGCTGGAGAAACTCAGCGGGTGCAGCAGCATCTATGGAGCGAAGGAAATAGGCAACGTTTCGGGCCAAAACCCTTCTTCTGTTGCCTATTTCCTTCGCTCCATAGATGCTGCCGCACCCGCTGAGTTTCACCAGCATTTTTGTGTACCTTCGATTTTCCAGCATCTGCAGTTCCTTCTTGAAGTATTTCACTGTGTCTTGTCATATGTGACAATAAAGTATTCCATCCCATACAATGTGAAACAGACCTTCAACCTACTTACCCATGCTGACCAAGTGCCCCATATACCCTTGTCCCACCTGCCTTCCTTTTTCCCACATTCCTACAAATCTACCATATCCATTAGCTAGACCCTTATTATATGACCTATTGTAATTATCTGAAGAAGGGTTGCAACCCGAAACATTCCCTCCACATACGCCGCCTGACCTGCTGAGTGCCCCCAGCACTTTGTTTAGTATTTATTGTAATAGCGTTGTCATTGTTTTCGAGTACACTCTTCCTGGTACTGATCCACTTCTCATATTTTTGCTCACCGGAACAGTCCATTGTTGCCTTCAGGTCATTTATGCATTTCTTCTTCATCATAATGTGGTCACTCTTGATAACATCTGCAATAGTCTTAAGCAGGCCCCTAACAATGCCACCTTATTAATATAATGTCCAAATAATCTGCAAAATCTCTTTGTAAACTACCTTCCGGGCACACAAACTTCCATTTCTCATTATATTTTGCTTTTCTCTATCGAGCCAATTTTGGATATATTTTGCCACTTTCCATCTGAAGGTCCCTAGTTTATGGTTATTTTACTAAGCTGGCCCTTGGGTTCAAAATAAAACATTTTTAAAGTTATTTAGACTGCATCCAATCCACAATCCTCACCCATCCTCAATTTCACAAATTGAAAATTTAATTCAGACACTAACTTTCTTTGGGAAATCTATGCGGACTGTCTTTGATTAAGATGTTCCACTCCATCTGTGCATCGTAATGACTTAGAACCATCAATGCCTCAGCTGGGCAATCCAAAACTAATCTCGCTGACTCTCCGGTATTGTGTTTTTTCTGCTTCAAATACAGATGTATTTTTTTCCCTGAAAATATATAATTATCTCTGCCCTTGCAGAAAAATAATTGAAATGGAATCACACCAAGATTATCAAAATTGGAATCCATGGTATGGTTACCGAAATACCTCAGTTACATGTACATATATTAGACATGTTATAATATTTAACACCAGTCTAAAATGCCCTTGTCATTGCATTAGTCATCTTGGAAGCTTAAGAGTTGGAAAATATTTAGCGATATTGATTCATTCATCAGATAGATGTTCTGTAGCAGCCCTAATTTTCTTAAATGCAGTAAATGTGGTCCCAGTGCACGCTGACAATAAAGGCTGCTGAACATGCCACAGGTAGGATACAGGAACAGCCCACCTTTCTGCAAGTTTTAGAACTTTTTAAATATCTGTCAGTCTTAGAGACAGATGACAGTAAAATTTATTATATCACAAATTTATCCCCATCCAGGAATTTATCCCCATGATCACAGTCTGATGTGTTGCAATGTCAATTTCAGCATAGTCATATCTGCACTTCATCATGTCAGAAATTGCAGAGCACATTTGCAGAAAAAACTTTGGACCAAAGTATCTAGGTTTGGATGATATTACATGTAATAGGCCTGTGTCAGAATACTGCAATCCTGTAAATAGTCACCAGTGATTTTCCTTCATCCCAAGGACATGGATTTTAGGTAGATTGAAAAGTACTGGAGTAACTCAGTGATTCAGGCAGCATCTCTGGCAGACATTGATAGACAATATTTTGAGACGGACCCCTTCTTCAGACTGGAACATTTCTTCAAGCCCTTGAGAGATGTTGCCTCACCCATTAAGTTGCTCCAGAACTTTGTGTTCTGCATAAGATTCCTGTATCTACAATCCCTTGTGGCTGCATGGATTTCGGGCATGGCTTCCATTTCCTCACTCAACAATGTTCCTTGTGTACTTTAGTTAAGTACAGTTTACGTTAAAAAGATAAAATATAAGATTGGCTCATGCAGGAAACTTCTCGATCTTCCATAAATTAAAAAAACCCGATGACACTTTAAATCCACATTATTATTAGGACAGCTCCAGTAAGAACACTTGCAATTAATTGATAATCATAATGCAATAGAGTTATCAAACTGCTTCACAATAGAGTTAGCAAACAAAATGTAACTAAACCCACCCAATGAGGAACTATTAAGAGAAAATCTTGGTTGCAGAGATAGGCATTTAAAACAACTACAAAGAGAGATTTAGGGATGTAATCAATCAATCAATCAATCAGTTTTATTCGTCACATTGCACATAAAGTGCAAATGAAATGAATTTGCCAGCAGCGGTACAATGATAAAGAACACACAAAAACACACTAAAAATGTAACACAAACATCCACCACAGCATTCATCACTGTGGTGGAAGGCACACAATTTGGCCAGTCCTCCTCCATGTTCCCCCGTGCTCGGGACCTCAACCCTCCGCAGCCGTCGCTGCGGGCATCCAGATGGTAAAAAGACAAGGTAAAAAGTCCAGGTAAGTCCAGAATCGGCTCTTCCCCACCAGAGACCACGGCTTCAAGTTGGTGTAGGCCGCAGGCCGGCGGTCGAAGATTTAAAGTTTGCACCACAGCCAGAAGCATCGCAGACCGCAAGACGATCGAAATTCCCCTCCAGCACGATTCTTGCTCACTTTCCTTACTTCTTTTATTTCTACCTTTTTTTAAAGCTCGAAAAACGAAGTGGTACAACAAGTGTAATAAGATATATGTGATGTGTATTACTGTAATTTACTGTACTTCTAATAAAAATAAAATATTTAAAAAATAAAATAAAATAAATAAAAAGCAACTCATTTGGTTTAAAAAAAAAAGAAGAAAAAAAGAAAAAAGATATTCCCCTCCAGGCATCCCCGGTGAGGGACCCCGCTCCTAATGGTAAGTCCCCACCGTGCCCATGGTAGAAGTTGGCCGCGGGCCGGCAATTGGAGCTCTTCTTCCCCCGGATCCCCCACGAGGGGAGGGATCCCAGGCTGCGGACGCTGCACCAGCTGGAGCTTTGCAGACCGCGTCTTCAGGCTGCCGCGGGCCAGCGAACAGAACGCTCCTCTCTGGCGAGGGCTTACCCGATCCATGTCGAGAGTCCGCGCTACACCCGCCGCTGAAGCCCCGGGCACGTCTCCGGGAAAAGCCGCCCGATCCTCGTTGTTAGGCCACGGGGGAGGCAACATGAAAAAAGTCACCTCTCCGTGGAGGAGGCGACCAAAGGGGTTTCCCCCCCTTACCCCCTACACCACCCCCCACACAAAACACACAGAAAAACATTAAAAACACACATTAGAACATACTCAAAAAACAAAAAGGCAACCGGCTTGCAGCGCCCCACAAGCTCATTTAACAGTAGTTGATTGAATTCGGCAGTTAAATAGAAAGTTGATTTAATAGCGAGTGCTAATATTTTGTTGGTGCTTCTCTTGGATCTGGGTATTGCTGCCAGTGTCATATGTTGGTGCCCATCTCTAACTGCCCTTGTTAGGTTGGTGATGGGCCCCTGTAATTCTTCCGGTGAAGATTCCCCCTTTGTGTGTTGAGTGTTCCAATCCCTTTGGGAAGGAAAACTGAACAATATATTTCCAAGTCAGGATGATGCCAGTTGGGGGGGCTCCTGCATTTAAATATATTTCTAATATTTTTATGATGGGTCAGCAAAGTGGCTCAACTGGCAGACCTACTGCCTCATAGTGCCAGAGACCCGGGTTCGATCCTGATCTCAGGTCCTGTGTATGGGGAGTTTGCACGTTCTCCCTGTGTAGGCTTCCTCCGATGCTCCAGTTTCCCCCCACATCCCAAAGAAGTGCGAGTTTGTAGGTTAATTGGGTTCTGTAAAATCACTGTGGTATGTAGGGAGTCGATGAGAAAATGGGATAATAAGAATTAATGTGAACAGGTGATCAGTGGTTGGCGTGGGTGGGCCAAGGGGCTTGTTTCCATGCTGTATCTCTAAATTAAATATGATGTATTGAAGAGAGATAGACACAAAATACTGGAATAATGCAGCGGGACAGGCAGCATCTCTGGAGAGGCGAAATGGATGATGTCTCGGGTTGAGACCCTTCTTCAGACCTGACCCAAAACGTTACCCGTTCCTTCTCTCCAGAGATGCTGCCTGTCCCGCTGAGTTACTCCAGCATTGTGTGTCTATCTTCGATTTAAACAAGTATCGGCAGTTCTTTCCTACTTGTATTCAAGAAAGAGTTGGATATATTTCTTAGGTCTATTTCAGAAAGAGATGTTGCCTGACCCACTAAGTTAGTCCAGCATTTTGTGTCTATCTTCAAGGAAGAAACAGAAGTGTATTTCAGAAAGAGGGTGCTCAGTATCGAAGCAGCTGAAGATATACTACCAATCATTGAATGATTAAAAGCAAGGGCACTTAAATGGCAAGAATTTGAAAATTATAGAGTGATCTAGGCAAGAGAGGATGTAAACACATTTGGAAAATGTCTAAAGGATAAAAATTTGGGGCTTGGTGCATATTAGACATGGCAACAAAGTGTTAAATGACGTGATGCTTACAGAGTGTAAAAAATAATTATCTAAGGGGGGAAAAATACAATTTTTTTCTGTTTGCTTAGGAGGATGAAATTACAATACAAAGGAAACATTAAAATATATTACTAGCATTTTCAATAAGTAAAAAACATTTTGTGTTCGCATCGACACATACTAGAATTTAATGATAAAACTGCAAACATTCCTTCTTTGTTAATTAATAGGATATAAACACAAAGCAATATTCCCTGTGTAAAGGACAAGCAAGGTTATACAAATGGCACTCTGTGACCAGTTGCCAATTGAGCAATCTGCAAAGGCTCCATCTCATTACCATCCTTTCTCTGCTCGAGTCTTCTTGCCAGCTCAATTGAAAGAGACCCTGAGGAATAATGTAATGGGCATTCTAGTATTTTTGGTGCTAACTGAAGCAAGGGTTTTGTTTACCATTTCAATTAATGAATAGTACAAAATGTGGCCAGCATTGTTTCCAGAATCTCAGGACAATTATTAAATCTTGTTGACTGAAACATATATGAAAAATATTTTTAAATTTATGTACAAAATCGTGAGAGGAATAGATTGGGTAAACACACAGTCTTCTGCCCAGAGTAGGTGAGGGGGAAAGATTTGATAGGAACATGAGGGGTAACTTTTTATACAAAGGGTGGTAGGGGGATGGACCGAGCTGCCGGAGGAGGTAGTTGAGGCATGTACTATGGCAATGTTTAAGACACATTTACACAGGTACTTGGAGAGGATAGGTTTAGAGAGATGTGGACCAAACACAAGCAGATGGGAGTAGTGTAGATGGGGCATGTTGGTCGGTGTGGGGCTAGTGTAGATGGGGCATGTTGGTCGGTGTGGGAGTAGTGTAGATGGGGCATGTTGGTCGGTGTGGGCAAGATGTGCCTGTGGGCTTGTTTCCACACTGTATGACTCAATGGAAATAGAAAATGCTGGAAATGCACAGAAGGTAAGGCAATGTCCGTGAAAAGAATCATAGTGACATAGAATCTATGATATGATATGCCATTTATTGTCACTATACATGTACAGTGAAACTGAAAGCTGCTCGTACTCAGTGCATACATACAATTTAGCACAAAAAACAAGAAACAGAAAAAACAAAAAACAGAAGGGAGATGGGGGGGGGGAATAGGTGCACAAATTCTGCGGCACTACATACATATATACATATATACAGATGGAAGTCCGTGTTGGGTGGTGTAGTCAGTGCATGTGTGAATTTGAATTTATAGTAGTTATAATTCTCGGAAAGCAACTATTCCTGAGTCTGTTTGTCCTGGATTTGATGCACCTATAGCGCCTTCCAGAGGGCAGCAGGTCGAACAGTCCAAACGCAGGATGGGAGCTGTCTTTGATGATCTTCTTTGCCCTGCTAAGGCAGCGGGAGGTGTAGATGTCCATCAGGGAGGGGAGAGGGCAGCCAATGATCCTCTGCGCTGTCCTGGTTACCCTCTGAAGCCTCTCCCTGTCTGCCATGGTGCAGCTGCTATACCATGCTGTAATGCAGTATGTCAGCAGGCTCTCGATGGACGAGCAGTAGAAGGTCAGCAGCAGGTTAGAGTCCAGGTTGTGCTTCCTGAGGACCCTCAGGAAGTGCAGCCGCTGCTGAGCCTTCTTGATGACCGCTGTCGTGTTGTCCGTCCAGGAGATGTCAGCAGCGATATGGACGCCGAGAAACCGGAAGGTGTTGACCCTCTCCACACACTCGCCGTTGATGTGTAGGGGGGATAAGTCGGTGCTGTGCCTCCTGAAGTCGACAATGAGCTCTTTTGTTTTCCTGGTGTTCAGAGCCAGATTGTTTTCTGAGCACCAGGTTGTCAACTTCAGGACTTCCTCTCTGTAGGCTGCCTCGTCTCCCTTTGAAATCAGTCCGACCACAATAGTGTCATCAGCAAATTTGACGATGCAGTTGTTGTTGTGGGCCGGACTACAGTCATAGGTGTAGAGACAGTATAAGAGGGGGCTTAGCACACAGCCCTGTGGGGAACCGGTACTCAACCTGCGAGTGGAGGAGAGGTGGGGGCCGAGTCTCACAGTCTGGGGCCGGTTGGTGAGGAAATCCTTAATCCAGGCACATGTGACAGTGGGGAGGCCGAGAGTGACCAGTTTACCAATGAGAATGTCCGGAATGATTGTATTAAAGGCTGAACTAAAATCCACAAAGAGCATCCGGACGTAGCTCTGCCCCTGCTCCAGATGGCTCAGCACAGAGTGGAGAGCTACGGTAATGGCGTCTTCTGTGGATCTGTTTTGGCGATAGGCGAATTGGTGGGGGTCGAAGTCTGGTGGTAGATAGTCCTTGATGTGCTGGAGGACCAACCTCTCGAAGCACTTCGTGATTACCGGAGTGAGGGCCACAGGACGGTAGTCATTAAGGCTGGTGATGGGAGACTTCTTCGGCACAGGGACGATTGTGGCTGATTTTAGGCAGGACGGAATAACTGCCTGGGCCAGGGAGAGGTTGAAAATTCTGGTGAAGATGGCAGTGAGCTGGTGGGCGCACGCTTTGAGCACCTTACCAGGGACTCCATCTGGGCCGGTAGCCTTCTTGGGGTTCACTGCCAGGAGCACCCGTCTGACATCGTGTTCCCTGACAGTGAGTGGGAGTAGTACAGGAGCTAGGTGAGGGTGGAAACAGGGCTGTAGCAGGTGAGTGCTGCTGTTGTGATGTTTCAAAGCGGGAGAAGAAGCAATTTAGCTTTTCTGCCAGCGGCGCACTCAGGTCTTCTGACTTTGTGGCACAGCCTCTGTAGTTGGTAATGTCTTGTATGCCCCGCCATACCTCCCGTGTATTATTGCTGGACAAGTGGGACTCTATGCTCCTCTTATGGTCCGCATTGGCTTTTTTAATACCACTTTTCAGATCGGCTCGAGCAGCCCTGTACAGAGCTCTGTCACCTGACCTGAAGGCAGCATCGCGGGCTCTGAGGAGTGTGCGGACCTGGCTGGACATCCAGGGTTTCTGGTTTGGGAAAACCCGTATGTTTTTGTCTACAGTCACATTTCCGATGCAGAACTTGATATAGTCCAGCACCGATTCTGTGAGAGTTTCCAGATCCTGGTGTTCGAATATGTCCCAGTTTGTCTGTGTAAAGCAGTCCTGTAGATTGGAGAGTGCATTTTCAGGCCAGGTTGTAACAGATCTTATGGTGGGCCTGGCACTGCGTCTGAGGGGGGTGTAGGCTGGAGAGAGCAGGAGGGAGAGATGATCTGACTGGCCGAGTTGGGGGAGGGGGATGGCTCTATACGCGTGCTTGATATTGGTGTAGACATGATGCAGCGTGTTCACCCCTCTAGTAGAACACTTGACATGTTGGTAGAAGTTCGGCAGTACAGTCTTCAAGTTGGCCTTATTAAAGTCCCCTGCGATTATGTGAACACCTTCGGGGTGGTCCCGCTGCTGATCGTTAATGGTGTTCAGCAGGAGAGAGAGCGCCTTGTTTACATTGGCGTCAGGTGGAATATACACAGCCGTGACAATCACGACTGTTAGTTCTAACATTAGCATCATAATTAATAACAACATTTAAAAGACATTTCGACAGGTAATAGGAAAGTGTTGAGAGGGCTATGCTTCAAATGTAGGCAGGCTGGATTAGATTAGATGGGGCACCTTGCTCAGCATGGACAAATAGTGCAGAAGGGCCTATTTCCGTGCTGCATGACCTTATGATGCTAATCGTGCAGCATGGAGAAGGCCATTTGGCCCATCATATCCATGCTGACCAGGGAACACCAAACTATATAAATCTTATTATTACAGCATTTGGCCCATAGCCTTCTCGGACTGGGCAATTCAAGTGCACGTCTTGACAATTGTTGAATCTGTCAGTGACTCTGCTTCCACCATTCCCTCGGGAAAAAGAAACAGATTGAAATCTTCAGGTTGAAGACCATTCATTAGAGCTCTGAAGCAGTTCTGACAATGGTGCTTTGATCTGAAACATTTAATCAATTTCTCTCTCTGCAGATGCTGCCTGACATGTAGAGATCTTCTGGTGAGGGAGTTCCAGCGGCTGTCTGTTTTAAGTTCAAAATTTCAACATCTGCGTTCTCTTGAATCTCCATTTTATTTCCAGTGATCGACTGTCATGAAGATTGAGCCTTACTTGCCACTTAACAGTTGCAGAGAGAAATGTTGAAATTCCATATGGAACTGATGGCATTTCTCAGAAAAATCAGTCATTGATCTTCAATCCGAATAAGAGGAAGCATAAAATGATAACATAATCTTGAGAAGTTGATTTTGTTCACAATAAAGTTACATGAAACATTGGATCTCTGTTGTTTTCAGTAGAAAAATAAAACTCTTCATCTCAACAACAATTTAAATCTCAATTTTGAATGCATTTCCATTGTCTATTTCAGAGACCCCATGTTATTATCAATCTCTGCTCTTACTCTTTGTAATAACAACTTTTATCCCTGTTATTTGGACCCTGATTAAGTTTATCAGCATCAATTGTCTCAGCTTTAAACTTTAATAATAATAATAATAATAATAATAATAATAATAATAATAATAATAATAATAATAATAATAATAATAATAATAATAATATATTTTATTGTCAATGCACGTCAGTGCAACGAGATTTAGTATGCAGCTCCAAACGATGAAAAAGAAAAGTAAAATAAATAAATAAGCTGTGTGTCGTGACCATCCGAGGGAGACAGTCCAGGGGGGGATGGGGGGCACTCAGCAGGGCCGGTTCAGAGCCGCTATAGCTCTTGGAATAAAGCTGTTTCTGAGTCTGGAGGTACGGGCGTAGAAGGGCTTGTAACGTCTGCCGGAGGGAAGTAGTTCAAACAGTCCGTTACAGGGGTGTGATGTGTCTTTATGGATGCTGACAGCCTTCCTGAGGCACCGTGTGTGGTAGATGCCCTCCAAGGCTGGTAGCTCTGTCCCCTTACATTAGACATTAGAGATAAAGAAACAGGCCCTTTAGCCCACCGAGTTCATGCCAACCACCGATCGCCACATACACTAGCACTATCCTACACACTAGGAACAATTTACAATTTTACTGAAGCCAATTAACCTACAAACCTGGCATCTCTATGAGCAGCTGATCTTTCGGTCATAAACTCAAAAATCCACCATATCATTTGAAACGTGAATGTCTTTGGAGTGTGGGAGGAACGCAGATCACCCACACGGTCACAGGGAGAACGTACAAACTCCGTACAGATGGCACCTATAGTCAGGATCGAACCGGGGTCTCTCGCACCGTAAGGCAGCAGCTCTACTGCTGCGCCACTCCTAATCTCCCTCAATAATTTTGGAGATTAATTAGTAAGAAAGCGCTGGAAGATAGGTTTTACCACTGTAGTTCTGCACTCATTCTGCAGCTTGAATATTCAATAAAGTCCTGAGCTGAAGGGGACAGATATACTTTGTAGCTCTCCCCCTGACTTTACACATGCCGCATTCAATGTATCTCGCACAATCCCATGCAATTACATTTGCTGATTGCCACTTAAGGCAATGGTAAATGGATATAAATGGTCTGTTGCTTTCATTGTGTTCTAATTAATTAATATTTAATTAACCTGTGTACATTAAATGAGGATTAAAATGCATTTTTTCCACCCCTTTTTGATTTCATTAATTATATACTATTCAGTTATCCATCATCAGAAAGAGTGAAAAAGACATGGGTTGTCAGAAGCCATTAGTTCAGACTGAGAGGAGGTTGTTTGTTCCTGTTTTCTGTGGCCAAGTTACAACTCATGGACTTCTCTGCCCTTGTAAACAACCAAGTCCAGCCGGATCTCAGGATCTACCAGGAGGCAAACACAAACCTCTGGCTGAGTGCTACACAATCTGACCCATTGTCTCTTCTTTGCCACAATGGCTCTCTAACCCTTATAATTAGTCAATTACCTGAAATCTTACATCTTCCAACCCAAGGAGCATGTAAACAAATTAGCTTATTGGCATCTCTATGAGCAGCCCACATATCTCTCAGTCATAAGCTCAACAATCTACCATATGATTTGAAGACAGCTCTATTTGGAAAGCCTCCAAGCTAAGTGATTACAACATGAGCTGCAACAATAGCCACATCAACCAAAGATGGACACAAAATGCTGTAATAACTCAACGGGACAGTCAGCATCTCTGGAGAGACGGAATGGGTGACGTTTCAGGTCGAGACCGTTCCTTTGTCTGAAGAAGGGTCTCGACACTAAATGTCACCCATTCCTTGTCTCCAGAGATGCTGCTTGTCCCGTTGAGTTACTCCAGCATTTTGCGTCTATCTTCGGTTTAAACTGGAGTCTGCAGTTCCTTCATAGACAGCCACATCATGCGGCAGCTGGTGAAGAAGGGCTCGCTGGTTCACCTAGTGGAAGATGTTGGTATCCCGGCCAGAGTTGCTCTCCACCACCTCCCTCATTCTCGCTCGCCTTCTCACAGTTGCACCAATAATATATACAGTATCTATTTATATTATACATAAATATATATTATATCTATGAAATGGGCAGAAAACCATTGCAATAACCCAGGTCGTTCAGGAAACGGGACCACCTATTGTGAATTATTTACGCAACTGCGAGTTTACATATGTCGCCTATTACGTAAATCAGGGAGTGCCTGCATTTTCCTTTATATTTCACTATTCGTATTTTCAGTTCTCCTGTAGCATATTATAATCGATACTGCACTCTTCTTGAAGTGTGCTTTGTGTTGGAAACATGGCTCTCAGTTTGCTTTTACAGCAAACTTCTGCAAACAACCATGCATTATTGTCCAGATCATTTGTTTTAGTGAGCAATAATGGTTTGGACATTGAGGAGAATATCTCTGACCTTCTCAAATAGTTATTTTGGTTCTTTCATAATGAATTAAGATGGTGGACATGATTTCATATCATCTAAAAGGCACATCTCAAACAGTGCAGGACTCCCTCATTACTATCCCCCTAAGTTATATATGTACTGTCTAGAGTGCAATTTGAAGCCGTAATCTATTTTCTATTGGAAATTAGATATTGCTGATTAAAAGCTGACATAGCATTCTCTCCAAATCTATTAAAAACTCTCCACTGGTATATAAATAAATCTATTCTCACTGATTGATAATTTATACGTATTATTTTGTAAAAACTCAAGGTGCTGGAGTAACTCAGCAGGTCAGGTTGCATCTCTGAAGGGAATGGACAGGTGATCTTTTGGGTCAAGACCCTTCTTGTCTCTGAAGTAGGGTCCCAACTTGAAACATCACAGATGCATTCGCTCCACAGATACTGCCTGATCTGCTGAGTTACCTGCACTGTATGTTTTAGTCACCATTCCATCATCTGCAGCTCCTTGTCTCTACATTATACAGATTATTGTCTGGCTTTGCAAGATGTGTTATACAGTACTCTTTGTATTGAAACCCTATACAAGTTGTTCCCCATAAACCCAATACTTCATTTACTTTTTTATAGCCCTTCACGGGCTCAGTGTCCTAATGCAACATTCACCATCCAATTCTAACTGAAGACTTTTATTATTTCACTAAATTATCAAAAGCATTTACTGAATTGCTTCCTCTACCATCACCACATCTTACCTCTGAAGTTTTAATGATTGAATGAGGAAAGGAGGATATCAGCCAAGGCCATATGGAAAATAAATGTCACCGTGGAGCTAATTTATTCATAGTTCCTGAATCGAATCAGAGCCCTCAGATTAAGGATATTATTGATATCAAGACTCAGTGTCTTTAAAAATTGCTTCTGTAGGCTGTCAAAGGTGGAGATGCTTTGCGGACAGGCCTTTTTTTTTCTCTCCATTATATACAAGGAAATCATTCACCTGTTTGCAACTTTGCTCCAAATGACAGAGAAAATCCCTGTCTATTTATCAGACCAATTAAGGTAAAAAAGAAGCAGGAATATCGACAAATACAGATCTAGAAATCACAGAGATCATAAGATCACGTGATAGTAGTTGAATTAGGCCATTCGCCCATCGAGTCGATTACGGAGATTTGGTATGTCAGAGAAGAAAAGACAAGGTGATGTCCTTAAGAGAAGATCTACAGGTATATTCCATTACAAATTTTGACACATGTGCTATGATTTTCCAATAATTTGTTTATATTTCAAAGTTTTTAGATTTGTAGGCAAATCAGATAACTCCCTTTTATTCATACCTTCCTTAATGTGTTTGATCTGCGCATCTAATAAGCAATGTAAATGTGTGTGGTCTCAGATACAAGTTCAAGAAAAAATCATTAAATTCATTCGTGTGACTCATTTGCAGTAGGTCACCTTATCGGTTGCTGAGGCAGAAGCAAAAATGTCCAATCTCCCTTCCAAATAATCCTGTTGTATACAAGGTATAAATGTGATCGTGGATTACTGGTATAGTATCCAGCAAGATCTTCACACTGTTACTGAGAGGTATTCGAAGAGCATTCCCAACTTCTGTTTACTCAAGGCATAGCTTTAGGGACCTGTCAAGACAGATCTAGAAATCACAGAGATCATAAGATCACAAGTCAAGATACGGAGATTTGGTATCTCAGAGAGAATTCTCTTGAACCTCTACAGGTATACAGTAGAGAGCATTTTGACTGGTTGCATCATGGTCTGGTTTGGCAACTTGAACGCCCAGTTTGTAGTGTTTAAGGTTCTTATGGTTGTTGGGAAGAAGCTTTTCCTGAAACTGGAAGTCAGACTCCTATACCTTCTTCCCAATGCAGGAGTGAAATGAGTGGGTACTTGATGATACTAGCTGCTATTTTGAGGCAGCACCTCCTGCAGACTCCTTCGATGGCGGGAAGGTACTTGTGATGGGCCAGGCAGTGTCCGACTGGAAGGTGTTGCTCACAAGAAATCCAATTGGATATTATTCAAAACCAAGTCTCCTTGGTATGCTGACATATGATGAGATTTGATGGCATTGGACCTATATTTGCTAGCGTTTAGAAGAATGAGGGGGACCTCATTGAAACATACAGAATAGTGAAAGGCTTGGATAGAGTGGATGTGGAGGGAATGTTTCCACTTGTGGGAGAGTCTAGGACTAGAGGTCATAGCCTCAGAATTAAGAATTAAAGGAGGAATTTCTTTAGTCAGAGTGTGGTGAATCTATGGAATTATTTGCCTCAGACAGCTGTAGAGGCAAAGTCAGTGGATATATTTAAAGCAAAGATAGATAGATTCTTGATTAGTACAGGTGTCAGAGGTTATGGGGAGAAGGCAGGAGAATGGGGTTAGGAGGGAGAGATAGATCAGCCATGATTGAATCCTGGAGTAGACTTAAGTCAAGAGTCAAGAGTGTTTTATTGTCATATGTCCTAGATAGAACAATTAAATTCTTACTTGCTGCAGCACAACAGAAAATGTAAACATAGTACACTGTAAACAATATATAAATTAGAGAAAAAAAAGTTACGTGTGTATATATACACATACTCACAAATACATCCATACATATATAACTTATTTCAGTCCTGTTTTGTTTTATGAGTGGATAGGTATACAAAAACTGAAATAAGTTATTAAGAAGGAACTGCAGATGCTGGAAAATCGAAGGTACACAAAAAAGCTGGAGAAACTCAGTGGGTGCAGCAGCATCTATGGAGCGAAGGAAAAAGGCAACGTTTCGGGCCGAAACCCTTCTTCAGACTGATCAGGGGTGGGGGGGGCGGGAGAAGAAAGAAAAAAGGAGGAGGAGCTCGAAGGCTGGGGGATGGGAGGAAAAAGCAGGAGGGCTGAGGAAGGGGAGGAGACAGCAAGAACTAACAAAATTGGGAGAATATTCCACTAATATTCTCCCAATTTCTAGTTTCCAGCAGCTGCAGTTCCTTCTTAATAACTTATTTCAGTTTTTGTATACCTATCCACTCATAAAACAAAACAGCAGATAGATAGATAGATAGATAGATAGATAGATAGATAGATAGATAGATAGATAGATAGATAGATAGATAGATAGATAGATAGATAGATAGATAGATAGATAGATAGAGAAAGAGAGAGAGCGAGAGATAGAGATAGATAGATAGATAGATAGATAGATAGATAGATAGATAGATAGAAAGAGAGATAGATAGATAGATAGATAGATAGATAGATAGATAGATAGACATGCTATTTGTGTATAAACAAATAAGAGAAATGCAAATGAACTTGTGACTTACTCAGATCACAAGAGTCTGTGCAATGCCCGCATCCATAACTATTCTCTAATTACCTTACAAGCTATTGATGAATTGTCTTCTTAAACCACTGCTAGAGAAAACGTTTTCTAAAACAAAGTTGATTATCAAGAATTTAATCTCATAGTGAAGAAGCACTGGTGGTATATTTTCATGTTCATATTTTCAGGATAATGTATGAATGGGAATTGCACTTGGTGATGGTCCTATGTTGCTTGGCTATAGTCTTAACCCCTGTTGATAGTAGGTCTAAGAATGCAGAATGCTTTTGAAGAGTTACTGCCATGCATCTTGTAGCTGAAAGTGAATGTTTAAGGTGAGAAATATGGATAGAAATCCTCTTGATTGCTTTATCCTGGACAGTTACAAGTATCTTGCCTACTGTTGGAGCTACCCACATTTTGGCAATAAAGAACATTCCAAAACAAGCTCAAACCATGCACATATATGAAATGTTGGGGAGTTAAGGGGTATAGCAGTTGTATTAGTTTGAGCTGCTTCAATAATTCAATATTTGTGGAGTTTGTTTTCTTATGTTCCTGGTTCATTGTGATAGTGAGCAGTGACAGAGGATAACAGCAGGGAAACCAAATGTTCAGTGGTAATGGCTAGACTCCTTTGTTAAGAAAGTAAATAGCCAACACTTTATGGCATGGCATATTGCATGCCTTTTCTCCTCAGGCTTAGATATGTTTCTCGTTTGGTTTTGTTCACTTACAGATCACTTCATCAGCTGAGCAATTGAACACGAGACCCAACACTTTGCAGTTGTTAGCAGACGATCCCACTTCTGACCTTATTCTCATTTATAAAGCAGAAAATTGGCTGGGAATACTGCAACAAGAAACCACGGCAGTGATGTCCTGGGGAGTGTGATAATTGGCCGATAACATCCACTTTCCTATGTGGTCTGTATAACTCTCGCCAGCCCACTGAACAGTCTTGCCAGGATTCTGAAGTGCGGCACTTGATCAAGTTGTCTTTATGTTCAGGATTATTAAACAAACATGGAATTCACTTATTTTATCTATATTTGGACCAGGATGCTAATGAGTTACAGAGCTGAGTGATCATTGTGGAAACTGTCCCTGGCAACAGTAAACAGGTTATTGACTATTAATTGCTGCTGGTGGCATTATCAAAGATATTTCCAACATTTTGTCAATGATTGAAAATAGACTAATAGTGCAGTAATTAACTATTTTGAATTTTCATGAACAGGTCATTCTGGGCAATTTTCCAAATGTACAGGGAGGCGGATCATTTCCTGAATGTGGAGTAATTTATGGAGCACAAGGCATAGGAGTTCAGATAGGTCCTTGTCGAATCCCAGATCCTTTGCTGTATCCAGTGTAACACAAACTGAATCGAATTTTCTGAAGACTCAGGATCTCAGAAGGTGGACACATTGGATCATTCACGCTTGCAATTAAAGATCATTACAGTTAGGGGGCGCTACAGTGGTGCAGTGGCAGAGTTGTTGCCTTGCAGCACCAGAAACCCAGGTTTGAGTCTGACTACGGTGCAGTCTGTACAGAGTTTGTACGATCTCCCTGTGACCACGTGGGT
The DNA here is from genome assembly GCF_028641065.1 of Leucoraja erinaceus. Taxonomy (NCBI): domain Eukaryota; kingdom Metazoa; phylum Chordata; class Chondrichthyes; order Rajiformes; family Rajidae; genus Leucoraja; species Leucoraja erinaceus. Next base: position 17,319,555 of record NC_073408.1, read on the forward strand.
TTTCTCAGAGTGCTCCGGATTTCTCCCACGTTCCAAAGACACACAGGTTTGTAGGTTAGTTGGCTTTTGTAAAGTTGCAAATTATCCCTAGTGTGTAGGATAGTGCTAGCATATGGCGTAATCGCTGGTCGGTGCAGACTTGGTGGGCAGGAGGGCCTGTTTCCACGTTATATATCTAAAGTCTAAAGCTACTTGGATTTTACGCTCATATATTGATTTTTTTCCACCATTAAGAATGGGAATATTCATAACCCCTCCTTCTGTTAGTTGTTTAATTTTCCACCACCTTGCACCACTGGATGTACAGGAGCTTTGATCAGATCCATTGCACGTGGGATTTCTTATCTCTTTTTACAGCATGCAGTCTCTCACATTCTTAGCATGTATTTTGTTCTGCGTTGTCGCACTGCCTGGCTACCATCTCATATTCACATATGCTTGGTGTGGCTCCTGACATCCGGTTCTCCAATCCTATTTAAACAAGGATTGTTTCCCAAGCTTAAGACTTAAACTAGAGTCAGGAAGGCTGGCTCCTTCCTGGGGGTGGAGCTGGATTCATGGGAGGTGGTCTTGGAGGGGAGGATGCTCCTCAAACTGCGGAGCATCTGGGACAATACAGCTCACCCCCTTCCTGACACTCTGGTCAACCTGAGGAGCACCTTCAACACCAGACTGGCTCCATCAAGATGCAGGACAGAGCACCACAGAGGATCCTTCTTCCCCGTGGCTAGCAAACTTTACAACTTCTCCCCCTTCTGTCGTGGGGTAGACTGAGATTGACTCTCCTCCCCCCCCATCCCCCCCCATCTCCGCAATCTTTGCACATCTCCAAAATCTTTCCACTCGTTACTTTAATTTAATGTATTTTGAGTGTTTTATGACTATTGGCAGATTAATTTCTCTCCTAGGATAAATAAAGTTCTATTGTAACGTATCATCGTATTGGACATGCTGAACCAGGAGGTTACAGATTGTGGTTGTGTGCAATAGTATTTCTTTCAATGGCCCATGGAGTACCATAGGTACCCTGTTGGACCTGTGCCCACACACTGTGGCATAGTGACAGTGCCACAGGACACAACACACTACAAACTCTGTGCAGGATCACAGAACCATCCCTATGAAATGCAAATCTGGCAGCATTAAGCAGGTATTGACATGTAGTGGCCTGATCAGTCCACTAATTTTTGAGAGGGACCGCCAACATTTGAGAACAACACACAATACAATCTCTCGCGTTACCAATAGGACGGTTCTTGACCACTCCAGTGAGAACTGCAACATACAGAGCCACTTAAATTAGTTATGTAATGTGGATTTCTACCATTTGATTCAAACGAGCACTCAAGAAAATCAAATTTCAGACTTGCTAATTTGTTTTCATTTTTTATGCAAATGCAGATGATTAAAAAATATGTTATAAGCTGGGGGACAAGATCTTTATTCTGTCATTATGGTCCTTTGATGATTTAATTATTATGCTAATGTAGAGTTTGCATTTCGGCTGTGTTTCAACAGGATGAAATTTATTTGTAGATTAAGTTGACTTGGATTTATTTCTCATTTACTTTTGAGCACTTTGAGTTGTTGCAATACACAATAATACATGGTGACAGCTGTGTATTTAATTGTGAAGAAGAAAGATATTCTATAATGTCGGATTTTCTATAATAAGTGAATTCCATGCTTGTTTAATAATCCTGAACATAAAGACAACTTGATCAAGTGCTGCACTTCAGAATCCTGGCAATATTGTTCAGTGGGTTGGCTGGAGTTATACTGACCACATAGGAAAGCAGTTGTTATAGGCCAATTATCACAGCTTCCCTGGACATCGCTGCTGTGGTTCTTTGTTGCAGTATCCCAAGCCAATTTTCAGCCTTAGAAATAACTATAAGCTCTGAAGTGGGATCGTCTGCTAATAACTGCAACGTGTGTAGGAAGGAACTGCAGATGCTGGTTTAAACTGGACAGACGCAAAAAGCTGGAGTAACTAAGTGGGACATGCTGCATCTCTGGAGAGAAGGAATGGGTGACATTTCAGGTCGAGACCCTTTTTCAAACTCAAAGGGTCTCGACCCGAAACGTCACCCATTCCTTCTCTCGCGAGATGCTGCCTGTTCCGCTGAAAAACTGCAATATGTTGGGTCTCATTTTCAATTGATCAGATGATGAAGTGACCTGTCAGTGAACAAAACCAAACGAGAGACGTATCGAAGGCTGAGGTGAAAAGCCACGCACAATATGCAAACCACAAGGTGTCAGCCATTGGCCTTCTCAACAAGAGTCCAGCCATTACCGCTGAACATTTGGTTGCCCTGCCATAATATACAGTGCAAGCTCCCCGAGGGACGGCAAGGTCTCCCGGCGAGCCATAGTTATAACTCAACAGCAGGCCTTGCTCACCTGACGTAGAACTGGGAACCCACCTGGAGTCATCTGAGGCTCATCACCTGCTCGACGCCGAAGACCAGGACCGGGGAGGATTGTGGTGGGTGTCGACGACAGCAGAGGATGCTGGACAAAGAGTCGTTTTTGGAGGAGAGGATCGATGCTGCCAGGACCACGGGCCTTTAAGGCCAAAATAAGACTGTATTCTTCAAATCTTTGAAATTTTGTGGGTGCCAGAAACATGGCGCCTCTTTGTGCACTGTCGCAGTGAAGTCTACAGTCGTTGCACTTTTGCACTTATTTATTTGTACTTATTCAACCACCTGTTCAACTGCATTCTTAACCTTCCACCGTCCCTTGGATCCTCCCCCCGGCTGTACGGTTAATTGTGAAGAAGGAAGATTTCCTATAAATATTGGAAAACGTGCACAAATTGCATTGTAGACTTCAGTATTCTTTAACTGTTGATGTTTACCGACAAGACGTGGCATACCCTCCTGACCTCATCCTTTAACCGCTTCATGGTCAAGGGGATTTTACCTTCCAAACAAAATATTCCGCACAATTCCAACTCTGGCTTCATGTCCATCCATCATCATTTGAATTGAATTGAATACTTTATTGTCACATGTGACAAGTCCACATGGTCCGTCCTCATCCGACCTCGCACCGACCTCTCCACTAACACTGCTGGGTCATCTCCGGATGCCAACCTCCTCCCAGCTCAGTTAACCAGCGTCCTTTGTATTATTATTATCAAAATCATTATCAGCTTTTCATCATCCATTGATCTAAATCAGGAATAGTGAAAGGTCCATTGCAGATCCATACAGCATGCTGCTAGTCATGGTATAACAATCTACACACATCAGTTTGTATCTAGGGTTACACAAAAAAGCTGGAGAAACTCAGCGGGTGCAGCAGCATCTATGGAGTGAAGGAAATAGGCAATGTTTCGGGCCGAAACCCTTCTATAGGCAACGTTTCGGGCCGAAACCCTTCTCGATTCTGAGTTTCTCCAGCTTTTTTGTGTAACCTTCGATTCTCCAGCATCTGCAGTTCCTTCTTAAACTCAGTTTGTATCTACACTGCTTCCTATCCTTTCACCAATCCCCTCCATCTACTTGCCCTCCTCTCTTGCTTACAACCTCATAATCCACGTTAGCCACCTGTAATGGCTGTTTCTTCATTTGTCACTGATTTTTAAAACCTAGTATATAGGTGAGTGGTAGAATCTGGGGGTGGAGAGTTTGATGGGAATGTGGGGAGAATAAAATAGGACTAATATAAGTGAATGCTTGTTGGTCAGCATGATGGGCTGAAAATCCTTGCTACATGCGCTGTAATTCAATGCATTGCTGTCATGGACAAGGCGTAGTGTGTAATGGGGTGGACACAGACTGTGTAAAAATGGCAGTAATGGCTGCCTCGCCAACAGTCTGTCACGTCCCTTCTCTGTTTTTATTATTTTAAGTATGTCTTGAATGTATGTTTTAATGTTTCTTGGTATGTTTTATGTGGGGGGGGGAGGGGATCGGGGGAAACTTTTTTCAGCCACTTACCTCCACAGAGATGCAAATTTTCTCCGTGTTGCATCTCCATCCCCCCCTGCGGCCTAACAACGTGGAGTGGTGCGGCCTTTCCTGGAGACTGGCCCGGGGCTTCAAGCCGCGGGCCAGGCGAGGACTTTAACATCATGCAGTGGGCGATCCTTTACCGAGGATCACCGGCGATTGCGGGGCCTATGGACTTTACCACAGTGAAGCCCGTGGTCTCCGGTAAGAAGAGACCAACTCGGGAGCTCCATGCTACGGACTGTTCCGATCCATCCCGACGCCGGAGTTTCGATCATCCCGGCACGAGGGTTTACACATCAGACCGGCGGCAGCACCAACTGCGGAGAGTTCAAAGGTCCCGACCATGGATGAACAATGGAGGAAGATGACTGAACTTTATTGCCTTCCATCACAGAGAGGAATGCTGATTCCACTGGCATGTTAAATTTTATTTTATGTGGCTCTGTGTATTGTTGCTTTTCACTTAGTAGGCTGTATGGTATCTCAAATTTCACTGTACCTTAATTGGTTAAGTGACAATAAACGCAAACTTGAACTTGAATTTGAACTTGAAATGTATGTTTTGTTATGTATTAATTGCATAATTGTGGTAATGCATATACACTGACCCCTGCATTGGAGATTTAGATTGATTGCGGTCCATTAATGGAAGTGAATTTCAGAAGAGTTGATGTTCAGATCTCAATACATCACATTATCAGCACAGCTATCAGAGAACATATCTCCGCCGCAGACTTCAAAATCACTTGAGGTTTGAACGTATTGTGTGCATATACTATCCTGAGGGCGCCTTACAGTGAATGACAAGTTATGCTGTTAAAAGTGCTGGTGAGATAGGAAAATTACCATTCAGATTCCGAAAGGGTTTGAAAGCAGGTTTGTAAGTTCAGCTCAGTTAGTTTATTGTCACATGTACCGAGGTACGGTGAAAAGCTTCTGTTAAGTGCTAACCAGACAGCGGAAAGACAATACATGATTGCAATCAAGCCATTTACGGTATATGGACACATAATAAGGGAATAAGGGAATTCAGTGCAAGGTAAAGCAAGTAAAGTCTGATCAAAGATAGTCCGAGGGTCACCAATGAGGTAGATAGTATTTCAGACTACTCTCTAATTGTGGTAGGATGTTTCAGTTGCCTGATAACAGCTGGGAAGAAACTATCTATGAATCTGGAGGTGTGCGTTTTCACACATCATACATCATGCCCGATGGAAGGGCGGAGAAGACGGAGTGGCCAGGGTGTGACTCATCCTTGATTATGCTGCTAGCCTTGCTGATGCAGCGTGAGCTGTAAATGGAGTTGATGGAAGGGAGGTTGGTTTGTGTGATGGTCTGGTCTGGTCTACGTCCACAATTCGAACTTGAATACAATGAGCCACTACTTCATGATTGATCCCAGACAAATATAGTAGCTTTTTGCTTATTTACTGAAGGTGTGTGAAAAAAATATATGTATTCCTCTCATCTCAGATACACATATAAATAAATATTAACACATATCATACATGATTTTATTTACCAATATAGCATGTCTATTGTGTAATGGCAAATATTTATGCTGAGGTCCAGGAAATAAGTAAACCTTAAAAAAAAATTGATATCAACAGCAATCATAAAGTCAGGACACGTGAGCAGAATCTGGTTGGCTATTAAAGTTACAACGAAGCAGAGGTATTTGGGAAAGGAATTCCAGGATGTTGGGCTGAGGCAGTTAACGTTCAGTCATCTTCCTCCTTTGGTCACCCATAGTCAGGACCTTTGAACCCTCCGCAGTCGCCACTGTCGCGTTTCAAGCGATGTTCAAGCCCCCGCGCTGAGGCAGGTAAAAGTAGGTGGAATGATGAAAATCTGGGATTTTTTGCGGCCACATTTGGGCAAACAGAAAATCTGTGGGTGAATGAACTTGGGGAGTTTGCAGATTTAGGAGGCAGCTTTACCCATGTTTGTAATCACAAAACAGATCAAAATTTAGTTTAGAGATACAGCGTGGAAACAGAGCCTTCAGCCCTTCGAGACCGTGCCCACCAGCGATCCCCGTACACCAACACCACCCTACACACACTAGGGATCATTTATAATATACCAAGCCAATTACAAACTACAAACCTGTACGTCTAGGGAAGGGGGGGGAGGAAACCGAAGTCCTCGGAGAAAACCCACGTAGGTCACGGGATAAACGTACAAACTCCATACAGACAAGTACCCATAGTCAGGATTAAACCCGGGTCTCTGGTGCTGTAAATGCTGTAAGTTGGCAACTCTGAACACAATTTGAATCTTCCTAGCAAGCTGAAGTGGAAGTGCCCGTCTTCCAGAATGTATTTCATTTTTACAGTTTCACCCTGGTTGGCTGGGTTCATAGATCAAGATAAATGAAAGAAATACAACTGATGTAGCCACTTTGAATAGATCTGTGTCTGTTGCACATGGGTGCTTGCGGCCAGGCACACATATGCAGGAGTTACTGATTCTGATGCTTGAATGTGACATTGAAGGGTGATATCAGGATACTATTGGTTCAATGAAAACACGGGATCCTGCATTGCATTGTGGAGCAAAAACATACATCCATCCCTCTGCTTCCACAGATGCTGCCTGATCCACTGACTTTCTTTCGCAAAAGGACACAATGTGCTGGAGTAATTCAGCAGGTCAGGCAATATATATGAACTTCGATAGGCGAAGTTTCGAGTTGAGACCCTACTTCAGACTTCTTCCAGCAGTCTGTCTTTTGCTTTTTAGGTGGAACCCTCACAAAATTCAACCTTCGTTCTCTTCCCCCTCCCCTTCCCCCTTACCCTCCCCCTTCCCCTCCCCCTTCACCCCTCCTCCCCTCCCCCCCCCCCCCCCTTCCCCTCCCCTTCCCCCTCTCTCCTTCCCCTCTCCCTCTCCCTCTCCCTCCTTCTTCCTCTCCCTCTTTCTCTGACGCCCTCTCTCCCTCACTCTCTCTCTCTCTCTCTCTCTCTCTCTCTCTCTCTCTCTCTCTCTCCCTCTCCTCTCTCTCTCTCCCTCTCTCTCTCTCTCTCTCTCTCTCTCCCTCCCCCCCCCTCCCTCCCTCCCACTCTCTCTCTGTTTCTCTCTCCCTCCCACATTAACATCCACAATTTGACATTGCAAATTTCTCGTCAACATTAATTTTAGAAGTAGCTGACGTAAACATCACGCTGTAATTATACACATCTCCCCAGTGCAACAGTCAGGCACAAAATTGGAAGTAGAATATTAAATTCCGGCTTGAGCTATATTTGTGCACCCTTGCCTAATCTTGCTTCCTCTGAAGATGACATGCGGCACTGATATGCTGTCAACATGGACAGCATAATGCATTTTATTATTCTCTAAGGTACAAGGAGGCCAGCTGAATGATGTCAAAAGTGAATTGAAGTTTACTGCTTCTCAGTCATTCGCCAAATAATAAAATAAATACTTTATTGATCTAAAGGCAAACTCATTTCAATAAAGTGTGAATCAGATCACTTATTTTGGTAGTTTGGAGAAGCAATGTGGTGTAGTATATGAAACATCTATAAATAAGCCAAATGACAAAGATATTTATATTATTTTTACTGTCCATAGATTATTCCATCATTAGAATAAACATGTTGCCAGATCAAATTCTTGACAATTCCAAAGAGTCTCTCAGCCTTGAACCTGAGGGAATATCGGATGAAGAATTATGATGAGCAAATTATTCTGATTCTTCCATTTGTGGTAAAACCAGAATTTAGCTTTTGAATTAAAACATTAAAATAGTGGTTGATAAAAAAAATACATCTATTGATGCTGCTGAACACATCATCAGTGATGTCACCTGGGGTCATTGAGTGTTTCGGGTCTTTCAACATCAGACACCCTCACCCAGGCGACCCAGCCGTGGTTGATCAGACCACGACGTGTTCAGGTGGCATTTGCTCCTCCCCATGGACCTTCTCTCCTGATCCAGAGCCATCTCGAGGCCTTCTCTGCTGCCTCTGTGGTATTCTTGATGGCTCTCCATTACGTTTATGCCCAGTGCACTCAAGGCTTTGTAGAGCGATTGCCCTGCTAAACCTCTGTAGCCAACCTCGATGGGCATACACCTTGCCTTCCAGCCCTGCTTGCGGCAGTCTATGATCAGCTCTCCGTACTTGGTCATCTTTGTCTCGTGGGCCTCCTCCAGACGGTCCTCCCACGGCACTGTCAGTTCCAACAAGACGATATTTTTGGTCGCCTCTGAGACCAGGAGGATATCTGGCCTCAGGGTGGTTGTGGCAATGTGCTGTGGGAACTTCAGCTGTTTCACCAGGTCTACGGAAAGCTGCCAGTCCTGCGCAGTCGCCAGGATTCCTGACTGATTCCTGGCTGCTGCGGTTTTTGGCAGCTGCACTCCAGCCTTCACGAAGGTGATCATCTGGGTGGTGGGGCCTTCTCGTCTGCAGCTGCTGATTCCCATTCTGATGGATTCTACAATGGGTTTAAGAACCTGGTCGTGACGCCATGTGTACCGGCCATTCCCAAGAGCCTTTGCGCAGCAGCTCAGGGTGTGTTTCAACATCCGCTTGCCTGAGCATTGCAGGCAATCTGGAGATTCTGCTTTGCCCCAGATGAAGAGGTTCGATGGGCTGGGCAGGACATCGTACACTGCCTGGACCAGGAACTTAATGCGCTGTGGTTCAGCCTGCCAGAACTTAGTCCATGTGACTTTTTTGGACCATGGCCTGCTCCCACCTTGTCCAGGCCCCCTGCTGCCTCAAGCCAACTGTTCTGGTAGACCTCTCCTCCTCCACCGCTGCCCTCACTTCCTCCTGGACCAGCCGCGCCTCTCTTTCCCCTTGGCCTTGTTAAACTGGGGAGTTGAGAAGATTCCAAGACCAGCTCTTCCCCGAGTCACTGCTCCCAACAGGACTCTGTGGCGTATCCGAGGCTGCGCTTGCAGCACGGCTTTGCTGAAACTACACGGTTTCACGGAAGCACATTCAATGTTAACTTACAGAAGTGAAATCGCATTTGTACTTGAAGTGGAGAAAAGTCACTAGGCAATAAAAAAAAATAACACGGTTCATTGCACGGTTTAAACCAGCATCTCGTTCCTCCGTCCACATTTTTTCAATAATTTCTGAGCCAGCATTCATAAATGGTCAAAGGCCTCCTTCACTGCAATATGATTCTATTCTCTGATGACTAAATACATTGATTCTCACTGCAAGTTTTTTTCCAAAACTGCACCCAAAGCTAAGGGGGTCAACAACAAGAGAGCTTAGGAAGGAACTGCAGATGCTGGTTCAAACCGAAGATAGACGCAAAATGCTGGAGTGACTCAGCAGGACATGCAGCATCGCTGGAGAGAAGGAATTCTTCTATCCAGAGATGCTGCCTGTCCCGCTAAGTTACTCCAGCATTTTGTGCCTATCTTCAGCAACAAGAGAGCATTGATTTAAAGTGAGTGGAAGGAGTTTTATAGCGGGACGTAAAGGTTAAGTATTTTACACGGATAATTATTGATATGTGGAATGCACTTCCAGAGGAGGTGGTGGAATCCGATACAATTACTTTGATTAGAAGACATTTAAACCAGCACTTACATACATTTGGCAAATGGGATAAGAATAGATGAACAAAAAGGTTATTATGGTGGGAATATTACTCGACAGCAATGGCATTGTGCAGGAATGTAAAATCATCTCACTTTAAACTATAAAATCTCTGAGTTGTAACCGATGCACTCAAAATTTTAAATAAGCCCTCAAGTATGGTAGCAAAGTGGTTATGCTAATGGACAGGTTGTTCAGAAGCCTGGATTGCTCTACTGGAAATTCGAGTTCACATCTCTACGCCTCATCTGAGGAACTTAAATCTGGTCAAATTCAACAAATCTGGAATTGATCGGTGTTTCAATAATGGTGAACGTGAAACTTGGTTTACTGTTGCAAAAATGCCACCTGGTCCAATGATGCTCTTCAGGATAAAGAAATCTGCTGTCCTTGTCCAGACCCACAGCAACATTGTTGACTGATAAATGCCCTTGGAACTAACTTAGAAAGGCAATTCAGATCAGACAATTAAAAATGGCCAAAAGAAATTGGCCTCGACAAGGTCACCTCTTCCAGAAAAAGGGTATAAAAAATAGTAGATTTCAAATCAAGGAGCTTCCTTTTATCTTTGTAGATGCAGATTGATTAAATGAATTCAAAGATAAAAGATGTCTCAGAAAAGCAATTTTCTGATTCAAATGGCGGAAGTGTATAGGGAGTGAGAGGGGTGAAAATGTGGAGGAAGTGGGTGAGAGGGTTTGCGGTAGGGGATGAAGGGTGGGGGAAGGAGTGGAGAATGATGGGAAGGGAGGGATGGGGAGGGGTGAGGGTAGGGGGTGAAGGGTGGGAGAGGTGTGTGGGATGGGGAGAGGGATGGGGAATGAGGGTGGGGGTTATACGGTGAGAGGGATGGGGATGAGAGGAGTAGGGTGTGGGGAGTGGAGAGGGAAGAGGGATGGGAATGGAAGGGAGAGGGGGCCGGGAATGTTGTGGGTTTAGATGGGGGGTGAATAGGGGTGGCTGATAGGGCAGGTGAGGGTGGAGGTGAGGATGATGAGGGGCATGGTGAGGGGAGGTGTGAGGGTTGGAGGTTGGGGGTGAGGGGTGATGGTGGTGGCTGATGGAGCGGGGTGGGATGGTGAGGGGTGGGATGGTGAGGGGTGGGATGGTGAGGGGTGGGATGGTGAGGGGTGGGATGGTGAGCGGAGAGGGGACCTGAGGGTTCAGGGGTAAGAATGGTGAGGAGTGCTGGGAGGAGAAGGGAGGCAAGTGGAGATGGTGAGAGATGGGGGGGTGAGAGAGAGGGATGAAAATGGTGGGGGGTGGAGAGGTGTGGGTGGTGGGAATGGTGAGGGATGAAGGAAGGAGGGGCAAGAATGATTACCTATTAAGCGCTATCACATATCTAAAAATATTATGTGATCAGTGAATGGTATCAAATTCCATCCCAAATGTTAAACAGTGGGCCTGGTTTTCACTGAATAACAGTGGGAATACAAAATAAACTAAATGGTACACACTGGTTTTTACTCACTGAAAATTAAATTACGTAATTGGAATGAAAGTCACCTTCCCACTATGCATTTCCCTCTTTGACCACGTCTGTTGCTCTGATAAATATCTTTATCTATTAAAACTCTTCACCATGAGGATTTTTGATAGGGTTTTTTTTAGAAGATATTCGCTCCTTTTATTACTGTTTAATTAAAAAATTATCTAGGAGGTTAATGCTGGTTTTAGTCCGAATGACAGTGACATAAGCATTTAGAGTTTGCAATGTTCTTGGGGAGAAAAAGTAGCCAATGCAAGTAAATATCTAGGAGTAATTTTACACATTGTGGCATCTTAATTTTCTTAAGCTATATCTAAAGGTATAGATTTAAGGTTATGTAGTTTAGTCTAGTTTAGTTGAGAGGGGAGATACAGCAAGGAAACGGGCCCTTCAGCCCATCAAGTCAGCACAGTAACACTATCCTATACACACGAGGGACATAGAAACATAGAAACATAGAAAATAGGTGCAGGAGTAGGCCATTCGGCCCTTCGAGCCTGCACCGCCATTCAATATGATCATGGCTGATCATCCAACTCAGTATCCCGTTCCTGCCTCCTCTCCATACCCCCTGATCCCTTTAGCCACAAGGGCCATATCTAACTCCCTCTTAAATATAGCCAATGAACTGGCCTCAACTACCTTCTGCGGCAAATAATTCCAGAGATTCACCATTCTTTGTGTGAAATCTCTGTGGGACAATTTACAATTATACCAAGCCGATTAGCCTACAAACCTGGACGTCTTTGGAGTGTGGGAGGAAACTGGAACTCCCGGAGAAAACCCACGCAGTTCACGGGGAGAACGTACAAGCTCCGTACAGGCAAGCACCCACAGTCAGTATCCAACCCGGGTCTCTGGCGCTGTAAGTAAAACAACTCTACTGCTGCACCACTGTGCCGCCTTATAGGAACTGTCCATTTGCTTACAGAGACTAATTTATTCTGTCTACAAAGTTGGGGGAAAGCTAAATAGGATCTTGCACCATACATCACTTGAGATACATTCCTGCTCCCACTTTCCTCATTTGCTACTGGAAATAGCATCATATTTCCACAATCAGTTTTCAGGCATGTGAATCCCACACTGATGACAGATTGAATTTCGGCAAGAGTGATGACCCTCAGGACTATTGCTTTCTCACTAGACATGAAAATAGTTACAGGTGCTTATTACTTACCTTTACTTGTTCAATGGAAATGGAAGGGTTAGGAATTGTGTTTCACTTAGTTGCCATTCGACCTCCCTGTTACCAGACATGAATGATTACAATTCTCACCATTTATTTTTAATATTGATATAGGTGAAGATCTAAAACTTAAAAAGTCCATCCTATCCTTTTATGAGGGTCCTGTGACTCAGAGTGCAGTTCACAGTACTAACACAATACCACTATATGTTTGAATGGTGCACTGACTGGCTGACATTTTTTTAATTTTGTTGTACATGGTTCATGTTACAATGACAATAAAGAAACTATTCTATTCTATTCTATTCTATTCTATTCTATTCTATTCTATTCTATTCTTGCACAGACATCAACTAATCTTCTAAACTATATTTGGAAAGTACGAATTCAGAAGGCTTGTCTTGAATTTCTGGCAAGAACTAACACAACCAGTCATTCAGTAGAATGAAGGAAAGAGAAAATAGGCAACTGGCTAATGACAGAGTCCAACTGAGATGAATTGGTCTTGGGAGTTAAAGGCTTTGCTCGATATCATAGCAGCTAAAGACTACAATAACATTTTTAGAGGTAACCTTTCAAGTGATGGATGTTTGTGATATTTGGAAAACAATCAAAAAATATGTTACTTCTTAATCCCAAATGTACCTCTGCTCTTTATTGGTATAACAGTGAAGGGGTCATGGCTTCCATACTGAACGAAGGTATCAAATAATATGTCTGGGCTCTGCTACAGCCCTCTAGAGAGTGTGAGCTTCTCACTCACCACAATGACTGGTAACAGTTCAGCGCGGTGACTCGGTTCCCTGCGCTATGATTATACGCAGATGAATCACGACTTCAGCTGTCATTTTCCCTTCTACTACCGGTGAAGTGGTGCAAAGCATACTAATCTTGAAAAACATGATAACATTTGGAGAGATGAGTTTAAAATGCCCACACAAGCTTTGTAATGTCTTCATGGAGGCACTGAGAGGCAGGCGGCAATAGGTATTTCCAAAGAGTTGGAGGTTTATTTACAAAACAGCGACAAAGCAACTGTTTAGAATCTGAAGCAAGGGTCTTGACCCAAAATATCACCCATTTCTTCTCTCCAGAGATGCTGCCTGTCCCGCTGAGTTACGCCAGCATTTTGTGTCTATCTTCAGTATAAACCAGCATCTGCAGTTCCTTCCCACACATAATGTTGTGTATGTTGTATATTAATTGAATATGTGTTGAAACTCTATGCTTTTGTTGAAAACTAAAGCTCTCTTGAGCAGCAGGTACATCACTGTGGGGTGTAACGGTAGCGCAGCAGTAGGCTTGCTGCCTCACAATGCCAGAGACCCAGGTTCGACCCTGATTACAGGTGCTGTCTGTATGGAGTTTGTACGTTCTGGCTGTGACCGCATGGGTTTTCTCTGGGTGCTCCAGTTTCCTCCCACACTCCAAAGATGTACAGGTTTGTAGGTTAATTGGCTTTGGTAGGTTGTATATTGTTCCTAGTGTGTAGGATAGTGCTAGTGTACGGGGTGATCGCTGGTTGGTACGGAATCGGTGGGCTGTTTGCACACTGTATCTCTAAAATCTAAAGTCTTAATCAATTTAAGTATCTGTAGATGAAGGTTAGTGTGTTTATTGCCACCTCCACATTATCACAAATAGTTTGGACTGGCTGCATGGATGAGAGCAATTTTCCCTCTCTGCCTTGAAAGTGATTTGTGCAAATCCACAATTCAACTGAACCACGTGACTAATTGAATAAAGTTCTGGTCTGCCTGTTTTCTTTCTTCTATTTGTTTACTAATTGTTGGCAGGGATTTACAGGGATTAGTTTACTAGCTAATCCTTGCCAGCAGCACCTCTCCCTCAGCACTGCCCCAGATCATGGTCAAATTCAACACTTTTCTGAAGTGACAAAATCCTGTAATACTCTGCACAATATGCCTGTCTTTCTTTACATCATAATAGCATCAAAATTCAGAGGAGAAACCCATTTACAAATGGACCTTTTTGTGACTCACTACATCAGTCCTGACAATACCCGACACAATGATACTTTGAAGAGTCATAGATATCACAGTCACACAGAACGAGAAAACCCCTTCAATCAACTGACTGTCAAGCATTCATCTACACTGAACCTACACTAATTCAACTTTCCTATCAACCCCCCTCATTTCTACCATTCACCCTCACTCTATAGACCAATTTACTATTTTATTTTTTTAGTTTTTGTTTTAGTTTTAGAGATACAACGTGGAAACAGGCCCTTTGGCCCACCGAGTCCGCATCGATCAACGATCACCCCATACACTAATTCTATCCTGCACACAACGGACAATTTACTGAAGCCAATTAACCTACAAACTTACACATCTTTGGAACGTAGGAGGAAACCGGAGCACCCTGAGCAAACCCGTGCGGTCACAGGGAAAACGTACAAACTACATATGGAAAGCACCCATAGTCAGGATCGAACCTTGGTCTCTGGTGCTGTGGGGCAGCAACTCTTTCACTGCACTAATGTGCTGCCCAGTAAACAATGGCAAACTCACCAAGATGGAACTGGAGCGTGGCAACTCTTTGTGTACTCTTCCCAGAGTAGGCTCTTCTACCATCCAATACTATCACTTTATTGTTCTATATCTCTTTTATCTGTGCAATTGAGTTCAAAGCGCTTACATCTATGTAATGATATACCCGATCTGTTTGGATAGCATGCAAGACAAAACTTTTCACTGTACCTTGGTACATTTGACAATATCTAAATCTAAACCTAAACCTGAACTAACCCCTCCATCTGCACATCTTTGGGATATCTGAGGAAACTACAGCACCTGAAGGAAGCCAATGTGGTCACACAACCTTCACACGGACAGCCCCAGAAGTTAGTATTGTAGCAATGTTACAAAATTTTGACATTTAAAAAATCAAGTCTGCAATTTATCCCATCAGATAAAGCATAACAATAAGTTTAATTTGACACCTAATTCACTTTCATATCTCAAGTAATAAAAACGTTATAGCCATTTTCATACTTGGAAATCAGCATCTTGCTCCCTATTGATTTTCTATGGACATAACAAAAAAGCTGTGATCGTGGACAGTCAAAAGTCCATAACCTTCTTAAAAATTAAGAGAACTGAATGAAATTTTCAGTTATCATAGATTGAAGCATTCTGAAACAAATATAAAATAATCTTACTTGGATGACCTGAAATTAAAGCATATAATTAGTTAGTTACCCAATTGTAGCTAATTTCAAACTTCAATTACTAGATCTAAACATCTATCCATTTCTTAATAAATGATTAACATTTTTAAATAGCACAAGTGTCCAAATAATATTCACACATAATTCACAATAAAACATGAGTTTTAAATCTCATTTACATCAATTTATAGGCCAAATGGAGAGAATTTAGTGTTCAATTGCTGTAAATTAAAATTTAAATCGGCTTTCTAGTGGGTTCCTGTGAACGCGCAGAACGTTCACATTGCGCTGGATTTGTGCCCTCAAATGCCCAGAAAAATACTGCGGGATATAAAGAGCCCAAAATGAACTACTCGCTATAGAAAACATTATATACAGGGTTCTTAAGAAGCCCCATTTAATGTAAAAATAAGGTACATACCTTTAATTGTTTGCATTATAAAACCCTGGGGCTGCGAGAGGTTGCGAGTTGAGAGAGTGATTTTTAAACTACTATAAATATTATACAAGGCCATAAAAAGTAATAATACCTTTTGCGACGGGGTCTTTCAGCGATTTTCCGTTAATGATTTACTAGGCTGAACATTTTCGATTGGAACAGCCTAGTAAAAATCGCGTTTTAAACCCGCCCCCTCTAAACAGCGCCAAAATCACACACACGGGGTGGGGCAGATGCTCAGCCACGATTCAGGTAGGTTTTGTAACATACCTAAGTATTGAACCCAGGTCACTGGAACAGTGAGACTGCAGGTGTACAAGCTGTGCCAGTGTGCTCGATAATGTTTTGTTTATCTGATGTAGACAATATTAGGCAAGTCAGCACATTGTCCACCCCTCACTGCAAACTTGAGAATGTGCTGCTGAGAGCTGTTGTGTTCTGTGTGGTGAAAGTACGTTCAGGGGTTAGCAGATAAGGGATTTGTGGATATTGTTCATAGAATTACAGAATGAATGGTAATATTTTTTTCCCAGGATAGGGGAATCAAGTACACAGGTTTCATGTGAGAAAGGAAACATCTAATAGGAACCTGAGAAGTGATTTTTTTTCATACAGCGGATCACAGAGTCATAGAGTCACAGTCACAGGGTCACAGGGCCACAGGGTCACAGGGTCACAGGGTCACCGAGTAAGACAGCATGGAAACAGGCCCTTCACCCCAACTTTTCCACACCGACCAACATGTCCCATCTTTGTTAGTCCCACCTAACCCATATCCCTCTAATCCTGTCCTATCCATGTACCTCTCCAATTGTTTCTTAAATGTTGCAATAGATCCTGCCACAAATACCTCCTCTGGCAGCTTGTTTCATACACCTACCACCCTTTGTGTGAAAAGGTTACCCCTCATATTCCTATTAAATCCTTCCCCTTCACCTTAAACCTATCTCCTCTGGTTCTCGATTCCCCGACTCTGGACACGAGACTCTGTGCATCTACACAATCTATTCCTCTCATGATTTTATACACAGCAGGTGGTGGGTGTATGGAATGAGGTGCCAGAATAAATAATTTAGGGAGGCACAATTACAACATTTAAAAGACATTTGGACAGGTACATTGGCAGGAAAGGTTTAAAGAGATGTTGGCCAAATGAGGGCAAATGGGTCCAAATGCTTAGATGGGTCCATCTTGGTTGGCATGGATGTTGGGCTGAAGGGCATACTTCTGTGCTTTATAGCTCAATGGCTCTCAGATTCTTTCTCTTGAAAAGACTGTGTGGTGGTTGGAAGTTTTTAGAGAATTTGTTCCCACATAACTCGTCTTCTCTCCGTTTTATCGCTTAAGAAATTATATTGTGACATTTTATGTAAAGCCAAGAAGCATAAAGGTGCAATTCAATTTAATATTAAATTATAATTGAATGAATTTATTATATGGATGCTTGACATTTTTCTTTAACCATTTAATTAGTATAAGCAGTGGATAGTCATTTAGCTCGGGTAACTATTTTTTAATTTATTTTTTCATTCACAAATATGTCATAGTTTCTTTTCAGAATAGCTCCTATCATTAGAACGCTTTTGAATGTACATACCACTGCACTGAATAGTGGAGAAACAGGCCATTTGGCCCATTTAATCCATGCCGATCATCACGCTCCATTCAAATCCACTCCTGCCTTTCACTGCCTAAATCGGTCAGCATCCTTCTGCCTCCTATACTTGTCCAACCCTCCCCAACCATTACAGCTACTCCCTCTGGGAGCGTGTTTCATAGTCTTCCCACTACTTTGGATAAAGATGTTTCCTCTCAATCCTACTTGGATTTCTTAAAGACAGTTTGTATCATTGTCTCCGACATGGTCTGCACAAGTGGAAATATTCTCTCAGGTTCCATTCTGTCAAAACCTGTCCTTTATTAGCTGACCTCTTCAGCTTTCCTTTCCCAGTAGAAAGGTCAGTTTGCTTGACCTTTTCCAACACCTATCCATTGCATTTATTGCACCAGCCCAGTCAATCTTCTTTGCAGCTTCTCTATTTTCTCGGTCTCCTTTTAAATAACATGACGACTGTAGCTGTGATCGAACCAAGCATCATTTGTGTCTTGGCATCACTTCTCTTTGTCCACTCTAATCCCTTTAGAAATGGACCCCTTGCATTCTGTTCCCTTTCCTGACGTTGTCGTCTCGAATCACAAGTTTTAGTTAAAAACTAAGTGCTGATGGAACTCAACAGATCAGGCTGCATCTGTGAAAGGAATGAACAGGTGATGTGTCATACCGTACAATAATACTTTATTAGCCAAATATGTTTTGCAACATACGAGGAATTTCATTTGCCAAGTTAGCTGTACAAATAAAAAGCAACAGCACACACAAAATACATTTTAACATAATCATCCACCGCAGTGACTCCTCCACATTCCTCACTGTGATGGAAGGCAAAAGAAAGTCCGATCTCTTCCCTTCTTTGTCCTCCCGTGGTCAGGGGCCTCGAGCCTTCCATTGACGGGACGATCTTGACTCCCTTAGCTGGCGGCGTTCAGGTTCTCCTTTATCTGGGTGATCAAGGTATTGCATCGGGGGGAATCTCAGCTCGGGTGGGAGCTGGTCCAACCTTTTGCATCGTTAGAGCTCCCGACATCCACGGTCTCTCCCGCGATTGCGAGCTCTCAATGGTAAAGTCCGCAGGCCATGGTTGGAGCATCGATCCCAGGCAAGGGATTGGCCCCAATGGTAAGTTCATGCCCCATGGTGGGACACAAATTCAGTCCCGAGCGAGGCCGCCAGCTTATAGATGTTAGGCCACAGAGTGACCAGAGACATGACCAAGAAAGTAATCACATCTCCGGCAGGGTAAGAGACTGAAAAAAAAAAATGTTTCCCCCAACCCCCTCCCCCTCCCCCAAAATAAAACAAACCACAGACCATTAAAACAAACTTTCAAAACACACTAAAAATAACAAAAAAAGATGAAAAAACAGACATACCGTTGGCGAGGCTGCCAATCGTATGGTGCCCCTGGTGGTCGTACGATGACCAACATAGAACAGTAAAACACAAGAACATGCCGTTCGGTCCAATGATCCTATAGCAAGCAAGATAGCGCACTCGACGGAAAAAATATGTAGTGCGATCATGGGCAGATTGATGGGTAATCTTCTGCCCCATTTCCGTAACCGGTTTCCGTCTCCACCATCTTTGTCCGCCATAGCTGAGCAAAGATACTGATATGGAGACGTAAGCCGGTTATGAAAAAATCCTAGTAAAAATAAAAGATCTTTGGTGAAAATCTTCTCCTCATTTTCTCTCTGTCTCTCTGCCCCGTTAAATAGACTCAATGACGGGGGGAAAGAAGGCGGGCATGAGATCCAAAGCTGAGAACAGGCGGCCCTTCAGTTTCTTCCCCCATTACGCCACTCGCTGCCCCGGCTCCCAAACTCCGGACCGGTCTGCTCTTCACTACTCCTCTGTGTCGCTGACTGTCGGACACTTGTTCCTCTTTCTGCCAAAATGTCTGAGTGCTGGACAGAAAGAGGGAAGCGTGGATTGGAAAGGTCTCCCCTTTTACACTGCTGTGTGGGCACAGCCTCTTTGCCCTCAGTGCCCCCTCCACCCTTGCACAGTCCAATTCAATCCCGGGGCTTTGAAACCAAAACATTAAAAAAGAAAATTAACAGAATTATAATTTATTAACATATGAATCATTAACAAAAAATAACAGAATTATGAATCATGAATCTAAAACTATGTCACACACACAAACTGTTCCCCCACAAAGCAGATTACACTGCGAGAGGGATATAACAAAGTTAGGTCGGTTTACTGAAATGGTTGACGTTCCGCTCCGTTGCGTACTACACGTCAGCCCATTGGTTTTAGCACTATCTTGCCTGCTATAGGATCTTTGGTTTGGTCCACAATGTCTGTGCTGATCATGATGCCAAGACCATCTCTTAAATACCTGTGCAAAACCCATGTCCCTACATTCCCCGTACATCCACGTACCTATCCACTATCGTATCTGCCTCAACCACCCACCCTGGCAGCGCATTTCAAGCACTCACAACCCTTTGAGCAAAAAATACTCACACATCTCCGTTAAACTTTACCCCTCTCACGTTAAAGCTATGCTTTCTAGTATTTCCAGTATAGTCTGCCCTATCTACGCTTCTCCTCATTTTATATACTTGTATCAGGTCTCCCCACAGCCTTTGGCATTCGAGAGAAAACAATTCAAGTTTGTCCAACCTCCCCATGTAGTTAACACCCCCTAATCCGGGCAACATTCTGGTAAACCTCCTCTGTACATAATGGGCATGTAGGATTAGGCAAAGAAAATAAAAAGTAAATGCATTGGTAGAAATCCGAACTAAAAACAAAAAATGATCAGAAACACAGAGAGGATCATACAGCATCTGTGGAAAGAGAGACTGAGCTACTCTTTAGTTCAGTTTAGAGATACAGCGCGGAAACAGGCCCTTCGGCCCACCGAGTCCGAACCGACCAGCTAGCCCCGCACATTTACACTTTTCTACACACTCTAGGAACAATTTTACATTTATATATTAATGCAAAGCCAATTAATCGACAAACCTGTACGTCTTTGGGGTTTAGGAGGAAAAGGAAGATATTGGATTAAAAACCCCGCAGGCCATGGGGAAAATGTGCAAACTCCCTACAGACTAGCAGCCGTAGTCAGGATAGAATCTGGGTCACTGGCGTCTATAAGGCAATAGCTCTACCACTACACCACCATGCTGCCCAATCAGGATTAGGATCTTTCTCAGCTCTAATCCCTGTGGAAATGATCCCCCAGTGTGCTGTTTCTTTTCCTGATGTTGTTGTCTAGATTTACAAGTTTACAAAACAAAGTGCTGGTGGAAAATCCTAATATTTCAGGATTTAGTATACGGTTCATGTTTTGGATAGCAACCAATATAGAATGGCTTTCTTTTTAAATGTGCTTCACATTTGCCTGCCAAATTGTTGCAATCAAAGTAAAACTTGGCAAAGTACCCAAACCATCAAAGAAAGCCTCTGCAGTAGAGAATTCCTATAAACACGCTTAACATATTTTAAAGCAAATAATGGTCACACTGCATTTTGATCACGAGGTGAGCCTGATACAAGAATTGGGTAGATTATTATTTTGTTCTTCTGCTAAAAATTCTTGGGTAGTGCAAAGGTGCAGCTAGAAGCGTTGCTCGCTAACAGCTCCAAGGACCAATTTCAATCCTATCGCCCATATGAAGTTTGCACATTATTCTCGTGACTATGTGAGTTTTCTCCAGGTGCTCTGGATTTCTCCCACATCACAAAGATATGCGGGAGTGCTAGGTGTATTGGTCAGTCTAAATAACTTGTGTATGTTTCGTTTCGTTTAGTTTAGAGATACAACGCGGAAACAGGCCAATCGGCACTCAGGGTCTGTCCGACCAGCGATCCACACACATCAACACCCACTCGGGACAATTTTTGTTTTACATTTACCTAGCCAATTAACCTACAAACTTGTATGTCGTTGGAGTGTGGGAGGAAACCGAAGATCTCAGAGAAAACCCACCCGATCACGGGGAGAACGTACAATCTCCATACAGACAGCACCCGTAGTCGGAATCAAACCTCGGGATTGAACCCGGGTCTCCGGCTCTGCATTCGCTGTAAGGCAGCAACCTTACCGCTGCGCCAGTTTGGGGGAATATGAGAAGAATCGTTTATAACGAATATGAGTGGGGGATTCAGATTATTCTAGGAGCTGGCGTAGACTTGATGGGCCAAATGGACTCCTTCTATGTTGTAACAAAATATGGAACGTGTGGCCAACCAGCTTTATTCATCTTTCAATATATCTTGAATTCTGTTTTATACCGTGATGTTCATAGTCTCACGTTTTAATTTTACCAAGCTGATTATGCGATGCACATGCACAATTCCTGTTAATTTAAAGTAATTAATGCTCTAAAAAAAAAATAATTTTCCAATAATTTGAATTAAGCAACATAATTAAGACCGAAGTGGAAACCTAGTGTTAAATGAAATTGGATCACCAGATAATTTGATCTAAATGATTCAGATTTAAGATTAGATTAAACTCGGAATACTAGTTACTTTTATTGAATTTTTACTTAATGTCCAATGGCTTTAAAATGGACACACAGACATGATCCATGATTCAGAGCGATGAATGTCTTGAAAATACCTGATTCCTTTGGAAAAGGGTTTAATCCCATAGTGCATAGTAGGTTAATAAATAATTTTTTTAAGGGCTTCAACTGCGAAAAATTCCATGGCACCCAAGGATCCTTGCAAGCTTTGGATGTTGAATGGGCTTTGTTTGTAGTCAAAGAGTCATGAAGTGATAAAGCATGGAAGCAGGCCCTACAGTCCAACTGGCCCACATCGGCCCGCATGTCCCAACTACACTAGTCCACCTGCCCGCGTTTGGCCCATATCCCTCCAAACTTTTCCTATCCATGTACTTATCTAACTGTTTCTTAAACATTGGAGTAGTCCCTGGCTCAACTACCTCCTCTGGCAGCTTGTTCCACACCCCCACCATCTTTTGTGTGAAAAGTTACCACTCAGATTCCTATTAAAACTTTTCTCCTTCACTTTAAACCAATGACCTCTTGTCCTCGATTCACCTACTCTATGAATATTGTCATTGGAAGATCGAGAAGGAAAGAAGTGAAGTTGCAGGTCTGTGGCATGTCGGAGTGAAGAAATAGTAGGAGAGTTTCAGGATACAGTCATCAGGATATTATTGGAATCCAGAAGATGTTTGGTCACCAAATGAATCGCAATCTGCCTTGAGACAAGGTCAGTTTCATGGACCAGGTGAGTGCAGGTTAGATAGAAGAGGTGGATGCTGGTGGATGCAGGAGGCAATGCCTGGACTTACAGTCAGGGAAGGAGGTGGTTGATCAATGGTTTCAAGGTTCAGAAGTGTTTACTTTTTGTCTTCATCACTGGATGTGAAACAGAACAATGGAAGTCTCTCTCGTTGCAGCTTTGCAGGCACATACAGTAGGTGCAACAATAACAACAACACATCTATATATACATTAAATTATCAGTTATTCTCAGTAAACCAAACCCTGAATGTGCAGAAACCATAGTTCATGGAGCAACCATAGGAGTACAAATTATTTTGCGGTTGGTGCTGAGATAGGATTGCGGTTACGGTTATACAGGATGGTTCGAGATGGAAGAAGCTGTTATTGATCCTGGAGGAAACTGTCCTAAGGCACCATTCTGTACCTTCCTTCTGATGGTAGCCGCTAAATAGAACATCCCACTTTGAGGCAATGCTTCCTGTAGATCCCTTCGATGGTGGGGAGATCAGTATCCATGATGGTCCAGGCAATGTTCACCAATTTCTGCAGCCTCATTCATTCTTGAGCATTCAGCTTACTGAACCAGGCCATGGTGTAACTGGTCAGTATGATCTGCATTTTACACCTGGAGAAGATCCATGGATAATTCACTGGAAGTACAGGCATTGGTTAGCTTTCTTTGTTTGCATCAATATCCTTGGCATGAAATAGATCATCAGAGATGTGCACATCCAGGAACTTGAAGCTGTCAACTCTCTCCAATGAAGTTGTACCACCAATGAGCACAGGGAAATGGTTCTTTGTTTTTCCCTTCTTGAATTCAAAAATCAGCAGTCTGGTCTTGCTAACCTTGAGAGAGAGATTTGTAGGGAGGAAATGCTGAAGAAGCCAGTTTCCTGATTTCTCTCCTGTACCCTGACTCATCGTTACTCATTGATACTCAATGGTGGTATCAACAGCATATCTAAAGAGGTTAGAGCAATGCGTGGTTCCACAGTCATGGATATATTCATTGCACCATTACTGTACACCAGTAGAGTGGTGAATCTGTGGAATTCTTTGCCACAGAAGGCTGTGGAGGCCGTCAATGGATATTTTTAAGGCAGGGATAGATAGATTCTTGATTAGTACGGGTCTCAGAGATTATGGGAGAAGGCAGAAGAATGGGGTTAGGAGGGGAAGATAGGTCACCCCTGATTGAATGGCGGAGTAAACCTGATGAGCCGATTGGCCTAATTCTACTCCTACTCCTTATGGACCTTATGACCTTACACAGCCATGGGTGTAGAGAACGGAGCAGAGGACTGAGGGTGCAGCCCTGAGGAGCCTTTGGGCTGATGGCGAGTGAGGGAGATGTGTTGCTGCTAATCAATACAGATTGTAGTCTGCTGATGAGGAAGTCAACATCCAAGTTGCATAGGGAGCAGCAGAGGCACCATCCCCTTAGTTTGACAATGATTTTGGAATGGATGGTGGTGTTGAACACCAAACTGCAGTTGATAAACAACAGCTTGACGTATGTGTTCCTGTTGTCCAAGTGGTCCAGCCAGGGGAGTTAGTATCCGCTGTGATCTGTTGTGGCAACAGGCAAATTAAATGGAGTCCAGTTCATTACTGAGGCAGGAGTTGATTGTGTTATATCTAACCTCTCAAAGTGCTTCATCGTAATGGATGTGAGTAACATCGGTCAGTGGTCATTGAGGCATGTCACCTTGCTCCTCCTGGGTATCAGTGCAATGGTTGTTCTTTTAAAACAAGTGGGGATCTGATACCGTGGTACTGAAAGGTTGAAGATGTCAGCGAAACTGCCAGCCAGTCGCTCTGTGCAGGTTTTGAGAACGCAGGAAGGTACAACATCAGGGCTTGGAGAGTTTCAGAGGATTCATTGGCATGAAGGATCTTCTGACATTGGCTTCGGAGATCTACATTAAGGCTCATGAATGGGAGGAGTCAGGAGATCAAGACTGAAGTTATGGAGATGGGGCAGGGTCAGGAGTTCATTCACATGAATGTGGGAACGGGAAGCAGTGTTACATGTGGAGGGGGGTAAACATGGGAGATTGGTAGGGAACTTCATTCTCCTTAATGCTCTACACATCATTCCAGTATAGAGCTAAAAATATTCCTCTCTCCAAAACTCCATAATTTACAGTGAATATTTACCGACTTTGTCATGCCTGATTCTATATATCTTTCTGCATTGTCAGTCCTTAATCACATTCACTTACTGCCTTACTAACGGAGGGTGAATTTATTTCTGGTTATTTTACTTAATCAATTAATTCTCAATGAAATTCAAAACTGGGAATCTGGTTATTTAGAATTAAGTTGATGACTCTGGTTGGTACATCTTCAGTGTATAATAATAAGATATTCTTATCACTTAATTTCTATCCTCCACAAAGGGTTGTGGGTGTATGGAACGAGCTGCCAGAGCATGTAGTTGAGGCAGGGACTATCCCAACATTTAAGAAACAGTTGGACAGGTACATGCATAGGACAGGTTTGGAGGGATATGGACCAAATGCTGGCAGGTGGGACTAGTGCAGCATGTTGGCCAGTGTGGGCAATTTGGGCCAAAGGGTCTGTTTCCACACTGTATCACTCACTCTATGACTCTATTTATCGTATCTGCTCACCTGCCTGTTTTTCCTTTAAAAATTATTACTATTGTGAACACATGATTATTTTGACGACATAACATTACTTCTTCTGGGTTGCTTGCAGCTGTGTCCAGGAAATGAATCTTTCAATACAGAATAATCTTCAAGGGATAACTTACAATATACTGCTGCCTTGCTTAGACATTAGATATTCTTACCCATGGTCAGGGATTTAGACGTGGTAACATTCAAACCATTTCTCAGGGAACTGTACCATGGTGAAGAATTACTGAGAACATGCCAGCTTGTCTCAATCAATATCACACATTTCTGTTTGAACTAGTTTCCAACAGAGCTCACTGAAAACCGAAGGCTGCAAGGTGCGTTTGTTATGCTCTAAGTCATTCTTCTTCCAGTTCACAGCAATCATTTCTTCCCCTGCTGTTGGATTCTGGCTTCATTTGCAGCCACCTTGTCCAGAGATTACACTGCCTGACAAATGATCCACTGATGGAGAGCAGCCTTTTAGCACTCCAACCAGGACTCATCCTTCAATTGGACTCTGAGTGTCGCCAGCTTTCTGAACATGAGATGCACATCCCGGCCAAGTTCATCTTATTCAGAACAGATTGCTACAATCATGAATGAATAAATGAGATGAGCAGGTCAGGCTGATTTTTCTCCTTCACATTTTGTCACCATTTACATTGCCCTTTCCCTTTCCACCCACTCCCTCTCCTCTTGTCATGCTGGCTTTGATCTCTTCATTAAAACCTGATAAATTAACAAAAATGCACACTGTGCGGAATCACTAACCATGAAATCCTCAGCGACAGACAAAAATACATAGATTTATACACTTTTGGAAACTTTAGACAATTGGGATCTGTCCCTCGAGCAGATAATGGATGGCAGATCGGGAGAGGGAAGGGGAAACTTGCTTTCTCGTCTTGTTCAACCTAGTCACATTTTAGCTGGAGGCACACAGTTGGATTATCATCCCAAGTCAGTTCAATGAGTCAATGTTTTGTGTGTTGTGCTTATGTCTCATCGACATTTCTAGTTGATCCTCTACATGCTTTTCTCACTATCAAAGAGTAATTTTGGTCCACAGTGCGGAAACAGGCCCACCGACTCCATGCCGACCATCCATCACCCCATGCACTAGCACTATCCTACACACTAGGGACAGTTTACAATTTTTATCAAAGCTAATGAACTCAGAAACCTGTACTTCTTTGGAGCGTGGGAGGAAACAGGAACCAGGAAAAAATCCACTCGGTCACAGGATGAAGGTAAAAACTCCATACAGACAGCACCCCTAGTCAGGATCAAACCCGATTCTCTGGTGCTGTAAAGCATCAACTCTGCCACCGTGCTGCCCACTGTGCCCCCATTGTGCCCCCACTGTGCCCCCATTGTGCCCCCACTGTGCCCCCATTGTGCCCCCACTGTGCCCCCATTGTGGCCCCCCTCCCCCCCCCTCTGTGCCCCCATGTGTGCCCCCATTGTGCCCCCACTGTGCCCCCATTGTGCCCCCACTGTGCCCCCACTGTGCCCCCACTGTGCCCCCACTGTGCCCCCACTGTGCCCCCACTGTGCCCCCACTGTGCCCCCACTGTGCCCCCACTGTGCCTGTGCCCCCCACTGTGCCCCCACTGTGCCCCCACTGTGCCCCCACTGTGCCCCCACTGTGCCCCCACTGTGCCCCCATTGTGCCCCCACTGTGCCCCCACTCTGCCCCCATTGTGCCCCCACTGTGCCCCCACTGTTCCCCCACTCTGCCCCCACTGTGCCCCCACTGTGCCCCCACTCTGCCCCCACTGTGCCCCCACTGTGCCCCCCACTGCCCCATTGTGCCCCCACTGTGCCCCCATTGTGCCCCCACTGTGCCCCCACTGTGCCCCCATTGTGCCCCCACTGTGTGCCCCCACTGTGCCCCCACTGTGCCCCCACTGTGCCCCCACTGTGCCCCCACTGTGCCCCCACTGTGCCCCCATTGTGCCCCCACTGTGCCCCCACTGTGCCCCCACTGTGCCCCCACTGTGCCCCCATTGTGCCCCCACTGTGCCCCCACTGTGCCCCCACTGCCCCCCATTGTGCCCCCACTGTGCCCCCACTGTGCCCCCATTGTGCCCCCCCCTGTGCCCCCACTGTGCCCCCACTGTGCCCCCACTGTGCCCCCACTCTGCCCCCACTGTGCCCCCCACTCTGCCCCCACTGTGCCCCCACTGTGCCCCCATTGTGCCCCCATTGTGCCCCCACTGTGCCCCCCACTGCCCCCACTGTGCCCCCACTCTGCCCCCACTGTGCCCCCACTGTGCCCCCACTGTGCCCCCACTGTGCCCCCACTGCCCCCACTGTGCCCCCACTGTGCCCCCACTGTGCCCCCATTGTGCCCCCACTGTGCCCCACTGTGCCCCCACTGTGCCCCCACTGTGCCCCCACTGTGCCCCCACTGTGCCCCCACTGTGCCCCCACTGTGCCCCCACTGTGCCCCCACTGTGCCCCCACTGTGCCCCCACTGTGCCCCCACTGTGCCCCCACTGTGCCCCCACTGTGCCCCCACTGTGCCCCCACTGTGCCCCCACTGTGCCCCCCACTGTGCCCCCACTGTGCCCCCACTCTGCCCCCATTGTGCCCCCACTGTGCCCCCCACTCTGCCCCCCACTGTGCCCCCATTGTGCCCCCACTCTGCCCCCACTCTGCCCCCACTGTGCCCCCACTGTGCCCCCACTGTGCCCCCATTGTGCCCCCACTGTGCCCCCATTGTGCCCCCACTCTGCCCCCACTGTGCCCCCACTGTGCCCCCACTGTGCCCCCACTCTGCCCCCATTGTGCCCCCACTCTGCCCCCATTGTGCCCCCACTCTGCCCCCACTCTGTGCCCCCATTGTGCCCCCACTGTGCCCCCATTGTGCCCCCACTCTGCCCCCACTCTGCCCCCACTGTGCCCCCACTGTGCCCCCACTCTGCCCCCACTCTGCCCCCACTGTGCCCCCACTCCCCCCCCACTCTGCCCCCACTCTGCCCCCACTCTGCCCCCCAATGCACTGTGCCCCACTCTGCCCCCACTCTGCCCCCATTGTGCCCCCACTGTGCCCCCACTCTGCCCCCACTCTGCCCCCACTCTGCCCCCACTGTGCCCCCACTGTGCCCCCATTGTGCCCCCACTGTTCCCCCACTCTGCCCCCACTGTGCCCCCACTGTGCCCCCACTCTGCCCCCACTGTGCCCCCACTGTGCCCCCATTGTGCCCCCATTGTGCCCCCACTGTGCCCCCACTGTGCCCCCATTGTGCCCCCACTGTGCCCCCACTCTGCCCCCACTGTGCCCCCACTGTGCCCCCACTGTGCCCCCACTGTGCCCCCCATTGTGCCCCCACTGTGCCCCCCCTGTGCCCCCACCTGTGCCCCCACTGTGCCCCCATTGTGCCCCCATTGTGCCCCCACTCTGCCCCCACTGTGCCCCCACTGTGCCCCCACTGTGCCCCCACTGTGCCCCCACTGTGCCCCCACTGTGCCCCCACTGTGCCCCCACTGTGCCCCCACTGTGCCCCCACTGTGCCCCCACTGTGCCCCCACTGTGCCCCCTCTGCCCCCACTCTGCCCCCACTCTGCCCCCACTGTGCCCCCCATTGTGCCCCCCATTGTGCCCCCATTGTGCCCCCATTGTGCCCCCACTGTGCCCCCACTGTGCCCCCCATTGTGCCCCCACTCTGCCCCCCACTGTGCCCCCACTCTGCCCCCACTGTGCCCCCACTGTGCCCCCATTGTGCCCCCATTGTGCCCCCATTGTGCCCCACTGTGCCCCCACTCTGCCCCCACTCTGCCCCCCACTGTGCCCCCACTGTGCCCCCACTG
The DNA here is from genome assembly GCF_028641065.1 of Leucoraja erinaceus. Lineage (NCBI taxonomy): Eukaryota > Metazoa > Chordata > Chondrichthyes > Rajiformes > Rajidae > Leucoraja > Leucoraja erinaceus. Next base: position 17,348,716 of record NC_073408.1, read on the forward strand.
TGCCCCCACTGTGCCCCCACTGTGCCCCCATTGTGCCCCCATTGTGCCCCCACTGTGCCCCCACTGTGCCCCCACTGTGCCCCCACTGTGCCCCCATTGTGCCCCCATTGTGCCCCCATTGTGCCCCCACCACTCTGCCCCCACTGTGCCCCCACTGTGCCCCCACTGTGCCCCCACTGTGCCCCCACTGTGCCCCCATTGTGCCCCCACTGTGCCCCCACTGTGCCCCCACTGTGCCCCCACTCTGCCCCCACTCTGCCCCCACTGTGCCCCCATTGTGCCCCCATTGTGCCCCCATTGTGCCCCCACTGTGCCCCCATTGTGCCCCCATTGTGCCCCCACTCTGCCCCCACTGTGCCCCCACTCTGCCCCCACTGTGCCCCCATTGTGCCCCCACTGTGCCCCCACTGTGCCCCCACTCTGCCCCCCACTCTGCCCCCCACTGTGCCCCCACTGTGCCCCCACTGTGCCCCCACTGTGCCCCCACTGTGCCCCCACTGTGCCCCCACTCTGCCCCCACTGTGCCCCCACTCTGCCCCCATTGTGCCCCCATTGTGCCCCCCACTGTGCCCCCATTGTGCCCCCACTGTGCCCCCACTGTGCCCCCACTGTGCCCCCACTGTGCCCCCATTGTGCCCCCACTGTGCCCCCATTGTGCCCCCCATTGTGCCCCCACTGTGCCCCCATTGTGCCCCCATTGTGCCCGCACTCTGCCCCCACTGTGCCCCCATTGTGCCCCCACTGTGCCCCCACTCTGCCCCCCACTGTGCCCCCATTGTGCCCCCCATTGTGCCCCCACTGTGCCCCCATTGTGCCCCCATTGTGCCCGCACTCTGCCCCCACTGTGCCCCCATTGTGCCCCCATTGTGCCCGCACTCTGCCCCCACTGTGCCCCCATTGTGCCCCCACTGTGCCCCCACTGTGCCCCCATTGTGCCCCCACTGTGCCCCACTGTGCCCCCACTGTGCCCCCATTGTGCCCCCATTGTGCCCCCATTGTGCCCCCATTGTGCCCCCACTCTGCCCCCATTGTGCCCCCATTGTGCCCCCACTGTGCCCCCATTGTGCCCCCACTGTGCCCCCATTGTGCCCCCACTGTGCCCCCATTGTGCCCCCACTGTGCCCCCACTCTGCCCCCATTGTGCCCCCACTGTGCCCCCATTGTGCCCCCACTGTGCCCCCACTCTGCCCCCACTGTGCCCCCATTGTGCCCCCATTGTGCCCCCATTGTGCCCCCACTCTGCCCCCATTGTGCCCCCCATTGTGCCCCCACTGTGCCCCCATTGTGCCCCCACTGTGCCCCCACTGTGCCCCCACTGTGCCCCCACTCTGCCCCCACTGTGCCCCCACTGTTCCCCCATTTGTGCCCCCACTGTGCCCCCACTCTGCCCCCACTGTGCCCCCACTGTGCCCCCACTGTGCCCCCATTGTGCCCCCACTGTGCCCCCATTGTGCCCCCACTGTGCCCCCACTGTGCCCCCACTGTGCCCCCATTGTGCCCCCACTGTGCCCCCACTCTGCCCCCACTCTGCCCCCACTGTGCCCCCACTGTGCCCCCATTGTGCCCCCATTGTGCCCCCATTGTGCCCCCACTGTGCCCCCATGTGTGCCCCATTGTGCCCCCACTGTGCCCCCATTGTGCCCCCCACTCTGCCCCCACTGTGCCCCCACTGTGCCCCCACTGTGCCCCCATTGTGCCCCCACTGTGCCCCCATTGTGCTCCCACTCTGCCCCCACTGTGCCCCCCACTCTGCCCCCACTGTGCCCCCACTGTGCCCCCACTGTGCCCCCACTGTGCCCCCATTGTGCCCCCTCTGTGCCCCCATTGTGCCCCCACTCTGCCCCCACTGTGCCCCCACTCTGCCCCCACTCTGCCCCCACTGTGCCCCCACTCTGCCCCCATTGTGCCCCCATTGTGCCCCCCACTCTGCCCCCATTGTGCCCCCCCACTCTGCCCCCATTGTGCCCCCACTGTGCCCCCACTCTGCCCCCATTGTGCCCCCACTGTGCCCCCACTCTGCCCCCATTGTGCCCCCACTCTGCCCCCACTCTGCCCCCATTGTGCCCCCACTCTGCCCCCATTGTGCCCCCACTGTGCCCCCACTCTGCCCCCATTGTGCCCCCATTGTGCCCCCACTCTGCCCCCATTGTGCCCCCACTGTGCCCCCATTGTGCCCCCACTGTGCCCCCCACTCTGCCCCCACTGTGCCCCCACTGTGCCCCCATTGTGCCCCCACTGTGCCCCCATTGTGCCCCCACTGTGCCCCCACTCTGCCCCCACTGTTCCCCCACTGTGCCCCCACTGTGCCCCCACTGTGCCCCCACTGTGCCCCCATTGTGCCCCCACTGTGCCCCCATTGTGCCCCCACTGTGCCCCCACTGTGCCCCCACTGTGCCCCCATTGTGCCCCCACTGTGCCCCCATTGTGCCCCCATTGTGCCCCCACTGTGCCCCCACTGTGCCCCCATTGTGCCCCCACTGTGCCCCCACTGTTCCCCCACTGTGCCCCCACTGTGCCCCCACTGTGCCCCCACTGTGCCCCCATTGTGCCCCCACTGTGCCCCCACTCTGCCCCCACTGTGCCCCCACTCTGCGCCCACTGTGCCCCCACTGTGCCCCCATTGTGCCCCCACTGTGCCCCCACTGTGCCCCCATTGTGCCCCCATTGTGCCCCCACTGTGCCCCCACTGTGCCCCCACTGTGCCCCCATTGTGCCCCCACTGTGCCCCCATTGTGCCCCTACTGTTCCCCCATTGTGCCCCCACTGTGCCCCATTGTGCCCCCACTGTGCCCCCACTGTGCCCCCATTGTGCCCCCACTGTGCCCCATTTGTGCCCCCACTGTGCCCCCACTCTGCCCCCACTGTGCCCCCATTGTGCCCCCACTGTGCCCCCACTGTTCCCCCACTGTGCCCCCATTGTGCCCCCACTGTGCCCCCACTGTGCCCCCACTGTGCCCCCACTGTGCCCCCCATTGTGCCCCCACTCTGCCCCCACTGTGCCCCCACTGTGCCCCCATTGTGCCCCCACTGTGCCCCCATTGTGTCCCCATTGTGCCCCCATTGTGCCCCCACTCTGCCCCCACTGTGCCCCCATTGTGCCCCCACTCTGCCCCCATTGTGCCCCCACTGTGCCCCCATTGTGCCCCACTGTGCCCCCACTCTGCCCCCATTGTGCCCCCATTGTGTCCCCATTGTGCCCCCATTGTGCCCCCACTCTGCCCCCACTGTGCCCCCACTGTGCCCCCATTGTGCCCCCACTGTGCCCCCACTGTGTGCCCCCACTGTGCCCCCACTGTGCCCCCACTGTGCCCCCACTCTGCCCCCACTGTGCCCCCACTCTGCCCCCATTGTGCCCCCATTGTGCCCCACTGTGCCCCCACTCTGCCCCCACTGTGCCCCCACTGTGCCCCCATTGTGCCCCACTGTGCCCCCACTCTGCCCCCATTGTGCCCCCATTGTGCCCCATTGTGCCCCACTGTGCCCCCCACTGTGCCCCCACTGTGCCCCCCACTGTGCCCCCATTGTGCCCTCATTGTGCCCCCACTCTGCCCCCCACTGTGCCCCCACTGTGCCCCCACTCTTCCCCCACTGTGCCCCCACTCTTCCCCCACTGTGCCCCCACTGTGCCCCCATTGTGCCCCCACTGTGCCCCCACTGTGCCCCCACTCTTCCCCCACTGTGCCCCCATTGTGCCCCCACTGTGCCCCCACTGTGCCCCCACTGTGCCCCCACTGCCCCCCACTGTGCCCCCACTGTGCCCCCACTGCCCCCACTGTGCCCCCACTGTGCCCCCACTCTGCCCCCACTGTTCCCCCATTGTGCCCCCACTGTGCCCCATTGTGCCCCCACTCTGCCCCCACTCTGCCCCCACTGTGCCCCCATTGTGCCCCCATTGTGCCCCCACTCTGCCCCCATTGTGCCCCCACTCTGCCCCCACTCTGCCCCCATTGTGCCCCCACTGTGCCCCCATTGTGCCCCCATTGTGCCCCCACTCTGCCCCCACAGCCCCCATTGTGCCCCCACTGTGCCCCCATTGTGCCCCCACTCTGCCCCCATTGTGCCCCCACTCTGCCCCCATTGTGCCCCCACTGTGCCCCCACTCTGCCCCCACTGTTCCCCCCATTGTGCCCCCACTGTGTCCCCACTGTGCCCCATTGTGCCCCCACTCTGCCCCGCACTCTGCCCCCACTGTGCCCCCATTGTGCCCCCATTGTGCCCCCCACTGTGCCCCCATGTGTGCCCCCATTGTGCCCCCACTCTCTGCCCCCATTGTGCCCCCACTCTGCCCCCACTGTGCCCCCACTGTGCCCCCATTGTGCCCCCACTGTGCCCCCACTGTGCCCCCATTGTGCCCCCACACTGTGCCCCCACTCTGCCCCCATTGTGCCCCCACTGTGCCCCCATTGTGCCCCCACTCTGCCCCCACTGTGCCCCCATTGTGCCCCCATTGTGCCCCCCACTCTGCCCCCATTGTGCCCCCACTGTGCCCCCATTGTGCCCCCATTGTGCCCCCATTGTGCCCCCATTGTGCCCCCACTCTGCCCCCCACAGCCCCCATTGTGCCCCCACTGTGCCCCCACTGTGCCCCCACTGTGCCCCCACTCTGCCCCCACTGTGCCCCCACTGTGCCCCCACTGTGCCCCCCACTCTGCCCCCACTGTGCCCCCCACTGTGCCCCCATTGTGCCCCCACTGTGCCCCCACTGTGCCCCCACTCTGCCCCCATTGTGCCCCCACTGTGCCCCCATTGTGCCCCCATTGTGCCCCCATTGTGCCCCCATTGTGCCCCCACTGTGCCCCCACTGTGCCCCCACTGTGCCCCCATTGTGCCCCCACTGTGCCCCCACTCTGCCCCCACTCTGCCCCCACTGTGCCCCCATTGTGCCCCCATTGTGCCCCCACTGTGCCCCCATTGTGCCCCCATTGTGCCCCCCACTCTGCCCCCATTGTGCCCCCACTGTGCCCCCATTGTGCCCCCACTGTGCCCCCACTCTGCCCCCACTCTGCCCCCATTGTGCCCCCATTGTGCCCCCACTGTGCCCCCATTGTGCCCCCACTGTGCCCCCATTGTGCCCCCACTCTGCCCCCATTGTGCCCCCACTCTGCCCCCCATTGTGCCCCCACTCTGCCCCCATTGTGCCCCCCACTCTGCCCCCATTGTGCCCCCACTCTGCCCCCACTGTGCCCCCACTCTGCCCCCCATTGTGCCCCCACTCTGCCCCCCATTGTGCCCCCACTCTGCCCCATTGTGCCCCCACTGTGCCCCCACTGTGCCCCCACTCTGCCCCCATTGTGCCCCCACTCTGCCCCCACTGTGCCCCCACTCTGCCCCCATTGTGCCCCCACTCTGCCCCCACTGTGCCCCCACTCTGCCCCCATTGTGCCCCCACTCTGCCCCCATGTGTGCCCCCACTCTGCCCCCCTGTGCCCCCACTCTGCCCCCATTGTGCCCCCACTCTGCCCCCATTGTGCCCCCACTCTGCCCCCACTGTGCCCCCACTGTGCCCCCACTGTGCCCCCACTCTGCCCCCATTGTGCCCCCCACTCTGCCCCCACTGTGCCCCCCACTCTGCCCCCATTGTGCCCCCACTCTGCCCCCACTGTGCCCCCACTCTGCCCCCATTGTGCCCCCCCCACTCTGCCCCATTGTGCCCCCATTGTGCCCCCATTGTGCCCCCACTCTGCCCCCACTGTGCCCCCATTGTGCCCCCATTGTGCCCCCACTGTGCCCCCACTGTGCCCCCACTCTGCCCCCACTGTGCCCCCATTGTGCCCCCACTGTGCCCCCACTCTGCCCCCACTGTGCCCCCACTGTGCCCCCACTCTGCCCCCATTGTGCCCCCACTGTGCCCCCACTGTGCCCCCACTGTGCCCCCACTGTGCCCCCATTGTGCCCCCATTGTGCCCCCATTGTGCCCCCATTGTGCCCCCCATTGTGCCCCCCATTGTGCCCCCACTGTGCCCCCCACTGTGCCCCCACTCTGCCCCCATTGTGCCCCCATTGTGCCCCCACTGTGCCCCCACTGTGCCCCCACTCTGCCCCCACTGTGCCCCCATTGTGCCCCCACTGTGCCCCCACTGTGCCCCCCCACTCTGCCCCCATTGTGCCCCCATTGTGCCCCCATTGTGCCCCACTGTGCCCCCACTGTGCCCCCACTCTGCCCCCATTGTGCCCCCATTGTGCCCCCATTGTGCCCCCACTCTGCCCCCATTGTGCCCCCACTGTGCCCCCATTGTGCCCCCATTGTGCCCCCATTGTGCCCCCATTGTGCCCCCATTGTGCCCCCACTGTGCCCCCCCCCCATTGTGCCCCACTGTGCCCCCACTCTGCCCCCACTGTGCCCCCATTGTCCCCCATTGTGCCCCCATTGTGCCCCCATTGTGCCCCCATTGTGCCCCCACTGTGCCCCCATTGTGCCCCCATTGTGCCCCCATTGTGCCCCCACTGTGCCCCCACTGTGCCCCCACTGTGCCCCCATTGTGCCCCCATTGTGCCCCCATTGTGCCCCCACTCTGCCCCCACTGTGCCCCCACTGTGCCCCCATTGTGCCCCCACTGTGCCCCCCATTGTGCCCCCACTCTGCCCCCATTGTGCCCCCACTGTGCCCCCACTGTGCCCCCACTGTGCCCCCATTGTGCCCCCACTGTGCCCCCATTGTGCCCCCATTGTGCCCCCACTGTGCCCCCATTGTGCCCCCATTGTCCCCCCATTGTGCCCCCATTGTGCCCCCATTGTGCCCCCACTCTGCCCCCACTGTGCCCCCACTGTGCCCCCATTGTGCCCCCACTGTGCCCCCATTGTGCCCCCATTGTGCCCCCATTGTGCCCCCATTGTGCCCCCCCATTGTGCCCCCATTGTGCCCCCATTGTGCCCCCATTGTGCCCCCACTCTGCCCCCCACTGTGCCCCCACTCTGCCCCCACTGTGCCCCCACTGTGCCCCCATTGTGCCACCACTGTGCCCCCACTGTGCCCCCATTGTGCCCCCACTGTTCCCCCACTCTGCCCCCACTCTGCCCCCACTGTGCCCCCATTGTGCCCCCACTGTGCCCCCACTGTGCCCCCATTGTGCCCCCACTGTGCCCCCACTGTGCCCCCACTGTGCCCCCACTGTGCCCCCTCTGTGCCCCCACTGTGCCCCCATTGTGCTTCCACTCTGCCCCCATTGTGCCCCCACTGTGCCCCCCCCCATTGTGCTTCCACTCTGCTGCCCCCATTGTGCCCCCACTGTGCCCCCATTGTACCCCCACTGTGCCCCCACTCTGCCCCCACTGTGCCCCCATTGTGCCCCCACTGTTCCCCCACTCTGCCCCCACTGTGCCCCCATTGTGCCCCCACTGTTCCCCCACTCTGCCCCCACTGTGCCCCCATTGTGCCCCCACTGTGCCCCCACTGTGCCCCCACTGTTCCCCCACTCTGCCCCCACTGTGCCCCCATTGTGCCCCCACTGTTCCCCCACTGTGCCCCCATTGTGCCCCCACTGTTCCCCCACTCTGCCCCCACTGTGCCCCCACTGTGCCCCCACTGTGCCCCCATTGTGCCCCCATTGTGCCCCCATTGTGCCCCCCACTGTGCCCCCATTGTGCCCCCATTGTGCCCCCATTGTGCCCCCACTGTTCCCCCCACTCTGTGCCCCCACTGTGCCCCCACTGTGCCCCCACTGTGCCCCCACTCTGCCCCCACTGTGCCCCCACTGTGCCCCCACTGTGCCCCCACTGTGTTCCCACTCTGCCCCCACTCTGCCCCCACTGTGCCCCCACTCTGCCCCCACTGTGCTCCCACTGTGCCCCCACTGTGCCCCCATTGTGCCCCCATTGTGCCCCCACTCTGCCCCCACTCTGCCCCCACTGTGCCCCCACTGTGCCCCCATTGTGCCCCCACTCTGCCCCCACTGTGCCCCCACTCTGCCCCCCCACTGTGCCCCCATTGTGCCCCCATTGTGCCCCCACTCTGCCCCCCACTCTGCCCCCACTGTGCCCCCACTGTGCCCCCATTGTGCCCCCACTCTGCCCCCCCACTCTGCCCCCACTGTGCCCCCACTCTGCCCCCATTGTGCCCCCACTGTGCCCCCATTGTGCCCCCCACTCTGCCCCCACTGTGCCCCCATTGTGCCCCCACTGTGCCCCCCCATTGTGCCCCCACTCTGCCCCCACTGTGCCCCCACTGTGCCCCCACTGTGCCCCCACTGTGCCCCCATTGTGCCCCCACTGTGCCCCCACTCTTCCCCCACTGTGCCCCCATTGTGCCCCCACTCTGCTCTGCCCCATTGTGCCCCCACTCTGCCCCCACTGTGCCCCCACTGTGCCCCCACTGTGTCCCCACTCTGCCCCCACTCTGCCCCACCACTCTGCCCCCATTGTGCCCCCACTCTGCCCCCACTCTGCGCCCATTGTGCCCCCACTCTGCCCCCACTGTGCCCCCACTGTGTCCCCCACTGTGTCCCCACTCTGCCCCCACTCTGCTCCCATTGTGCCCCCCCACTCTGCCCCCACTGTGCCCCCACTGTGCCCCCATTGTGCCCCCACTCTGCCCCCACTCTTCCCCCCACTCTGCCCCCATTGTGCCCCCATTGTGCCCCCACTCTGCCCCCACTCTGCCCCCACTGTGCCCCCACTATGCCCCCACTGTGCCCCCACTGTGCCCCCATTGTGCCCCCACTCTGCCCCCACTGTGTCCCCACTCTTCCCCCACTGTGCCCCCACTGTGTCCCCATTGTGCCCCCATTGCCCACACTCTGCCCCCACTGCTTTCTTTATCTCTCTGCATCACAATGAGGCAGATCTGATTTGGGAAGTCTGATCTTTTTAGGGTGAGTAAGTTTCAATGTCAATGAACTACTTTACCAGCAGCTGGTGAGCATGTTAATATTCCCTTCACCCTAACCCCACAATTTGCAATTAAGTTCACATCCTCCATCAGAATTAGGTTCTGTTCCAACTCATTCATGTACAGACTGGGACTATCAGAATTTCAGCTACTTTTGGCTTCTCATGTCTCATTTGAGGTATCTGCCAATTTAATTGGGAAAGTATCTTCTGTCTATGTCTCTCGGAATACTGATGATATCTAAAGATTGGTTTATTCACAATTATTTTTTCACTCCATTTCATTATTGAACCCTTATAATGACATTTACTGAAAACATTTTTGGTTGCAATTTTTCTTATTACAATGCATTTGATGAAAGGTTTGTAGGTAGTTTGTTTTTAATGATAGCAATCCCATGTGAAAAGGTGTTGATCAGTTGATTTCTTATGACACAGTGTTATTTGATTTTCTTTTGCAATAAATTGGGCAGTTACTAATCCTCCATAATCAGTGAAAGAGGAGGGATGTAAATATTCAAGTAGAGATGGTGAAAATAAATGAACACAGACCATGAACTATTGAACTCACTGAATTCACATGGGAGGAAGGATACATACTTAAAAAGTAGAGATCTTTGGACAGGGAGTTTTGTGGGTTAGGATGCAGTGGAGGTGATGGGTTAATGGTATTGGTATAGATTTACTATTGTCATGTGTACCGAGATACAGTGAAACAGAGATACAGCCTGCTTTCCAGTCAAATCATATTACCCATGAATACAACCAGCCACATACAAATAAAACAGATATGACAAAGAGAAAATGTCAGAGTGCAGAATATAGTGTAATAGCATTATAGCGTTACAATTACAGAGAAAGTCCAGGTAAAAATGTGCAAGGTCCGCAATGAGGTTGGTTGGAAGATCGGGACTATGCCTTAGCTCATGGGAGGATCGTTTAACAGTATGATAACAATGGGGAGGAAGCTGTTCCTGAATCTTGTGGCCTGTGCTTTCAAGTTTTTATATCTGCTTCCCAATGGGAGAGGGGAGGAGAGCGAATGAACAGGAGGAAAATGGTCCTTGATTATATTGGCTGCTTTCCTGAGACTGTGTGAAGTATAGATGGGGTCGATGGCAGGAGAGGGGAGGTGACTGATATGTGTGATTGACTACATTCACAATTGTCTGCAATTTCTTGTGCACTTGAAAAGGGCAGCTGCCAAACCAAGCTGTGATTCATCCCAAAAGGAGCATTTTATGGTGCACCTGTGGAAGTTGATGAGAGTGGTTAGAGACAACCCAAACTACCTTAGTCTTCTGAAGAATTTGAGGCATTGGTGTACTTTCTTCACCGATGCAGTTGGTGCAGGATAAATTGTAAGTAATTCCACCTTGTACCAGAAAAAAATGTGCACTGAATGCTCATGTATGGGAGGGCAGGATTACAATAATTTTCTGGTGATAAAATAAATTTCACATCCGATGAGCTGAGGCAGAGGTGGAATCAGACAGTGTTTCCAGGGTGTAGATAAGATGAGAGTTTATGTATCAATATGGTGCGGACAGGTTTGGTTATTGAGAAAAAGAAGGTGCAGGCTCTACAGGTGGTTAGATCTAGACGGGAAAGAGAAATCCAGAGATTAGTGAAGGAGAGAAGACAGTTGAGAAAAAAGTGGAGAAAGGCTATAGTGGATGAGAGAGAGCGAATTAATGTTTTGCAAGAAGAGTCGAGAATTTGATTAGCAATATTAAGGAGTGGAGAACACCTTAAGAGGAAGAGAAAGAGGAAACATAGAAACATAGAAACATAGAAACATAGAAATTAGGTGCAGGAGTAGGCCATTCGGTCCTTCGAGCCTGCACTGCCATTCAACATAACCATGGCTGATCATCCAACTCAGTATCCTGTACTTCTCTCCATACCCCCTGATCCCTTTAGCCGCAAGGGCCACATCTAACTCCCTCTTAAATATAGCCAATGAACTGGCCTCAACTGCCTTCTGTGGCAGAGAATTCCAGAGATTCACCACTCTGTGTGAAAAATGTTTTTCTCATCTCGGTCCTAATATATTTCCGCACTTAAACTGTGACCTATTGTTCTGGACTTCCCCAACATCGGGAACAATCTTTCTGTATCTAGCCTGTCCAACCCCTTAAGAATTTTGTAAGTCTCTATAAGATCCCCCCTCAATCTTCTAAATTCTAGCGAGTACAAGCCGAGTCTATCCAATCTTTCTTCATATGAAAGTCCTGATATCCCAGGAATCAGTCTGATGTGAGGAAGGAGCAAATCGCATTTTATCGGGTTCCATTTAAATTTGTTAAAAGAATGTTTCTTTAATTTTCTTTTATTTTATATTAAAAAAAAAGAAATGTTTAGTCATGAAAAAAGTGGAAAGCTCAAAGCTTCAAAGGAAGAGTTAATTTAAAAAGGACATACTGGAATCCAGAAAAAAAAGGGGAATGGGTTTCCCGCCAGATAGACCACCCTTAGGAGAGATAGAGTTTGTTAGATGTTTTGCTACCAAAGGGGAAGGAAATTGAGTAATTTATTGGAAGTTGGTGCATTTAGTTAGATAATAATTTTGGGCTTGGTTATCTCAATTGAGCGCTTATCCTGGAGTTATAGCTCAAATACATTGTGTTTTCATTGTAATTTAAATTTTGCAATAGGTTATCACACAGTTACTCTAGGGCAGCACGGACGGTGGCATAATATTAGAATTACTGCCTTACAGCGCTTACAGGTTCAGAGACCCGGGTTCAATCCCGACTACGGATGCTGTCTGCACGGCGTTTGTACGTCCTCCCTGTGGGTTTTCTTCAGATATTTGGTTTCCTCCCACAGTCCATAGATGTACAGGTCTGTTGGCTAATTGGATTGGTATAAATCTAAATTGTCCCTAGTTTGTAGGACAGTGTTAATGTGTGGGGATTGCTGGTCGGTGCATACTCAGTAGGCTGAAGTGCCTGTTTCCGTGCTGTATCTCCAAACTGAACTAAACTAAGTAAAACTAGAACATGGTATTGTAAAAACAAAGTACATAAAGCAACATACTAGCAGAAAATCTGCAGTGGTTCAGTGCTGAGGTAGGGTTGTAGTAGGGTTATGTAGGCTGGTTCAAGAACTTGATGGTAGATGGGAGGGATCTTGAACTTGGATGTAATGGTTCTCAGGCTCTTGCTGATATCTGTGAGGAGGTAGTGTGTCCAGAGTGTGTGGGTTTTTGACAAGGTTAGCTGACTTTTTGAGCGAGTGCTTCTTATCGATCGCTTCAATGGTGGGATGTCAATGGAGGGGAACAGAGTTGGGAAAATCACAGATCTAACCTTACCAGACTGGTCAGAGAAACCTTAGCAAATGACCTTAAGGCTACAATGGAGCAGGTAAGAATGGGAATAAGCAAGAATTGCCTGATTTAGTGATGCAACATAGGTATGATCTAAAAGGATAAAATTCATAACGATGTGTGTATATAGGACAAGAATGGGTTGGGTAGTGAACACGGACATTTAGGATGTCATGTGTGAATTTGAAAAACACTATTCCAGAACATTGTCAAAGATGCACATGCAAATAGGAGGAATTAAACATGGGGTTGTCAATAAAATGAGAATGGAAGGCACTTTCAAGGGTTTTGGAGAAAAAAGTGAGATTGGAAACAAAACATTGAGTATCTGGTGTTGAAATGATCAAATTCAACTAAAATATGGATGAGGAGGAGAATTGGTGCGGATTAAGTTAAGGCTGTAGAAGGTAAAAAAAAAGGACACAAAGTGCTAGAGCATGTCAACGGGTCAGGCAACATCTCTGGAGAACATGCATCACTCCCTACACTGGCTCCCGGTGCACTTTCGAGTTCATTTTAAGATACTGTTATTTGTTTTTAAATCTCTGAATGGGCTCGCCCCGCCTTACCTCTCTGAGCTGCTCCACCCATACGCTCGTGCCCGGTCCCTCAGGTCAGCTGGTCAGCTGCTCCTGGAGGTACCGAGGTCTAGTCGGAGGCTCAGAGGGGATAGAGCCTTCTCTGTTGCTGCTCCGGCACTCTGGAACACCCTGCCGTTGCACATCAGACAGGCCCCCTCACTGTCCATCTTCAGATCCAGTGTTAAAACACATTTGTACTCCCTGGCTTTTGACCATGCCTGAGACTGTTGCTTCTGTTTGTGGTGTTTTTGATGTTTCTTTATTTTACATGTCTTTTCCTACTATTTCTTTTGATTGTTATTTTTGGTGTGTATTAACTTTTTTTGTCAATGATTAGTGATGTACAGCACTTTGTTGCAGCTATGTTTGTTTTTAAAGTGCTCTATAAATAAAATTATTATTATTATTATTATTATCAGATGTTGTTTTGGGTCAGAATCCATCGTCAGAATTAATTAATACTTTATTGTTACGTGTGACAAGTCACAGTAAAATTCTTTGTCGCTACATAAAGGATGCTGACAAAGTTACAAAGTATCTCACACCAGGTCCTCCTTTGTCCCCCCCCTTCCCTTCCCACCTCCCCGCTCTGCTGCTGGTGTGCCCATCTTGGTGGAAATAGGGACAGTGGCTCGTCTGTTCTTCCACATCTGGAAGAATGGTTAATCCCTAAGATTAATCACTGAAGGTTAATGTGGGCAAGACAAGTTCAAAGACGCCACAAAGGGAGAAATGATTAAAGCTCGGAGGTCTGTGTACATAGCAGGTTGGGAATGGGCAGAGTAAGCCAAACTGATGGCAGTTTGCCTATGAAGTTCACGAGTTCCTCCCACTTGTTGAAAATGGGAATGCAGGAGGCAGGGGATGGTATATCACTGGTTTGTGTTTTCCAACTTTCAAGGGCACATTGCAGCAAAAGTCAATAAAGAACGGTGGTGAAACCATCCACAAAACCAATCATGATTTCTTTTTAACTTGGGCTGCTTTTTAAATTAATGCTGAGATAAGCCTTGTATTGCTGGAGAAAGAAAAGGCCGAATGTGATTATTTTGTAAAGAAAGCATTAATTTCACACAGTGAAATAGGGTGCACATTGAAAAGCTACCAAGCGTGGAGAGGGAGTATCCAAGTAAACCAAGTCAATAAAGGTTGCTTTAAGAACAAGGTGTAGCTGAACATTCACACATAATCTGCTGGGAATTTTTATCTAAGCCCCATTCTATAGAGAGGTAACCTTTGCTCACAGCAAACATGTGGAATACAGATACATTTATTCAATTACCAAAACATCGGTAGTTTCAGCTCATTGTGTTGATGCATTATTGATTATGATAAATGATTTGCCAGCCTGCAATGAGCCTTGTAACAATAACCTCTTGTGAGAGGGTAATTGATCATTGAGAAAATCTGTGAAATTCTTTGCCGAAAAGCAACATTTTTAATATTCTTTAATGATTCGCTTCTCTGGGAAGTTTATGAATTATAAAATCTTTAACCAACTACTTGCATAACGGCCTCTTATTCATTCTCCAGCATCTGCTTCTTTTAATTATTGGAATTATTTTTCATTCTTTTCATCACAGAGGAAGGATAATGATTGCAAATTGTATCTTTGTAACCAACATTAAGCAGCTTGGAACATTTCGCCGTACATAATTCCAAACTGCTGTTGTCCTTGGGATTGTTGTTTGTCAAGGTGTGCCCGGGCTATCACGTCACCAGAAACAATTTGGACGTCAACCTGTCCAGTCAGACCAGGCTATAGACTGGATTGTGCTGGAGTTTGCCAGCAATTCCCCACAGATCATTCCTTCATAAGCGCTGGCAGGTTCAGGATCAATCACTGAATGTATTGGCTGCATTTCACTGGGTTCTACAACTTTATTATCAGGTTTCACATGGAATCAAAGAGTCTTGGAATCTACACTGAGGAATCTTCTTGTATAAGATATATGGTGCAGAAACAAGCCATTTGGCCCATCGAGTCCTTTCCAGCATTTATGCTCCACATTACCTTGCTTCCAACTTTCCATTGCTAAATCTATCAGCATTTCCTTTGTTCCCTTCCACCACACAATTCCTCCAAAAATTCAGAAAAGCGGTATGGTAACACAGCAGTAGAGTTGCAGCCTCACAATGCCAAAGACCCAGGTTCGATCCTGACTACGGGTGTTGTCTGTATGGAGTTTGCACGTTCTCCCTGTGACTGTGTGAGTTTTCTCCAGATGCTCTGGTTCCATCTCACATCCTACAGATTTATAGGTTAATTGGCTTTGGTAAAAATTCTAAATTGTGCCTTTCGTTAGTGCATGGGGATTGCTGGTCAGTGCGGACTCAGTGAGTCGAAGGGCTTGTTCCTGCACTGTATCTCTAAACTAAACTAAATTAAACATGCTTATCCAATCTCCCCTTAAAATGTATCTATACTCTTTGAGAGTAGCCCTACTTTCTATGCCACTGCATCTCAAAAAGTATAGATACATTTTATGAAATTACTGATGGATTGTATAGATTCCTTGGGAAAGGAGAAAGGCAACAGTATCTACTTTGTTATCAATGCTTTGTGATGTACTGATGTGATGGTGTTGGCTCAATCTCCTCCCCTCACCTGTGTTACCTGTTCGGAAATAATGTCCCTTTTATCTACTGAGGGAATTCACCTCTACCATTGGATTGGTGGTCTTCAAGCCACCCCAAGCCAATGCCAAGGTGGCTCTGGACAAATTCTACTCAGTCATCAGCTCTCATGAAATAGCAAAACCTGATGTTGTGTTCATCATCCCCAGCAAATCGAATCTAATTATCTGCAGCAGCCCAAAAATCGTCAGCATGCCTTCTGCACAGCATGCGGTGTTAAACCATCAAATACGCCTATCGCTTCCTCCCTTATCTTCATTTCAACCATTCTGATATGTCAGTGGTTCTCCTGCAAACTGACAGACAGTGATTGAAGCACAAAGCACCAATGGCGACAGTAACCCAGCAGTGGTCTGAGGGGACCAAGGGTTAGCTTTAAGACTGCCTTGTGTCAATGGATTGGAACAAGTTTAAGTCTAAGTCATTGAGCCTGGAAGAGTATGCCTTGGCCATCAGCGATTTCATCTGGAAATGCATGATGACTGTGTTTTGTCAAAGACCATTAGGTCTCTCCTTACCAGAATTTTTGGGTGAGCAAAGAGATTCACTCTCCGTTAAAGTTTATATCCATGGCTTTCAAAAAGAATGATCTCGTACTATAAAATAATGCCAAATATGGTCTCCTCAAGGTTATCGGAGATGCTGAGAGAGTTTAGTTTAGAGATAAAGTGTGGAAACAGGCCCTTTGGCCCATGCTGACCAACAATCACCCATACATTAGTTCTATCCTATACAATAGGGGCAATTTGCAGAAGCCAATTAACCTTGAAACCTGCATGTCTTTGGATTGTGGGAGGGCCAGGAGAAAGCCCACATGGTCAAAGGGAGAACATCCAAACATTGTGTAGACAACACCCATAGTCAGGATCGAAACCAAGTGTAAAACCACTTGCCCCACACACATCTCCTTGGAACTTATTTTGTTCATTGGTGAGTGGATTCCCACACAATGATCATAGTTTCACAATGGGCCCCAACAGCAGAATGGGAAGGTCTGTGTTTGCACATCCAAAACCCAACCAGTATTTTACAGCTTGCCAGTGGTATCTGATAATGTCAATTATTCAGTGGCCCGTATGATTTGTGTCCCAGTCCTGACTGTACAATGGCCAGCGCGTCCCAGTTCTGACTATACAATGGCCAGCGTGCACCTCACTGGAAACAAATGAACAGTTCCAGATAGCAATGAAAAAATATTATTTTCTCATTTTCCAGAAGCAAATTGTATTTTGTTTTACACTAATGTCTTTTTTTGTAGTCATTTTATTTTCATTGTTTTATATATAATTTATGTTTCCGAGTTATCCAAGTCTTTGTGCCAGTGAAGTCACAACAAACAAGGTTTTCACATTTTCATCGACCTGTACCTCTTGGACTTATGACAATAAATTCAACTTGACATGATATTGCAAATCCATTGCAACTGGGCATCATGGTGAAGAAGGTTTTGTTCCCTACTCATTATTAAAACATATATTCGACGGAGGAATTCACTGCTAATGTGAAGTTAATGAAGTGAAACATCAGAAGTGGACAAAAGCGTGAGGCACAAGAGACTGCAGATGCTGGAAACGTGAGCAAAACTCAAAATGCCGGAGGAACTCAGCAGGTAGGGTAGCAACTGGGGAGGGAATGGACAGGTGATGGTTCGGGTTAGGTCCTTCTTCAGACTGAGTCCTGATCCAAAATGACGCCTGTCCATTCCCTCCCCCAATACTACCTGAGATGCTGAGTACTACTTTGTATTTTGCTCAAGACTCCAGTATCCGGGAATGAGTAGGTTAACCTATGGTGTGCGTTTGTCGGCACTGGGCCTGTACTCACTGGGGTTTAGAAGAATGAGGTGGGACCTCATTGGAACATACAGTATAGTGAAAGGCTTGGGTAGAGAGGATGTGTCCACTAGTGGGAGAGATCATACTCAGAATTAAAGGACGTTCTTTTAGGAAGGAGATGAAGAGACATTTATTTAGTCTGTGGAGGCTGTGGAGGCAAAGTCAGTGGATATTTTTAAGGCAGAGATAGATAGATTCATGATTAGTACAGATGTCAGAGGTTATGGAGAGAAGGCAGGAGAATGGGGATAGGAGGGAGAGTTAGATCAGCTATATTTGAATGGCAGAGTAGACTTGATGGGTCGAATGGCCTAATTCTACTCCTATTCCTTCCGTGTTATGACCTTATGACCTTATCTGCACACTTCTTCAGACCGAAGCAGGATCCCGAGTTGCAATGTCATCTGTTCATTCCCTCCACCCATACTGCCTGACCTGCTGAGTCCTCCCACACTTTCTGTTTGACTAAAATGTTAGATAATGTATTTACCATGCATCGTAGAGGACACATTTCTAATTCTTTGGCTCTGGATTCAAATTCCAATGTTTCAATGAAAAGCCTTTAAAACATTTATATTTTATTTTATTATTATTTAAATTGCACTAGACTAAATGGGACCCATTGGGTCCCAGCTTCACATGGGAGGGCTTGTCCTGCAATGAAATATTCCACCTCTACACCAATTCCAATATTGCTGGCCAGTGGGAGGGGGGGGGGGGGCTTTCTGGAGTGCTAGTATGAGTGTTGTGGGTCAAAGGGACCTGTTTCCAAAGAGCTAGTATGGACATTGTGGGCTGGATGGATTCTTGGGCTGGCAGCTCAGTCACTCAGGCTTGGCAGCTCAGTCACTCAGGCATAGCAGGCTGGCAGCTCAGTAACTCAGGCCTGGTGGGCTGGCAACTGAGAAACTGCTAGAAATTCTGCCGAAAACAGGTGACAAACTCTGTGAGAAAAAAGGGAGAGAGGGTGGACAATCAATTTTAGACATTTTCAGCTTAATTTTACTGATCACAGCAATGAAGGAGTAAAGTCTATCCTTGCGGGGGATCCCTGGAGCGCTCGAATGGGTGTTGTGCGCTGAAGGGACTGGTTTCCAGATGGCTAGTATGGACATTTTGGACTGAATAGATCTTGGACTTGCAGTGCAGTGAGTCATGGCTGGTGGGCTGGCCATGTGCGGATGTGACCCCGACAGACGAGAAGCCGAAGCGAAGAAGTCGAAGCCAAAGAACG
Organism: Leucoraja erinaceus; assembly: GCF_028641065.1. Taxonomy (NCBI): domain Eukaryota; kingdom Metazoa; phylum Chordata; class Chondrichthyes; order Rajiformes; family Rajidae; genus Leucoraja; species Leucoraja erinaceus. Next base: position 17,367,160 of record NC_073408.1, read on the forward strand.
GAATGGAAACGAGGCCAAAACGCCAAAAACCGAAAGAGTACGAAGACGAAACGTCAACTAACTGAAAGAATGGGACGCCTAAATGCAAACTAACTGAAAGGACGGGATGTCTAAAAGCCAACTAACCGAAAAGCTGCGTTGCCTAAAAGCACCGAATTGTCGCTCTGTCGAAACACCACCTAACCGAAAGACGGCGTCACCTACAAGCCAACGAACCGACTGCCGTCCAACGGAAACGTCCAATAACAGACATGGCGCGCAGCCAGACACACATACACAGACAGACACACACACACACACACACACACACACACAGACACACACACACACAACCACACACACACACAACCACACACACACATACACTCACACACACACAAAGACACACTCACATAACATACATATGGCAGTAAACTCAAACAGCTGAGCGTGGCGTCTCCATTGCTCGTCTTCCATAGTCAGCAACACTTCTGCGTAACGCAATCAGCGTGACCTGTCCACTAAGCGTAAATCACAAAATGAGCGGGACTTTTGCAGTAAACACGGTTGGACCTAATAAAGCATTGATTCCTTCCAGGCACAGTTGAAAAGGCACCGTTGCAAAAGGCACAGTTGCAAAAGGCACATTTGCAAAAGGCACAGTTGAAAAAGGCTCAGTTGCAAAAGGCACACATATCGACAGCCATACATTTCAACAGCCACACATTTCATCAGCCACACATATCAACAGCCACACATTTCAACAGTAGCACATTTCAACAGCCACACATTTCAACAGCCACACATTTCAACAGCCACACGTTTCAACAGCCAATGTTGCAAAAGGCACTGTTTAAAAACACATAACGGGCATTCAAAGTTCAGTAGACACTAAATGTTCTGTAGATTTCCAGAGTCGTGACCTATCGCTCGCCATCTTGCAGCAACAGAACCACATCCAGACTTCCAGGATTGAAAGCTCCTCCCCACACCCCCTGGAATGGGCGTGGCCTTTACGGCAGTGATTGACAGGAGAGAGAATCTCAACATTTTTTTAAACACTAATATCTCTTTTATTTTTCATCGATGGGAAAAAATCCTCTGCACTTCATGAGCGGAAGGGGACTGAGTAATATGGCCAAAAATCACAGCGGTAAGTGGGAGCATTTTAAAAAAAAATCAATATACAGCGCAAACAGGAAGTGGTCAAGTTTAGACTTTTAATTATATAGATGATTTGTTTGGGCCATAATGTTTTCAAACTTCTGTTGCATTCCTAATATCTGCAGTCTCTTCTGTTGGATTGTTATTACTTTTATAATAACGGAGACCCACTGTCCAATTTGCACATAGCAACAAGCCGCAAGGTTGCAATGAACTGATAAACTATTTTTTGTGGCATTTGTTGAGTTACAAATATTGGTTGCGGCATAATCGTGGGCCCTTTGAAGAAGAATTAGGGGGCGGCACAGTGGCGCAGCAGTAGAGTTGCTGCCTTACAGCAAAATGATCCGGGTTCAACCATGACTACGGGTGCTATCTGTACAGAGTTTGTACATTCTCCCTGTGACCACAGGGGTTTTTTCCCGTTTCACCGCACATTCCAAAGGCATGCAGGTTTGTAGGTTAAAGAGGGAACTGCAGATGCTGGAGAATCGAAGGTTACACAGAAAAGCTGGAGAAACTCAGCGGGTGCAGCAGCATCTATGGAGCGAAGGAAATAGGCAACGTTTCGGGCCGAAACCCTTCTTCAGACTGATCAGGGGTGGGGGTGGGTGGGGACAAGAAAGGGAAAAGGAGGAGTAGCCGGAAGGCTGGAGGGTGGGAGGAGACAGCAGGGGAGCTGAGGAAGGGGAGGAGACAGCAAGGACTAACAGAATTGGGAGAAGTCGATGTTCATGCCCCCGGGATGCAGACTCCCCAAACGGAATATGAGGTGCTGTTCCTCCAATTTCCGGTGCTGCTCGCTGTGGCCATGGAGGAGACCCAGGACAGAGAGGTCGGAGATGGAGTGGGAGGGGGAGTTGAAGTGCTGAGCCACCGGGAGGTCAGCTTGGTTATTGCGGACCGAGCGGAGGTGTTCGGCGAAACGATCGCCCAACCTCCGCTTGGTCTCACCGATATAGATCTGCTGACATCTAGAGCAGCGGACGCAATAGATGAGGTTGGAAGAGATGCAGGTAAACCTCTGTCGCACCTGGAACGATTGCTTGGGTCCCTGAAAGGAGTTGAGGGGGGAGGTAAAGGGACAAGTGTTGCATCTGCTGCGGCCGCAAGGGAAAGTGCCCGGGGAGGGGGTGGACCGAGAGGGAAGGGAAGAATTGACAAGGGAGTTATGGAGGGAGCGGTCTTTGCGGAAGGCAGATATGGGGGGAGATGGGAAGATGTGGCCAGTAGTGGGGTCACGTTGGAGGTGGCGAAACTGACGGAGGATTATTTTTTGTATGTGATGGCTGGTGGGGGGAGAAAGGTGAGGACTAGGGGGACTCGGCCCTTGTTGCGAGTGCGGGGATGGGGAGAGAGAGCAGTGTTGCGGGGTATGGAAGAGACCCTGGTGCGAGCCTCATTTATGGTGGAGGAGGGGAACCCCCGTTCCCTGAATAGTGAGGACATTTCAGATGTCCTGGTGTGGAACGCCTCATCCGTGGAGCAGATACGGCGTAGACGGAGGAATTGGGAGTAGGGGATGGAGTCCTTACAGGAAGCAGGGTGGGAAGAAGTGTAGTCCAGATAGCCATGGGAGTCAGTGGGTTTATAGTGTATGTCGGTTAGAAGTCTATCACCTGCAATGGAGATAGTGAGGTCAAGGAATGGTAGGGAAGTGTCGGAGATGGTCCAGGTGTATTTCAGTGCCGGGTGGAAATTAGTGGTGAAGTGGATGAAGTCAGTCAGTTGTGTGCGGGTGCAGGAGGTGGCACCAAAGCAGTCGTCGATGTAGCGGAGGTAGAGGTTGGGGATGGGGCCCTGGTATGTATTGAACAAGGATTGTTCGACGTAACCTACAAATAGGCAGGCATAGCTGGGGCCCATGCGTGTGCCCATAGCTACGCCTTGTATTTGGAGGAAGTGGGAGGAGTCGAACTCGAAGTTATTGAGGGTAAGGACCAGCTCCGCTAGGCGGAGGAGAGTGTCAGTGGCTGGGTATGGGTTGCTTCTCTGGTCGAGGAAGAACCGGAGGGCTGTGAGACCATCGTGGTGGGGGATGGAGGTGTATAGTGATTGGACGTCCATGGTGAAGATGAGGGGGTGAGGGCCTAGAGAATTGAATGCGCGGAGACGACGGAGAGTGTCTGAGGTGTCTTGGACATAGGTAGGGAGGGATTTAACCAAGGGTGATAGGATGGAGTCAAGGTATTTGGAAATGAGTTCGGTGGGGCACGAACAGGCGGAGACAATGGGTCTTCCGGGACAATCTGGTTTGTGGATTTTAGGGAGAAGGTAAAATCGGGCTGTGCGGGGCTGGGGAACGATGAGGTTGGAGGCTCGGTCGGGTAGGGCATTGGAGTGGATGAAGTTGGTGATGGTGCTGGAGATGGTGGCCTGGTGCTCGTCCGTGGGGTCATGGTCCAGGGGTAAGTAGGAGGAGGTGTCCGATAGTTGGCGCGTGGCCTCAGCTTTGTAGAGATCGGCGCGCCAGACTACCACGGCACCTCCCTTGTCAGCGGGTTTGATAACCAAATCTGGGTTGTTGCGGAGTGAGTCGATGGCAGAGCGTTCCTGTGGTGAGAGATTGGAGTGAGACAGGGGAGTGGAGAAGTTGAGGCGGTTGATGTCGCGACGGCAGTTATTGATAAAAAGTTCTAAAGCCGGAAATTGGCCACGAGGGGGGTTCCACGAGGAGGGGGTGCGTTGGAGACGGGAAAAGGGGTCATCAGTGGGGGGCGAGGACTCCTTCCCATGGAAGAAAGCTGTGAGGCGGAGGCGACGGTAGAAGCGCTCCAAGTCGTGGTGTGCGCGGAATTCATTGAGGTGGGGACGGAGGGGGACAAAGGTAAGACCTCTGTTGAGGACGGACCGTTCGGTGTTGGAGAGGGGAGGTCGGGGGGGATGGTGAACACTCGACAGGGATGGGGGTTGGGTCCGGAGGAAGGCAGGTGGGGACGAGGCGATGTGTGGTGGGGGGGTGGTGGGTGGTCAGGGGGGGGGGGGGGTGAGAGGGCTGTGGTGTGGTGGGGAAGAGCAGGGGCCACACAGTTAGAGGGGGTGGGGGAGGAGACTTGCAGTTAGAGGGGGTGGGGGGAGGAGACTCAGTCGAACTGCCACTGAGGTGAGCAAGGCTGGGTCGACTAGCACTAGGACCCAGTGGAGTCAAACCCAGGAGAGAGGGAGTGAGCAGCGTGAGGGCTTCAGGCCCAGTGGAGAGTCCAGGCTCCAGGTAAGGCGACGGCTGTTGGTTGTAGGGGGGAGGTGGAGTGGCGGGGATCAGCGGACCCGATGGTGGTGGTCCAGAGGCGTGGGCCAACGGACCCGATGGTAAGAGTCCGGTGGCGCGGGTCAGCGGACCCGATGTTCGGCGTCGATGGTCGGTTGAGTCGGGGTCCGCGGGCGATTTGTGGGAGGTCCCGGTGGGCGGATGGTCGGCGCGGCGGCAAGGCTCGGCCAGCCCGGGAAGGCGACGAGATGAGCGGGGTGCGGTGCAGCGGCCATGCTGGGAAGGTTTGTAGGTTAATTGGCTTCTGTAAAATTGTCCCTTGTACGTATGATGTTAAACTGGAATAGCATAGAACTTGCGAATGGATGATCTTTGGTCACCTCAGTGGATCGAAGGACCGGTTTCCACACTAAATCTCTAAACTAAACTAAAGTGCCATGGGATCTTTTATATGTCTGAAATAGGGGCGATATGAGGCCTTGGTTTAATGGCTTATCAGAAAGACTACATTTAGTGGAGCAGCACTATTACACAGTTGTCAGCCTGGATTTGTATCTCTGGTCTCTTGAACCCATGACCTTCTGACTCAGAATGAAGAATTCTCTGGGCTGCCAGATGAGATTAGTTATCTGATGAAGTCAGGACTCCAATCTACAAGGGTTTAACGGTGCATACTGCTTGAGTGTAGGGAATCTGACTGCATATGCAGATAATAAAAAGCATTGTGGATATGATAATTGAAAAGATTCATCATCCTTGACTTTTCAACATATTGAGCTCAATTATAATCCATACAAGATACTGCCTGCAAACTAAAGACAGAATCCACCTCTTACTTCCCTGAAATAAAACTGTTTTTTTTGGTCAGAATGCCAAATGGGAACTGAATTCTTTTTATGTCAATCTCAGGGTTTTATCCCGGCTTTATGCTGCTAGTGTTGACACCCACGGAATACCACGCAGAAATTTTACCAAATTACATTTCCAATTCAGAAGGCAGCTTTGCCAGCTTAAGGAGGTGGCGAAAATTAATCCTCATGTTTCAGTGTTCATAGGCAGCTAACTCTGGCTGTGCGAAACAGATATGTATTATTCGCTTTAGAATCTTGCTCTACCTGCTCCAGGTTAAAGCAATAAGCAATCCTAACAACACACCACACCAAGCCATAAATAGTCGATGCATTAATGCAGCAGAATCATCCATCATGTTGCCATCATACTGCGCTCTACATTGGCAATGACCGCATGGTGTGAAAGGCTTACCTTTTTTTTCTACTTTTAACAAGGTTTTACACTTTTGCCTATCATTGTCACTGTGACATTCTGGAGAACAACATTGACCGGAGATGCACATTAACCAAACACTTGCTTACAGTGGATGGAAGACTTTTCCAGAGGTTATCTCTGCTAATAAGAAGAACGTACACATGTGTGCATACATATGAGTTGAGGAAGCAGATCTATCTTTAAAATGACTCTAGTTTAATTTAGTTTAGTTTATTGTCATGGGTACCGAGGTACAGTGAAAAGCTATTGTTGCGAACTAACCAGTTAGTAGAAAGACAACACATGATTACAATGGAGCGATGCATAGTGTACATGTACATGATAAAGGGATAACGTGAGTAATGTTTAGTATACAATTTGTCTGGATTGCAGGATGAATATTCAATAGTGCCCAAAGGATAAGCAAGTTCCTCTATAACTGCAGCCCTGAGAACATGGAACATTGTTTCACATTCAGAACAAAGGCCCTGTTTCATTACCGCCGTGGGAACTAATCTAATGTTTCACTGCAGTCGCATTTTGTTTCACAGTCTTCTTCATTCCTGCCCATTAGCAGGAAGAAGTCATAACCTGTTGAGGCAGAATAAAGGCATGGGTCCTTTAACAGGTTCCAGTTCATGCATCCACCTTTGGCAATATTATTTGTTTCTTTGAATCCTCAAGCATTTACGAGTGAGAAAAACATCAGAGAACCTTCACTAAAATATCCGTAGCCAGTCCATAAAGTAACTCCTCACTTTCAATGGTACACAGTACAAGCAAAAGCTTGCCTTCTAATGAAGGGGATCTGAGGGACAAGATTTTCGCACAGAAGGTGGAAGGTACATGGAACAAGCTTCCAGAGGGGATGGAAAAGACAGGAACAATTGTAACATTTAAAAGACATTTGGACAGGTACATGGATTGGGAAGGTTTCGAAGGATATGGGTCATAAACAGGCAAATGGGATTGGTGTAGCTAAATATCTTGGTTGTCATGGATGTGTTGGACTGTTTCTGTGCTAAATAACTCAAGAAATCAAAGAATCTACCCATTGAATAACGAGAGATCAAAATCACCATAGTGATAGTATTAACATTATCATCCTTCATTACTGATCTTTGTAACCCTTTCTACATGAAAAATGAAACTTAAAACAAAAAAAAGGATACATAACATGTTCTAATATATCCAACCAGAACCACCCTTGTGAATTCAGTCAGTGCCTGTATTCCCTGCACCAGACCAATTGTGTGGTGCTCCACTTTCTACTGCAAATAATTAATCTCGGTGGGCTTACAATGGAATCCCTCCAAACTGCTTTTGCAGCTGGCATTTCCGAGCGGCCTTAAGGGAGAAGGCTAATGTATTTCAACGTGATCATATGAAATGGAAGTGTAGCTGTTTGCTGTCAATTTATGTCCAAGTGTTTTGCATGTGGAGTTGTGCTGATCATGTGAACATTGTGTGCACATGCTGACGGGTGGAATTTACATTGAGTGGTTTATGTGACATTTTGACCAGGTCACTTACTCTGGGCACTATATTCTCAGGCTTCTTTCCACTGCTAACTCAATAGGCATGGGGGTGCAGGGGATGGATGCATCTCTATTGTCAAGAACCATTATAATTTCCCATCTTATCCATTAAACATGGACATAGAGTCATTGATTCTTACAGGCCCTTCGGCCCAACTTGCTCACACCGGCCAACATTTTCCAACTGCACTAGTCCCACCTGCCTGCATTTAGCCCATTTCCCTCTAAACCTACCCTATCCATGACCCGTCTAAATGTTTCTTAAACATTGCGATTGCACCTCCCTCAACCACTTCCTCTGGCAGCTCGTTCCATACACCCACCACCCACCACCCAAACGTTACCCCTCAGGTTCCTATTAAATCTTTTTCCCCACACTTTAAATCTATCTCCTCTGGGCAAGAGGCATTGTGCATTTACCTGATCTATTCCTCTCATGGTTTTGTACACATGGTGACTGCTCCGCAATGCCACTTTACAATCGGCTGATCCAAGGTGTATAACGACTGCCAGCAGCAATTGTCCACCTCCTCTGATGCATTATTGCATGTTAGGAGGATTTCCAGTGAAACTATAGCTTAAAATATTTCCTGGGTAAAATTATGTTCAGTTTAGTTTAGAGATACAGTACAGTGTGGAAACAAGCCCTATGACCCACTGGGTCCACACCGACCAGCAATCATCCCGTACACTTGCATTATCCTACACACACGGAACAATTATAAATCTTTACCAAAGCAAATCAACCTACAAACCTGTACGTCTTTGGACTGTGGGAGGAAACCAGAGCACCTGGAGAAAACCCATGCCGTCACGGAAGGAACATACTCTGTTCAGACAAGCACCCATAGTCAGGTTCGAAACTGGGTCTCTGGTGCTGTAAGGCAGCAACTCTACCATTGTGCCACCCTACCACCCCATGGTAGTGATGTTTTATTGTGGCTCAGCCAGTTGAGCTGATCAATGGCGACAATAAAATTGTGAGATTAGGATAATTTCAACGCATGGTACTGCATCGGAAGACAAATATTTTGGCCCTTTGTTTTGTGAAGGCTAAATTGTTTTTGTTATTTCCATGCAAGTAATGACCAAATTTTCGTTGGACTCCGTATATTTTGCAATGTTACAAAATTTTGTGATTTAAAAACTCGTCTGCAATTCATCCCATCAGATAAAGCACAAAAATAAGTTCAATTTGACACCTAATTCACTTTCATATCTTCAGTATTAAAAACATTATGGCCATTTTCATACTCGGAAGTTAGCATCTTGGTCCCTATTGATTTTCCATTGACTTAACACAAAAGCTGTGATCGAGGACAGTGAAATGGCCATAACTTTCTTAAAAACTAAGAGAACTGAAATAAGTTTTCAGTTATTATAGATTGAAGCATTCTGAAACAAATATGAAACAATCTTACTTGGACGACCTGAAATTAAAGCATATAATTAGTTAGTTACCCAATTGTAGCTAATTCCAAACTTCAATTACTAGATCTAAACATCTATCAATTTCTTAAGAAAAGATTAACATTTTTAAATAGCCTAATTGTCCAAATAACATTCACAAAGAATTCACAATAAAACATGATTTTTAAATCTCATTTATATTAATTTACAGGCTAAATGGAAGGAATTTAGTGTTCAATTGCTGTAAATTAATGGCCATTTAAATCAGCTTTCAAGTGGGATCTTGAGGAACTCTGTGGAACTCGCTGGTTTAGAACGTTCTCATTGTGGTGAATTTGTACCCCAAATGCCCAGAAAAATACTGCGGGATTTAATGGGGCCCCAAATTAGCTACCCGCAACATAAAACTTTGTATAAAGGGATCTTAAGAAGCCCTTTTTAATGTAAAAATAAACAACCTACCTTCCGTTGTCCCCTGTATGAGATCCGTCCTGTTGTTGGCGGTCGCGGGTTAAGAGGATCATTTTTAACCTACTATAACAATTAAATTAACCAATTAAATTTAAAAATAGCTCCAGCGAACGAAACTTGAAGCGATTTTTCGTCAACAACTCAGTAGGCTGAACAACCTCGATTTGAATAGCCTAGGGAAAATCGCGTTTTAAACCTGCCCCCCTCTCAACGGCGCCAAAATAGCACACACGGGCTTGGACAGATCTGCAGCGATGCTTAAGGTAGGTTTTGAGTACCTAGTATATTGATTTTTTCACGGGTTAGCCATTACTTTCTAGACCTGCTTTTAATGCCCATCCCTAATTCCCTCAGAGAATGCATTGCTTTTGGGATCTGCTGCAGGTCCTTCCAATGAAGGAACTTCCATGGTGCAGCTGGGAAGGGAGTTGCAGAATTTAGTCACAGGAGATACGAAGGAACAGTGATAGATTTCATAGTCAGGATGATATATTACCTGTAGAGGAATTTACAAGCTTGTGGTATGCTGTCAAAGTAAACATTTATTGTTTTAGGTGGCACAGATTGTAGTGTTGAAGTGTTGAAGCTCTTACCGCATCCCTCACTTCCACCTCTTTATACTGGCTAACTTCCCTGTACTCTTTCAGTCCAGATGAAGGGTCTCGACCTTTAACATCGTCTGTCCATTTCCCTCCTCAGATCTTAAGGTCATAAGTGATAGGAGCAGAATTAGGCCATTCCGCCCATCAAGTCTACTCTGCCATTCAATCATGGCTGATCTATCTCTCCCTCCTAACCCCATTCTCCTGCCTTCTCCCATAACCCTGGATACGCGTACTAATCAAGAATCTATCTATCTCTGTCTTTAAAATATGCACTGACCTGGCCTCCACAACCTTCGGTGGCAAAGATTTCCACAGAATCATTACTTCCTGACTAAAGAAATTCCTCCTCATCTCCTTCCCAAAGAAACTTCCTTTAATTCTGAGGTTATGACCTCTAGTCCTTGCATCTCCCACTAGTGGAAACATCCTTTCTACATCCACCCTATCCAAGCCTTTCACAATCCTGTACGTTTCAATGATGTGTCCCCACATCCTTCTAAACTACAGCGAGGGCCAATGCCATCAAACGCTCATCATATGTTAACCCACTCATTCCTGGGATATTTCTTGTAAACCTGATGCTGCCTGAACCATTGTGCTCCTTCAGCTGCTCTCTGTCTTTGCCTCAGATTCTGTATCTGCAGCCTCTTGTGCCTCCTGAGAGACATGATGCCAGGAAAATGTACCCGGGCACTAGGACCCAGCCAGACACCAGGGCCCAACCAGAGCAACTGGTGACAATGGCATTAATTGGTATTTCAAAGAATTCCTTTAAGGAGCTGTTAGAAGGACAATGAGCTGAGAGGTCCTTTGATACACCATCCTGTCTTAGCTTCACACATAGATTTTACTCTTGTTAGAGAATCGCGCATGTAGGGATTGTTAGATAGAGCTGATTCTGAATGGGACGTTGGCTTTTGAAGATGAACTAAAGCAGCGTTACTATTGTTCTTTATTTCCTTTTGAAGAATGTTTCATGAGTCTTTCCTTTGTAGCACTCCATGCCTGACCCTGCCCTCTATCGTAGGTGTGACAACAAAGAAAGCAGAATGTAGTTCCACATTGTGAGGCAGCGTGTTGGTCAAATTAAAGCCAGGATAGAGGCTTAGTGTTACACAAAAAAGCCGGAGAAACTCAGCGGGTGCAGCAGCATCTATGGAGCGAAGGAAATAGGCAACGTTTCGGGCCGAAACCCTTCTTCAGACTGATCGGGGGCGGGGGTGGGGGGGGACAAGAAAGGGAAAAGGAGGAGTAGCCAGAAGGCTGGGGGATGGGAGGAGACAGCAGGGGGGCTGAGGAAGGGGAGGATACAGCAAGGACTAACAAAATTGGGAGAATTCGATGTTCATGCCCCCGGGGTGCAGACTCCCCAAACGGAATATGAGGTGCTGTTCCTCCAATTTCCGGTGCTGCTCGCTGTGGCCATGGAGGAGACCCAGGACAGAGAGGTCGGAGACGGAGTGGGAGGGGGAGTTGAAGTGCTGAGCCACCGGGAGGTCAGCTTGGTTCTTGCGGACCGAGCGGAGGTGTTCGGCGAAACGATCGCCCAACCTCCGCTTGGTCTCACCGATATAGATCTGCTGACATCTAGAGGCTTAGTGTTCACAGTTTACCGTCTGGAAAAATGTGTGTTGTTTCCTGATTTAGGGGAGATGGCAAGTTTATCTTTGAGAGGAAGATGCAAACAATAAGAATCTTGCTATAAGCTATTCTCCACTCATTCAGAAAGACCTGCAGTGCAGACGTTAAAGGTCAAATTTTAAGACAAAATAATTAGCAACTTTTTCCCTTTTATGTTTATTTAGGAAGATTGCATACATTAATTCATGGTTACAGAAGAGATTGGTTCTTTGAGTTTGTGCTATGTCTGGGAGCTATTGTTGTGTGATTAGACTTATTTTAACTTCTACCCACAATAGGCCCAGCCAGCAACAAGCGCAGCCAACAACCTGTCCAATATCATCAGAATAAAACCTTGGCTTCCAACACTTGGCAGATACAACATTTTGCAATTTAGACTCAAATTAAACCTAACTTGCAGAGCTCCAATGTGGACATCTGCATGTAATATCTGCATGATTCTTCAGCAAAAGACAAACTTCACCCACAATAACCGTTACAGGCAGGAGGTTAGGCAAGGGAATGATGACAAGGAGGTGAAAACAATGGAGGCAGAAGGAAGTCGTGAGATGAGGAGGATGAAAATGGAAGGAAGAGAGAAGTGGAGAGAAGTGTGGCTGTATAACCTCCAACAACCATCTGCCCCTTTTCTTTGAAATACAATGTTGGCATCCTTGGCTTCCACAAACTATTTAATGCATCTATCTCTTTGCATTATTTTTAGTCTCCAAAATAAAACTTTTGATCTTAATTTAATTGTGCCAATCTGCAGAACATGGAAAAGCAGATGGTGTCGAAAAAGCACTCAATTTCAGGCAAGTTGACAATGCACAAGATAACAGCATAGCTGAGAGGCCACCGTGAAATGCTTTGTGAATGAGCAAGGATGCTTCTCAATGCAATGTGCTGAGACCAGAGAGCTGTGAACCTGTGAAATTCTCTGCCACACTGATTTTGGATGATCAGCCATGATCATATTGAATGGCGGTGCTGGCTTGAAGGGCCGAAGGGCCGAAGGGCCTAATCCTGCACCTATTTTCTATGTTTCTATGTTTCAATGATTCTATGTTTCAATGTAATGCAGCAGGCATCAGCAGAGTGGTGTCTGAGGAGGAGACTGAATCGTGGTGTTGACATTGTCCCCAGCACTGTCGTTTCTGAACCTCGTATCTATCCCTGACACATTCAATTCTAACTGGACTTGCACTTGAATCAACCTCCCTGGTTCTTCGATACAGCTCATTTAATCTCCTTGTTTAGAAATTGTCAAATCTTCACGGAGCCAGGATTTACCTGTGTTGCTGACTTCTGTTTTAATTCAGAAGTACACAAAACAATCTGTTAAATGTTAATATACACAAGAAGCTGGAGTAACTCAGTGGGTCAGGCAGCATCTTTGGAGAAAAAAAACAGGTGACACTTTGTGTCGAGACCCTTCTTCATACCGACATTCAGGGGAAAGGGATATGACTCTGGAGAAAAATAATAGGTGACAAAGTTACTGATCAATTGAAATAAACTTAACAACTACAATTATTTGTGTCTCTGGCCCATGCACCTCAGTCGTGATCCTCAAGCTCCCATACATTTTCCCCTCTCACCTTAAACCTCCTTCCCCTGGTTCTAGGTTTCCCTACTTTGAGTAAAAGACCCTGTGCATTTACCACAAGAACATCATGTAAAGGAAAGGCTGGTGAATTAAATACCACCTCACTGAACTGTTTATTTTATATGGTGAAGAATCAAAGTTTCCCAAGAGTTAAAAGCAAACATGAGTTGTAGTTTTCTCGTATTGATAGATGTTTGAGTTTCAATGCAGTGTCAGGGTTACTAACCCAGTTCAAATTAAACCAGATAGGAAATTAAACTAAAATATTTATTATCAATGTTATTGTTTCCCAGGTTGGAATTTATGTATCAATTGTTTGAAAGGAAACACCTCCCGCAGGATTTTGTCACAGTAGCAACCGTACAATTGGATCCTTGACTTAATCATCGACAGACCACAGTCAGTATGAATTGGCAACAACGCTTCCTCATTGATAACCATCAACACTGGAGCACCTGTCGGCTGTCTGCTCAGGCTCCTGCTCTACTCAAAACTCATGACTGTGTAGCCGGACTCACTTCCGACAATATCTTTAAATTTGCTGCCGATACCACCGTTATTGGAGGAATAGTCGCTAATGATGTCAGAGTACAGGAGGGAGATTGATAATCTATTTGAATACAATACAATACAATACAATATTTATTGTCATTTGAACCTCAGTGAGGCTCAAACGAAACTCTGGTTCTACAGCCATACAAACAAAAACGAATGGTTTAATATTACTTTATTGTCACATGCAACTAAATACAGTGAGATTCCTTTTTGCATGAAGTTCAGTAAAATTCTTGCTGTACATAACCCACAATCATACTTGATTGCAAGAGTGCAGGAAAAGCAGATTACATTGAGGCAGTAGACAGGGTTTTGGTGCCATCTTGTATCCGTCAAGTTTCAAAGTTGTTAAACATGTGAATGGTTTCAGAACACCAATCTTGCTCTCAATATTAGCAGGACCTTGGAGACCACTGTGGACTTCCGAAAGGGAAAGCTGGGGATCCACAAACTTGTCTTTGATGATTGGAAGGCCTTGGGAAAAAGTCAACAGTTTCAACCTCCTGGGTGTGCATATATCTGAAGTACTGTCCTGGCCTCAGCACATTGATGCAATAGCAAGGTATTGTTACATGTTAGTATTGTTACATGTTAGTATTGTTACATGTCAATATACCAGGCAGACCACTTTTTTCTAAATGGCATTTTTATCTCCACTATATGATAGTCATAGATTCCATTAACACAGGAAGAGCCCTTCAGCCCAAGTTGTCCATACCAACCAAGATGCCCCTATCTACACTATTTCCATTTGGCTCCGATTTGGCCCATATGCCTCTAAATCTTTCCTATTCATGAACCTGTCCAAATGTCTTTTAAATGTTGCTAGTGGCATCTTGTTCAATATACCCATCACTTTCTGTGTGGAAAAGTTGATCCTCAAGCTCCTATTACATTTTACCCTCTCACCTTAAACCTCCTTCCCCTGGTTCTAGATTTCCCTACTCTGGGTAAAAGACCCTGTGCATTTACCACAAGAACAATTGCCTGCACATGGAAGTTTAGGATGGACAATAAATATTAATTATGTCAGGATCCCTCCAAAAGAATTATTATAGAAATGTAATTGCAACTAAACACTTCTGTTAGAGACCACGAGATGGAATCCTAATAACCTTTGTATTGTTTATAGGCCAGTCACATTATATTGCAAACTTGGCTATCATCAGTTGCTCAAGGGACTTGAAACCCAAGGGCCAGCACCATATCAAAAGGTGCAAGAAGATTTACAATACATCAAATAAATTACCAAGCAGAACTCCAATAATCTGTGCACTCATCCACATCTTTCTCATTTCTGCTTAAGATTTTGTAAGCAAATGCAATTGATTTGCTTAGAGCAAGCCTGGAACAACATCCAATAGCTTTGAGAGGAGCATTGCACTTCAAGCAGCAATTGCAGGGAATCCACGGGCAAAAATCATTAAAAGCATAATCTACTTATACAGAAAATTATTGCCGTAGCCATCCTGTGACATGGCAGTAAAATTAATATTGATTCACAAGCTAACCTCTCACCTAGCACTGCCGCCACTCCAAAAGTTTCTACCTCTCCTCTCCAAATGTGTCAGAGCACCCACCATCGACAGAAGTCGCCACTGATCAATTTGCCCTGAGGAAATTAAAACAGAAAGCTCTCATACAATAGCAGCATTATTTATGAGAAGCATGTTTATCGCTGGTACCAGCTTTGTCTCAAATCATATTCTAATTATCGATTGTACACACATTGAAACGCTTGCTGAAGCTATTATTGTTGAGCTGCTACTCAGCTGTAACATGCGACCTTCATTGCATCTTTTCTCAAGATGCTTCCAAGGTTGGGGGTGTAATCATATTTATGAAAAAGAAACATGAATTGAACCCTGGTAACATTTTGTTCCGTCGCAGCTCCTGAAGTTTAAGCAGGTCTCCGTAGTGTGATTGGTTAAATACCTAATTTGCAACAAGGCAGTTCTTTCACAAACAAGTTTTCTTTTAAAAAGCTTGGAAGCAAGCACAGAGCCCATCAAAGCAATAAGAGTCAAGAGTGTTTAATTGTCACAAGGAATGAGACAATAAAATTCTTACTTACTGCGGTTTTACAATCCCAACAAATAAACCTGCATTAAACTATAATACCATACATTCATAATTATACTAGGTTGCTCGGCCATAATGGTGCTTTGAAGAGATTTTGAAGAAGGGTCTCAACCCAAAACTTCACCGACCCATGTTCTCCAGATAAGCTGCCTGACCTGCTGAGTTTCTCCAGTACTTTGTGTCCTTTTGTATATATGCAAGGGGTTGGACAGGCTAGATGCAGGAAGATTATTCCCGATGTTGGGGAAGTCCAGAACAAGGGGTCACAATTTAAGGATAAGGGGGAAGTCTTTTAGGACCGAGATGAGAAAATCATTTTTAACATAGAGTGGTGAATGTGAGGAATTCTCTGCCACAGAAGGTAGTTGAGGCCGGTTCATTGGCTATATTTAAGAGGGAGTTAGATGTGGCCCTTGTGGCTAAAGGGATCAGGGGGTATGGAGAGAAGGCAGGTTCAGGATACTGAGTTGGATGATCAGCCATGATCATATTCAATGGCGGTGCAGGCTCGAAGGGCTGATTGGCCTACTCCTGCACCTATATTCTATGTTTCTATATAGTTCAATATTATATGAAGTCCATAGCAGGTAGGATTGTGGTTAATGTTATGCAGTATATGGATCAATAGCTTGATGGCCAATGGGAGAAAACTGTTCCTGAACCTGGTGGTAATGGTTCTCAAGTTCCTGTATCGTCTTCCCAATGATAGCGAACCAGGCCATGAAACAACAGTCAGTGAAATAAATCAGGCAAGTGGGAGAAAATGGGTATTTTTCAGAGATTCCTCCAAACAGATGATGTGGTAAACCATTACTGCAAAATCTATTGGCTCTTTGCATTTATCAATGTCAATATAAAGTAGACACAAAATGCTGGAGTAACAGCGAATGAGGCAGCATCTCTGGAGAGAAGGAATGGCCTACGTTTCGGGTTGAGACCCTTCTTCAGACTGATGTCAGGGTAGGGGGTGAGACAAAGATAGAATATTAACCGAGACATTAAGACAAGTGGGAGAACTGGGAAGGGGAAGAAGAGAGAAAGCAAGGGATATCTAAAGTTAGAGAAGTCAATGTTCATACCGCTGGGGTGTAAACTACCCAAGCAAAATATGAGGTGCTGTTCCTCCAATTTGTGCTGGGCCTCACTGTGACAATGGAGGAGGGCCAGGACAGAAAGGTCAGATTGGGAATGGGAGAGGGAGTTGAAGTGTTGAGCCACTGGGCGATCAGATGGTTAAGACGGACTAAGCGGCGGAGTTCAGCAAAACGATCGCCGGCCGAGCCGTCACTTGGTCTCGCCAATGTAGAGAAGTTGACACTTGGAACAGCAGATACAGTAGATGAGGTTGGAGGAGGTGCAAGTGAACCTCTGCCTCGCCTGGAAAGACTGCTTAGGTCCTTGGATGGAGTCGAGGGGGGAGGTAAAGGGACAGGTGTTGCATCTCCTGTGGTTGCAGGGGAAAGTACCTGGGGTAAGGGTGGTTTGGGTGGAAAGGGATGAGTGGACCAGGGAGTTACAGACAGAACAGTATTTGCGGAAAGCAGAAAGGGGTGAAGATGGGAATATGCGGGCAGTAGTGGGATCATATTGGAGATGACAAAAATGTTGGAGGATTATATGCTGTATGCGACGGCTGAAGGGATGGAAGGTGAGGACATGGGGGACTCCATCCTTGTTATGAATGGGTGGAGGGGGAGTAAGAGCAGACCTGCGGGATATCGAGGAGACTTTATTGAGGGCCTCATCTATAATGGAAGAGGGGAACCATCATTCTCTAAAGAAAAAGGATATCTCAGATGCCCTGTTATGTCCACTCCTCTGCTCTTACACACACTCAATATAAACCTGCTGTGGTTGCTGTGGAAAAGGTGCAGAGGAGATTCAATAGGATGTTGCTGCAATGGTGTGTTTTAGTTGTGAGAGACTGGATGGACTGAATTTGTTTTTCTTGAAATAGAAAAGACTGAGGGATGGCCTGACAAAGACACCTAAGATTAAGAGGGATTTACACATAATATGTAGTGGGAAATATTTTCCATATGGCAGAGGTATCTAAACCTTGAGTGTATAGGTTTAGGATGAGAGGTAAAAGGATTGGAAGGGAATAGTTGAACTCTGGAACACACTAGTTGATAAGGTGATGCAGGCAGGTAATCTTAAAATATAACAAAAAAGAATCCGGAAATACACTTAATTCGTCAATGCCTGGGTTACAGACGAAATAGACTTGAATGAATAGAATATAATGCTATTTATTGTAATTCAAACCTGGGTTTGAACGAAATTCCATTTCTACAGTTTTTTTTACATTACAAACACAATCCAAGACCCACACTTAACATAGTTTACATAAACATCCATCACAGTGAGTCTCCAACATCTCCTCACTGTGATGGAAGGCAAAGTCTTTATCTCTTCCCTTTGTTCCTTCTCCCGTGGTCCAGCAGTCCAACTGCAGTGTCAAGGCACTTTCTGCTGGAAATGCTGGTAAATGGGATTAATACAGATTGGCACTAGATGGCCAATTTGAAAATAGTGGTCCAACAAACCAGTCGTGGTGTATATGGCTCTGTGATTCTGTAACTCTAAGCTGGGCTCTGAAGAATGAGGCATCGTGTGCATGCAAGATGCAGTGCTCTATGTTTGTAATCCCAATAACATCAATAAAAACATGCATTTCAAAAGCATGTTAAAATCTCTTTCATTATGTCTCATTTCTTCCGAAGAATAGCCATTGAAGCACTGTTGGAAAAATGCAGCTAATTCATCACAGCTACAGTAGTTTCAATGACTCACGATGTTATATTGCCAAAATCTTCTGGGATTTTTTTTTCTGTTTCATTGGTTGAGCATTAAAAATTGGCACACAAAGGATAACTTTTTTGAAAGAAATTTGTGGGAATTTACATATCGTGACACAGTAAGTTGGACTCAGTTTAAAATCTCAGCTAAAAGATAATATTTTTGGTAATGCGCTCCAACATGAATCAGTGGACATCGAAAGAAACCAGGATGCTGGACAAATTGTAATCACTCCTAAACTGGAGGGGCTCCTGCAAAATCTAATTGTTACAGCTCTCACCAAGTAGCTCGTGCCTCACCAACAATATTTCAAATAGTCCTTTGAATCCCTTATTACTTGTCAGCAGTAGCCCAACTTGAAATAGTTATGTACACATTGCTTCATTAAAGTTTTCTATTAATCAGCCATTCCTGCCTGGTACACTTTGCAGAGTGGTCTTGTATCTTCATGGTCAGTGCATCTCAATTTCCCAGTCAACATTGCATTGATTTACTCAACATCCTCAGAGGCTCATTTCAGGTATGTTAAGCATCTAGGAACAATACTTCATTCTTACTGTCAAAAATGTGAAATTGAACTGGGCTGTTTGTAATCTGCTTGTCATTTCTGACATTTCAGTTCAGCGTAAACTTTCATGAAGACCGTCCACTTGTAATTTTGCCTGATCTCAGCACTTCCTTATGGATGCTGTTGCGATCCTCATCCATGGCTTTGTTCCTTATTCCATGCAATCCTGGCAGATGGAACATAGAACAGCAATGAGCCCTTTGAGCGACAATGTATGTGCCAAACATAATGCCAAGATAAACTAATCTCCTCTGCCTGCACATGATCCATATCCCTTCATTCCCTGCATATCCAAGTGCATATTAAAAAGCCTCTTAAATGCCACATTCAATTTTTCAGAAACATCAGCTTGTCTAAATCTCTGCTACATGTGGCCTAATGAAATAAAAATAGACATTTTGTACATTTACTGCCCGGGAATGTGATGGTCTTATTTCTGACATAACCACATGGAAGGGGAATTCCTAAATAAATATGGAACGCCAAAAGTCATTGATGTGAAACTTTAAAGAATTTGCATTATATAATGGTCCTCGTATAAAGCAATACTTCACAGCACCTACAAGTGAGGAGAGGTGAGACTAGAGTTGAAAATAGATGATTATAGTGGAAGGAATGTTGATTCTGACAACTGGCCGACTGCACAGATATTTACTGAGGTAGTGCACCTATTTTTGTTTATAGAGATACTGCGTGGAAAAAGGTTCTTTGTCCCACCGTGCCAATGCCAACCAGCGATCACCCTTAAACTAGTTCCATTCGACGCACCAGAAACATTTTTTTACAGAAGCCAAGGAAAATGTGGGAGCAAACTGGAGAACCCAGAGAAAACTCACATGGTCACAGGGAGAACGTACGAACTTCGTACAGACAGCACCCGTAGTCAAGACCGAACCAGGGTCTCTGGGAGCAACTCTACCGCTGCGCCCACCTTTATTGACAGTTACAAAGCAGTATCCTTATTGAAAAGCAAGATGTGTCCCTAAATAATGAT